>NC_138870.1:29415357-30015357 GCF_965194805.1 Balaenoptera borealis
TGTCGAGGGGAGCTTCTCAGGTGCCCAGTGTGTCCCGTTTGTTTCCCTTCACAGCTCCCGTACTGCAGGTACTTATGCTGGGTGCTAACAAGGGTTGGTTGGCTCTTCCGACAAAAGCAGCCTTTTCCCTTTGGAAGCTTGGATTGTAGTGTCTCAGGGGCTGCTTGCCAAAACTTGAAGTTGCCCAGGTTATAGCCGCCGCAGGTACGCTTGCGTAGCAAACGAGCACTTTCACCCGATGAACAGCGTTCCTATCACGCTGCAGGAGAGTTAATCCCGCAGACCTCGTTCCTCCTGGGAAAGCGCAAGGCCACCCTGAGCCTCAGGGCAGTGCCTAAGTTTACTCCGGGCAAGCTCTGCGTGCCTCGGTTTCCATGAGGTCTCCACCTTTGTTGTGCCTCAATGGAATGCGAGGATAGCTTTCAGGACTCCAAGCACTCTGACCTCCGCACCGTTTCCCATGCTACCACACGTATCCCCCCCACGTCTCCTCTCTGCCTGCTGAGCAACAAGCAGCCGTGTAGGCCCTTCAGAACCCTTCTTGCATGCAGAGCCCAAGGCGGCACACTTCTCTCTGTCTTCCTCTGGAAACCTAGGTTGTGGCAGCTTGCCCCAGCTACGAAGACAGTCTGAGCCGGTCTCATGTGCTGAGAAACGTGAACTCAATGAGGACCAGGGCCCTACGTGCACTCAGAAAATCACTCTGCTCAGCCTTCCATCCAGGAACTCACACCGACTGGCTCGTTGGTTTAGCAGGACGTCTAAGTGAGGTCCAAGCTGAGCAAGAGCACACTTCCTCCTTTACCCTGCTAGGCCCCCGGAAGAGGTAGAGCCAACTAGGCCTCGCTCAGGCCAGCCCTCCTTCAGGGATCTTGCCACAGTTCGAAGCCTGCACAGTAAAAGATACTTAGCGAAATTGCCAGGGTTTCGCCATGCTCTCCCTCGGCAGCTCCACTACTGCAGGGACTCATGTTTGCTGTGAACGAGGATAGGTGTCCCTGCTTCCAAAAGCAGTCTTTTCCCCTTTGGAAATGTGGATTCTTTGAGCCTCGGAGCTGTTTGCGAAACCCTAGGAAGGCCCAGCTTCTACTCACTGCAGGCACGCCCGGGCAGGAAACGAGTATGTTTCCCCAGAGAAACAGGCTGCTTGCAAGTGTAGAGGGGAGCTTCTCAGGTGCCCAGTGTGTCCCGTTTGTTTCCCTTCGCAGCTCCCGTACTGCAGGTACTTATGCTGGGTGCTAACAAGGGTTCGTTGGCTCTGCCGACAAAAGCAGCCTTTTCCCTTTGGAAGCTTGGATTGTAGTGTCTCAGGGGCTGCTTGCCAAACCTTGAAGTTGCCCAGGTTATAGCCTCCGCAGGTACGCTTGCGTAGCAAACGAGCACTTTCACCCGAGGAACAGCGTTCCTATCACGCTGCAGGAGAGTTAATTCTGCAGACCTCGTTCCTCCTGGGAAAGCGCAAGGCCACCCTGAGCCTCAGGGTAGTGCCTAAGTTTCCAACGGGCAAGCTCTGCGTGCCTCGGTTCCATGAGGTCTCCACCGTTGTTGTGCCTCAATGGAACTAGAGGATAGCTTTCAGGACTCCAAGCACTCTGGCCTCCGCACCGTTTCCCATGCTACCACACGGATTCCCCCCACGTCTCCTCTCTGCCTGCTGAGCAACAAGCAGCCGTGTAGGCCCTTCAGAACCCTTCTTGCATGCAGAGCCCAAGGCGGCACACTGCTCTCTGTCTTCCTTTGGAAACCTAGGTTGTCGCAGCTTACCCAGCTCACCAAGACAGTCTGAGCCGGTCTCATGAGCTGGGGAACGTGGACTCAGTGAGGACCAGGGCCATACGTGCACTCAGAAAATCACTCTGCTCAGCCTTCCATCCAGGAGCTCACACCGACTGGCTCGTTGGTTTAGCGGGAGGTCTAAGTGAGGTCCAAGCTGAGCAAAGAACACACTTCCTCCTTTACCCTGCTAGGCCCACGGAAGAGGTAGAGCCAACTAGGCCTCGCTCAGGCCAGCCCTCCTTCAGGGATCTTGCCACACTTCGAAGCCTGCACAGTAAAAGATACTTAGCGAAGTTGCCAGGGTTTCGCCATGCTCTCCCTCGGCAGCTCCACTACTGCAGGGACTCATGTTTGCTTTGAACTAGTATAGGTGTCCCTGCTTCCAAAAGCAGTCTTTTCCCCTTTGGAAATGTGGATTCCTGTAGCCTAGGAGCTGTTTGCGAAACCCTAGGAAGGCCCAGCTTCTACTCACTGCAGGCACGCCCGGGGAGGAAACGAGTATGTTTCCCCAGAGAAACAGGCTGCTTGCAAGTGCCGAGGGGAGCTTCTCAGGTGCCCAGTGTGTCCCGTTTGTTTCCCTTCGCAGCTGACATCCTGCAGGTACTTATGCTGGGGGCTAACAAGGGTAGGTGGCTCTTCCGACAAAAGCAGCCTTTTCCTTTTGGAAGCTTGGATTGTAGTGTCTCAGGGGCTGCTTGCCAAACCTTGAAGTTGCCCAGGTTATAGCCTCCAGAGGTACGCTTGAGTAGCAAACGAGCACTTTCACCCGAGGAACAGGGTTCCTGTCACGCTGCAGGAGAGTTAATCCCGCAGACCTCGTTCCTCCTGGGAAAGCGCAAGGCCACCCTGAGCCTCAGGGTAGTGCCTAAGTTTGCTCCGTGCAAGCTCTGCGTGCCTCGGTTTCCATGAGGTCTCCACCTTTGTTGTGCCTCAATGGAATGCGAGGATAGCTTTCAGGACTCCAAGCACTCTGGCCTCCGCACCGTTTCCCATGCTACCACACGTATCCCCCCCACGTCTCCTCTCTGCCTGCTGAGCAACAAGCAGCCGTGTAGGCCCTTCAGAACCCTTCTTGCATGCAGAGCCCAAGGCGGCACACAGCTCTCTGTCTTCCTCTGGAAACCTAGGTTGTCGCAGCTTGCCCCAGCTCACGAAGACAGTCTGAGCCGGTCTCATGTGCTGAGGAACGTGAACTCAATGAGGAACAGGGCCCTACGTGCACTCAGAAAATCACTCTGCTCAGCCTTCCATCCAGGAACTCACACCGACTGGCTCGTTGGTTTAGCAGGACGTCTAAGTGAGGTCCAAGCTGAGCAGGAGCACACTTCCTCCTTTACCCTGCTAGGCCCCCGGAAGAGGTAGAGCCAACTAGGCCTCGCTCAGGCCATCCCTCCTTCAGGGATCTTGCCACAGTTCGAAGCCTGCACAGTAAAAGATACTTAGCGAAGTTGCCAGGGTTTCGCCATGCTCTCCCTCGGCAGCTCCACTACTGCAGGGACTCATGTTTCCTGTGAACGAGGATAGGTGGCCCTGCTTCAAAAAGCAGTCTTTTCCCCTTTGGAAATGTGGATTCTTTGAGCCTCGGAGCTGTTTGCGAAACCCTAGGAAGGCCCAGCTTCTACTCACTGCAGGCACGCCCGGGCAGGAAACGAGTATGTTTCCCCAGAGAAACAGGCTGCTTGCAAGTGTAGAGGGGAGCTTCTCAGGTGCCCAGTGTGTCCCGTTTGTTTCCCTTCGCAGCTCCCGTACTGCAGGTACTTATGCTGGGTGCTAACAAGAGTTGGTTGGCTCTGCCGACAAAAGCAGCCTTTTCCCTTTGGAAGCTTGGATTGTAGTGTCTCAGGGGCTGCTAGCCAAACCTTGAAGTTGCCCAGGTTATAGCCTCCGCAGGTACGCTTGCGTAGCAAACGAGCACTTTCTACCGAAGAACAGGGTTCCTGTCACGCTGGAGGAGAGTTAATCCCGCAGACCTCCTTCCTCCTGGGAAAGCGCAAGGCCACCCTGAGCCTCAGGGTAGTGCCTAAGTTTCCAACGGGCAAGCTCTGCGTGCCTCGGTTTCCATGAGGTCTCCACCGTTGTTGTGCTTCAATGGAACGCGAGGATAGCTTTCAGGACTCCAAGCACTCTGACCTCCGCACCGTTTCCCATGCTACCACAGGGATCCCCCCCACGTCTCCTCTCTGCCTGCTGAGCAACAAGCAGCCGTGTAGGCCCTTCAGAACACTTCTTGCATGCAGAGCCCAAGGCGGCACACTGCTCTCTGTCTTCCTTTGGAAACCTAGGTTGTCGCAGCTTACCCAGCTCACCAAGACAGTCTGAGCCGGTCTCATGAGCTGGGGAACGTGGACTCAGTGAGGACCAGGGCCCTACCTGCACTCAGAAAATCACTCTGCTCAGCCTTCCATCCAGGAGCTCACACCGACTGGCTCGTTGGTTTAGCAGGACGTCTAAGTGAGGTCCAAGCTGAGCAAAGAGCACACTTCCTCCTTTACCCTGCAAGGCCCACGGAAGAGGTACAGCCAACTAGGCCTCGCTCATGCCAGCCCTCCTTCAGGGATCTTGCCACACTTCGAAGCCTGCACAGTAAAAGATACTTAGCGAAGTTGCCAAGATTTCGCCATGTTCTCCCTCGGCAGCTCCACTACTGCAGGGACTCATGTTTGCTTTGAACTAGGATAGGTGTCCCTGCTTCCAAAAGCAGTCTTTTCCCCTTTGGAAATGTGGATTCTTGTAGCCTAGGAGCTGTTTGCGAAACCATAGGAAGGCCCAGCTTTTACTCACTGCAGGCACGCCCGGGGAGGAAACGAGTATGTTTCCCCAGAGAAACAGGCTGTTTGCAAGTGTAGAGGGCAGCTTCTCAGGTGCCCAGTGTGTCCCGTTTGTTTCCCTTCGCAGCTCCCGTACTGCAGGTACTTATGCTGGGTGCTAACAAGAGTTGGTTGGCTCTGCCGACAAAAGCAGCCTTTTCCCTTTGGAAGCTTGGATTGTAGTGTCTCAGGGGCTGCTTGCCAAACCTTGAAGTTGCCCAGGTTATAGCCTCCGCAGGTACGCTTGCGTAGCAAACGAGCACTTTCACCCGAGGAACAGCGTTCCTATCACGCTGCAGGAGAGTTAATTCTGCAGACCTCGTTCCTCCTGGGAAAGCGCAAGGCCACCCTGAGCCTCAGGGTAGTGCCTAAGTTTCCAACGGGCAAGCTCTGCGTGCCTCGGTTCCATGAGGTCTCCACCGTTGTTGTGCCTCAATGGAACTAGAGGATAGCTTTCAGGACTCCAAGCACTCTGGCCTCCGCACCGTTTCCCATGCTACCACACGGATTCCCCCCACGTCTCCTCTCTGCCTGCTGAGCATCAAGCAGCCGTGTAGGCCCTTCAGAACACTTCTTGCATGCAGATCCCAAGGCGGGACACTGCTCTCTGTCTTCCTTTGGAAACCTAGGTTGTCGGAGCTTACCCACCTCACGAAGACAGTCTGAGCCGGTTTCATGAGCTGGGGAACGTGGACTCAGTGAGGACCAGGGCCCTACCTGCACTCTGAAAATCACTCTGCTCAGCCTTCCATCCAGGAGCTCACACCGACTGGCTCGTTGGTTTAGCAGGACGTCTAAGTGAGGTCCAAGCTGAGCAAAGAGCACTCTTCCTCCTTTACCCTGCTAGGCCCACGGAAGAGGTAGAGCCAACTAGGCCTCGCTCAGACCAGGCCTCCTTCAGGGATCTTGCCACACTTCGAAGCCTGCACGGTAAAAGATACTTAGCGAAGTTGCCAGGGTTTCGCCATGCTCTCCCTCGGCAGCTCCACTACTGCAGGGACTCATGTTTGCTTTGAACTAGTATAGGTGTCCCTGCTTCCAAAAGAAGTCTTTTCCCCTTTGGAAATGTGGATTCTTGTAGCCTAGGAGCTGTTTGCGAAACCCTAGGAAGGCCCAGCTTCTACTCACTGCAGGCACGCCCGGGGAGGAAACGAGTATGTTTCCCCAGAGAAACAGGCTGCTTGCAAGTGTAGAGGGGAGCTTCTCAGGTGCCCAGTGTGTCTCGTGTGTTTCCCTTCGCAGCTCCCGTACTGCAGGTACTTATGCTGGGTGCTAACAAGGGTTCGTTGGCTCTGCCGACAAAAGCAGCCTTTTCCCTTTGGAAGCTTGGATTGTAGTGTCTCAGGGGCTGCTTGCCAAACCTTGAAGTTGCCCAGGTTATAGCCTCCGCAGGTACGCTTGCGTAGCAAACGAGCACTTTCACCCGATGAACAGCGTTCCTATCACGCTGCAGGAGAGTTAATCCTGCAGACCTCGTTCCTCCTGGGAAAACGCAAGGCCACCGTGATCCTCAGGGTAGTGCCTAAGTTTACTCCGGGCAAGCTCTGCGTGCCTCGGTTTCCATGAGGTCTCTACCTTTGTTGTGCCTCAATGGAACGCGAGGATAGCTTTCAGGACTCCAAGCACTCTGGCCTCAGCACTGTTTCCCATGCTACAACACGGATCCCCCGCACGTCTCCTCTTTGCCTGCTGAGCAACAAGCAGCCGTGTAGGCCCTTCAGAACCCTTCTTGCATGCAGAGCCCAAGGCGGCACACTGCTCTCTGTCTTCCTTTGGAAACCTAGGTTGTCGCAGCTTACCCAGCTCACCAAGACAGTCTGAGCCGGTCTCATGAGCTGGGGAACGTGGACTCAGTGAGGACCAGGGCCATACGTGCACTCAGAAAATCACTCTGCTCAGCCTTCCATCCAGGAACTCACACCGACTGGCTCGTTGGTTTAGCAGGACGTCTAAGTGAGGTCCAAGCTGAGCAAGAGCACACTTCCTCCTTTACCCTGCTAGGCCCCCGGAAGAGGTAGAGCCAACTAGGCCTCGCTCAGGCCAGCCCTCCTTCAGGGATCTTGCCACAGTTCGAAGCCTGCACAGTAAAAGATACTTAGCGAAATTGCCAGGGTTTCGCCATGCTCTCCCTCGGCAGCTCCACTACTGCAGGGACTCATGTTTGCTGTGAACGAGGATAGGTGGCCCTGCTTCAAAAAGCAGTCTTTTCCCCTTTGGAAATGTGGATTCTTTGAGCCTCGGAGCTGTTTGCGAAACCCTAGGAAGGCCCAGCTTCTACTCACTGCAGGCACGCCCGGGCAGGAAACGAGTATGTTTCCCCAGAGAAACAGGCTGCTTGCAAGTGTAGAGGGGAGCTTCTCAGGTGCCCAGTGTGTCCCGTTTGTTTCCCTTCGCAGCTCCCGTACTGCAGGTACTTATGCTGGGTGCTAACAAGGGTTCGTTGGCTCTGCCGACAAAAGCAGCCTTTTCCCTTTGGAAGCTTGGATTGTAGTGTCTCAGGGGCTGCTTGCCAAACCTTGAAGTTGCCCAGGTTATAGCCTCCGCAGGTACGCTTGCGTAGCAAACGAGCACTTTCACCCGAGGAACAGCGTTCCTATCACGCTGCAGGAGAGTTAATTCTGCAGACCTCGTTCCTCCTGGGAAAGCGCAAGGCCACCCTGAGCCTCAGGGTAGTGCCTAAGTTTCCAACGGGCAAGCTCTGCGTGCCTCGGTTCCATGAGGTCTCCACCGTTGTTGTGCCTCAATGGAACTAGAGGATAGCTTTCAGGACTCCAAGCACTCTGGCCTACGCACCGTTTCCCATGCTACCACACGGATTCCCCCCACGTCTCCTCTCTGCCTGCTGAGCATCAAGCAGCCGTGTAGGCCCTTCAGAACACTTCTTGCATGCAGATCCCAAGGCGGGACACTGCTCTCTGTCTTCCTTTGGAAACCTAGGTTGTCGGAGCTTACCCACCTCACGAAGACAGTCTGAGCCGGTTTCATGAGCTGGGGAACGTGGACTCAGTGAGGACCAGGGCCCTACCTGCACTCTGAAAATCACTCTGCTCAGCCTTCCATCCAGGAGCTCACACCGACTGGCTCGTTGGTTTAGCAGGACGTCTAAGTGAGGTCCAAGCTGAGCAAAGAGCACTCTTCCTCCTTTACCCTGCTAGGCCCACGGAAGAGGTAGAGCCAACTAGGCCTCGCTCAGACAAGGCCTCCTTCAGGGATCTTGCCACACTTCGAAGCCTGCACGGTAAAAGATACTTAGCGAAGTTGCCAGGGTTTCGCCATGCTCTCCCTCGGCAGCTCCACTACTGCAGGGACTCATGTTTGCTTTGAACTAGTATAGGTGTCCCTGCTTCCAAAAGAAGTCTTTTCCCCTTTGGAAATGTGGATTCTTGTAGCCTAGGAGCTGTTTGCGAAACCCTAGGAAGGCCCAGCTTCTACTCACTGCAGGCACGCCCGGGGAGGAAACGAGTATGTTTCCCCAGAGAAACAGGCTGCTTGCAAGTGTAGAGGGGAGCTTCTCAGGTGCCCAGTGTGTCCCGTGTGTTTCCCTTCGCAGCTCCCGTACTGCAGGTACTTATGCTGGGTGCTAACAAGGGTTCGTTGGCTCTGCCGACAAAAGCAGCCTTTTCCCTTTGGAAGCTTGGATTGTAGTGTCTCAGGGGCTGCTTGCCAAACCTTGAAGTTGCCCAGGTTATAGCCTCCGCAGGTACGCTTGCGTAGCAAACGAGCACTTTCACCCGATGAACAGCGTTCCTATCACGCTGCAGGAGAGTTAATCCTGCAGACCTCGTTCCTCCTGGGAAAGCGCAAGGCCACCGTGAGCCTCAGGGTAGTGCCTAAGTTTACTCCGGGCAAGCTCTGCGTGCCTCGGTTTCCATGAGGTCTCTACCTTTGTTGTGCCTCAATGGAACGCGAGGATAGCTTTCAGGACTCCAAGCACTCTGGCCTCCGCACCGTTTCCCATGCTACAACACGGATCCCCCGCACGTCTCCTCTTTGCCTGCTGAGCAACAAGCAGCCGTGTAGGCCCTTCAGAACCCTTCTTGCATGCAGAGCCCAAGGCGGCACACTGCTCTCTGTCTTCCTTTGGAAACCTAGGTTGTCGCAGCTTACCCAGCTCACCAAGACAGTCTGAGCCGGTCTCATGAGCTGGGGAACGTGGACTCAGTGAGGACCAGGGCCATACGTGCACTCAGAAAATCACTCTGCTCAGCCTTCCATCCAGGAGCTCACACCGACTGGCTCGTTGGTTTAGCGGGAGGTCTAAGTGAGGTCCAAGCTGAGCAAAGAACACACTTCCTCCTTTACCCTGCTAGGCCCACGGAAGAGGTAGAGCCAACTAGGCCTCGCTCAGGCCAGCCCTCCTTCAGGGATCTTGCCACACTTCGAAGCCTGCACAGTAAAAGATACTTAGCGAAGTTGCCAGGGTTTCGCCATGCTCTCCCTCAGCAGCTCCACTACTGCAGGGACTCATGTTTGCTTTGAACTAGTATAGGTGTCCCTGCTTCCAAAAGCAGTCTTTTCCCCTTTGGAAATGTGGATTCCTGTAGCCTAGGAGCTGTTTGCGAAACCCTAGGAAGGCCCAGCTTCTACTCACTGCAGGCACGCCCGGGGAGGAAACGAGTATGTTTCCCCAGAGAAACAGGCTGCTTGCAAGTGCCGAGGGGAGCTTCTCAGGTGCCCAGTGTGTCCCGTTTGTTTCCCTTCGCAGCTGACATCCTGCAGGTACTTATGCTGGGGGCTAACAAGGGTAGGTGGCTCTTCCGACAAAAGCAGCCTTTTCCTTTTGGAAGCTTGGATTGTAGTGTCTCAGGGGCTGCTTGCCAAACCTTGAAGTTGCCCAGGTTATAGCCTCCAGAGGTACGCTTGAGTAGCAAACGAGCACTTTCACCCGAGGAACAGGGTTCCTGTCACGCTGGAGGAGAGTTAATCCCGCAGACCTCGTTCCTCCTGGGAAAGCGCAAGGCCACCCTGAGCCTCAGGGTAGTGCCTAAGTTTGCTCCGTGCAAGCTCTGCGTGCCTCGGTTTCCATGAGGTCTCCACCTTTGTTGTGCCTCAATGGAATGCGAGGATAGCTTTCAGGACTCCAAGCACTCTGGCCTCCGCACCGTTTCCCATGCTACCACACGTATCCCCCCCACGTCTCCTCTCTGCCTGCTGAGCAACAAGCAGCCGTGTAGGCCCTTCAGAACCCTTCTTGCATGCAGAGCCCAAGGCGGCACACAGCTCTCTGTCTTCCTCTGGAAACCTAGGTTGTCGCAGCTTGCCCCAGCTCACGAAGACAGTCTGAGCCGGTCTCATGTGCTGAGGAACGTGAACTCAATGAGGAACAGGGCCCTACGTGCACTCAGAAAATCACTCTGCTCAGCCTTCCATCCAGGAACTCACACCGACTGGCTCGTTGGTTTAGCAGGACGTCTAAGTGAGGTCCAAGCTGAGCAAGAGCACACTTCCTCCTTTACCCTGCTAGGCCCCCGGAAGAGGTAGAGCCAACTAGGCCTCGCTCAGGCCATCCCTCCTTCAGGGATCTTGCCACAGTTCGAAGCCTGCACAGTAAAAGATACTTAGCGAAGTTGCCAGGGTTTCGCCATGCTCTCCCTCGGCAGCTCCACTACTGCAGGGACTCATGTTTCCTGTGAACGAGGATAGGTGGCCCTGCTTCAAAAAGCAGTCTTTTCCCCTTTGGAAATGTGGATTCTTTGAGCCTCGGAGCTGTTTGCGAAACCCTAGGAAGGCCCAGCTTCTACTCACTGCAGGCACGCCCGGGCAGGAAACGAGTATGTTTCCCCAGAGAAACAGGCTGCTTGCAAGTGTAGAGGGGAGCTTCTCAGGTGCCCAGTGTGTCCCGTTTGTTTCCCTTCGCAGCTCCCGTACTGCAGGTACTTATGCTGGGTGCTAACAAGAGTTGGTTGGCTCTGCCGACAAAAGCAGCCTTTTCCCTTTGGAAGCTTGGATTGTAGTGTCTCAGGGGCTGCTAGCCAAACCTTGAAGTTGCCCAGGTTATAGCCTCCGCAGGTACGCTTGCGTAGCAAACGAGCACTTTCTACCGAAGAACAGGGTTCCTGTCACGCTGGAGGAGAGTTAATCCCGCAGACCTCCTTCCTCCTGGGAAAGCGCAAGGCCACCCTGAGCCTCAGGGTAGTGCCTAAGTTTCCAACGGGCAAGCTCTGCGTGCCTCGGTTTCCATGAGGTCTCCACCGTTGTTGTGCTTCAATGGAACGCGAGGATAGCTTTCAGGACTCCAAGCACTCTGACCTCCGCACCGTTTCCCATGCTACCACAGGGATCCCCCCCACGTCTCCTCTCTGCCTGCTGAGCAACAAGCAGCCGTGTAGGCCCTTCAGAACACTTCTTGCATGCAGAGCCCAAGGCGGCACACTGCTCTCTGTCTTCCTTTGGAAACCTAGGTTGTCGCAGCTTACCCAGCTCACCAAGACAGTCTGAGCCGGTCTCATGAGCTGGGGAACGTGGACTCAGTGAGGACCAGGGCCCTACCTGCACTCAGAAAATCACTCTGCTCAGCCTTCCATCCAGGAGCTCACACCGACTGGCTCGTTGGTTTAGCAGGACGTCTAAGTGAGGTCCAAGCTGAGCAAAGAGCACACTTCCTCCTTTACCCTGCAAGGCCCACGGAAGAGGTACAGCCAACTAGGCCTCGCTCATGCCAGCCCTCCTTCAGGGATCTTGCCACACTTCGAAGCCTGCACAGTAAAAGATACTTAGCGAAGTTGCCAAGATTTCGCCATGTTCTCCCTCGGCAGCTCCACTACTGCAGGGACTCATGTTTGCTTTGAACTAGGATAGGTGTCCCTGCTTCCAAAAGCAGTCTTTTCCCCTTTGGAAATGTGGATTCTTGTAGCCTAGGAGCTGTTTGCGAAACCATAGGAAGGCCCAGCTTTTACTCACTGCAGGCACGCCCGGGGAGGAAACGAGTATGTTTCCCCAGAGAAACAGGCTGTTTGCAAGTGTAGAGGGCAGCTTCTCAGGTGCCCAGTGTGTCCCGTTTGTTTCCCTTCGCAGCTCCCGTACTGCAGGTACTTATGCTGGGTGCTAACAAGAGTTGGTTGGCTCTGCCGACAAAAGCAGCCTTTTCCCTTTGGAAGCTTGGATTGTAGTGTCTCAGGGGCTGCTTGCCAAACCTTGAAGTTGCCCAGGTTATAGCCTCCGCAGGTACGCTTGCGTAGCAAACGAGCACTTTCACCCGAGGAACAGCGTTCCTATCACGCTGCAGGAGAGTTAATTCTGCAGACCTCGTTCCTCCTGGGAAAGCGCAAGGCCACCCTGAGCCTCAGGGTAGTGCCTAAGTTTCCAACGGGCAAGCTCTGCGTGCCTCGGTTCCATGAGGTCTCCACCGTTGTTGTGCCTCAATGGAACTAGAGGATAGCTTTCAGGACTCCAAGCACTCTGGCCTCCGCACCGTTTCCCATGCTACCACACGGATTCCCCCCACGTCTCCTCTCTGCCTGCTGAGCATCAAGCAGCCGTGTAGGCCCTTCAGAACACTTCTTGCATGCAGATCCCAAGGCGGGACACTGCTCTCTGTCTTCCTTTGGAAACCTAGGTTGTCGGAGCTTACCCACCTCACGAAGACAGTCTGAGCCGGTTTCATGAGCTGGGGAACGTGGACTCAGTGAGGACCAGGGCCCTACCTGCACTCTGAAAATCACTCTGCTCAGCCTTCCATCCAGGAGCTCACACCGACTGGCTCGTTGGTTTAGCAGGACGTCTAAGTGAGGTCCAAGCTGAGCAAAGAGCACTCTTCCTCCTTTACCCTGCTAGGCCCACGGAAGAGGTAGAGCCAACTAGGCCTCGCTCAGACCAGGCCTCCTTCAGGGATCTTGCCACACTTCGAAGCCTGCACGGTAAAAGATACTTAGCGAAGTTGCCAGGGTTTCGCCATGCTCTCCCTCGGCAGCTCCACTACTGCAGGGACTCATGTTTGCTTTGAACTAGTATAGGTGTCCCTGCTTCCAAAAGAAGTCTTTTCCCCTTTGGAAATGTGGATTCTTGTAGCCTAGGAGCTGTTTGCGAAACCCTAGGAAGGCCCAGCTTCTACTCACTGCAGGCACGCCCGGGGAGGAAACGAGTATGTTTCCCCAGAGAAACAGGCTGCTTGCAAGTGTAGAGGGGAGCTTCTCAGGTGCCCAGTGTGTCTCGTGTGTTTCCCTTCGCAGCTCCCGTACTGCAGGTACTTATGCTGGGTGCTAACAAGGGTTCGTTGGCTCTGCCGACAAAAGCAGCCTTTTCCCTTTGGAAGCTTGGATTGTAGTGTCTCAGGGGCTGCTTGCCAAACCTTGAAGTTGCCCAGGTTATAGCCTCCGCAGGTACGCTTGCGTAGCAAACGAGCACTTTCACCCGATGAACAGCGTTCCTATCACGCTGCAGGAGAGTTAATCCTGCAGACCTCGTTCCTCCTGGGAAAACGCAAGGCCACCGTGAGCCTCAGGGTAGTGCCTAAGTTTACTCCGGGCAAGCTCTGCGTGCCTCGGTTTCCATGAGGTCTCTACCTTTGTTGTGCCTCAATGGAACGCGAGGATAGCTTTCAGGACTCCAAGCACTCTGGCCTCAGCACTGTTTCCCATGCTACAACACGGATCCCCCGCACGTCTCCTCTTTGCCTGCTGAGCAACAAGCAGCCGTGTAGGCCCTTCAGAACCCTTCTTGCATGCAGAGCCCAAGGCGGCACACTGCTCTCTGTCTTCCTTTGGAAACCTAGGTTGTCGCAGCTTACCCAGCTCACCAAGACAGTCTGAGCCGGTCTCATGAGCTGGGGAACGTGGACTCAGTGAGGACCAGGGCCATACGTGCACTCAGAAAATCACTCTGCTCAGCCTTCCATCCAGGAACTCACACCGACTGGCTCGTTGGTTTAGCAGGACGTCTAAGTGAGGTCCAAGCTGAGCAAGAGCACACTTCCTCCTTTACCCTGCTAGGCCCCCGGAAGAGGTAGAGCCAACTAGGCCTCGCTCAGGCCAGCCCTCCTTCAGGGATCTTGCCACAGTTCGAAGCCTGCACAGTAAAAGATACTTAGCGAAATTGCCAGGGTTTCGCCATGCTCTCCCTCGGCAGCTCCACTACTGCAGGGACTCATGTTTGCTGTGAACGAGGATAGGTGGCCCTGCTTCAAAAAGCAGTCTTTTCCCCTTTGGAAATGTGGATTCTTTGAGCCTCGGAGCTGTTTGCGAAACCCTAGGAAGGCCCAGCTTCTACTCACTGCAGGCACGCCCGGGCAGGAAACGAGTATGTTTCCCCAGAGAAACAGGCTGCTTGCAAGTGTAGAGGGGAGCTTCTCAGGTGCCCAGTGTGTCCCGTTTGTTTCCCTTCGCAGCTCCCGTACTGCAGGTACTTATGCTGGGTGCTAACAAGGGTTGGTTGGCTCTGCCGACAAAAGCAGCCTTTTCCCTTTGGAAGCTTGGATTGTAGTGTCTCAGGGGCTGCTTGCCAAACCTTGAAGTTGCCCAGGTTATAGCCTCCGCAGGTACGCTTGCGTAGCAAACGAGCACTTTCACCCGAGGAACAGCGTTCCTATCACGCTGCAGGAGAGTTAATTCTGCAGACCTCGTTCCTCCTGGGAAAGCGCAAGGCCACCCTGAGCCTCAGGGTAGTGCCTAAGTTTCCAACGGGCAAGCTCTGCGTGCCTCGGTTCCATGAGGTCTCCACCGTTGTTGTGCCTCAATGGAACTAGAGGATAGCTTTCAGGACTCCAAGCACTCTGGCCTACGCACCGTTTCCCATGCTACCACACGTATTCCCCCCACGTCTCCTCTCTGCCTGCTGAGCATCAAGCAGCCGTGTAGGCCCTTCAGAACACTTCTTGCATGCAGATCCCAAGGCGGGACACTGCTCTCTGTCTTCCTTTGGAAACCTAGGTTGTCGGAGCTTACCCACCTCACGAAGACAGTCTGAGCCGGTTTCATGAGCTGGGGAACGTGGACTCAGTGAGGACCAGGGCCCTACCTGCACTCTGAAAATCACTCTGCTCAGCCTTCCATCCAGGAGCTCACACCGACTGGCTCGTTGGTTTAGCAGGACGTCTAAGTGAGGTCCAAGCTGAGCAAAGAGCACTCTTCCTCCTTTACCCTGCTAGGCCCACGGAAGAGGTAGAGCCAACTAGGCCTCGCTCAGACAAGGCCTCCTTCAGGGATCTTGCCACACTTCGAAGCCTGCACGGTAAAAGATACTTAGCGAGGTTGCCAGGGTTTCGCCATGCTCTCCCTCGGCAGCTCCACTACTGCAGGGACTCATGTTTGCTTTGAACTAGTATAGGTGTCCCTGCTTCCAAAAGAAGTCTTTTCCCCTTTGGAAATGTGGATTCTTGTAGCCTAGGAGCTGTTTGCGAAACCCTAGGAAGGCCCAGCTTCTACTCACTGCAGGCACGCCCGGGGAGGAAACGAGTATGTTTCCCCAGAGAAACAGGCTGCTTGCAAGTGTAGAGGGGAGCTTCTCAGGTGCCCAGTGTGTCCCGTGTGTTTCCCTTCGCAGCTCCCGTACTGCAGGTACTTATGCTGGGTGCTAACAAGGGTTCGTTGGCTCTGCCGACAAAAGCAGCCTTTTCCCTTTGGAAGCTTGGATTGTAGTGTCTCAGGGGCTGCTTGCCAAACCTTGAAGTTGCCCAGGTTATAGCCTCCGCAGGTACGCTTGCGTAGCAAACGAGCACTTTCACCCGATGAACAGCGTTCCTATCACGCTGCAGGAGAGTTAATCCTGCAGACCTCGTTCCTCCTGGGAAAGCGCAAGGCCACCGTGAGCCTCAGGGTAGTGCCTAAGTTTACTCCGGGCAAGCTCTGCGTGCCTCGGTTTCCATGAGGTCTCTACCTTTGTTGTGCCTCAATGGAACGCGAGGATAGCTTTCAGGACTCCAAGCACTCTGGCCTCCGCACCGTTTCCCATGCTACAACACGGATCCCCCGCACGTCTCCTCTTTGCCTGCTGAGCAACAAGCAGCCGTGTAGGCCCTTCAGAACCCTTCTTGCATGCAGAGCCCAAGGCGGCACACTGCTCTCTGTCTTCCTTTGGAAACCTAGGTTGTCGCAGCTTACCCAGCTCACCAAGACAGTCTGAGCCGGTCTCATGAGCTGGGGAACGTGGACTCAGTGAGGACCAGGGCCATACGTGCACTCAGAAAATCACTCTGCTCAGCCTTCCATCCAGGAGCTCACACCGACTGGCTCGTTGGTTTAGCGGGAGGTCTAAGTGAGGTCCAAGCTGAGCAAAGAACACACTTCCTCCTTTACCCTGCTAGGCCCACGGAAGAGGTAGAGCCAACTAGGCCTCGCTCAGGCCAGCCCTCCTTCAGGGATCTTGCCACACTTCGAAGCCTGCACAGTAAAAGATACTTAGCGAAGTTGCCAGGGTTTCGCCATGCTCTCCCTCGGCAGCTCCACTACTGCAGGGACTCATGTTTGCTTTGAACTAGTATAGGTGTCCCTGCTTCCAAAAGCAGTCTTTTCCCCTTTGGAAATGTGGATTCCTGTAGCCTAGGAGCTGTTTGCGAAACCCTAGGAAGGCCCAGCTTCTACTCACTGCAGGCACGCCCGGGGAGGAAACGAGTATGTTTCCCCAGAGAAACAGGCTGCTTGCAAGTGCCGAGGGGAGCTTCTCAGGTGCCCAGTGTGTCCCGTTTGTTTCCCTTCGCAGCTGACATCCTGCAGGTACTTATGCTGGGGGCTAACAAGGGTAGGTGGCTCTTCCGACAAAAGCAGCCTTTTCCTTTTGGAAGCTTGGATTGTAGTGTCTCAGGGGCTGCTTGCCAAACCTTGAAGTTGCCCAGGTTATAGCCTCCAGAGGTACGCTTGAGTAGCAAACGAGCACTTTCACCCGAGGAACAGGGTTCCTGTCACGCTGGAGGAGAGTTAATCCCGCAGACCTCGTTCCTCCTGGGAAAGCGCAAGGCCACCCTGAGCCTCAGGGTAGTGCCTAAGTTTGCTCCGTGCAAGCTCTGCGTGCCTCGGTTTCCATGAGGTCTCCACCTTTGTTGTGCCTCAATGGAATGCGAGGATAGCTTTCAGGACTCCAAGCACTCTGGCCTCCGCACCGTTTCCCATGCTACCACACGTATCCCCCCCACGTCTCCTCTCTGCCTGCTGAGCAACAAGCAG
This sequence comes from Balaenoptera borealis, assembly GCF_965194805.1. Taxonomy (NCBI): domain Eukaryota; kingdom Metazoa; phylum Chordata; class Mammalia; order Artiodactyla; family Balaenopteridae; genus Balaenoptera; species Balaenoptera borealis. The sequence goes on from NC_138870.1 coordinate 29,432,033, forward strand.
CCGTGTAGGCCCTTCAGAACCCTTCTTGCATGCAGAGCCCAAGGCGGCACACAGCTCTCTGTCTTCCTCTGGAAACCTAGGTTGTCGCAGCTTGCCCCAGCTCACGAAGACAGTCTGAGCCGGTCTCATGTGCTGAGGAACGTGAACTCAATGAGGAACAGGGCCCTACGTGCACTCAGAAAATCACTCTGCTCAGCCTTCCATCCAGGAACTCACACCGACTGGCTCGTTGGTTTAGCAGGACGTCTAAGTGAGGTCCAAGCTGAGCAAGAGCACACTTCCTCCTTTACCCTGCTAGGCCCCCGGAAGAGGTAGAGCCAACTAGGCCTCGCTCAGGCCATCCCTCCTTCAGGGATCTTGCCACAGTTCGAAGCCTGCACAGTAAAAGATACTTAGCGAAGTTGCCAGGGTTTCGCCATGCTCTCCCTCGGCAGCTCCACTACTGCAGGGACTCATGTTTCCTGTGAACGAGGATAGGTGGCCCTGCTTCAAAAAGCAGTCTTTTCCCCTTTGGAAATGTGGATTCTTTGAGCCTCGGAGCTGTTTGCGAAACCCTAGGAAGGCCCAGCTTCTACTCACTGCAGGCACGCCCGGGCAGGAAACGAGTATGTTTCCCCAGAGAAACAGGCTGCTTGCAAGTGTAGAGGGGAGCTTCTCAGGTGCCCAGTGTGTCCCGTTTGTTTCCCTTCGCAGCTCCCGTACTGCAGGTACTTATGCTGGGTGCTAACAAGAGTTGGTTGGCTCTGCCGACAAAAGCAGCCTTTTCCCTTTGGAAGCTTGGATTGTAGTGTCTCAGGGGCTGCTAGCCAAACCTTGAAGTTGCCCAGGTTATAGCCTCCGCAGGTACGCTTGCGTAGCAAACGAGCACTTTCTACCGAAGAACAGGGTTCCTGTCACGCTGGAGGAGAGTTAATCCCGCAGACCTCCTTCCTCCTGGGAAAGCGCAAGGCCACCCTGAGCCTCAGGGTAGTGCCTAAGTTTCCAACGGGCAAGCTCTGCGTGCCTCGGTTTCCATGAGGTCTCCACCGTTGTTGTGCTTCAATGGAACGCGAGGATAGCTTTCAGGACTCCAAGCACTCTGACCTCCGCACCGTTTCCCATGCTACCACAGGGATCCCCCCCACGTCTCCTCTCTGCCTGCTGAGCAACAAGCAGCCGTGTAGGCCCTTCAGAACACTTCTTGCATGCAGAGCCCAAGGCGGCACACTGCTCTCTGTCTTCCTTTGGAAACCTAGGTTGTCGCAGCTTACCCAGCTCACCAAGACAGTCTGAGCCGGTCTCATGAGCTGGGGAACGTGGACTCAGTGAGGACCAGGGCCCTACCTGCACTCAGAAAATCACTCTGCTCAGCCTTCCATCCAGGAGCTCACACCGACTGGCTCGTTGGTTTAGCAGGACGTCTAAGTGAGGTCCAAGCTGAGCAAAGAGCACACTTCCTCCTTTACCCTGCAAGGCCCACGGAAGAGGTACAGCCAACTAGGCCTCGCTCATGCCAGCCCTCCTTCAGGGATCTTGCCACACTTCGAAGCCTGCACAGTAAAAGATACTTAGCGAAGTTGCCAAGATTTCGCCATGTTCTCCCTCGGCAGCTCCACTACTGCAGGGACTCATGTTTGCTTTGAACTAGGATAGGTGTCCCTGCTTCCAAAAGCAGTCTTTTCCCCTTTGGAAATGTGGATTCTTGTAGCCTAGGAGCTGTTTGCGAAACCATAGGAAGGCCCAGCTTTTACTCACTGCAGGCACGCCCGGGGAGGAAACGAGTATGTTTCCCCAGAGAAACAGGCTGTTTGCAAGTGTAGAGGGCAGCTTCTCAGGTGCCCAGTGTGTCCCGTTTGTTTCCCTTCGCAGCTCCCGTACTGCAGGTACTTATGCTGGGTGCTAACAAGAGTTGGTTGGCTCTGCCGACAAAAGCAGCCTTTTCCCTTTGGAAGCTTGGATTGTAGTGTCTCAGGGGCTGCTTGCCAAACCTTGAAGTTGCCCAGGTTATAGCCTCCGCAGGTACGCTTGCGTAGCAAACGAGCACTTTCACCCGAGGAACAGCGTTCCTATCACGCTGCAGGAGAGTTAATTCTGCAGACCTCGTTCCTCCTGGGAAAGCGCAAGGCCACCCTGAGCCTCAGGGTAGTGCCTAAGTTTCCAACGGGCAAGCTCTGCGTGCCTCGGTTCCATGAGGTCTCCACCGTTGTTGTGCCTCAATGGAACTAGAGGATAGCTTTCAGGACTCCAAGCACTCTGGCCTCCGCACCGTTTCCCATGCTACCACACGGATTCCCCCCACGTCTCCTCTCTGCCTGCTGAGCATCAAGCAGCCGTGTAGGCCCTTCAGAACACTTCTTGCATGCAGATCCCAAGGCGGGACACTGCTCTCTGTCTTCCTTTGGAAACCTAGGTTGTCGGAGCTTACCCACCTCACGAAGACAGTCTGAGCCGGTTTCATGAGCTGGGGAACGTGGACTCAGTGAGGACCAGGGCCCTACCTGCACTCTGAAAATCACTCTGCTCAGCCTTCCATCCAGGAGCTCACACCGACTGGCTCGTTGGTTTAGCAGGACGTCTAAGTGAGGTCCAAGCTGAGCAAAGAGCACTCTTCCTCCTTTACCCTGCTAGGCCCACGGAAGAGGTAGAGCCAACTAGGCCTCGCTCAGACAAGGCCTCCTTCAGGGATCTTGCCACACTTCGAAGCCTGCACGGTAAAAGATACTTAGCGAAGTTGCCAGGGTTTCGCCATGCTCTCCCTCGGCAGCTCCACTACTGCAGGGACTCATGTTTGCTTTGAACTAGTATAGGTGTCCCTGCTTCCAAAAGAAGTCTTTTCCCCTTTGGAAATGTGGATTCTTGTAGCCTAGGAGCTGTTTGCGAAACCCTAGGAAGGCCCAGCTTCTACTCACTGCAGGCACGCCCGGGGAGGAAACGAGTATGTTTCCCCAGAGAAACAGGCTGCTTGCAAGTGTAGAGGGGAGCTTCTCAGGTGCCCAGTGTGTCCCGTGTGTTTCCCTTCGCAGCTCCCGTACTGCAGGTACTTATGCTGGGTGCTAACAAGGGTTCGTTGGCTCTGCCGACAAAAGCAGCCTTTTCCCTTTGGAAGCTTGGATTGTAGTGTCTCAGGGGCTGCTTGCCAAACCTTGAAGTTGCCCAGGTTATAGCCTCCGCAGGTACGCTTGCGTAGCAAACGAGCACTTTCACCCGATGAACAGCGTTCCTATCACGCTGCAGGAGAGTTAATCCTGCAGACCTCGTTCCTCCTGGGAAAGCGCAAGGCCACCGTGAGCCTCAGGGTAGTGCCTAAGTTTACTCCGGGCAAGCTCTGCGTGCCTCGGTTTCCATGAGGTCTCTACCTTTGTTGTGCCTCAATGGAACGCGAGGATAGCTTTCAGGACTCCAAGCACTCTGGCCTCCGCACCGTTTCCCATGCTACAACACGGATCCCCCGCACGTCTCCTCTTTGCCTGCTGAGCAACAAGCAGCCGTGTAGGCCCTTCAGAACCCTTCTTGCATGCAGAGCCCAAGGCGGCACACTGCTCTCTGTCTTCCTTTGGAAACCTAGGTTGTCGCAGCTTACCCAGCTCACCAAGACAGTCTGAGCCGGTCTCATGAGCTGGGGAACGTGGACTCAGTGAGGACCAGGACCATACGTGCACTCAGAAAATCACTCTGCTCAGCCTTCCATCCAGGAGCTCACACCGACTGGCTCGTTGGTTTAGCGGGAGGTCTAAGTGAGGTCCAAGCTGAGCAAAGAACACACTTCCTCCTTTACCCTGCTAGGCCCACGGAAGAGGTAGAGCCAACTAGGCCTCGCTCAGGCCAGCCCTCCTTCAGGGATCTTGCCACACTTCGAAGCCTGCACAGTAAAAGATACTTAGCGAAGTTGCCAGGGTTTCGCCATGCTCTCCCTCGGCAGCTCCACTACTGCAGGGACTCATGTTTGCTTTGAACTAGTATAGGTGTCCCTGCTTCCAAAAGCAGTCTTTTCCCCTTTGGAAATGTGGATTCCTGTAGCCTAGGAGCTGTTTGCGAAACCCTAGGAAGGCCCAGCTTCTACTCACTGCAGGCACGCCCGGGGAGGAAACGAGTATGTTTCCCCAGAGAAACAGGCTGCTTGCAAGTGCCGAGGGGAGCTTCTCAGGTGCCCAGTGTGTCCCGTTTGTTTCCCTTCGCAGCTGACATCCTGCAGGTACTTATGCTGGGGGCTAACAAGGGTAGGTGGCTCTTCCGACAAAAGCAGCCTTTTCCTTTTGGAAGCTTGGATTGTAGTGTCTCAGGGGCTGCTTGCCAAACCTTGAAGTTGCCCAGGTTATAGCCTCCAGAGGTACGCTTGAGTAGCAAACGAGCACTTTCACCCGAGGAACAGGGTTCCTGTCACGCTGGAGGAGAGTTAATCCCGCAGACCTCGTTCCTCCTGGGAAAGCGCAAGGCCACCCTGAGCCTCAGGGTAGTGCCTAAGTTTGCTCCGTGCAAGCTCTGCGTGCCTCGGTTTCCATGAGGTCTCCACCTTTGTTGTGCCTCAATGGAATGCGAGGATAGCTTTCAGGACTCCAAGCACTCTGGCCTCCGCACCGTTTCCCATGCTACCACACGTATCCCCCCCACGTCTCCTCTCTGCCTGCTGAGCAACAAGCAGCCGTGTAGGCCCTTCAGAACCCTTCTTGCATGCAGAGCCCAAGGCGGCACACAGCTCTCTGTCTTCCTCTGGAAACCTAGGTTGTCGCAGCTTGTCCCAGCTCACGAAGACAGTCTGAGCCGGTCTCATGTGCTGAGGAACGTGAACTCAATGAGGAACAGGGCCCTACGTGCACTCAGAAAATCACTCTGCTCAGCCTTCCATCCAGGAACTCACACCGACTGGCTCGTTGGTTTAGCAGGACGTCTAAGTGAGGTCCAAGCTGAGCAAGAGCACACTTCCTCCTTTACCCTGCTAGGCCCCCGGAAGAGGTAGAGCCAACTAGGCCTCGCTCAGGCCATCCCTCCTTCAGGGATCTTGCCACAGTTCGAAGCCTGCACAGTAAAAGATACTTAGCGAAGTTGCCAGGGTTTCGCCATGCTCTCCCTCGGCAGCTCCACTACTGCAGGGACTCATGTTTCCTGTGAACGAGGATAGGTGGCCCTGCTTCAAAAAGCAGTCTTTTCCCCTTTGGAAATGTGGATTCTTTGAGCCTCGGAGCTGTTTGCGAAACCCTAGGAAGGCCCAGCTTCTACTCACTGCAGGCACGCCCGGGCAGGAAACGAGTATGTTTCCCCAGAGAAACAGGCTGCTTGCAAGTGTCGAGAAGAGCTTCTCAGGTGCCCAGTGTGTCCCGTTTGTTTCCCTTCGCAGCTCCCGTACTGCAGGTACTTATGCTGGGTGCTAACAAGAGTTGGTTGGCTCTGCCGACAAAAGCAGCCTTTTCCCTTTGGAAGCTTGGATTGTAGTGTCTCAGGGGCTGCTAGCCAAACCTTGAAGTTGCCCAGGTTATAGCCTCCGCAGGTACGCTTGCGTAGCAAACGAGCACTTTCTACCGAAGAACAGGGTTCCTGTCACGCTGGAGGAGAGTTAATCCCGCAGACCTCCTTCCTCCTGGGAAAGCGCAAGGCCACCCTGAGCCTCAGGGTAGTGCCTAAGTTTCCAACGGGCAAGCTCTGCGTGCCTCGGTTTCCATGAGGTCTCCACCGTTGTTGTGCTTCAATGGAACGCGAGGATAGCTTTCAGGACTCCAAGCACTCTGACCTCCGCACCGTTTCCCATGCTACCACAGGGATCCCCCCCACGTCTCCTCTCTGCCTGCTGAGCAACAAGCAGCCGTGTAGGCCCTTCAGAACACTTCTTGCATGCAGAGCCCAAGGCGGCACACTGCTCTCTGTCTTCCTTTGGAAACCTAGGTTGTCGCAGCTTACCCAGCTCACCAAGACAGTCTGAGCCGGTCTCATGAGCTGGGGAACGTGGACTCAGTGAGGACCAGGGCCCTACCTGCACTCAGAAAATCACTCTGCTCAGCCTTCCATCCAGGAGCTCACACCGACTGGCTCGTTGGTTTAGCAGGACGTCTAAGTGAGGTCCAAGCTGAGCAAAGAGCACACTTCCTCCTTTACCCTGCAAGGCCCACGGAAGAGGTACAGCCAACTAGGCCTCGCTCATGCCAGCCCTCCTTCAGGGATCTTGCCACACTTCGAAGCCTGCACAGTAAAAGATACTTAGCGAAGTTGCCAAGATTTCGCCATGTTCTCCCTCGGCAGCTCCACTACTGCAGGGACTCATGTTTGCTTTGAACTAGGATAGGTGTCCCTGCTTCCAAAAGCAGTCTTTTCCCCTTTGGAAATGTGGATTCTTGTAGCCTAGGAGCTGTTTGCGAAACCATAGGAAGGCCCAGCTTTTACTCACTGCAGGCACGCCCGGGGAGGAAACGAGTATGTTTCCCCAGAGAAACAGGCTGTTTGCAAGTGTAGAGGGCAGCTTCTCAGGTGCCCAGTGTGTCCCGTTTGTTTCCCTTCGCAGCTCCCGTACTGCAGGTACTTATGCTGGGTGCTAACAAGAGTTGGTTGGCTCTGCCGACAAAAGCAGCCTTTTCCCTTTGGAAGCTTGGATTGTAGTGTCTCAGGGGCTGCTTGCCAAACCTTGAAGTTGCCCAGGTTATAGCCTCCGCAGGTACGCTTGCGTAGCAAACGAGCACTTTCACCCGAGGAACAGCGTTCCTATCACGCTGCAGGAGAGTTAATTCTGCAGACCTCGTTCCTCCTGGGAAAGCGCAAGGCCACCCTGAGCCTCAGGGTAGTGCCTAAGTTTCCAACGGGCAAGCTCTGCGTGCCTCGGTTCCATGAGGTCTCCACCGTTGTTGTGCCTCAATGGAACTAGAGGATAGCTTTCAGGACTCCAAGCACTCTGGCCTCCGCACCGTTTCCCATGCTACCACACGGATTCCCCCCACGTCTCCTCTCTGCCTGCTGAGCATCAAGCAGCCGTGTAGGCCCTTCAGAACACTTCTTGCATGCAGATCCCAAGGCGGGACACTGCTCTCTGTCTTCCTTTGGAAACCTAGGTTGTCGGAGCTTACCCACCTCACGAAGACAGTCTGAGCCGGTTTCATGAGCTGGGGAACGTGGACTCAGTGAGGACCAGGGCCCTACCTGCACTCTGAAAATCACTCTGCTCAGCCTTCCATCCAGGAGCTCACACCGACTGGCTCGTTGGTTTAGCAGGACGTCTAAGTGAGGTCCAAGCTGAGCAAAGAGCACTCTTCCTCCTTTACCCTGCTAGGCCCACGGAAGAGGTAGAGCCAACTAGGCCTCGCTCAGACAAGGCCTCCTTCAGGGATCTTGCCACACTTCGAAGCCTGCACGGTAAAAGATACTTAGCGAAGTTGCCAGGGTTTCGCCATGCTCTCCCTCGGCAGCTCCACTACTGCAGGGACTCATGTTTGCTTTGAACTAGTATAGGTGTCCCTGCTTCCAAAAGAAGTCTTTTCCCCTTTGGAAATGTGGATTCTTGTAGCCTAGGAGCTGTTTGCGAAACCCTAGGAAGGCCCAGCTTCTACTCACTGCAGGCACGCCCGGGGAGGAAACGAGTATGTTTCCCCAGAGAAACAGGCTGCTTGCAAGTGTAGAGGGGAGCTTCTCAGGTGCCCAGTGTGTCCCGTGTGTTTCCCTTCGCAGCTCCCGTACTGCAGGTACTTATGCTGGGTGCTAACAAGGGTTCGTTGGCTCTGCCGACAAAAGCAGCCTTTTCCCTTTGGAAGCTTGGATTGTAGTGTCTCAGGGGCTGCTTGCCAAACCTTGAAGTTGCCCAGGTTATAGCCTCCGCAGGTACGCTTGCGTAGCAAACGAGCACTTTCACCCGATGAACAGCGTTCCTATCACGCTGCAGGAGAGTTAATCCTGCAGACCTCGTTCCTCCTGGGAAAGCGCAAGGCCACCGTGAGCCTCAGGGTAGTGCCTAAGTTTACTCCGGGCAAGCTCTGCGTGCCTCGGTTTCCATGAGGTCTCTACCTTTGTTGTGCCTCAATGGAACGCGAGGATAGCTTTCAGGACTCCAAGCACTCTGGCCTCCGCACCGTTTCCCATGCTACAACACGGATCCCCCGCACGTCTCCTCTTTGCCTGCTGAGCAACAAGCAGCCGTGTAGGCCCTTCAGAACCCTTCTTGCATGCAGAGCCCAAGGCGGCACACTGCTCTCTGTCTTCCTTTGGAAACCTAGGTTGTCGCAGCTTACCCAGCTCACCAAGACAGTCTGAGCCGGTCTCATGAGCTGGGGAACGTGGACTCAGTGAGGACCAGGGCCATACGTGCACTCAGAAAATCACTCTGCTCAGCCTTCCATCCAGGAGCTCACACCGACTGGCTCGTTGGTTTAGCGGGAGGTCTAAGTGAGGTCCAAGCTGAGCAAAGAACACACTTCCTCCTTTACCCTGCTAGGCCCACGGAAGAGGTAGAGCCAACTAGGCCTCGCTCAGGCCAGCCCTCCTTCAGGGATCTTGCCACACTTCGAAGCCTGCACAGTAAAAGATACTTAGCGAAGTTGCCAGGGTTTCGCCATGCTCTCCCTCGGCAGCTCCACTACTGCAGGGACTCATGTTTGCTTTGAACTAGTATAGGTGTCCCTGCTTCCAAAAGCAGTCTTTTCCCCTTTGGAAATGTGGATTCCTGTAGCCTAGGAGCTGTTTGCGAAACCCTAGGAAGGCCCAGCTTCTACTCACTGCAGGCACGCCCGGGGAGGAAACGAGTATGTTTCCCCAGAGAAACAGGCTGCTTGCAAGTGCCGAGGGGAGCTTCTCAGGTGCCCAGTGTGTCCCGTTTGTTTCCCTTCGCAGCTGACATCCTGCAGGTACTTATGCTGGGGGCTAACAAGGGTAGGTGGCTCTTCCGACAAAAGCAGCCTTTTCCTTTTGGAAGCTTGGATTGTAGTGTCTCAGGGGCTGCTTGCCAAACCTTGAAGTTGCCCAGGTTATAGCCTCCAGAGGTACGCTTGAGTAGCAAACGAGCACTTTCACCCGAGGAACAGGGTTCCTGTCACGCTGGAGGAGAGTTAATCCCGCAGACCTCGTTCCTCCTGGGAAAGCGCAAGGCCACCCTGAGCCTCAGGGTAGTGCCTAAGTTTGCTCCGTGCAAGCTCTGCGTGCCTCGGTTTCCATGAGGTCTCCACCTTTGTTGTGCCTCAATGGAATGCGAGGATAGCTTTCAGGACTCCAAGCACTCTGGCCTCCGCACCGTTTCCCATGCTACCACACGTATCCCCCCCACGTCTCCTCTCTGCCTGCTGAGCAACAAGCAGCCGTGTAGGCCCTTCAGAACCCTTCTTGCATGCAGAGCCCAAGGCGGCACACAGCTCTCTGTCTTCCTCTGGAAACCTAGGTTGTCGCAGCTTGCCCCAGCTCACGAAGACAGTCTGAGCCGGTCTCATGTGCTGAGGAACGTGAACTCAATGAGGAACAGGGCCCTACGTGCACTCAGAAAATCACTCTGCTCAGCCTTCCATCCAGGAACTCACACCGACTGGCTCGTTGGTTTAGCAGGACGTCTAAGTGAGGTCCAAGCTGAGCAAGAGCACACTTCCTCCTTTACCCTGCTAGGCCCCCGGAAGAGGTAGAGCCAACTAGGCCTCGCTCAGGCCATCCCTCCTTCAGGGATCTTGCCACAGTTCGAAGCCTGCACAGTAAAAGATACTTAGCGAAGTTGCCAGGGTTTCGCCATGCTCTCCCTCGGCAGCTCCACTACTGCAGGGACTCATGTTTCCTGTGAACGAGGATAGGTGGCCCTGCTTCAAAAAGCAGTCTTTTCCCCTTTGGAAATGTGGATTCTTTGAGCCTCGGAGCTGTTTGCGAAACCCTAGGAAGGCCCAGCTTCTACTCACTGCAGGCACGCCCGGGCAGGAAACGAGTATGTTTCCCCAGAGAAACAGGCTGCTTGCAAGTGTAGAGGGGAGCTTCTCAGGTGCCCAGTGTGTCCCGTTTGTTTCCCTTCGCAGCTCCCGTACTGCAGGTACTTATGCTGGGTGCTAACAAGAGTTGGTTGGCTCTGCCGACAAAAGCAGCCTTTTCCCTTTGGAAGCTTGGATTGTAGTGTCTCAGGGGCTGCTAGCCAAACCTTGAAGTTGCCCAGGTTATAGCCTCCGCAGGTACGCTTGCGTAGCAAACGAGCACTTTCTACCGAAGAACAGGGTTCCTGTCACGCTGGAGGAGAGTTAATCCCGCAGACCTCCTTCCTCCTGGGAAAGCGCAAGGCCACCCTGAGCCTCAGGGTAGTGCCTAAGTTTCCAACGGGCAAGCTCTGCGTGCCTCGGTTTCCATGAGGTCTCCACCGTTGTTGTGCTTCAATGGAACGCGAGGATAGCTTTCAGGACTCCAAGCACTCTGACCTCCGCACCGTTTCCCATGCTACCACAGGGATCCCCCCCACGTCTCCTCTCTGCCTGCTGAGCAACAAGCAGCCGTGTAGGCCCTTCAGAACACTTCTTGCATGCAGAGCCCAAGGCGGCACACTGCTCTCTGTCTTCCTTTGGAAACCTAGGTTGTCGCAGCTTACCCAGCTCACCAAGACAGTCTGAGCCGGTCTCATGAGCTGGGGAACGTGGATTCAGTGAGGACCAGGGCCCTACCTGCACTCAGAAAATCACTCTGCTCAGCCTTCCATCCAGGAGCTCACACCGACTGGCTCGTTGGTTTAGCAGGACGTCTAAGTGAGGTCCAAGCTGAGCAAAGAGCACACTTCCTCCTTTACCCTGCAAGGCCCACGGAAGAGGTACAGCCAACTAGGCCTCGCTCATGCCAGCCCTCCTTCAGGGATCTTGCCACACTTCGAAGCCTGCACAGTAAAAGATACTTAGCGAAGTTGCCAAGATTTCGCCATGTTCTCCCTCGGCAGCTCCACTACTGCAGGGACTCATGTTTGCTTTGGACTAGGATAGGTGTCCCTGCTTCCAAAAGCAGTCTTTTCCCCTTTGGAAATGTGGATTCTTGTAGCCTAGGAGCTGTTTGCGAAACCATAGGAAGGCCCAGCTTTTACTCACTGCAGGCACGCCCGGGGAGGAAACGAGTATGTTTCCCCAGAGAAACAGGCTGTTTGCAAGTGTAGAGGGCAGCTTCTCAGGTGCCCAGTGTGTCCCGTTTGTTTCCCTTCGCAGCTCCCGTACTGCAGGTACTTATGCTGGGTGCTAACAAGAGTTGGTTGGCTCTGCCGACAAAAGCAGCCTTTTCCCTTTGGAAGCTTGGATTGTAGTGTCTCAGGGGCTGCTTGCCAAACCTTGAAGTTGCCCAGGTTATAGCCTCCGCAGGTACGCTTGCGTAGCAAACGAGCACTTTCACCCGAGGAACAGCGTTCCTATCACGCTGCAGGAGAGTTAATCCTGCAGACCTCGTTCCTCCTGGGAAAGCGCAAGGCCACCGTGAGCCTCAGGGTAGTGCCTAAGTTTACTCCGGGCAAGCTCTGCGTGCCTCGGTTTCCATGAGGTCTCTACCTTTGTTGTGCCTCAATGGAACGCGAGGATAGCTTTCAGGACTCCAAGCACTCTGGCCTCCGCACCGTTTCCCATGCTACAACACGGATCCCCCGCACGTCTCCTCTTTGCCTGCTGAGCAACAAGCAGCCGTGTAGGCCCTTCAGAACCCTTCTTGCATGCAGAGCCCAAGGCGGCACACTGCTCTCTGTCTTCCTTTGGAAACCTAGGTTGTCGCAGCTTACCCAGCTCACCAAGACAGTCTGAGCCGGTCTCATGAGCTGGGGAACGTGGACTCAGTGAGGACCAGGGCCATACGTGCACTCAGAAAATCACTCTGCTCAGCCTTCCATCCAGGAGCTCACACCGACTGGCTCGTTGGTTTAGCGGGAGGTCTAAGTGAGGTCCAAGCTGAGCAAAGAACACACTTCCTCCTTTACCCTGCTAGGCCCACGGAAGAGGTAGAGCCAACTAGGCCTCGCTCAGGCCAGCCCTCCTTCAGGGATCTTGCCACACTTCGAAGCCTGCACAGTAAAAGATACTTAGCGAAGTTGCCAGGGTTTCGCCATGCTCTCCCTCGGCAGCTCCACTACTGCAGGGACTCATGTTTGCTTTGAACTAGTATAGGTGTCCCTGCTTCCAAAAGCAGTCTTTTCCCCTTTGGAAATGTGGATTCCTGTAGCCTAGGAGCTGTTTGCGAAACCCTAGGAAGGCCCAGCTTCTACTCACTGCAGGCACGCCCGGGGAGGAAACGAGTATGTTTCCCCAGAGAAACAGGCTGCTTGCAAGTGCCGAGGGGAGCTTCTCAGGTGCCCAGTGTGTCCCGTTTGTTTCCCTTCGCAGCTGACATCCTGCAGGTACTTATGCTGGGGGCTAACAAGGGTAGGTGGCTCTTCCGACAAAAGCAGCCTTTTCCTTTTGGAAGCTTGGATTGTAGTGTCTCAGGGGCTGCTTGCCAAACCTTGAAGTTGCCCAGGTTATAGCCTCCAGAGGTACGCTTGAGTAGCAAACGAGCACTTTCACCCGAGGAACAGGGTTCCTGTCACGCTGGAGGAGAGTTAATCCCGCAGACCTCGTTCCTCCTGGGAAAGCGCAAGGCCACCCTGAGCCTCAGGGTAGTGCCTAAGTTTGCTCCGTGCAAGCTCTGCGTGCCTCGGTTTCCATGAGGTCTCCACCTTTGTTGTGCCTCAATGGAATGCGAGGATAGCTTTCAGGACTCCAAGCACTCTGGCCTCCGCACCGTTTCCCATGCTACCACACGTATCCCCCCCACGTCTCCTCTCTGCCTGCTGAGCAACAAGCAGCCGTGTAGGCCCTTCAGAACCCTTCTTGCATGCAGAGCCCAAGGCGGCACACAGCTCTCTGTCTTCCTCTGGAAACCTAGGTTGTCGCAGCTTGCCCCAGCTCACGAAGACAGTCTGAGCCGGTCTCATGTGCTGAGGAACGTGAACTCAATGAGGAACAGGGCCCTACGTGCACTCAGAAAATCACTCTGCTCAGCCTTCCATCCAGGAACTCACACCGACTGGCTCGTTGGTTTAGCAGGACGTCTAAGTGAGGTCCAAGCTGAGCAAGAGCACACTTCCTCCTTTACCCTGCTAGGCCCCCGGAAGAGGTAGAGCCAACTAGGCCTCGCTCAGGCCATCCCTCCTTCAGGGATCTTGCCACAGTTCGAAGCCTGCACAGTAAAAGATACTTAGCGAAGTTGCCAGGGTTTCGCCATGCTCTCCCTCGGCAGCTCCACTACTGCAGGGACTCATGTTTCCTGTGAACGAGGATAGGTGGCCCTGCTTCAAAAAGCAGTCTTTTCCCCTTTGGAAATGTGGATTCTTTGAGCCTCGGAGCTGTTTGCGAAACCCTAGGAAGGCCCAGCTTCTACTCACTGCAGGCACGCCCGGGCAGGAAACGAGTATGTTTCCCCAGAGAAACAGGCTGCTTGCAAGTGTAGAGGGGAGCTTCTCAGGTGCCCAGTGTGTCCCGTTTGTTTCCCTTCGCAGCTCCCGTACTGCAGGTACTTATGCTGGGTGCTAACAAGAGTTGGTTGGCTCTGCCGACAAAAGCAGCCTTTTCCCTTTGGAAGCTTGGATTGTAGTGTCTCAGGGGCTGCTAGCCAAACCTTGAAGTTGCCCAGGTTATAGCCTCCGCAGGTACGCTTGCGTAGCAAACGAGCACTTTCTACCGAAGAACAGGGTTCCTGTCACGCTGGAGGAGAGTTAATCCCGCAGACCTCCTTCCTCCTGGGAAAGCGCAAGGCCACCCTGAGCCTCAGGGTAGTGCCTAAGTTTCCAACGGGCAAGCTCTGCGTGCCTCGGTTTCCATGAGGTCTCCACCGTTGTTGTGCTTCAATGGAACGCGAGGATAGCTTTCAGGACTCCAAGCACTCTGACCTCCGCACCGTTTCCCATGCTACCACAGGGATCCCCCCCACGTCTCCTCTCTGCCTGCTGAGCAACAAGCAGCCGTGTAGGCCCTTCAGAACACTTCTTGCATGCAGAGCCCAAGGCGGCACACTGCTCTCTGTCTTCCTTTGGAAACCTAGGTTGTCGCAGCTTACCCAGCTCACCAAGACAGTCTGAGCCGGTCTCATGAGCTGGGGAACGTGGATTCAGTGAGGACCAGGGCCCTACCTGCACTCAGAAAATCACTCTGCTCAGCCTTCCATCCAGGAGCTCACACCGACTGGCTCGTTGGTTTAGCAGGACGTCTAAGTGAGGTCCAAGCTGAGCAAAGAGCACACTTCCTCCTTTACCCTGCAAGGCCCACGGAAGAGGTACAGCCAACTAGGCCTCGCTCATGCCAGCCCTCCTTCAGGGATCTTGCCACACTTCGAAGCCTGCACAGTAAAAGATACTTAGCGAAGTTGCCAAGATTTCGCCATGTTCTCCCTCGGCAGCTCCACTACTGCAGGGACTCATGTTTGCTTTGAACTAGGATAGGTGTCCCTGCTTCCAAAAGCAGTCTTTTCCCCTTTGGAAATGTGGATTCTTGTAGCCTAGGAGCTGTTTGCGAAACCATAGGAAGGCCCAGCTTTTACTCACTGCAGGCACGCCCGGGGAGGAAACGAGTATGTTTCCCCAGAGAAACAGGCTGTTTGCAAGTGTAGAGGGCAGCTTCTCAGGTGCCCAGTGTGTCCCGTTTGTTTCCCTTCGCAGCTCCCGTACTGCAGGTACTTATGCTGGGTGCTAACAAGAGTTGGTTGGCTCTGCCGACAAAAGCAGCCTTTTCCCTTTGGAAGCTTGGATTGTAGTGTCTCAGGGGCTGCTTGCCAAACCTTGAAGTTGCCCAGGTTATAGCCTCCGCAGGTACGCTTGCGTAGCAAACGAGCACTTTCACCCGAGGAACAGCGTTCCTATCACGCTGCAGGAGAGTTAATTCTGCAGACCTCGTTCCTCCTGGGAAAGCGCAAGGCCACCCTGAGCCTCAGGGTAGTGCCTAAGTTTCCAACGGGCAAGCTCTGCGTGCCTCGGTTCCATGAGGTCTCCACCGTTGTTGTGCCTCAATGGAACTAGAGGATAGCTTTCAGGACTCCAAGCACTCTGGCCTACGCACCGTTTCCCATGCTACCACACGGATTCCCCCCACGTCTCCTCTCTGCCTGCTGAGCATCAAGCAGCCGTGTAGGCCCTTCAGAACACTTCTTGCATGCAGATCCCAAGGCGGGACACTGCTCTCTGTCTTCCTTTGGAAACCTAGGTTGTCGGAGCTTACCCACCTCACGAAGACAGTCTGAGCCGGTTTCATGAGCTGGGGAACGTGGACTCAGTGAGGACCAGGGCCCTACCTGCACTCTGAAAATCACTCTGCTCAGCCTTCCATCCAGGAGCTCACACCGACTGGCTCGTTGGTTTAGCAGGACGTCTAAGTGAGGTCCAAGCTGAGCAAAGAGCACTCTTCCTCCTTTACCCTGCTAGGCCCACGGAAGAGGTAGAGCCAACTAGGCCTCGCTCAGACCAGGCCTCCTTCAGGGATCTTGCCACACTTCGAAGCCTGCACGGTAAAAGATACTTAGCGAAGTTGCCAGGGTTTCGCCATGCTCTCCCTCGGCAGCTCCACTACTGCAGGGACTCATGTTTGCTTTGAACTAGTATAGGTGTCCCTGCTTCCAAAAGAAGTCTTTTCCCCTTTGGAAATGTGGATTCTTGTAGCCTAGGAGCTGTTTGCGAAACCCTAGGAAGGCCCAGCTTCTACTCACTGCAGGCACGCCCGGGCAGGAAACGAGTATGTTTCCCCAGAGAAACAGGCTGCTTGCAAGTGTAGAGGGGAGCTTCTCAGGTGCCCAGTGTGTCTCGTGTGTTACCCT
Source organism: Balaenoptera borealis (assembly GCF_965194805.1). Classification (NCBI taxonomy): domain Eukaryota; kingdom Metazoa; phylum Chordata; class Mammalia; order Artiodactyla; family Balaenopteridae; genus Balaenoptera; species Balaenoptera borealis. The sequence continues at coordinate 29,447,729 of NC_138870.1, forward strand.
TCGCAGCTCCCGTACTGCAGGTACTTATGCTGGGTGCTAACAAGGGTTCGTTGGCTCTGCCGACAAAAGCAGCCTTTTCCCTTTGGAAGCTTGGATTGTAGTGTCTCAGGGGCTGCTTGCCAAACCTTGAAGTTGCCCAGGTTATAGCCTCCGCAGGTACGCTTGCGTAGCAAACGAGCACTTTCACCCGAGGAACAGCGTTCCTATCACGCTGCAGGAGAGTTAATTCTGCAGACCTCGTTCCTCCTGGGAAAGCGCAAGGCCACCCTGAGCCTCAGGGTAGTGCCTAAGTTTCCAACGGGCAAGCTCTGCGTGCCTCGGTTCCATGAGGTCTCCACCGTTGTTGTGCCTCAATGGAACTAGAGGATAGCTTTCAGGACTCCAAGCACTCTGGCCTACGCACCGTTTCCCATGCTACCACACGGATTCCCCCCACGTCTCCTCTCTGCCTGCTGAGCATCAAGCAGCCGTGTAGGCCCTTCAGAACACTTCTTGCATGCAGATCCCAAGGCGGGACACTGCTCTCTGTCTTCCTTTGGAAACCTAGGTTGTCGGAGCTTACCCACCTCACGAAGACAGTCTGAGCCGGTTTCATGAGCTGGGGAACGTGGACTCAGTGAGGACCAGGGCCCTACCTGCACTCTGAAAATCACTCTGCTCAGCCTTCCATCCAGGAGCTCACACCGACTGGCTCGTTGGTTTAGCAGGACGTCTAAGTGAGGTCCAAGCTGAGCAAAGAGCACTCTTCCTCCTTTACCCTGCTAGGCCCACGGAAGAGGTAGAGCCAACTAGGCCTCGCTCAGACAAGGCCTCCTTCAGGGATCTTGCCACACTTCGAAGCCTGCACGGTAAAAGATACTTAGCGAAGTTGCCAGGGTTTCGCCATGCTCTCCCTCGGCAGCTCCACTACTGCAGGGACTCATGTTTGCTTTGAACTAGTATAGGTGTCCCTGCTTCCAAAAGAAGTCTTTTCCCCTTTGGAAATGTGGATTCTTGTAGCCTAGGAGCTGTTTGCGAAACCCTAGGAAGGCCCAGCTTCTACTCACTGCAGGCACGCCCGGGGAGGAAACGAGTATGTTTCCCCAGAGAAACAGGCTGCTTGCAAGTGTAGAGGGGAGCTTCTCAGGTGCCCAGTGTGTCCCGTGTGTTTCCCTTCGCAGCTCCCGTACTGCAGGTACTTATGCTGGGTGCTAACAAGGGTTCGTTGGCTCTGCCGACAAAAGCAGCCTTTTCCCTTTGGAAGCTTGGATTGTAGTGTCTCAGGGGCTGCTTGCCAAACCTTGAAGTTGCCCAGGTTATAGCCTCCGCAGGTACGCTTGCGTAGCAAACGAGCACTTTCACCCGATGAACAGCGTTCCTATCACGCTGCAGGAGAGTTAATCCTGCAGACCTCGTTCCTCCTGGGAAAGCGCAAGGCCACCGTGAGCCTCAGGGTAGTGCCTAAGTTTACTCCGGGCAAGCTCTGCGTGCCTCGGTTTCCATGAGGTCTCTACCTTTGTTGTGCCTCAATGGAACGCGAGGATAGCTTTCAGGACTCCAAGCACTCTGGCCTCCGCACCGTTTCCCATGCTACAACACGGATCCCCCGCACGTCTCCTCTTTGCCTGCTGAGCAACAAGCAGCCGTGTAGGCCCTTCAGAACCCTTCTTGCATGCAGAGCCCAAGGCGGCACACTGCTCTCTGTCTTCCTTTGGAAACCTAGGTTGTCGCAGCTTACCCAGCTCACCAAGACAGTCTGAGCCGGTCTCATGAGCTGGGGAACGTGGACTCAGTGAGGACCAGGGCCATACGTGCACTCAGAAAATCACTCTGCTCAGCCTTCCATCCAGGAGCTCACACCGACTGGCTCGTTGGTTTAGCGGGAGGTCTAAGTGAGGTCCAAGCTGAGCAAAGAACACACTTCCTCCTTTACCCTGCTAGGCCCACGGAAGAGGTAGAGCCAACTAGGCCTCGCTCAGGCCAGCCCTCCTTCAGGGATCTTGCCACACTTCGAAGCCTGCACAGTAAAAGATACTTAGCGAAGTTGCCAGGGTTTCGCCATGCTCTCCCTCGGCAGCTCCACTACTGCAGGGACTCATGTTTGCTTTGAACTAGTATAGGTGTCCCTGCTTCCAAAAGCAGTCTTTTCCCCTTTGGAAATGTGGATTCCTGTAGCCTAGGAGCTGTTTGCGAAACCCTAGGAAGGCCCAGCTTCTACTCACTGCAGGCACGCCCGGGGAGGAAACGAGTATGTTTCCCCAGAGAAACAGGCTGCTTGCAAGTGCCGAGGGGAGCTTCTCAGGTGCCCAGTGTGTCCCGTTTGTTTCCCTTCGCAGCTGACATCCTGCAGGTACTTATGCTGGGGGCTAACAAGGGTAGGTGGCTCTTCCGACAAAAGCAGCCTTTTCCTTTTGGAAGCTTGGATTGTAGTGTCTCAGGGGCTGCTTGCCAAACCTTGAAGTTGCCCAGGTTATAGCCTCCAGAGGTACGCTTGAGTAGCAAACGAGCACTTTCACCCGAGGAACAGGGTTCCTGTCACGCTGGAGGAGAGTTAATCCCGCAGACCTCGTTCCTCCTGGGAAAGCGCAAGGCCACCCTGAGCCTCAGGGTAGTGCCTAAGTTTGCTCCGTGCAAGCTCTGCGTGCCTCGGTTTCCATGAGGTCTCCACCTTTGTTGTGCCTCAATGGAATGCGAGGATAGCTTTCAGGACTCCAAGCACTCTGGCCTCCGCACCGTTTCCCATGCTACCACACGTATCCCCCCCACGTCTCCTCTCTGCCTGCTGAGCAACAAGCAGCCGTGTAGGCCCTTCAGAACCCTTCTTGCATGCAGAGCCCAAGGCGGCACACAGCTCTCTGTCTTCCTCTGGAAACCTAGGTTGTCGCAGCTTGCCCCAGCTCACGAAGACAGTCTGAGCCGGTCTCATGTGCTGAGGAACGTGAACTCAATGAGGAACAGGGCCCTACGTGCACTCAGAAAATCACTCTGCTCAGCCTTCCATCCAGGAACTCACACCGACTGGCTCGTTGGTTTAGCAGGACGTCTAAGTGAGGTCCAAGCTGAGCAAGAGCACACTTCCTCCTTTACCCTGCTAGGCCCCCGGAAGAGGTAGAGCCAACTAGGCCTCGCTCAGGCCATCCCTCCTTCAGGGATCTTGCCACAGTTCGAAGCCTGCACAGTAAAAGATACTTAGCGAAGTTGCCAGGGTTTCGCCATGCTCTCCCTCGGCAGCTCCACTACTGCAGGGACTCATGTTTCCTGTGAACGAGGATAGGTGGCCCTGCTTCAAAAAGCAGTCTTTTCCCCTTTGGAAATGTGGATTCTTTGAGCCTCGGAGCTGTTTGCGAAACCCTAGGAAGGCCCAGCTTCTACTCACTGCAGGCACGCCCGGGCAGGAAACGAGTATGTTTCCCCAGAGAAACAGGCTGCTTGCAAGTGTAGAGGGGAGCTTCTCAGGTGCCCAGTGTGTCCCGTTTGTTTCCCTTCGCAGCTCCCGTACTGCAGGTACTTATGCTGGGTGCTAACAAGAGTTGGTTGGCTCTGCCGACAAAAGCAGCCTTTTCCCTTTGGAAGCTTGGATTGTAGTGTCTCAGGGGCTGCTAGCCAAACCTTGAAGTTGCCCAGGTTATAGCCTCCGCAGGTACGCTTGCGTAGCAAACGAGCACTTTCTACCGAAGAACAGGGTTCCTGTCACGCTGGAGGAGAGTTAATCCCGCAGACCTCCTTCCTCCTGGGAAAGCGCAAGGCCACCCTGAGCCTCAGGGTAGTGCCTAAGTTTCCAACGGGCAAGCTCTGCGTGCCTCGGTTTCCATGAGGTCTCCACCGTTGTTGTGCTTCAATGGAACGCGAGGATAGCTTTCAGGACTCCAAGCACTCTGACCTCCGCACCGTTTCCCATGCTACCACAGGGATCCCCCCCACGTCTCCTCTCTGCCTGCTGAGCAACAAGCAGCCGTGTAGGCCCTTCAGAACACTTCTTGCATGCAGAGCCCAAGGCGGCACACTGCTCTCTGTCTTCCTTTGGAAACCTAGGTTGTCGCAGCTTACCCAGCTCACCAAGACAGTCTGAGCCGGTCTCATGAGCTGGGGAACGTGGATTCAGTGAGGACCAGGGCCCTACCTGCACTCAGAAAATCACTCTGCTCAGCCTTCCATCCAGGAGCTCACACCGACTGGCTCGTTGGTTTAGCAGGACGTCTAAGTGAGGTCCAAGCTGAGCAAAGAGCACACTTCCTCCTTTACCCTGCAAGGCCCACGGAAGAGGTACAGCCAACTAGGCCTCGCTCATGCCAGCCCTCCTTCAGGGATCTTGCCACACTTCGAAGCCTGCACAGTAAAAGATACTTAGCGAAGTTGCCAAGATTTCGCCATGTTCTCCCTCGGCAGCTCCACTACTGCAGGGACTCATGTTTGCTTTGAACTAGGATAGGTGTCCCTGCTTCCAAAAGCAGTCTTTTCCCCTTTGGAAATGTGGATTCTTGTAGCCTAGGAGCTGTTTGCGAAACCATAGGAAGGCCCAGCTTTTACTCACTGCAGGCACGCCCGGGGAGGAAACGAGTATGTTTCCCCAGAGAAACAGGCTGTTTGCAAGTGTAGAGGGCAGCTTCTCAGGTGCCCAGTGTGTCCCGTTTGTTTCCCTTCGCAGCTCCCGTACTGCAGGTACTTATGCTGGGTGCTAACAAGAGTTGGTTGGCTCTGCCGACAAAAGCAGCCTTTTCCCTTTGGAAGCTTGGATTGTAGTGTCTCAGGGGCTGCTTGCCAAACCTTGAAGTTGCCCAGGTTATAGCCTCCGCAGGTACGCTTGCGTAGCAAACGAGCACTTTCACCCGAGGAACAGCGTTCCTATCACGCTGCAGGAGAGTTAATTCTGCAGACCTCGTTCCTCCTGGGAAAGCGCAAGGCCACCCTGAGCCTCAGGGTAGTGCCTAAGTTTCCAACGGGCAAGCTCTGCGTGCCTCGGTTCCATGAGGTCTCCACCGTTGTTGTGCCTCAATGGAACTAGAGGATAGCTTTCAGGACTCCAAGCACTCTGGCCTCCGCACCGTTTCCCATGCTACCACACGGATTCCCCCCACGTCTCCTCTCTGCCTGCTGAGCATCAAGCAGCCGTGTAGGCCCTTCAGAACACTTCTTGCATGCAGATCCCAAGGCGGGACACTGCTTTCTGTCTTCCTTTGGAAACCTAGGTTGTCGGAGCTTACCCACCTCACGAAGACAGTCTGAGCCGGTTTCATGAGCTGGGGAACGTGGACTCAGTGAGGACCAGGGCCCTACCTGCACTCTGAAAATCACTCTGCTCAGCCTTCCATCCAGGAGCTCACACCGACTGGCTCGTTGGTTTAGCAGGACGTCTAAGTGAGGTCCAAGCTGAGCAAAGAGCACTCTTCCTCCTTTACCCTGCTAGGCCCACGGAAGAGGTAGAGCCAACTAGGCCTCGCTCAGACCAGGCCTCCTTCAGGGATCTTGCCACACTTCGAAGCCTGCACGGTAAAAGATACTTAGCGAAGTTGCCAGGGTTTCGCCATGCTCTCCCTCGGCAGCTCCACTACTGCAGGGACTCATGTTTGCTTTGAACTAGTATAGGTGTCCCTGCTTCCAAAAGAAGTCTTTTCCCCTTTGGAAATGTGGATTCTTGTAGCCTAGGAGCTGTTTGCGAAACCCTAGGAAGGCCCAGCTTCTACTCACTGCAGGCACGCCCGGGGAGGAAACGAGTATGTTTCCCCAGAGAAACAGGCTGCTTGCAAGTGTAGAGGGGAGCTTCTCAGGTGCCCAGTGTGTCTCGTGTGTTTCCCTTCGCAGCTCCCGTACTGCAGGTACTTATGCTGGGTGCTAACAAGGGTTCGTTGGCTCTGCCGACAAAAGCAGCCTTTTCCCTTTGGAAGCTTGGATTGTAGTGTCTCAGGGGCTGCTTGCCAAACCTTGAAGTTGCCCAGGTTATAGCCTCCGCAGGTACGCTTGCGTAGCAAACGAGCACTTTCACCCGATGAACAGCGTTCCTGTCACGCTGGAGGAGAGTTAATCCCGCAGACCTCCTTCCTCCTGAGAAAGCGCAAGGCCACCCTGAGCCTCAGGGTAGTGCCTAAGTTTCCAACGGGCAAGCTCTGCGTGCCTCGGTTTCCATGAGGTCTCCACCGTTGTTGTGCTTCAATGGAACGCGAGGATAGCTTTCAGGACTCCAAGCACTCTGGCCTCCGCACCGTTTCCCATGCTACCACACGGATCCCCCCCATGTCTCCTCTCTGCCTGCTGAGCAACAAGCAGCCGTGTAGGCCCTTCAGAACACTTCTTGCATGCAGAGCCCAAGGCGGCACACTGCTCTCTGTCTTCCTTTGGAAACCTAGGTTGTCGCCGGTTACCCAGCTCACGAAGACAGTTTGAGCCGGTCTCATGAGCTGGGGAACGTGGACTGAGTGAGGACCAGGGCCCTACCTGCACTCAGAAAATCACTCTGCTCAGCCTTCTATCCAGGAGCTCACACCGACTGGCTCGTTGGTTTAGCGGGAGGTCTAAGTGAGGTCCAAGCTGAGCAAAGAACACACTTCCTCCTTTACCCTGCTAGGCCCACGGAAGAGGTAGAGCCAACTAGGCCTCGCTCAGGCCAGCCCTCCTTTAGGGATCTTGCCACAGTTCGAAGCCTGCACAGTAAAAGATATTTAGCCAAGTTGCCAGGGTTTCGCCATTCTACCTCGGCAGCTCCACTACTGCAGGGACTCATGTTTGCTTTGAACTAGGATAGGTGGCCCACTTCAAAAAGCAGTCTTTTCCCCTTTGGAAATGTGGATTCTTGTAGCCTCGGAGCTGTTTGCAAAACCCTAGGAAGGCCCAGCTTCTACTCACGGCAGGCACGCCCGGGGAGGAAACGAGTATGTTTCCCCAGAGAAACAGGCTGCTTGCAAGTGTCGAGCGGAGCTTCTCAGGTGCCCAGTGTGTCCCGTTTGTTTCCCTTCGCAGCTGACATCCTGCAGGTACTTATGCTGGGGGCTAACAAGGGTAGGTGGCTCTTCCGACAAAAGCAGCCTTTTCCTTTTGGAAGCTTGGATTGTAGTGTCTCAGGGGCTGCTTGCCAAACCTTGAAGTTGCCCAGGTTATAGCCTCCAGAGGAACGCTTGAGTAGCAAACGAGCACTTTCACCCGAGGAACAGGGTTCCTGTCACGCTGCAGGAGAGTTAATCCCTCAGACCTCGTTCCTCCTGGGAAAGCGCAAGGCCACCCTGAGCCTCAGGGTAGTGCCTAAGTTTCCACAGGGCAAGCTCTGCGTGCCTCGGTTTCCATGAGGTCTCCATCGTTGTTGTGCTTCAATGGAACGCGAGGATAGCTTTCAGGACTCCAAGCACTCTGACCTCCGCACCATTTCCCATGCTACCACACAGATCCGCCCCCGTCTCCTCTCTGCCTGCTGAGCAACAAGCAGCCGTGTAGGCCCTTCGGAACACTTCTTGCATGCAGAACCCAAGGGGGCACACTGCTCTCTGTCTTCCTTTGGAAACCTAGGATGTCGCAGCTTGCCCCAGCTCACGAAGACAGTCTGAGCCGTTCTCATGAGCTGGGAGACGTGGACTCAGTGAGGACCAGGGCCCTACCTGCACTCAGAAAATCACTCTGCTCAGCCTTCCATCCAGGAGCTCACACCGACTGGCTCGTTGGTTTAGCAGGACGTCTAAGTGAGGTCCAAGCTGAGCAAAGAGCACTCTTCCTCCTTTACCCTGCTAGGCCCACGGAAGAGGTAGAGCCAACTAGGCCTCGCTCAGACCAGGCCTCCTTCAGGGATCTTGCCACAGTTCGAAGCCTGCACAGTAAAAGATACTTAGCGAAGTTGCCAGGGTTTCGCCATGCTCTCCCTCGGCAGCTCCACTACTGCAGGTACTCATGTTTGCTTTCAACTAGTATAGGTGTCCATGCTTCCAAAAGCAGTCTTTTCCCCTTTGGAAATGTGGATTCTTGTAGCCTAGGAGCTGTTTGCGAAACCCTAGGAAGGCCCAGCTTCTACTCACCGCAGGCACGCCCGGGCAGGAAACGAGTATGTTCCCTCAGAGAAACAGGCTGCTTGCAAGTGTAGAGGGGAGCTTCTCAGGTGCCCAGTGTGTCCCGTGTGTTTCCCTTCGCAGCTCCCGTACTGCAGGTACTTATGCTGGGTGCTAACAAGGGTTGGTTGGCTCTGCCGACAAAAGCAGCCTTTTCCCTTTGGAAGCTTGGATTGTAGTGTCTCAGGGGCTGCTTGCCAAAACTTGAAGTTGACCAGGTTATAGCCTCCGCAGGTACGCTTGCGTAGCAAACGAGGACTTTCTACCGATGAACAGGGTTCCTGTCACGCTGGAGGAGAGTTAATCCTGCAGACCTCGTTCCTCCTGGGAAAGCGCAAGTCCACCCTGAGCCTCAGGGTAGTGCCTAAGTTTCCAACGGGCAAGCTCTGCGTGCCTCGGTTTCCATGAGGTTTCCACCGTTGTTGTGCTTCAATGGAACGTGAAGATAGCTTTCAGGACTCCAAGCACTCTGGCCTCCGCACCGTTTCCCATGCTACCACACGGATCCCCCCCAGGTCTCCTCTCTGCCTGCTGAGCAACAAGCAGCCGTGTAGGCCCTTCAGAACACTTCTGCATGCAGAGCCCAAGGCGGCACACTGCTCTCTGTCTTCCTTGGGAAACCTAGGTTGTCGCAGCTTATCCAGCTCACCAAGACAGTCTGAGCCGGTCTCATGAGCTGGGGAACGTGGACTCAGTGAGGACCAGGGCCCTACCTGCACTCAGAAAATCACTCTGCTCAGCCTTCCATCTAGGAGCTCACACCGACTGGCTCGTTGGTTTAGCAGGAGGTCTAAGTGAGGTCCAAGCTGAGCAAAGAACACACTTCCTCCTTTACCCTGCTAGGCCCACGGAAGAGGTAGAGCCAACTAGGCCTCGCTCAGGCCAGCCCTCCTTCAGGGATCTTGCCACACTTCGAAGCCTGCACAGTAAAAGATACTTAGCGAAGTTGCCAGGGTTTCGCCATGCTCTCCCTCGGCAGCTCCACTACTGCAGGGACTCATGTTTGCTGTGAACTAGTATAGGTGTCCCTGCTTCCAAAAGCAGTCTTTTCCCCTTTGGAAATGTGGATTCTTTGAGCCTCGGAGCTGTTTGCGAAACCCTAGGAAGGCCCAGCTTCTACTCACTGCAGGCACGCCCAGGCAGGAAACGAGTATGTTTCCCCAGAGAAACAGGCTGCTTGCAAGTGTAGAGGGGAGCTTCTCAGGTGCCCAGTGTGTCCCGTTTGTTTCCCTTCGCAGCTCCCGTACTGCAGGTACTTATGCTGGGTGCTAACAAGAGTTGGTTGGCTCTGCCGACAAAAGCAGCCTTTTCCCTTTGGAAGCTTGGATTGTAGTGTCTCAGGGGCTGCTAGCCAAACCTTGAAGTTGCCCAGGTTATAGCCTCCGCAGGTACGCTTGCGTAGCAAACGAGCACTTTCTACCGAAGAACAGGGTTCCTGTCACGCTGGAGGAGAGTTAATCCCGCAGACCTCCTTCCTCCTGGGAAAGCGCAAGGCCACCCTGAGCCTCAGGGTAGTGCCTAAGTTTCCAACGGGCAAGCTCTGCGTGCCTCGGTTTCCATGAGGTCTCCACCGTTGTTGTGCTTCAATGGAACGCGAGGATAGCTTTCAGGACTCCAAGCACTCTGACCTCCGCACCGTTTCCCATGCTACCACAGGGATCCCCCCCACGTCTCCTCTCTGCCTGCTGAACAACAAGCAGCCGTGTAGGCCCTTCAGAACACTTCTTGCATGCAGAGCCCAAGGCGGCACACTGCTCTCTGTCTTCCTTTGGAAACCTAGGTTGTCGCAGCTTACCCAGCTCACCAAGACAGTCTGAGCCGGTCTCATGAGCTGGGGAAGGTGGACTCAGTGAGGACCAGGGCCCTACCTGCACTCAGAAAATCACTCTGCTCAGCCTTCCATCCAGGAGCTCACACCGACTGGCTCGTTGGTTTAGCAGGACGTCTAAGTGAGGTCCAAGCTGAGCAAAGAGCACACTTCCTCCTTTACCCTGCAAGGCCCACGGAAGAGGTACAGCCAACTAGGCCTCGCTCAGGCCAGCCCTCCTTCAGGGATCTTGCCACACTTCGAAGCCTGCACAGTAAAAGATACTTAGCGAAGTTGCCAAGATTTCGCCATGTTCTCCCTCGGCAGCTCCACTACTGCAGGGACTCATGTTTGCTTTGAACTAGGATAGGTGTCCCTGCTTCCAAAAGCAGTCTTTTCCCCTTTGGAAATGTGGATTCTTGTAGCCTAGGAGCTGTTTGCGAAACCATAGGAAGGCCCAGCTTTTACTCACTGCAGGCACGCCCGGGGAGGAAACGAGTATGTTTCCCCAGAGAAACAGGCTGTTTGCAAGTGTAGAGGGCAGCTTCTCAGGTGCCCAGTGTGTCCCGTTTGTTTCCCTTCGCAGCTCCCGTACTGCAGGTACTTATGCTGGGTGCTAACAAGAGTTGGTTGGCTCTGCCAACAAAAGCAGCCTTTTCCCTTTGGAAGCTTGGATTGTAGTGTCTCAGGGGCTGCTTGCCAAACCTTGAAGTTGCCCAGGTTATAGCCTCCGCAGGTACGCTTGCGTAGCAAACGAGCACTTTCACCCGAGGAACAGCGTTCCGATCACGCTGCAGGAGAGTTAATTCTGCAGACCTCGTTCCTCCTGGGAAAGCACAAGGCCACCCTGAGCCTCAGGGTAGTGCCTAAGTTTCCAACGGGCAAGCTCTGCGTGCCTCGGTTTCCATGAGGTCTCCACCGTTGTTGTGCTTCAATGGAACGCGAGGATAGCTTTCAGGACTCCAAGCACTCTGACCTCCGCACCGTTTCCCATGCTACCACAGGGATCCCCCCCACGTCTCCTCTCTGCCTGCTGAACAACAAGCAGCCGTGTAGGCCCTTCAGAACACTTCTTGCATGCAGAGCCCAAGGCGGCACACTGCTCTCTGTCTTCCTTTGGAAACCTAGGTTGTCGCAGCTTACCCAGCTCACCAAGACAGTCTGAGCCGGTCTCATGAGCTGGGGAAGGTGGACTCAGTGAGGACCAGGGCCCTACCTGCACTCAGAAAATCACTCTGCTCAGCCTTCCATCCAGGAGCTCACACCGACTGGCTCGTTGGTTTAGCAGGACGTCTAAGTGAGGTCCAAGCTGAGCAAAGAGCACACTTCCTCCTTTACCCTGCAAGGCCCACGGAAGAGGTACAGCCAACTAGGCCTCGCTCAGGCCAGCCCTCCTTCAGGGATCTTGCCACACTTCGAAGCCTGCACAGTAAAAGATACTTAGCGAAGTTGCCAAGATTTCGCCATGTTCTCCCTCGGCAGCTCCACTACTGCAGGGACTCATGTTTGCTTTGAACTAGGATAGGTGTCCCTGCTTCCAAAAGCAGTCTTTTCCCCTTTGGAAATGTGGATTCTTGTAGCCTAGGAGCTGTTTGCGAAACCATAGGAAGGCCCAGCTTTTACTCACTGCAGGCACGCCCGGGGAGGAAACGAGTATGTTTCCCCAGAGAAACAGGCTGTTTGCAAGTGTAGAGGGCAGCTTCTCAGGTGCCCAGTGTGTCCCGTTTGTTTCCCTTCGCAGCTCCCGTACTGCAGGTACTTATGCTGGGTGCTAACAAGAGTTGGTTGGCTCTGCCAACAAAAGCAGCCTTTTCCCTTTGGAAGCTTGGATTGTAGTGTCTCAGGGGCTGCTTGCCAAACCTTGAAGTTGCCCAGGTTATAGCCTCCGCAGGTACGCTTGCGTAGCAAACGAGCACTTTCACCCGAGGAACAGCGTTCCGATCACGCTGCAGGAGAGTTAATTCTGCAGACCTCGTTCCTCCTGGGAAAGCACAAGGCCACCCTGAGCCTCAGGGTAGTGCCTAAGTTTCCAACGGGCAAGCTCTGCGTGCCTCGGTTCCATGAGGTCTCCACCGTTGTTGTGCCTCAATGGAACTAGAGGATAGCTTTCAGGACTCCAAGCACTCTGGCCTCCGCACCGTTTCCCATGCTACCACACGGATTCCCCCCACGTCTTCTCTCTGCCTGCTGAGCATCAAGCAACCGTGTAGGCCCTTCAGAACACTTCTTGCATGCAGATCCCAAGGCGGGACACTGCTCTCTGTCTTCCTTTGGAAACCTAGGTTGTCGGAGCTTACCCACCTCACGAAGACAGTCTGAGCCGGTTTCATGAGCTGGGGAACGTGGACTCAGTGAGGACCAGGGCCCTACCTGCACTCTGAAAATCACTCTGCTCAGCCTTCCATCCAGGAGCTTACACCGACTGGCTCGTTGGTTTAGCAGGACGTCTAAGTGAGGTCCAAGCTGAGCAAAGAGCACTCTTCCTCCTTTACCCTGCTAGGCCCACGGAAGAGGTAGAGCCAACTAGGCCTCGCTCAGACCAGGCCTCCTTCAGGGATCTTGCCACACTTCGAAGCCTGCACGGTAAAAGATACTTAGCGAAGTTACCAGGGTTTCGCCATGCTCTCCCTCGGCAGCTCCACTACTGCAGGGACTCATGTTTGCTTTGAACTAGTATAGGTGTCCCTGCTTCCAAAAGAAGTCTTTTCCCCTTTGGAAATGTGGATTCTTGTAGCCTAGGAGCTGTTTGCGAAACCCTAGGAAGGCCCAGCTTCTACTCACTGCAGGCACGCCCGGGGAGGAAACGAGTATGTTTCCCCAGAGAAACAGGCTGCTTGCAAGTGTAGAGGGGAGCTTCTCAGGTGCCCAGTGTGTCTCGTGTGTTTCCCTTCGCAGCTCCCGTACTGCAGGTACTTATGCTGGGTGCTAACAAGGGTTGGTTGGCTCTGCCGACAAAAGCAGCCTTTTCCCTTTGGAAGCTTGGATTGTAGTGTCTCAGGGGCTGCTTGCCAAACCTTGAAGTTGCCCAGGTTATAGCCTCCGCAGGTACGCTTGCGTAGCAAACGAGCACTTTCACCCGATGAACAGCGTTCCTATCACGCTGCAGGAGAGTTAATCCTGCAGACCTCGTTCCTCCTGGGAAAGCGCAAGGCCACCGTGAGCCTCAGGGTAGTGCCTAAGTTTACTCCGGGCAAGCTCTGCGTGCCTCGGTTTCCATGAGGTCTCTACCTTTGTTGTGCCTCAATGGAACGCGAGGATAGCTTTCAGGACTCCAAGCACTCTGGCCTCCGCACTGTTTCCCATGCTACAACACGGATCCCCCGCACGTCTCCTCTTTGCCTGCTGAGCAACAAGCAGCCGTGTAGGCCCTTCAGAACCCTTCTTGCATGCAGAGCCCAAGGCGGCACACTGCTCTCTGTCTTCCTTTGGAAACCTAGGTGGTCGCAGCTTGCCCCAGCTCACGAAGACAGTCTGAGCCGTTCTCATGAGCTGGGAGACGTGGACTCAGTGAGGACCAGGGCCCTACCTGCACTCAGAAAATCACTCTGCTCAGCCTTCCATCCAGGAGCTCACACCGACTGGCTCGTTGGTTTAGCAGGACGTCTAAGTGAGGTCCAAGCTGAGCAAAGAGCACTCTTCCTCCTTTACCCTGCTAGGCCCACGGAAGAGGTAGAGCCAACTAGGCCTCGCTCAGACCAGGCCTCCTTCAGGGATCTTGCCACAGTTCGAAGCCTGCACAGTAAAAGATACTTAGCGAAGTTGCCAGGGTTTCGCCATGCTCTCCCTCGGCAGCTCCACTACTGCAGGTACTCATGTTTGCTTTCAACTAGTATAGGTGTCCCTGCTTCCAAAAGCAGTCTTTTCCCCTTTGGAAATGTGGATTCCTGTAGCCTAGGAGCTGTTTGCGAAACCCTAGGAAGGCCCAGCTTCTACTCACCGCAGGCACGCCCGGGCAGGAAACGAGTATGTTCCCTCAGAGAAACAGGCTGCTTGCAAGTGTAGAGGGGAGCTTCTCAGGTGCCCAGTGTGTCCCGTGTGTTTCCCTTCGCAGCTCCCGTACTGCAGGTACTTATGCTGGGTGCTAACAAGGGTTGGTTGGCTCTGCCGACAAAAGCAGCCTTTTCCCTTTGGAAGCTTGGATTGTAGTGTCTCAGGGGCTGCTTGCCAAAACTTGAAGTTGACCAGGTTATAGCCTCCGCAGGTACGCTTGCGTAGCAAACGAGGACTTTCTACCGATGAACAGGGTTCCTGTCACGCTGGAGGAGAGTTAATCCTGCAGACCTCGTTCCTCCTGGGAAAGCGCAAGTCCACCCTGAGCCTCAGGGTAGTGCCTAAGTTTCCAACGGGCAAGCTCTGCGTGCCTCGGTTTCCATGAGGTTTCCACCGTTGTTGTGCTTCAATGGAACGTGAAGATAGCTTTCAGGACTCCAAGCACTCTGACCTCCGCACCGTTTCCCATGCTACCACACGGATCCCCCCCAGGTCTCCTCTCTGCCTGCTGAGCAACAAGCAGCCGTGTAGGCCCTTCAGAACACTTCTGCATGCAGAGCCCAAGGCGGCACACTGCTCTCTGTCTTCCTTGGGAAACCTAGGTTGTCGCAGCTTACCCAGCTCACCAAGACAGTCTGAGCCGGTCTCATGAGCTGGGGAACGTGGACTCAGTGAGGACCAGGGCCCTACCTGCACTCAGAAAATCACAATGCTCAGCCTTCCATCCAGGAGCTCACACCGACTGGCTCGTTGGTTTAGCAGGAGGTCTAAGTGAGGTCCAAGCTGAGCAAAGAACACACTTCCTCCTTTACCCTGCTAGGCCTACGGAAGAGGTAGAGCCAACTAGGCCTCGCTCAGGCCAGCCCTCCTTCAGGGATCTTGCCACACTTCGAAGCCTGCACAGTAAAAGATACTTAGCGAAGTTGCCAGGGTTTCGCCATGCTCTCCCTCGGCAGCTCCACTACTGCAGGGACTCATGTTTGCTGTGAACTAGTATAGGTGTCCCTGCTTCCAAAAGCAGTCTTTTCCCCTTTGGAAATGTGGATTCCTGTAGCCTAGGAGCTGTTTGCGAAACCCTAGGAAGGCCCAGCTTCTACTCACTGCAGGCACGCCCGGGGAGGAAACGAGTATGTTTCCCCAGAGAAACAGGCTGCTTGCAAGTGTCGAGGGGAGCTTCTCAGGTGCCCAGTGTGTCCCGTTTGTTTCCCTTCACCGCTCCCGTACTGCAGGTACTTATGCTGGGTGCTAACAAGGGTTGGTTGGCTATTCCGACAAAAGCAGCCTTTTCCCTTTGGAAGCTTGGATTGTAGTGTCTCAGGGGCTGCTTGCCAAAACTTGAAGTTGCCCAGGTTATAGCCGCCGCAGGTACGCTTGCGTAGCAAACGAGCACTTTCACCCGATGAACAGCGTTCCTATCACGCTGCAGGAGAGTTAATCCCGCAGACCTCCTTCCTCCTGGGAAAGCGCAAGGCCACCCTGAGCCTCAGGGCAGTGCCTAAGTTTACTCCGGGCAAGCTCTGCGTGCCTCGGTTTCCATGAGGTCTCCACCTTTGTTGTGCCTCAATGGAATGCGA
Organism: Balaenoptera borealis; assembly: GCF_965194805.1. NCBI lineage: Eukaryota > Metazoa > Chordata > Mammalia > Artiodactyla > Balaenopteridae > Balaenoptera > Balaenoptera borealis. The sequence goes on from NC_138870.1 coordinate 29,463,100, forward strand.
GGATAGCTTTCAGGACTCCAAGCACTCTGACCTCCGCACCGTTTCCCATGCTACCACACGTATCCCCCCCACGTCCCCTCTCTGCCTGCTGAGCAACAAGCAGCCGTGTAGGCCCTTCAGAACCCTTCTTGCATGCAGAGCCCAAGGCGGCACACTTCTCTCTGTCTTCCTCTGGAAACCTAGGTTGTGGCAGCTTGCCCCAGCTACGAAGACAGTCTGAGCCGGTCTCATGTGCTGAGAAACGTGAACTCAATGAGGACCAGGGCCCTACGTGCACTCAGAAAATCACTCTGCTCAGCCTTCCATCCAGGAACTCACACCGACTGGCTCGTTGGTTTAGCAGGACGTCTAAGTGAGGTCCAAGCTGAGCAAGAGCACACTTCCTCCTTTACCCTGCTAGGCCCCCGGAAGAGGTAGAGCCAACTAGGCCTCGCTCAGACCAGCCCTCCTTCAGGGATCTTGCCACAGTTCGAAGCCTGCACAGTAAAAGATACTTAGCGAAATTGCCAGGGTTTCGCCATGCTCTCCCTCGGCAGCTCCACTACTGCAGGGACTCATGTTTGCTGTGAACGAGGATAGGTGGCCCTGCTTCAAAAAGCAGTCTTTTCCCCTTTGGAAATGTGGATTCTTTGAGCCTCGGAGCTGTTTGCGAAACCCTAGGAAGGCCCAGCTTCTACTCACTGCAGGCACGCCCGGGCAGGAAACGAGTATGTTTCCCCAGAGAAACAGGCTGCTTGCAAGTGTCGAGGGGAGCTTCTCAGGTGCCCAGTGTGTCCCGTTTGTTTCCCTTCGCAGCTCCCGTACTGCAGGTACTTATGCTGGGTGCTAACAAGGGTTCGTTGGCTCTGCCGACAAAAGCAGCCTTTTCCCTTTGGAAGCTTGGATTGTAGTGTCTCAGGGGCTGCTTGCCAAACCTTGAAGTTGCCCAGGTTATAGCCTCCGCAGGTACGCTTGCGTAGCAAACGAGCACTTTCACCCGAGGAACAGCGTTCCGATCACGCTGCAGGAGAGTTAATTCTGCAGACCTCGTTCCTCCTGGGAAAGCGCAAGGCCACCCTGAGCCTCAGGGTAGTGCCTAAGTTTCCAACGGGCAAGCTCTGCGTGCCTCGGTTCCATGAGGTCTCCACCGTTGTTGTGCCTCAATGGAACTAGAGGATAGCTTTCAGGACTCCAAGCACTCTGGCCTACGCACCGTTTCCCATGCTACCACACGGATTCCCCCCACGTCTCCTCTCTGCCTGCGGAGCAACAAGCAGCCGTGTAGGCCCTTCAGAACACTTCTTGCATGCAGAGACCAAGGCGGGACACTGCTCTCTGTCTTCCTTTGGAAACCTAGGTTGTCGGAGCTTACCCACCTCACGAAGACAGTCTGAGCCGGTTTCATGAGCTGGGGAACGTGGACTCAGTGAGGACCAGGGCCCTACCTGCACTCTGAAAATCACTCTGCTCAGCCTTCCATCCAGGAGCTCACACCGACTGGCTCGTTGGTTTAGCAGGACGTCTAAGTGAGGTCCAAGCTGAGCAAAGAGCACTCTTCCTCCTTTACCCTGCTAGGCCCACGGAAGAGGTAGAGCCAACTAGGCCTCGCTCAGACCAGGCCTCCTTCAGGGATCTTGCCACACTTCGAAGCCTGCACGGTAAAAGATACTTAGCGAAGTTGCCAGGGTTTCGCCATGCTCTCCCTCGGCAGCTCCACTACTGCAGGGACTCATGTTTGCTTTGAACTAGTATAGGTGTCCCTGCTTCCAAAAGAAGTCTTTTCCCCTTTGGAAATGTGGATTCTTGTAGCCTAGGAGCTGTTTGCGAAACCCTAGGAAGGCCCAGCTTCTACTCACTGCAGGCACGCCCGGGGAGGAAACGAGTATGTTTCCCCAGAGAAACAGGCTGCTTGCAAGTGTAGAGGGGAGCTTCTCAGGTGCCCAGTGTGTCCCGTGTGTTTCCCTTCGCAGCTCCCGTACTGCAGGTACTTATGCTGGGTGCTAACAAGGGTTCGTTGGCTCTGCCGGCAAAAGCAGCCTTTTCCCTTTGGAAGCTTGGATTGTAGTGTCTCAGGGGCTGCTTGCCAAACCTTGAAGTTGCCCAGGTTATAGCCTCCGCAGGTATGCTTGCGTAGCAAACGAGCACTTTCACCCGATGAACAGCGTTCCTATCACGCTGGAGGAGAGTTAATCCTGCAGACCTCGTTCCTCCTGGGAAAGCGCAAGGCCACCGTGAGCCTCAGGGTAGTGCCTAAGTTTACTCCGGGCAAGCTCTGCGTGCCTCGGTTTCCATGAGGTCTCTACCTTTGTTGTGCCTCAATGGAACGCGAGGATAGCTTTCAGGACTCCAAGCACTCTGGCCTCCGCACCGTTTCCCATGCTACAACACGGATCCCCCGCACGTCTCCTCTTTGCCTGCTGAGCAACAAGCAGCCGTGTAGGCCCTTCAGAACCCTTCTTGCATGCAGAGCCCAAGGCGGCACACTGCTCTCTGTCTTCCTTTGGAAACCTAGGTTGTCGCAGCTTACCCAGCTCACCAAGACAGTCTGAGCCGGTTTCATGAGCTGGGGAACGTGGACTCAGTGAGGACCAGGGCCCTACCTGCACTCTGAAAATCACTCTGCTCAGCCTTCCATCCAGGAGCTCACACCGACTGGCTCGTTGGTTTAGCAGGACGTCTAAGTGAGGTCCAAGCTGAGCAAAGAGCACTCTTCCTCCTTTACCCTGCTAGGCCCACGGAAGAGGTAGAGCCAACTAGGCCTCGCTCAGACCAGGCCTCCTTCAGGGATCTTGCCACACTTCGAAGCCTGCACGGTAAAAGATACTTAGCGAAGTTGCCAGGGTTTCGCCATGCTCTCCCTCGGCAGCTCCACTACTGCAGGGACTCATGTTTGCTTTGAACTAGTATAGGTGTCCCTGCTTCCAAAAGCAGTCTTTTCCCCTTTGGAAATGTGGATTCTTGTAGCCTAGGAGCTGTTTGCGAAACCCTAGGAAGGCCCAGCTTCTACTCACTGCAGGCACGCCCGGGGAGGAAACGAGTATGTTTCCCCAGAGAAACAGGCTGCTTGCAAGTGTAGAGGGGAGCTTCTCAGGTGCCCAGTGTGTCTCGTGTGTTTCCCTTCGCAGCTCCCGTACTGCAGGTACTTATGCTGGGTGCTAACAAGGGTTCGTTGGCTCTGCCGACAAAAGCAGCCTTTTCCCTTTGGAAGCTTGGATTGTAGTGTCTCAGGGGCTGCTTGCCAAACCTTGAAGTTGCCCAGGTTATAGCCTCCGCAGGTACGCTTGCGTAGCAAACGAGCACTTTCACCCGATGAACAGCGTTCCTATCACGCTGCAGGAGAGTTAATCCTGCAGACCTCGTTCCTCCTGGGAAAGCGCAAGGCCACCGTGAGCCTCAGGGTAGTGCCTAAGTTTACTCCGGGCAAGCTCTGCGTGCCTCGGTTTCCATGAGGTCTCTACCTTTGTTGTGCCTCAATGGAACGCGAGGATAGCTTTCAGGACTCCAAGCACTCTGGCCTCCGCACTGTTTCCCATGCTACAACACGGATCCCCCGCACGTCTCCTCTTTGCCTGCTGAGCAACAAGCAGCCGTGTAGGCCCTTCAGAACCCTTCTTGCATGCAGAGCCCAAGGCGGCACACTGCTCTCTGTCTTCCTTTGGAAACCTAGGTGGTCGCAGCTTGCCCCACCTCACGAAGACAGTCTGAGCCGTTCTCATGAGCTGGGAGACGTGGACTCAGTGAGGACCAGGGCCCTACCTGCACTCAGAAAATCACTCTGCTCAGCCTTCCATCCAGGAGCTCACACCGACTGGCTCGTTGGTTTAGCAGGACGTCTAAGTGAGGTCCAAGCTGAGCAAAGAGCACTCTTCCTCCTTTACCCTGCTAGGCCCACGGAAGAGGTAGAGCCAACTAGGCCTCGCTCAGACCAGGCCTCCTTCAGGGATCTTGCCACAGTTCGAAGCCTGCACAGTAAAAGATACTTAGCGAAGTTGCCAGGGTTTCGCCATGCTCTCCCTCGGCAGCTCCACTACTGCAGGTACTCATGTTTGCTTTCAACTAGTATAGGTGTCCCTGCTTCCAAAAGCAGTCTTTTCCCCTTTGGAAATGTGGATTCCTGTAGCCTAGGAGCTGTTTGCGAAACCCTAGGAAGGCCCAGCTTCTACTCACCGCAGGCACGCCCGGGCAGGAAACGAGTATGTTCCCTCAGAGAAACAGGCTGCTTGCAAGTGTAGAGGGGAGCTTCTCAGGTGCCCAGTGTGTCCCGTGTGTTTCCCTTCGCAGCTCCCGTACTGCAGGTACTTATGCTGGGTGCTAACAAGGGTTGGTTGGCTCTGCCGACAAAAGCAGCCTTTTCCCTTTGGAAGCTTGGATTGTAGTGTCTCAGGGGCTGCTTGCCAAAACTTGAAGTTGACCAGGTTATAGCCTCCGCAGGTACGCTTGCGTAGCAAACGAGGACTTTCTACCGATGAACAGGGTTCCTGTCACGCTGGAGGAGAGTTAATCCTGCAGACCTCGTTCCTCCTGGGAAAGCGCAAGTCCACCCTGAGCCTCAGGGTAGTGCCTAAGTTTCCAACGGGCAAGCTCTGCGTGCCTCGGTTTCCATGAGGTTTCCACCGTTGTTGTGCTTCAATGGAACGTGAAGATAGCTTTCAGGACTCCAAGCACTCTGACCTCCGCACCGTTTCCCATGCTACCACACGGATCCCCCCCAGGTCTCCTCTCTGCCTGCTGAGCAACAAGCAGCCGTGTAGGCCCTTCAGAACACTTCTGCATGCAGAGCCCAAGGCGGCACACTGCTCTCTGTCTTCCTTGGGAAACCTAGGTTGTCGCAGCTTACCCAGCTCACCAAGACAGTCTGAGCCGGTCTCATGAGCTGGGGAACGTGGACTCAGTGAGGACCAGGGCCCTACCTGCACTCAGAAAATCACAATGCTCAGCCTTCCATCCAGGAGCTCACACCGACTGGCTCGTTGGTTTAGCAGGAGGTCTAAGTGAGGTCCAAGCTGAGCAAAGAACACACTTCCTCCTTTACCCTGCTAGGCCTACGGAAGAGGTAGAGCCAACTAGGCCTCGCTCAGGCCAGCCCTCCTTCAGGGATCTTGCCACACTTCGAAGCCTGCACAGTAAAAGATACTTAGCGAAGTTGCCAGGGTTTCGCCATGCTCTCCCTCGGCAGCTCCACTACTGCAGGGACTCATGTTTGCTTTGAACTAGTATAGGTGTCCCTGCTTCCAAAAGCAGTCTTTTCCCCTTTGGAAATGTGGATTCCTGTAGCCTAGGAGCTGTTTGCGAAACCCTAGGAAGGCCCAGCTTCTACTCACTGCAGGCACGCCCGGGGAGGAAACGAGTATGTTTCCCCAGAGAAACAGGCTGCTTGCAAGTGTCGAGGGGAGCTTCTCAGGTGCCCAGTGTGTCCCGTTTGTTTCCCTTCACAGCTCCCGTACTGCAGGTACTTATGCTGGGTGCTAACAAGGGTTGGTTGGCTCTTCCGACAAAAGCAGCCTTTTCCCTTTGGAAGCTTGGATTGTAGTGTCTCAGGGGCTGCTTGCCAAAACTTGAAGTTGCCCAGGTTATAGCCGCCGCAGGTACGCTTGCGTAGCAAACGAGCACTTTCACCCGATGAACAGCGTTCCTATCACGCTGCAGGAGAGTTAATCCCGCAGACCTCCTTCCTCCTGGGAAAGCGCAAGGCCACCCTGAGCCTCAGGGCAGTGCCTAAGTTTGCTCCGTGCAAGCTCTGCGTGCCTCGGTTTCCATGAGGTCTCCACCTTTGTTGTGCCTCAAAGGAATGCGAGGATAGCTTTCAGGACTCCAAGCACTCTGGCCTCCGCACCGTTTCCCATGCTACCACACGTATCCCCCCCACGTCTCCTCTCTGCCTGCTGAGCAACAAGCAGCCGTGTAGGCCCTTCAGAACCCTTCTTGCATGCAGAGCCCAAGGCGGCACACTGCTCTCTGTCTTCCTCTGGAAACCTAGGTTGTCGCAGCTTGCCCCAGCTACGAAGACAGTCTGAGCCGGTCTCATGTGCTGAGGAACGTGAACTCAATGAGGAACAGGGCCCTACGTGCACTCAGAAAATCACTCTGCTCAGCCTTCCATCCAGGAACTCACACCGACTGGCTCGTTGGTTTAGCAGGACGTCTAAGTGAGGTCCAAGCTGAGCAAGAGCACACTTCCTCCTTTACCCTGCTAGGCCCCCGGAAGAGGTAGAGCCAACTAGGCCTCGCTCAGGCCATCCCTCCTTCAGGGATCTTGCCACAGTTCGAAGCCTGCACAGTAAAAGATACTTAGCGAAATTGCCAGGGTTTCGCCATGCTCTCCCTCGGCAGCTCCACTACTGCAGGGACTCATGTTTGCTTTGAACGAGGATAGGTGGCCCTGCTTCAAAAAGCAGTCTTTTCCCCTTTGGAAATGTGGATTCTTTGAGCCTCGGAGCTGTTTGCGAAACCCTAGGAAGGCCCAGCTTCTACTCACTGCAGGCACGCCCAGGCAGGAAACGAGTATGTTTCCCCAGAGAAACAGGCTGCTTGCAAGTGTAGAGGGGAGCTTCTCAGGTGCCCAGTGTGTCCCGTTTGTTTCCCTTCGCAGCTCCCGTACTGCAGGTACTTATGCTGGGTGCTAACAAGAGTTGGTTGGCTCTGCCGACAAAAGCAGCCTTTTCCCTTTGGAAGCTTGGATTGTAGTGTCTCAGGGGCTGCTAGCCAAACCTTGAAGTTGCCCAGGTTATAGCCTCCGCAGGTACGCTTGCGTAGCAAACGAGCACTTTCTACCGAAGAACAGGGTTCCTGTCACGCTGGAGGAGAGTTAATCCCGCAGACCTCCTTCCTCCTGGGAAAGCGCAAGGCCACCCTGAGCCTCAGGGTAGTGCCTAAGTTTCCAACGGGCAAGCTCTGCGTGCCTCGGTTTCCATGAGGTCTCCACCGTTGTTGTGCTTCAATGGAACGCGAGGATAGCTTTCAGGACTCCAAGCACTCTGACCTCCGCACCGTTTCCCATGCTACCACAGGGATCCCCCCCACGTCTCCTCCCTGCCTGCTGAGCAACAAGCAGCCGTGTAGGCCCTTTAGAACACTTCTTGCATGCAGAGCCCAAGGCGGCACACTGCTCTCTGTCTTCCTTTGGAAACCTAGGTTGTCGCAGCTTACCCAGCTCACCAAGACAGTCTGAGCCGGTCTCATGAGCTGGGGAACGTGGACTCAGTGAGGACCAGGGCCCTACCTGCACTCAGAAAATCACTCTGCTCAGCCTTCCATCCAGGAGCTCACACCGACTGGCTCGTTGGTTTAGCAGGACGTCTAAGTGAGGTCCAAGCTGAGCAAAGAGCACACTTCCTCCTTTACCCTGCAAGGCCCACGGAAGAGGTAGAGCCAACTAGGCCTCGCTCAGGCCAGCCCTCCTTCAGGGATCTAGCCACACTTCGAAGCCTGCACAGTAAAAGATACTTAGCGAAGTTGCCAAGATTTCGCCATGTTCTCCCTCGGCAGCTCCACTACTGCAGGGACTCATGTTTGCTTTGAACTAGGATAGGTGTCCCTGCTTCCAAAAGCAGTCTTTTCCCCTTTGGAAATGTGGATTCTTGTAGCCTAGGAGCTGTTTGCGAAACCATAGGAAGGCCCAGCTTTTACTCACTGCAGGCACGCCCGGGGAGGAAACGAGTATGTTTCCCCAGAGAAACAGGCTGTTTGCAAGTGTAGAGGGCAGCTTCTCAGGTGCCCAGTGTGTCCCGTTTGTTTCCCTTCGCAGCTCCCGTACTGCAGGTACTTATGCTGGGTGCTAACAAGAGTTGGTTGGCTCTGCCGACAAAAGCAGCCTTTTCCCTTTGGAAGCTTGGATTGTAGTGTCTCAGGGGCTGCTTGCCAAACCTTGAAGTTGACCAGGTTATAGCCTCCGCAGGTACGCTTGCGTAGCAAACGAGCACTTTCTACCGATGAACAGGGTTCCTGCCACGCTGGAGGAGAGTTAATCCCGCAGACCTCGTTCCTCCTGGGAAAGCGCAAGTCCACCCTGAGCCTCAGGGTAGTGCCTAAGTTTCCAACGGGCAAGCTCTGCGTGCCTCGGTTTCCATGAGGTCTCCACCGTTGTTGTGTTTCAATGGAACGCGAAGATAGCTTTCTGGACTCCAAGCACTCTGACCTCCGCACCGTTTCCCATGCTACCACACGGATCCCCCCCACGTCTCCTCTCTGCCTGCTGAGCAACAAGCAGCCGTGTAGGCCCTTCAGAACACTTCTTGCATGCAGAGCCCAAGGCGGCACACTGTTCTCTGTCTTCCTTTGGAAACCTAGGTGGTCGCAGCTTACCCAGCTCACCAAGACAGTCTGAGCCGGTCTCATGAGCTGGTGAACGTGGACTCAGTGAGGACCAGGGCCCTACCTGCACTCAGAAAATCACTCTGCTCAGCCTTCCATCCAGGAGCTCACACCGACTGGCTCGTTGGTTTAGCAGGACGTCTAAGTGAGGTCCAAGCTGAGCAAAGAACACACTTCCTCCTTTACCCTGCTAGGCCCACGGAAGAGGTAGAGCCAACTAGGCCTCGCTCAGGCCAGCACTCCTACAGGGATCTTGCCACACTTCGAAGCCTGCACAGTAAAAGTTATTTAGCGAAGTTGCCAGGGTTTCGCCATGCTCTCCCTCGGCAGCTCCACTACTGCAGGGACTCATGTTTGCTGTGAACTAGGATAGGTGGCCCACTTCAAAAAGCAGTCTTTTCCCCTTTGGAAATGTGGATTCTTGTAGCCTCGGAGCAGTTTGCAAAACCCTAGGAAGGCCCAGCTTCTACTCACGGCAGGCACGCCCGGGAAGGAAACGAGTATGTTTCCCCAGAGAAACAGGCTGCTTGCAAGTGTGGAGCGGAGCTTCTCAGGTGCCCAGTGTGTCCCGTTTGTTTCCCTTCGCAGCTGACATCCTGCAGGTACTTATGCTGGGGGCTAACAAGGGTAGGTGGCTCTTCCGACAAAAGCAGCCTTTTCCTTTTGGAAGCTTGGATTGTAGTGTCTCAGGGGCTGCTTGCCAAACCTTGAAGTTGCCCAGGTTATAGCCTCCAGAGGTACGCTTGAGTAGCAAACGAGCACTTTCACCCGAGGAACAGGGTTCCTGTCACGCTGGAGGAGAGTTAATCCCGCAGACCTCGTTCCTCCTGGGAAAGCGCAAGTCCACCCTGAGCCTCAGGGTAGTGCCTAAGTTTCCAACGGGCAAGCTCTGCGTGCCTCGGTGTCCATGAGGTCTCCACCGTTGTTGTGCTTCAATGGAACGCGAAGATAGCTTTCAGGACTCCAAGCACTCTGACCTCCGCACCGTTTCCCATGCTACCACACGGATCCCCCCCACGTCTCCTCTCTGCCTGCTGAGCAACAAACAGCCGTGTAGTCCCTTCAGTACACTTCTGCATGCAGAGCCCAAGGCGGCACACTGCTCTCTGTCTTCCTTTGGCAACCTAGGTTGTCGCAGCTTACCCAGCTCACGAAGACAGTCTGAGCCGGTCTCATGTGCTGAGGAACGTGAACTCAATGAGGAACAGGGCCCTACGTGCACTCAGAAAATCACTCTGCTCAGCCTTCCATCCAGGAACTCACACCGACTGGCTCGTTGGTTTAGCAGGACGTCTAAGTGAGGTCCAAGCTGAGCAAGAGCACACTTCCTCCTTTACCCTGCTAGGCCCCCGGAAGAGGTAGAGCCAACTAGGCCTCGCTCAGGCCATCCCTCCTTCAGGGATCTTGCCACAGTTCGAAGCCTGCACAGTAAAAGATACTTAGCGAAGTTGCCAGGGTTTCGCCATGCTCTCCCTCGGCAGCTCCACTACTGCAGGGACTCATGTTTGCTGTGAACGAGGATAGGTGGCCCTGCTTCAAAAAGCAGTCTTTTCCCCTTTGGAAATGTGGATTCTTTGAGCCTCGGAGCTGTTTGCGAAACCCTAGGAAGGCCCAGCTTCTACTCACTGCAGGCACGCCCGGGCAGGAAACGAGTATGTTTCCCCAGAGAAACAGGCTGCTTGCAAGTGTAGAGGGGAGCTTCTCAGGTGCCCAGTGTGTCCCGTTTGTTTCCCTTCGCAGCTCCCGTACTGCAGGTACTTATGCTGGGTGCTAACAAGAGTTGGTTGGCTCTGCCGGCAAAAGCAGCCTTTTCCCTTTGGAAGCTTGGATTGTAGTGTCTCAGGGGCTGCTAGCCAAACCTTGAAGTTGCCCAGGTTATAGCCTCCGCAGGTACGCTTGCGTAGCAAACGAGCACTTTCTACCGAAGAACAGGGTTCCTGTCACGCTGGAGGAGAGTTAATCCCGCAGACCTCCTTCCTCCTGGGAAAGCGCAAGGCCACCCTGAGCCTCAGGGTAGTGCCTAAGTTTCCAACGGGCAAGCTCTGCGTGCCTCGGTTTCCATGAGGTCTCCACCGTTGTTGTGCCTCAATGGAACTAGAGGATAGCTTTCAGGACTCCAAGCACTCTGGCCTCCGCACCGTTTCCCATGCTACCACACGGATTCCCCCCACGTCTCCTCTCTGCCTGCTGAGCATCAAGCAGCCGTGTAGGCCCTTCAGAACACTTCTTGCATGCAGATCCCAAGGCGGGACACTGCTCTCTGTCTTCCTTTGGAAACCTAGGTTGTCGGAGCTTACCCACCTCACGAAGACAGTCTGAGCCGGTTTCATGAGCTGGGGAACGTGGACTCAGTGAGGACCAGGGCCCTACCTGCACTCTGAAAATCACTCTGCTCAGCCTTCCATCCAGGAGCTCACACCGACTGGCTCGTTGGTTTAGCAGGACGTCTAAGTGAGGTCCAAGCTGAGCAAAGAGCACTCTTCCTCCTTTACCCTGCTAGGCCCACGGAAGAGGTAGAGCCAACTAGGCCTCGCTCAGACCAGGCCTCCTTCAGGGATCTTGCCACACTTCGAAGCCTGCACGGTAAAAGATACTTAGCGAAGTTACCAGGGTTTCGCCATGCTCTCCCTCGGCAGCTCCACTACTGCAGGGACTCATGTTTGCTTTGAACTAGGATAGGTGTCCCTGCTTCCAAAAGCAGTCTTTTCCCCTTTGGAAATGTGGATTCTTGTAGCCTAGGAGCTGTTTGCGAAACCCTAGGAAGGCCCAGCTTCTACTCACTGCAGGCACGCCCGGGGAGGAAACGAGTATGTTTCCCCAGAGAAACAGGCTGCTTGCAAGTGTAGAGGGGAGCTTCTCAGGTGCCCAGTGTGTCTCGTGTGTTTCCCTTCGCAGCTCCCGTACTGCAGGTACTTATGCTGGGTGCTAAAAAGGGTTCGTTGGCTCTGCCGACAAAAGCAGCCTTTTCCCTTTGGAAGCTTGGATTGTAGTGTCTCAGGGGCTGCTTGCCAAACCTTGAAGTTGCCCAGGTTATAGCCTCCGCAGGTACGCTTGCGTAGCAAACGAGCACTTTCACCCGATGAACAGCGTTCCTATCACGCTGCAGGAGAGTTAATCCTGCAGACCTCGTTCCTACTGGGAAAACGCAAGGCCACCGTGAGCCTCAGGGTAGTGCCTAAGTTTACTCCGGGCAAGCTCTGCGTGCCTCGGTTTCCATGAGGTCTCTACCTTTGTTGTGCCTCAATGGAACGCGAGGATAGCTTTCAGGACTCCAAGCACTCTGGCCTCCGCACTGTTTCCCATGCTACAACACGGATCCCCCGCACGTCTCCTCTTTGCCTGCTGAGCAACAAGCAGCCGTGTAGGCCCTTCAGAACCCTTCTTGCATGCAGAGCCCAAGGCGGCACACTGCTCTCTGTCTTCCTTTGGAAACCTAGGTTGTCGCAGCTTACCCAGCTCACCAAGACAGTCTGAGCCGGTCTCATGAGCTGGGGAACGTGGACTCAGTGAGGACCAGGGCCATACGTGCACTCAGAAAATTACTCTGCTCAGCCTTCCATCCAGGAGCTCACACCGACTGGCTCGTTGGTTTAGCGGGAGGTCTAAGTGAGGTCCAAGCTGAGCAAAGAACACACTTCCTCCTTTACCCTGCTAGGCCCACGGAAGAGGTAGAGCCAACTAGGCCTCGCTCAGGCCAGCCCTCCTTCAGGGATCTTGCCACACTTCGAAGCCTGCACAGTAAAAGATACTTAGCGAAGTTGCCAGGGTTTCGCCATGCTCTCCCTCGGCAGCTCCACTACTGCAGGGACTCATGTTTGCTTTGAACTATTATAGGTGTCCCTGCTTCCAAAAGCAGTCTTTTCCCCTTTGGAAATGTGGATTCCTGTAGCCTAGGAGCTGTTTGCGAAACCCTAGGAAGGCCCAGCTTCTACTCACTGCAGGCACGCCCGGGGAGGAAACGAGTATGTTTCCCCAGAGAAACAGGCTGCTTGCAAGTGTCGAGGGGAGCTTCTCAGGTGCCCAGTGTGTCCCGTTTGTTTCCCTTCGCAGCTGACATCCTGCAGGTACTTATGCTGGGGGCTAACAAGGGTAGGTGGCTCTTCCGACAAAAGCAGCCTTTTCCTTTTGGAAGCTTGGATTGTAGTGTCTCAGGGGCTGCTTGCCAAACCTTGAAGTTGCCCAGGTTATAGCCTCCAGAGTTACGCTTGAGTAGCAAACGAGCACTTTCACCCGAGGAACAGGGTTCCTGTCACGCTGGAGGAGAGTTAATCCCGCAGACCTCGTTCCTCCTGGGAAAGCGCAAGGCCACCCTGAGCCTCAGGGTAGTGCCTAAGTTTGCTCCGTGCAAGCTCTGCGTGCCTCGGTTTCCATGAGGTCTCCGCCTTTGTTGTGCCTCAATGGAATGCGAGGATATCTTTCAGGACTCCAAGCACTCTGGCCTCCGCACCGTTTCCCATGCTACCACACGTATCCCCCCCACGTCTCCTCTCTGCCTGCTGAGCAACAAGCAGCCGTGTAGGCCCTTCAGAACCCTTCTTGCATGCAGAGCCCAAGGCGGCACACTGCTCTCTGTCTTCCTCTGGAAACCTAGGTTGTCGCAGCTTGCCCCAGCTCACGAAGACAGTCTGAGCCGGTCTCATGTGCTGAGGAACGTGAACTCAATGAGGAACAGGGCCCTACGTGCACTCAGAAAATCACTCTGCTCAGCCTTCCATCCAGGAACTCACACCGACTGGCTCGTTGGTTTAGCAGGACGTCTAAGTGAGGTCCAAGCTGAGCAAGAGCACACTTCCTCCTTTACCCTGCTAGGCCCCCGGAAGAGGTAGAGCCAACTAGGCCTCGCTCAGGCCATCCCTCCTTCAGGGATCTTGCCACAGTTCGAAGCCTGCATAGTAAAAGATACTTAGCGAAATTGCCAGGGTTTCGCCATGCTCTCCCTCGGCAGCTCCACTACTGCAGGGACTCATGTTTGCTTTGAACGAGGATAGGTGGCCCTGCTTCAAAAAGCAGTCTTTTCCCCTTTGGAAATGTGGATTCTTTGAGCCTCGGAGCTGTTTGCGAAACCCTAGGAAGGCCCAGCTTCTACTCACTGCAGGCACGCCCAGGCAGGAAACGAGTATGTTTCCCCAGAGAAACAGGCTGCTTGCAAGTGTAGAGGGGAGCTTCTCAGGTGCCCAGTGTGTCCCGTTTGTTTCCCTTCGCAGCTCCCGTACTGCAGGTACTTATGCTGGGTGCTAACAAGAGTTGGTTGGCTCTGCCGACAAAAGCAGCCTTTTCCCTTTGGAAGCTTGGATTGTAGTGTCTCAGGGGCTGCTAGCCAAACCTTGAAGTTGCCCAGGTTATAGCCTCCGCAGGTACGCTTGCGTAGCAAACGAGCACTTTCTACCGAAGAACAGGGTTCCTGTCACGCTGGAGGAGAGTTAATCCCGCAGACCTCCTTCCTCCTGGGAAAGCGCAAGGCCACCCTGAGCCTCAGGGTAGTGCCTAAGTTTCCAACGGGCAAGCTCTGCGTGCCTCGGTTTCCATGAGGTCTCCACCGTTGTTGTGCTTCAATGGAACGCGAGGATAGCTTTCAGGACTCCAAGCACTCTGACCTCCGCACCGTTTCCCATGCTACCACAGGGATCCCCCCCACGTCTCCTCCCTGCCTGCTGAGCAACAAGCAGCCGTGTAGGCCCTTTAGAACACTTCTTGCATGCAGAGCCCAAGGCGGCACACTGCTCTCTGTCTTCCTTTGGAAACCTAGGTTGTCGCAGCTTACCCAGCTCACCAAGACAGTCTGAGCCGGTCTCATGAGCTGGGGAACGTGGACTCAGTGAGGACCAGGGCCCTACCTGCACTCAGAAAATCACTCTGCTCAGCCTTCCATCCAGGAGCTCACACCGACTGGCTCGTTGGTTTAGCAGGACGTCTAAGTGAGGTCCAAGCTGAGCAAAGAGCAAACTTCCTCCTTTACCCTGCAAGGCCCACGGAAGAGGTAGAGCCAACTAGGCCTCGCTCAGGCCAGCCCTCCTTCAGGGATCTTGCCACACTTCGAAGCCTGCACAGTAAAAGATACTTAGCGAAGTTGCCAAGATTTCGCCATGTTCTCCCTCGGCAGCTCCACTACTGCAGGGACTCATGTTTGCTTTGAACTAGGATAGGTGTCCCTGCTTCCAAAAGCAGTCTTTTCCCCTTTGGAAATGTGGATTCTTGTAGCCTAGGAGCTGTTTGCGAAACCATAGGAAGGCCCAGCTTTTACTCACTGCAGGCACGCCCGGGGAGGAAACGAGTATGTTTCCCCAGAGAAACAGGCTGTTTGCAAGTGTAGAGGGCAGCTTCTCAGGTGCCCAGTGTGTCCCGTTTGTTTCCCTTCGCAGCTCCCGTACTGCAGGTACTTATGCTGGGTGCTAACAAGAGTTGGTTGGCTCTGCCGACAAAAGCAGCCTTTTCCCTTTGGAAGCTTGGATTGTAGTGTCTCAGGGGCTGCTTGCCAAACCTTGAAGTTGACCAGGTTATAGCCTCCGCAGGTACGCTTGCGTAGCAAACGAGCACTTTCTACCGATGAACAGGGTTCCTGCCACGCTGGAGGAGAGTTAATCCCGCAGACCTCCTTCCTCCTGGGAAAGCGCAAGTCCACCCTGAGCCTCAGGGTAGTGCCTAAGTTTCCAACGGGCAAGCTCTGCGTGCCTCGGTTTCCATGAGGTCTCCACCGTTGTTGTGTTTCAATGGAACGCGAAGATAGCTTTCTGGACTCCAAGCACTCTGACCTCCGCACCGTTTCCCATGCTACCACACGGATCCCCCCCACGTCTCCTCTCTGCCTGCTGAGCAACAAGCAGCCGTGTAGGCCCTTCAGAACACTTCTTGCATGCAGAGCCCAAGGCGGCACACTGCTCTCTGTCTTCCTTTGGAAACCTAGGTGGTCGCAGCTTACCCAGCTCACCAAGACAGTCTGAGCCGGTCTCATGAGCTGGTGAACGTGGACTCAGTGAGGACCAGGGCCCTACCTGCACTCAGAAAATCACTCTGCTCAGCCTTCCATCCAGGAGCTCACACCGACTGGCTCGTTGGTTTAGCAGGACGTCTAAGTGAGGTCCAAGCTGAGCAAAGAACACACTTCCTCCTTTACCCTGCTAGGCCCACGGAAGAGGTAGAGCCAACTAGGCCTCGCTCAGGCCAGCACTCCTACAGGGATCTTGCCACACTTCGAAGCCTGCACAGTAAAAGTTATTTAGCGAAGTTGCCAGGGTTTCGCCATGCTCTCCCTCGGCAGCTCCACTACTGCAGGGACTAATGTTTGCTGTGAACTAGGATAGGTGGCCCACTTCAAAAAGCAGTCTTTTCCCCTTTGGAAATGTGGATTCTTGTAGCCTCGGAGCAGTTTGCAAAACCCTAGGAAGGCCCAGCTTCTACTCACGGCAGGCACGCCCGGGAAGGAAACGAGTATGTTTCCCCAGAGAAACAGGCTGCTTGCAAGTGTGGAGCGGAGCTTCTCAGGTGCCCAGTGTGTCCCGTTTGTTTCCCTTCGCAGCTGACATCCTGCAGGTACTTATGCTGGGGGCTAACAAGGGTAGGTGGCTCTTCCGACAAAAGCAGCCTTTTCCTTTTGGAAGCTTGGATTGTAGTGTCTCAGGGGCTGCTTGCCAAACCTTGAAGTTGCCCAGGTTATAGCCTCCAGAGGTACGCTTGAGTAGCAAACGAGCACTTTCACCCGAGGAACAGGGTTCCTGTCACGCTGGAGGAGAGTTAATCCCGCAGACCTCGTTCCTCCTGGGAAAGCGCAAGTCCA
The DNA here is from genome assembly GCF_965194805.1 of Balaenoptera borealis. NCBI lineage: Eukaryota > Metazoa > Chordata > Mammalia > Artiodactyla > Balaenopteridae > Balaenoptera > Balaenoptera borealis. The sequence goes on from NC_138870.1 coordinate 29,479,160, forward strand.
CCCTGAGCCTCAGGGTAGTGCCTAAGTTTCCAACGGGCAAGCTCTGCGTGCCTCGGTGTCCATGAGGTCTCCACCGTTGTTGTGCTTCAATGGAACGCGAAGATAGCTTTCAGGACTCCAAGCACTCTGACCTCCGCACCGTTTCCCATGCTACCACACGGATCCCCCCCACGTCTCCTCTCTGCCTGCTGAGCAACAAGCAGCCGTGTAGTCCCTTCAGTACACTTCTGCATGCAGAGCCCAAGGCGGCACACTGCTCTCTGTCTTCCTTTGGCAACCTAGGTTGTCGCAGCTTACCCAGCTCACGAAGACAGTCTGAGCCGGTCTCATGTGCTGAGGAACGTGAACTCAATGAGGAACAGGGCCCTACGTGCACTCAGAAAATCACTCTGCTCAGCCTTCCATCCAGGAACTCACACCGACTGGCTCGTTGGTTTAGCAGGACGTCTAAGTGAGGTCCAAGCTGAGCAAGAGCACACTTCCTCCTTTACCCTGCTAGGCCCCCGGAAGAGGTAGAGCCAACTAGGCCTCGCTCAGGCCATCCCTCCTTCAGGGATCTTGCCACAGTTCGAAGCCTGCACAGTAAAAGATACTTAGCGAAGTTGCCAGGGTTTCGCCATGCTCTCCCTCGGCAGCTCCACTACTGCAGGGACTCATGTTTGCTGTGAACGAGGATAGGTGGCCCTGCTTCAAAAAGCAGTCTTTTCCCCTTTGGAAATGTGGATTCTTGTAGCCTAGGAGCTGTTTGCGAAACCCTAGGAAGGCCCAGCTTCTACTCACTGCAGGCACGCCCGGGGAGGAAACGAGTATGTTTCCCCAGAGAAACAGGCTGCTTGCAAGTGTAGAGGGGAGCTTCTCAGGTGCCCAGTGTGTCCCGTTTGTTTCCCTTCGCAGCTCCCGTACTGCAGGTACTTATGCTGGGTGCTAACAAGAGTTGGTTGGCTCTGCCGACAAAAGCAGCCTTTTCCCTTTGGAAGCTTGGATTGTAGTGTCTCAGGGGCTGCTAGCCAAACCTTGAAGTTGCCCAGGTTATAGCCTCCGCAGGTACGCTTGCGTAGCAAACGAGCACTTTCTACCGAAGAACAGGGTTCCTGTCACGCTGGAGGAGAGTTAATCCCGCAGACCTCCTTCCTCCTGGGAAAGCGCAAGGCCACCCTGAGCCTCAGGGTAGTGCCTAAGTTTCCAACGGGCAAGCTCTGCGTGCCTCGGTTTCCATGAGGTCTCCACCGTTGTTGTGCTTCAATGGAACGCGAGGATAGCTTTCAGGACTCCAAGCACTCTGACCTCCGCACCGTTTCCCATGCTACCACAGGGATCCCCCCAACGTCTCCTCCCTGCCTGCTGAGCAACAAGCAGCCGTGTAGGCCCTTCAGAACACTTCTTGCATGCAGAGCCCAAGGCGGCACACTGCTCTCTGTCTTCCTTTGGAAACCTAGGTTGTCGCAGCTTACCCAGCTCACCAAGACAGTCTGAGCCGGTCTCATGAGCTGGGGAACGTGGACTCAGTGAGGACCAGGGCCCTACCTGCACTCAGAAAATCACTCTGCTCAGCCTTCCATCCAGGAGCTCACACCGACTGGCTCGTTGGTTTAGCAGGACGTCTAAGTGAGGTCCAAGCTGAGCAAAGAGCACACTTCCTCCTTTACCCTGCAAGGCCCACGGAAGAGGTAGAGCCAACTAGGCCTCGCTCAGGCCAGCCCTCCTTCAGGGATCTTGCCACACTTCGAAGCCTGCACAGTAAAAGATACTTAGCGAAGTTGCCAAGATTTCGCCATGTTCTCCCTCGGCAGCTCCACTACTGCAGGGACTAATGTTTGCTTTGAACTAGGATAGGTGTCCCTGCTTCCAAAAGCAGTCTTTTCCCCTTTGGAAATGTGGATTCTTGTAGCCTAGGAGCTGTTTGCGAAACCATAGGAAGGCCCAGCTTTTACTCACTGCAGGCACGCCCGGGGAGGAAACGAGTATGTTTCCCCAGAGAAACAGGCTGTTTGCAAGTGTAGAGGGCAGCTTCTCAGGTGCCCACTGTGTCCCGTTTGTTTCCCTTCGCAGCTCCCGTACTGCAGGTACTTATGCTGGGTGCTAACAAGAGTTGGTTGGCTCTGCCGACAAAAGCAGCCTTTTCCCTTTGGAAGCTTGGATTGTAGTGTCTCAGGGGCTGCTTGCCAAACCTTGAAGTTGACCAGGTTATAGCCTCCGCAGGTACGCTTGCGTAGCAAACGAGCACTTTCTACCGATGAACAGGGTTCCTGTCACGCTGGAGGAGAGTTAATCCCGCAGACCTCGTTCCTCCTGGGAAAGCGCAAGTCCACCCTGAGCCTCAGGGTAGTGCCTAAGTTTCCAACGGGCAAGCTCTGCGTGCCTCGGTTTCCATGAGGTCTCCACCGTTGTTGTGTTTCAATGGAACGCGAAGATAGCTTTCAGGACTCCAAGCACTCTGACCTCCGCACCGTTTCCCATGCTACCACACGGATCCCCCCTACGTCTCCTCTCTGCCTGCTGAGCAACAAGCAGCCGTGTAGGCCCTTCAGAACACTTCTTGCATGCAGAGCCCAAGGCGGCACACTGCTCTCTGTCTTCCTTTGGAAACCTAGGTGGTCGCAGCTTACCCAGCTCACCAAGACAGTCTGAGCCGGTCTCATGAGCTGGTGAACGTGGACTCAGTGAGGACCAGGGCCCTACCTGCACTCAGAAAATCACTCTGCTCAGCCTTCCATCCAGGAGCTCACACCGACTGGCTCGTTGGTTTAGCAGGACGTCTAAGTGAGGTCCAAGCTGAGCAAAGAACACACTTCCTCCTTTACCCTGCTAGGCCCACGGAAGAGGTAGAGCCAACTAGGCCTCGCTCAGGCCAGCACTCCTACAGGGATCTTGCCACACTTCGAAGCCTGCACAGTAAAAGTTATTTAGCGAAGTTGCCAGGGTTTCGCCATGCTCTCCCTCGGCAGCTCCACTACTGCAGGGACTCATGTTTGCTGTGAACTAGGATAGGTGGCCCACTTCAAAAAGCAGTCTTTTCCCCTTTGGAAATGTGGATTCTTGTAGCCTCGGAGCAGTTTGCAAAACCCTAGGAAGGCCCAGCTTCTACTCACGGCAGGCACGCCCGGGAAGGAAACGAGTATGTTTCCCCAGAGAAACAGGCTGCTTGCAAGTGTGGAGCGGAGCTTCTCAGGTGCCCAGTGTGTCCCGTTTGTTTCCCTTCGCAGCTCCCGTACTGCAGGTACTTATGCTGGGTGCTAACAAGAGTTGGTTGGCTCTGCCAACAAAAGCAGCCTTTTCCCTTTGGAAGCTTGGATTGTAGTGTCTCAGGGGCTGCTTGCCAAACGTTGAAGTTGCCCAGGTTATAGCCTCCGCAGGTACGCTTGCGTAGCAAACGAGCACTTTCACCCGAGGAACAGCGTTCCGATCACGCTGCAGGAGAGTTAATTCTGCAGACCTCGTTCCTCCTGGGAATGCACAAGGCCACCCTGAGCCTCAGGGTAGTGCCTAAGTTTCCAACGGGCAAGCTCTGCGTGCCTCGGTTCCATGAGGTCTCCACCGTTGTTGTGCCTCAATGGAACTAGAGGATAGCTTTCAGGACTCCAAGCACTCTGGCCTCCGCACCGTTTCCCATGCTACCACACGGATTCCCCCCACGTCTCCTCTCTGCCTGCTGAGCATCAAGCAGCCGTGTAGGCCCTTCAGAACACTTCTTGCATGCAGATCCCAAGGCGGGACACTGCTCTCTGTCTTCCTTTGGAAACCTAGGTTGTCGGAGCTTACCCACCTCACGAAGACAGTCTGAGCCGGTTTCATGAGCTGGGGAACGTGGACTCAGTGAGGACCAGGGCCCTACCTGCACTCTGAAAATCACTCTGCTCAGCCTTCCATCCAGGAGCTTACACCGACTGGCTCGTTGGTTTAGCAGGACGTCTAAGTGAGGTCCAAGCTGAGCAAAGAGCACTCTTCCTCCTTTACCCTGCTAGGCCCACGGAAGAGGTAGAGCCAACTAGGCCTCGCTCAGACCAGGCCTCCTTCAGGGATCTTGCCACACTTCGAAGCCTGCACGGTAAAAGATACTTAGCGAAGTTACCAGGGTTTCGCCATGCTCTCCCTCGGCAGCTCCACTACTGCAGGGACTCATGTTTGCTTTGAACTAGGATAGGTGTCCCTGCTTCCAAAAGCAGTCTTTTCCCCTTTGGAAATGTGGATTCTTGTAGCCTAGGAGCTGTTTGCGAAACCCTAGGAAGGCCCAGCTTTTACTCACTGCAGGCAGGCCCGGGGAGGAAACGAGTATGTTTCCCCAGAGAAACAGGCTGCTTGCAAGTGTCGAGGGGAGCTTCTCAGGTGCCCAGTGTGTCCCGTTTGTTTCCCTTCGCAGCTCCCGTACTGCAGGTACTTATGCTGGGTGCTAACAAGGGTTGGTTGGCTCTGCCGACAAAAGCAGCCTTTTCCCTTTGGAAGCTTGGATTGTAGTGTCTCAGGGGCTGCTTGCCAAACCTTGAAGTTGCCCAGGTTATAGCCTCCGCAGGTACGCTTGTGTAGCAAACGAGTACTTTCACCCGATGAACAGCGTTCCTATCACGCTGGAGGAGAGTTAATCCTGCAGACCTCGTTCCTCCTGGGAAAGCGCAAGGCCACCGTGAGCCTCAGGGTAGTGCCTGAGTTTACTCCGGGCAAGCTCTGCGTGCCTCGGTTTCCATGAGGTCTCCACCTTTGTTGTGCCTCAATGGAACGCGAGGATAGCTTTCAGGACTCCAAGCACTCTGGCCTCCGCACCGTTTCCCATGCTACAACACGGATCCCCCCCACGTCTCCTCTCTGCCTGCTGAGCAACAAGCAGCCGTGTGGGCCCTTCGGAACCCTTCTTGCATGCAGAGCCCAAGGCGACACACTACTCTCTGTCTTCCTTTGGAAACCTAGGATGTTGCAGCTTGCCCCAGCTACGAAGACAGTCTGAGCCGGTCTCATGAGCTGGGAAACGTGGACTCAGTGAGGACCAGGGCCATACGTGCACTCAGAAAATCACTCTGCTCAGCCTTCCATCCAGGAGCTCACACCGACTGGCTCGTTGGTTTAGCAGGACGTCTAAGTGAGGTCCAAGCTGAGCAAAGAACACACTTCCTCCTTTACCCTGCTAGGCCCACGGAAGAGGTAGAGCCAACTAGGCCTCGCTCAGGCCAGCCCTCCTTCAGGGATCTTGCCACACTTCGAAGCCTGCACAGTAAAAGTTATTTAGCGAAGTTGCCAGGGTTTCGCCATGCTCTCCCTCGGCAGCTCCACTACTGCAGGGACTCATGTTTGCTGTGAACTAGGATAGGTGGCCCACTTCAAAAAGCAGTCTTTTCCCCTTTGGAAATGTGGATTCTTGTAGCCTCGGAGCAGTTTGCAAAACCCTAGGAAGGCCCAGCTTCTACTCACGGCAGGCACGCCCGGGGAGGAAACGAGTATGTTTCCCCAGAGAAACAGGCTGCTTGCAAGTGTCGAGCGGAGCTTCTCAGGTGCCCAGTGTGTCCCGTTTGTTTCCCTTCGCAGCTGACATCCTGCAGGTACTTATGCTGGGGGCTAACAAGGGTAGGTGGCTCTTCCGACAAAAGCAGCCTTTTCCTTTTGGAAGCTTGGATTGTAGTGTCTCAGGGGCTGCTTGTCAAACCTTGAAGTTGCCCAGGTTATAGACTCCAGAGGTACGCTTGAGTAGCAAACGAGCACTTTCACCCGAGGAACAGGGTTCCTGTCACGCTGGAGGAGAGTTAATCCCGCAGACCTCGTTCCTCCTGGGAAAGCGCAAGTCCACCCTGAGCCTCAGGATAGTGCCTAAGTTTCCAACGGGCAAGCTCTGCGTGCCTCGGTTTCCATGAGGTCTCCACCGTTGTTGTGCTTCAATGGAACACGAAGATAGCTTTCAGGACTCCAAGCACTCTGGCCTCCGCACCGTTTCCCATGCTACAACACGGATCCCCCCCACGTCTCCTCTCTGCCTGCTGAGCAACAAGCAGCCGTGTAGGCCCTTCAGAACCCTTCTTGCATGCAGAGCCCAAGGCGGCACACTGCTCTCTGTCTTCCTTTGGAAACCTAGGATGTTGCAGCTTGCCCCAGCTACGAAGACAGTCTGAGCCGGTCTCATGTGCTGAGGAACGTGAACTCAATGAGGACCAGGGCCATACGTGCATTCAGAAAATCACTCTGCTCAGCCTTCCATCCAGGAACTCACACCGACTGGCTCGTTGGTTTAGCAGGACGTCTAAGTGAGGTCCAAGCTGAGCAAGAGCACAATTCCTCCTTTACCCTGCTAGGCCCCCGGAAGAGGTACAGCCAACTAGGCCTCGCTCAGGCCATCCCTCCTTCAGGGATTTTGCCACACTTCGAAGCCTGCACAGTAAAAGATACTTAGCGAAGTTGCCAGGGTTTCGCCATGCTCTCCCTCGGCAGCTCCACTACTGCAGGGACTCATGTTTGCTGTGAACGAGGATAGGTGGCCCTGCTTCAAAAAGCAGTCTTTTCCCCTTTGGAAATGTGGATTCTTTGAGCCTCGGAGCTGTTTGCGAAACCCTAGGAAGGCCCAGCTTCTACTCACTGCAGGCATGCCCGGGCAGGAAACGAGTATGTTTCCCCAGAGAAACAGGCTGCTTGCAAGTGTAGAGGGGAGCTTCTCAGGTGCCCAGTGTGTCCCGTTTGTTTCCCTTCGCAGCTCCCGTACTGCAGGTACTTATGCTGGGTGCTAACAAGAGTTGGTTGGCTCTGCCGACAAAAGCAGCCTTTTCTCTTTGGAAGCTTGGATTGTAGTGTCTCAGGGGCTGCTTGCCAAACCTTGAAGTTGCCCAGGTTATAGCCTCCGCAAGTACGCTTGCGTAGCAAACGAGCACTTTCTACCGATGAACAGGGTTCCTGTCACGCTGGAGGAGAGTTAATCCCGCAGACCTCGTTCCTCCTGGGAAAGCGCAAGTCCACCCTGAGCCTCAGGGTAGTGCCTAAGTTTCCAACGGGCAAGCTCTGCGTGCCTCGGTTTCCATGAGGTCTCCACCGTTGTTGTGCTTCAATGGAACGCGAAGATAGCTTTCAGGACTCCAAGCACTCTGACCTCCGCACCGTTTCCCATGCTACCACACGGATCCCCCCCACGTCTCCTCTCTGCCTGCTGAGCAACAAGCAGCCGTGTAGTCCCTTCAGAACACTTCTGCATGCAGAGCCCAAGGCGGCACACTACTCTCTGTCTTCCTTTGGAAACCTAGGATGTTGCAGCTTGCCCCAGCTACGAAGACAGTCTGAGCCGGTCTCATGAGCTGGGAAACGTGGACTCAGTGAGGACCAGGGCCATACGTGCACTCAGAAAATCACTCTGCTCAGCCTTCCATCCAGGAGCTCACACCGACTGGCTCGTTGGTTTAGCAGGAGGTCTAAGTGAGGTCCAAGCTGAGCAAAGAACACACTTCCTCCTTTATGCTGCTAGGCCCACGGAAGAGGTAGAGCCAACTAGGCCTCACTCATACCAGGCCTCCTTCAGGGATCTTGCCACACTTCGAAGCCTGCACAGTAAAAGATACTTAGCGAAGTTGCCAGGGTTTCGCCATGCTCTCCCTCGGCAGCTCCACTACTGCAGGGACTCATGTTTTCTTTGAACTAGGATAGGTGTCCCTGCTTCCAAAAGCAGTCTTTTCCCCTTTGGAAATGTGGATTCTTGTAGCCTAGGAGCTGTTTGCGAAACCCTAGGAAGGTCCAGCTTTTACTCACTGCAGGCACGCCCGGGGAGGAAACGAGTATGTTTCCCTAGAGAAACAGGCTGCTTGCAAGTGTCGAGGGGAGCTTCTCAGGTGCCCAGTGTGTCCCGTTTGTTTCCCTTCGCAGCTCCCGTACTGCAGGTACTTATGCTGGGTGCTAACAAGGGTTGGTTGGCTCTGCCGACAAAAGCAGCCTTTTCCCTTTGGAAGCTTGGATTGTAGTGTCTCAGGGGCTGCTTGCCAAAACTTGAAGTTGCCCAGGTTATAGCCTCCGCAGGTACGCTTGTGTAGCAAACGAGTACTTTCACCCGATGAACAGCGTTCCTATCACGCTGCAGGAGAGTTAATCCTGCAGACCTCGTTCCTCCTGGGAAAGAGCAAGGCCACCGTGAGCCTCAGGGTAGTGCCTGAGTTTACTCCGGGCAAGCTCTGCGTGCCTCGGTTTCCATGAGGTCTCCATCTTTGTTGTGCCTCAATGGAACGCGAGGATAGCTTTCAGGACTCCAAGCACTCTGGCCTCCGCACCGTTTCCCATGCTACAACACGGATCCCCCCCCACGTCTCCTCTCTGCCTGCTGAGCAACAAGCAGCCGTGTAGGCCCTTCAGAACCCTTCTTGCATGCAGAGCCCAAGGCGGCACACTGCTCTCTGTCTTCCTTTGGAAACCTAGGTTGCTGCAGCTTGCCCCAGCTACGAAGACATTCTGAGCCGGTCTCATGTGCTGAGGAACGTGAACTCAATGAGGACCAGGGCCATACGTGCACTCAGAAAATCACTCTGCTCAGCCTTCCATCCAGGAACTCACACCGACTGGCTCGTTGGTTTAGCAGGACGTCTAAGTGAGGTCCAAGTTGAGCAAGAGCACAATTCCTCCTTTACCCTGCTAGGCCCCCGGAAGAGGTAGAGCCAACTAGGCCTCGCTCAGGCCATCCCTCCTTCAGGGATCTTGCCACACTTCGAAGCCTGCACAGTAAAAGATATTTAGCGAAGTTGCCAGGGTTTCGCCATGCTCTCCCTCGGCAGCTCCACTACTGCAGGTACTCATGTTTGCTATGAACTTGTATAGGTGTCCCTGCTTCCAAAAGCAGTCTTTTCCCCTTTGGAAATGTGGATTCTTGTAGCCTAGGAGCTGTTTGCGAAACCCTAGGAAGGCCCAGCTTCTACTCACTGCAGGCACGCCCGGGCAGGAAACGAGTATGTTTCCCCAGAGAAACAGGCTGCTTGCAAGTGTCGAGGGGAGCTTCTCAGGTGCCCAGTGTGTCCCGTTTGTTTCCCTTCGCAGCTCCCGTACTGCAGGTACTTATGCTGGGTGCTAACAAGGGTTGGTTGGCTCTGCCGACAAAAGCAGCCTTTTCCCTTTGGAAGCTTGGATTGTAGTGTCTCAGGGGCTGCTTGCCAAAACTTGAAGTAGACCAGGTTATAGCCTCCGCAGGTACGCTAGCGTAGCAAACGAGCACTTTCACCCGAAGAACAGCGTTCCTATCACGCTGGAGGAGAGTTAATCCTGCAGACCTCGTTCCTCCTGGGAAAGAGCAAGGCCACCGTGAGCCTCAGGGTAGTGCCTCAGTTTACTCCGGGCAATCTCTGCGTGCCTCGGTTTCCATGAGGTCTCCACCTTTGTTGTGCCTCAATGGAACGCGAGGATAGCTTTCAGGACTCCAAGCACTCTGGCCTCCGCACCGTTTCCCATGCTACAACACGGATCCCCCCCACGTCTCCTCTCTGCCTGCTGAGCAACAAGCAGCCGTGTAGGCCCTTTAGAACCCTTCTTGCATGCAGAGCCCAAGGCGGCACACTGCTCTCTGTCTTCCTTTGGAAACCTAGGTTGTTGCAGCTTGCCCCAGCTACGAAGACAGTCTGAGCCGGTCTCATGTGCTGAGGAACGTGAACTCAATGAGGACCAGGGCCATACGTGCACTCAGAAAATCACTCTGCTCAGCCTTCCATCCAGGAACTCACAGCGACTGGCTCGTTGGTTTAGCAGGACGTCTAAGTGAGGTCCAAGCTGAGCAAAGAGCACTCTTCCTCCTTTACCCTGCTAGGCCCCCGGAAGAGGTAGAGCCAACTAGGCCTCGCTCAGGCCATCCCTCCTTCAGGGATTTTGCCACACTTCGAGGCCTGCACAGTAAAAGATACTTAGCGAAGTTGCCAGGGTTTCGCCATGCTCTCCCTCGGCAGCTCCACTACTGCAGGGACTCATGTTTGCTGTGAACGAGGATAGGTGGCCCTGCTTCAAAAAGCAGTCTTTTCCCCTTTGGAAATGTGGATTCTTTGAGCCTCGGAGCTGTTTGCGAAACCCTAGGAAGGCCCAGCTTCTACTCACTGCAGGCACGCCCGGGCAGGAAACGGGTATGTTTCCCCAGAGAAACAGGCTGCTTGCAAGTGTCGAGGGGAGCTTCTCAGGTGCCCAGTGTGTCCCGTTTGTTTCCCTTCGCAGCTCCCGTACTGCAGGTACTTATGCTGGGTGCTAACAAGAGTTGGTTGGCTCTGCCGACAAAAGCAGCCTTTTCCCTTTGGAAGCTTGGATTGTAGTGTCTCAGGGGCTGCTTGCCAAACCTTGAAGTTGCCCAGGTTATAGCCTCCGCAGGTACGCTTGCGTAGCAAACGAGCACTTTCTACCGATGAACAGGGTTCCTGTCACGCTGGAGGAGAGTTAATCCCGCAGACCTCCTTCCTCCTGGGAAAGCGCAAGGCCACCCTAAGCCTCAGGGTAGTGCCTAAGTTTCCAACGGGCAAGCTCTGCGTGCCTCGGTTTCCATGAGGTCTCCACCGTTGTTGTGCTTCAATGGAACGCGAGGATAGCTTTCAGGACTCCAAGCACTCTGACCTCCGCACCGTTTCCCATGCTACCACACGGATCCCCCCCACGTCTCCTCTCTGCCTGCTGAGCAACAAGCAGCCGTGTAGGCCCTTCAGAACACTTCTTGCATGCAGAGCCTAAGGCGGCACACTGCTCTCTGTCTTCCTTTGGAAACCTAGGTTGTCGCAGCTTACCCAGCTCACCAAGACAGTCTGAGCCGGTCTCATGAGCTGGGGAACGTGGACTCAGTGAGGACCAGGGCCCTACCTGCACTCAGAAAATCACTCTGCTCAGCCTTCCATCCAGGAGCTCACACTGACTGGCTCGTTGGTTTAGCAGGACGTCTAAGTGAGGTCCAAGCTGAGCAAAGAACACACTTACTCCTTTACCCTGCTAGGCCCACGGAAGAGGTAGAGCCAACTAGGCCTCGCTCAGGCCAGCCCTCCTTCAGGGATCTTTCCACACTTCGAAGCCTGCACAGTAAAAGATATTTAGCGAAGTTGCCAGGGTTTCGCCATGCTCTCCCTCGGCAGCTCCACTACTGCAGGGACTCATGTTTGCTGTGAACTAGGATAGGTGGCCCACTTCAAAAAGCAGTCTTTTCCCCTTTGGAAATGTGGATTCTTGTAGCCTCGGAGCTGTTTGCAACACCCTAGGAAGGCCCAGCTTCTACTCACGGCAGGCACGCCCGGGGAGGAAACGAGTATATTTCCCCAGAGAAACAGGCTGCTTGCAAGTGTCGAGCGGAGCTTCTCAGGTGCGCAGTGTGTCCCGTTTGTTTCCCTTCGCAGCTGACATCCTGCAGGTATTTATGCTGGGTGCTAACAAGGGTTCGTTGGCTCTGCCGACAAAAGCAGCCTTTTCCCTTTGGAAGCTTGGATTGTAGTATCTCAGGGGCTGCTTGCCAAAACTTGAAGTTGACCAGGTTATAGACTCCGCAGGTACGCTTGCGTAGCAAACGAGCATTTTCACCCGATGAACAGCGTTCCTATCACGCTGCAGGAGAGTTAATCCTGCAGACCTCGTTCCTCCTGGGAAAGCGCAAGGACACCCTGAGCCTCAGGGTAGTGCCTAAGTTTCCACAGGGCAAGCTCTGCGTGCCTCGGTTTCCATGAGGTCTCCATCGTTGTTGTGCTTCAATGGAACGCGAGGATAGCTTTCAGGACTCCAAGCACTCTGACCTCCGCACCATTTCCCATGCTACCACACAGATCCCCCCACGTCTCCTCTCTGCCTGCTGAGCAACAAGCAGCCGTGTAGGCCCTTCAGAACCCTTCTTGCATGCAGAACCCAAGGCGGCACACTGCTCTCTGTCTTCCTTTGGAAACCTAGGTGGTCGCAGCTTGCCCCAGCTCACGAAGACAGTCTGAGCCGTTCTCATGAGCTGGGAGACGTGGACTCAGTGAGGACCAGGGCACTACCTGCACTCTGAAAATCACTCTGCTCAGCCTTCCATCCAGGAGCTCACACCGACTGGCTCGTTGGTTTAGCAGGACGTCCAAGTGAGGTCCAAGCTGAGCAAAGAGCACACTTCCTCCTTTACCCTGCAAGGCCCACGGAAGAGGTAGAGCCAACTAGGCCTCGCTCAGGCCAGCCCTCCTTCAGGGATCTTGCCACACTTCGATGCCTGCACAGTAAAATATACTTAGCGAAGTTGCCAAGATTTCGCCATGCTCTCCCTCGGCAGCTCCACTACTGCAGGGACTCATGTTTGCTTTGAACTAGGATAGGTGTCCCTGCTTCCAAAAGCAGTCTTTTCCCCTTTGGAAATGTGGATTCTTGTAGCCTAGGAGCTGTTTGCGAAACCATAGGAAGGCCCAGCTTTTACTCACTGCAGGCACGCCCGGGCAGGAAACGAGTATGTTTCCCCAGAGAAACAGGCTGCTTGCAAGTGTAGAGGGGAGCTTCTCAGGTGCCCAGTGTGTCCCGTTTGTTTCCCTTCGCAGCTCCCGTACTGCAGGTACTTATGCTGGGTGCTAACAAGAGTTGGTTGGCTCTGCCGACAAAAGCAGCCTTTTCCCTTTGGAAGCTTGGATTGTAGTGTCTCAGGGGCTGCTTGCCAAACCTTGAAGTTGACCAGGTTATAGCCTCCGCAGGTACGCTTGCGTAGCAAACGAGCACTTTCTACCGATGAACAGGCTTCCTGTCACGCTGGAGGAGAGTTAATCCCGCAGACCTCGTTCCTCCTGGGAAAGCGCAAGTCCACCCTGAGCCTCAGGGTAGTGCCTAAGTTTCCAACGGGCAAGCTCTGCGTGCCTCGGTTTCCATGAGGTCTCCACCGTTGTTTTGTTTCAATGGAACGCGAAGATAGCTTTCAGGACTCCAAGCACTCTGACCTCCGCACCGTTTCCCATGCTACCACACGGATCCCCCCCACGTCTCCTCTCTGCCTGCTGAGCAACAAGCAGCCGTGTAGGCCCTTCGGACCATTTCTTGCATGCAGAGCCCAAGGCGACACACTACTCTCTGTCTTCCTTTGGAAACCTAGGATGTTGCAGCTTGCCCCAGCTACGAAGACAGTCTGAGCCGGTCTCATGAGCTGGGAAACGTGGACACAGTGAGGACCAGGGCCATATGTGCACTCAGAAAATTACTCTGCTCAGCCTTCCATCCAGGAGCTCACACCGACTGGCTCGTTGGTTTAGCAGGACGTCTAAGTGAGGTCCAAGCTGAGCAAAGAACACACTTCCTCCTTTACCCTGCTAGGCCCACGGAAGAGGTAGAGCCAACTAGGCCTCGCTCAGGCCAGCCCTCCTTCAAGGTTCTTGCCACACTTCGAAGCCTGCACAGTAAAAGATATTTAGCAAAGTTGCCAGGGTTTCGCCATGCTCTCCCTCGGCAGCTCCACTACTGCAGGGACTCATGTTTGCTGTGAACGAGGATAGGTGGCCCTGCTTCCAAAAGCAGTCTTTTCCCCTTTGGAAATGTGGATTCTTTGAGCCTCGGAGCTGTTTGCGAAACCCTAGGAAGGCCCAGCTTCTACTCACTGCAGGCACGCCCGGGCAGGAAACGAGTATGTTTCCCCAGAGAAACAGGCTGCTTGCAAGTGTCGAGGGGAGCTTCTCAGGTGCCCAGTGTGTCCCGTTTGTTTCCCTTCGCAGCTCCCGTACTGCAGGTACTTATGATGGGTGCTAACAAGAGTTGGTTGGCTCTGCCGACAAAAGCAGCCTTTTCCCTTTGGAAGCTTGGATTGTAGTGTCTCAGGGGCTGCTTGCCAAACCTTGAAGTTGCCCAGGTTATAGCCTCCAGAGGTACGCTTGAGTAGCAAAAGAGCACTTTCACCCGAGGAACAGGGTTCCTGTCACGCTGCAGGAGAGTTAATCCCGCAGACCTCGTTCCTCCTGGGAAAGCGCAAGTCCACCCTGAGCCTCAGGGTAGTGCCTAAGTTTCCAACGGGCAAGCTCTGCGTGCCTCGGTTTCCATGAGGTCTCCACCGTTGTTGTGCTTCAATGGAACGCGAGGATAGCTTTCAGGACTCCAAGCACTCTGGCCTCCGCACCGTTTCCCATGCTACCACACGGATCCCCCCCACGTCTCCTCTCTGCCTGCTGAGCAACAAGCAGCCGTGTAGGCCCTTCAGAACACTTCTTGCATGCAGAGCCCAAGGCGGGACACTGCTCTCTGTCTTCCTTTGGAAACCTAGGTTGTCGCAGCTTACCCAGCTCACCAAGACAGTCTGAGCCGGTCTCATGAGCTGGGGAACATGGACTCAGTGAGGACCAGGGCCCTACCTGCACTCAGAAAATCACTCTGCTCAGCCTTCCATCCAGGAGCTCACACCGACTGGCTCGTTGGTTTAGCAGGACGTCTAAGTGAGGTCCAAGCTGAGCAAAGAACACACTTCCTCCTTTACCCTGCTAGGCCCACGGAAGAGGTAGAGCCAACTAGGCCTCGCTCAGGCCAGCCCTCCTTCAGGGATCTTGCCACACTTCGAAGCCTGCACAGTAAAAGATATTTAGCGAAGTTGCCAGGGTTTCGCCATGCTCTCCCTCGGCAGCTCCACTACTGCAGGGACTCATGTTTGCTTTGAACTATTATAGGTGTCCCTGCTTCCAAAAGCAGTCTTTTCCCCTTTGGAAATGTGGATTCCTGTAGCCTAGGAGCTGTTTGCGAAACCCTAGGAAGGCCCAGCTTCTACTCACTGCAGGCACGCCCGCGGAGGAAACGAGTATGTTTCCCCAGAGAAACAGGCTGCTTGCAAGTGCCGAGGGGAGCTTCTCAGGTGCCCAGTGTGTCCCGTTTGTTTCCCTTCGCAGCTGACATCCTGCAGGTACTTATGCTGGGGGCTAACAAGGGTAGGTGGCTCTTCCGACAAAAGCAGCCTTTTCCTTTTGGAAGCTTGGATTGTAGTGTCTCAGGGGCTGCTTGCCAAACCTTGAAGTTGCCCAGGTTATAGCCTCCAGAGTTACGCTTGAGTAGCAAACGAGCACTTTCACGCGAGGAACAGGGTTCCTGTCACGCTGGAGGAGAGTTAATCCCGCAGACCTCGTTCCTCCTGGGAAAGCGCAAGGCCACCCTGAGCCTCAGGGTAGTGCCTAAGTTTGCTCCGTGCAAGCTCTGCGTGCCTCGGTTTCCATGAGGTCTCCACCTTTGTTGTGCCTCAATGGAATGCGAGGATAGCTTTCAGGACTCCAAGCACTCTGGCTTCCGCACCGTTTCCCATGCTACCACACGTATCCCCCCCACGTCTCCTCTCTGCCTGCTGAGCAACAAGCAGCCGTGTAGGCCCTTCAGAACCCTTCTTGCATGCAGAGCCCAAGGCGGCACACAGCTCTCTGTCTTCCTCTGGAAACCTAGGTTGTCGCAGCTTGCCCCAGCTCACGAAGACAGTCTGAGACGGTCTCATGTGCTGAGGAACGTGAACTCAATGAGGAACAGGGCCCTACGTGCACTCAGAAAATCACTCTGCTCAGCCTTCCATCCAGGAACTCACACCGACTGGCTCGTTGGTTTAGCAGGACGTCTAAGTGAGGTCCAAGCTGAGCAAGAGCACACTTCCTCCTTTACCCTGCTAGGCCCCCGGAAGAGGTAGAGCCAACTAGGCCTCGCTCAGACCAGGCCTCCTTCAGGGATCTTGCCACACTTCGAAGCCTGCACGGTAAAAGATACTTAGCGAAGTTGCCAGGGTTTCGCCATGCTCTCCCTCGGCAGCTCCACTACTGCAGGTACTCATGTTTGCTTTGCACTAGTATAGGTGTCCCTGCTTCCAAAAGCAGTCTTTTCCCCTTTGGAAATGTGGATTCTTGTAGCCTAGGAGCTGTTTGCGAAACCCTAGGAAGGCCCAGCTTCTACTCACTGCAGGCACGCCCGGGGAGGAAACGAGTATGTTTCCCCAGAGAAACAGGCTGCTTGCAAGTGTCGAGGGGAGCTTCTCAGGTGCCCAGTGTGTCCCGTTTGTTTCCCTTCGCAGCTCCCGTACTGCAGGTACTTATGCTGGGTGCTAACAAGGGTTGGTTGGCTCTGCCGACAAAAGCAGCCTTTTCCCTTTGGAAGCTTGGATTGTAGTGTCTCAGGGGCTGCTTGCCAAAACTTGAAGTTGCCCAGGTTATAGCCTCCGCAGGTACGCTTGTGTAGCAAACGAGTACTTTCACCCGATGAACAGGGTTCCTATCACGCTGGAGGAGAGTTAATCCTGCAGACCTCGTTCCTCCTGGGAAAGAGCAAGGCCACCGTGAGCCTCAGGGTAGTGCCTGAGTTTACTCCGGGCAAGTTCTGCGTGCCTCGGTTTCCATGAGGTCTCCACCTTTGTTGTGCCTCAATGGAACGCGAGGATAGCTTTCAGGACTCCAAGCACTCTGGCCTCCGCACCGTTTCCCATGCTACAACACGGATTCCCCCCACGTCTCCTCTCTGCCTGCTGAGCAACAAGCAGCCGTGTAGGCCCTTCAGAACCCTTCTTGCATGCAGAGCCCAAGGCGGCACACTGCTCTCTGTCTTCCTTTGGAAACCTAGGTTGTTGCAGCTTGCCCCAGCTACGAAGACAGTCTGAGCTGGTCTCATGTGCTGAGGAACGTGAACTCAATGAGGAGCAGGGCCATACGTGCACTCAGAAAATCACTCTGCTCAGCCTTCCATCCAGGAACTCACAGCGACTGGCTCGTTGGTTTAGCAGGACGTCTAAGTGAGGTCCAAGCTGAGCAAGAGCACAATTCCTCCTTTACCCTGCTAGGCCCACGGAATAGGTAGAGCCAACTTGGCCTCGCTCAGGCCATCCCTCCTTCAGGGATTTTGCCACACTTCGAAGCCTGCACAGTAAAAGATACTTAGCGAAGTTGCCAGGGTTTCGCCATGCTCTCCCTCGGCAGCTCCACTACTGCAGGTACTCATGTTTGCTTTGAACTAGTATAGGTGTCCCTGCTTCCAAAAGCAGTCTTTTCCCCTTTGGAAATGTGGATTCTTGTAGCCTAGGAGCTGTTTGCGAAACCCTAGGAAGGCCCAGCTTCTACTCACTGCAGGCACGCCCGGGCAGGAAACGAGTATGTTTCCCCAGAGAAACAGGCTGCTTGCAAGTGTAGAGGGGAGCTTCTCAGGTGCCCAGTGTGTCCCGTTTGTTTCCCTTCGCAGCTCCCGTACTGCAGGTACTTATGCTGGGTGCTAACAAGAGTTGGTTGGCTCTGCCGACAAAAGCAGCCTTTTCCCTTTGGAAGCTTGGATTGTAGTGTCTCAGGGGCTGCTTGCCAAAACTTGAAGTTGCCCAGCTTATAGCCTCCAGAGGTACGCTTGAGTAGCAAACGAGCACTTTCACCCGAAGAACAGGGTTCCTGTCACGCTGGAGGAGAGTTAATCCCGCAGACCTCGTTCCTCCTGGGAAAGCGCAAGGCCACCCTGAGCCTCAGGGTAGTGCCTAAGTTTCCACAGGACAAGCTCTGCGTCCCTCGGTTTCCATGAGGTCTCCACCGTTGTTGTGCTTCAATGGAACGCGAGGATAGCTTTCAGGACTCCAAGCACTCTGACCTCCGCACCGTTTCCCATGCTACCACACAGATCCCCCCACGTCTCCTCTCTGCCTGCTGAGCAACAAGCAGCCGTGTAGGCCATTCGGAACACTTCTTGCATGCAGAAACCAAGGCGGCACACTGCTCTCTGTCTTCCTTTGGAAACCTAGGTGGTCGCAGCTTGCCCCAGCTCACGAAGACAGTCTGAGCCGTTCTCATGAGCTGGGAGACGTGGACTCAGTGAGGACCAGGGCCCTACCTGCACTCAGAAAATCACTCTGCTCAGCTTTCCATCCAGGAGCTCACACCGACTGGCTCGTTGGTTTAGCAGGACGTCTAAGTGAGGTCCAAGCTGAGCAAAGAGCACACTTCCTCCTTTACCCTGCTAGGCCCACGGAAGAGGTAGAGCCAACTAGGCCTCGCTCAGGCCAGCCCTCCTTCAGGGATCTTGCCACACTTCGAAGCCTGCACAGGAAAAGATACTTAGCGAAGTTGCCAAGATTTCGCCATGCTCTCCCTCGGCAGCTCCACTACTGCAGGGACTCATGTTTGCTTTGAACTAGGATAGGTGTCCCTGCTTCCAAAAGCAGTCTTTTCCCCTTTGGAAATGTGGATTCTTGTAGCCTAGGAGCTGTTCGCGAAACCATAGGAAGGGCCAGCTTTTACTCACTGCAGGCACGCCCGGGGAGGAAACGAGTATGTTTCCCCAGAGAAACAGGCTGCTTGCAAGTGTCGAGGGGAGCTTCTCAGGTGCCCACTGTGTCCCGTTTGTTTCCCTTCGCAGCTCCCGTACTGCAGGTACTTATGCTGGGTGCTAACAAGGGTTCGTTGGCTCTGCCGACAAAAGCAGCCTTTTCCCTTTGGAAGCTTGGGTTGTAGTGTCTCAGGGGCTGCTTGCCAAACCTTGAAGTTGACCAGGTTATAGCCTCCGCAGGTACGCTTGCGTAGCAAACGAGCACTTTCACCCGAGGAACAGCGTTCCTATCACGCTGCAGGAGAGTTAATTCTGCAGACATCGTTCCTCCTGGGAAAGCGCAAGGCCACCCTGAGCCTCAGGGTAGTGCCTAAGTTTCCAACGGGCAAGCTCTGCGTGCCTCGGTTCCATGAGGTCTCCACCGTTGTTGTGCCTCAATGGAACTAGAGGATAGCTTTCAGGACTCCAAGCACTCTGGCCTCCGCACCGTTTCCCATGCTACAACACGGATCCCCCCCACGTCTCCTCTCTGCCTGCTGAGCAACAAGCAGCCGTGTAGGCCCTTCAGAACCCTTCTTGCATGCAGAGCCCAAGGCGGCACACTGCTCTCTGTCTTCCTTTGGAAACCTAGGTTGTCGCAGCTTACCCAGCTCACCAAGACAGTCTGAGCCGGTCTCATGAGCTGGGGAACGTGGACTCAGTGAGGACCAGGGCCATACGTGCACTCAGAAAATCACTCTGCTCAGCCTTCCATCCAGGAGCTCACACCGACTGGCTCGTTGGTTTAGCGGGAGGTCTAAGTGAGGTCCAAGCTGAGCAAAGAACACACTTCCTCCTTTACCCTGCTAGGCCCCCGGAAGAGGTAGAGCCAACTAGGCCTCGCTCAGGCCATCCCTCCTTCAGGGATCTTGCCACACTTCGAAGCCTGCACAGTAAAAGATACTTAGCGAAGTTGCCAGGGTTTCGCCATGCTCTCCCTCGGCAGCTCCACTACTGCAGGGACTCATGTTTGCTTTGAACTAGTATAGGTGTCCCTGCTTCCAAAAGCAGTCTTTTCCCCTTTGGAAATGTGGATTCCTGTAGCCTAGGAGCTGTTTGCAAAACCCTAGGAAGGCCCAGCTTCTACTCACTGCAGGCACGCCCGGGGAGGAAACGAGTATGTTTCCCCAGAGAAACAGGCTGCTTGCAAGTGCCGAGGGGAGCTTCTCAGGTGCCCAGTGTGTCCCGTTTGTTTCCCTTCGCAGCTCCCGTACTGCAGGTACTTATGCTGGGTGCTAACAAGGGTTGGTTGGCTCTTCCGACAAAAGCAGCCTTTTCCCTTTGGAAGCTTGGATTGTAGTGTCTCAGGGGCTGCTTGCCAAAACTTGAAGTTGACCAGGTTATAGCCTCCGCAGGTACGCTTGCGTAGCAAACGAGCACTTTCACCCGATGAACAGCGTTCCTATCACGCTGCAGGAGAGTTAATCCTGCAGACCTCGTTCCTCCTGGGAAAGCGCAAGGCCACCCTGAGCCTCAGGGTAGTGCCGAAGTTTACTACGGGCAAGCTCTGCGTGCCTCGGTTTCCATGAGTTCTCCACCTTTGTTGTGCCTCAATGGAATGCGAGGATAGCTTTCAGGACTCCAAGCACTCTGGCCTCCGCACCGTTTCCCATGCTACCACACGTATCCCCCTCACGTCTCCTCCCTGCCTGCTGAGCAACAAGCAGCCGTGTAGGCCCTTCAGAACCCTTCTTGCATGCAGAACCCAAGGCGGCACACTGCTCTCTTTCTTCCTTTGGAAACCTAGGTTGTCGCAGCTTACCCAGCTCACCAAGACAGTCTGAGCCGGTCTCATGAGCTGGGGAACGTGGACTCAGTGAGGACCAGGGCCCTACCTGCACTCAGAAAATCACTCTGCTCAGCCTTCCATCCAGGAGCTCACACCGACTGGCTCGTTGGTTTAGCAGGACGTCTAAGTGAGGTCCAAGCTGAGCAAAGAGCACACTTCCTCCTTTACCCTGCTAGGCCCACGGAAGAGGTAGAGCCAACTAGGCCTCGCTCAGGCCAGCCCTCCTTCAGGGATGTTGCCACACTTCGAAGCCTGCACAGGAAAAGATACTTAGCGAAGTTGCCAAGATTTCGCCATGCTCTCCCTCGGCAGCTCCACTACTGCAGGGACTCATGTTTGCTTTGAACTAGGATAGGTGTCCCTGCTTCCAAAAGCAGTCTTTTCCCCTTTGGAAATGTGGATTCTTTGAGCCTCGGAGCTGTTTGCGAAACCCTAGGAAGGCCCAGCTTCTACTCACTGCAGGCACGCCCGGTCAGGAAACGAGTATGTTTCCCCAGAGAAACAGGCTGCTTGCAAGTGTCGAGAAGAGCTTCTCAGGTGCCCACTGTGTCCCGTTTGTTTCCCTTCGCAGCTCCCGTACTGCAGGTACTTATGCTGGGTGCTAACAAGAGTTGGTTGGCTCTGCCGACAAAAGCAGCCTTTTCCCTTTGGAAGCTTGGATTGTAGTGTCTCAGGGGCTGCTTGCCAAACCTTGAAGTTGCCCAGGTTATAGCCTCCGCAGGTACGCTTGCGTAGCAAACGAGCACTTTCTACCGATGAACAGGGTTCCTGTCACGCAGGAGGAGAGTTAATCCCGCAGACCTCGTTCCTCCTGGGAAAGCGCAAGGCCACCCTGAGCCTCAGGGTAGTGCCTAAGTTTCCAACGGGCAAGCACTGCGTGCCTCGGTTTCCATGAGGTCTCCACCGTTGTTGTGCTTCAATGGAACGCGAAGATAGCTTTCAGGACTCCAAGCACTCTGACCTCCGCACCGTTTCCCATGCTACCACACGGATCCCCCCCACGTCTCCTCTCTGCCTGCTGAGCAACAAGCAGCCGTGTAGTCCCTTCAGAACACTTCTGCATGCAGAGCCCAAGGCGGCACACTACTCTCTGTCTTCCTTTGGAAACCTAGGATGTTGCAGCTTGCCCCAGCTACGAAGACAGTCTGAGCCGGTCTCATGAGCTGGGAAACGTGGACTTAGTGAGGACCAGGGCCATACGTGCACCCAGAAAATCACTCTGCTCAGCCTTCCATCCAGGAACTCACACCGACTGGCTCGTTGGTTTAGCAGGACGTCTAAGTGAGGTCCAAGCTGAGCAAGAGCACAATTCCTCCTTTACCCTGCTAGGCCCACGGAAGAGGTAGAGCCAACTAGGCATCGCTCAGGCCAGCCCTCCTTCAGGGATCTTGCCACAGTTCGAAGCCTGCACAATAAAAGTTATTTAGCGAAGTTGCAAGGGTTTCGCCATGCTCTCCCTCGGCAGCTCCACTACTGCAGGGACTCATGTTTGCTTTGAACTAGGATAGGTGTCCCTGCTTCCAAAAGCAGTCTTTTCCCCTTTGGAAATGTGGATTCTTGTAGCCTAGGAGCTGTTTGCGAAACCCTAGGAAGGCCCAGCTTCTACTCACGGCAGGCACGCCCGGGGAGGAAACGAGTATGTTTCCCCAGAGAAACAGGCTGCTTGCAAGTGTCGAGCGGAGCTTCTCAGGTGCCCAGTGTGTCCCGTTTGTTTCCCTTCGCAGCTGACATCCTGCAGGTACTTATGCTGGGGGCTAACAAGGGTAGGTGGGTCTTCCGACAAAAGCAGCCTTTTCCTTTTGGAAGCTTGGATTGTAGTGTCTCAGGGGCTGCTTGCCAAACCTTGAAGTTGCCCAGGTTATAGCCTCCAGAGGTACGCTTGAGTAGCAAACGAGCACTTTCACCCGATGAACAGCGTTCCTATCACGCTGCAGGAGAGTTAATCCTGCAGACCTCGTTCCTCCTGGGAAAGCGCAAGGCCACCCTGAGCCTCAGGGTAGTGCCTAAGTTTCCACAGGGCAAGCTCTGCATGCCTCGGTTTCCATGAGGTCTCCATCGTTGTTGTGCTTCAATGGAACGCGAGGATAGCTTTCAGGACTCCAAGCACTCTGATCTCCGCACCATTTCCCATGCTACCACACAGATCCCCCCACGTCTCCTCTCTGCCTGGTGAGCAACAAGCAGCCGTGTAGGCCCTTCGGAACACTTCTTGCATGCAGAACCCAAGGGGGCACACTGCTCTCTGTCTTCCTTTGGAAACCTAGGTGGTCGCAGCTTGCCCCAGCTCACGAAGACAGTCTGAGCCGTTCTCATGAACTGGGAGACGTGGACTCAGTGAGGACCAGGGCCCTACCTGCACTCTGAAAATCACTCTGCTCAGCCTTCCATCCAGGAGCTCACACCGACTGGCTCGTTGGTTTAGCAGGACGTCTAAGTGAGGTCCAAGCTGAGCAAAGAGCACACTTCCTCCTTTACCCTGCAAGGCCCACGGAAGAGGTAGAGCCAACTAGGCCTCGCTCAGGCCAGCCCTCCTTCAGGGATCTTGCCACACTTCGAAGCCTGCACAGTAAAAGATACTTAGCGAAGTTGCCAAGATTTCGCCATGCTCTCCCTCGGCAGCTCCACTACTGCAGGGACTCATGTTTGCTTTGAACTAGGATAGGTGTCCCTGCTTCCAAAAGCAGTCTTTTCCCCTTTGGAAATGTGGATTCTTGTAGCCTAGGAGCTGTTTGCGAAACCATAGGAAGGCCCAGCTTTTACTCACTGCAGGCACGCCCGGGAAGGAAACGAGTATGTTTCCCCAGAGAAACAGGCTGCTTGCAAGTGTCGAGGGGAGCTTCTCAGGTGCCCAGTGTGTCCCGTTTGTTTCCCTTCGCAGCTGACATCCTGCAGGTACTTATGCTGGGGGCTAACAAGGGTAGGTGGCTCTTCCGACAAAAGCAGCCTTTTCCTTTTGGAAGCTTGGATTGTAGTGTCTCAGGGGCTGCTTGCCAAACCTTGAAGTTGCCCAGGTTATAGCCTCCAGAGGTACGCTTGAGTAGCAAACGAGCACTTTCACCCGAGGAACAGGGGTCCTGTCACGCTGGAGGAGAGTTAATCCCGCAGACCTCGTTCCTCCTGGGAAAGCGCAAGTCCACCCTGAGCCTCAGGGTAGTGCCTAAGTTTCCAAAGGGCAAGCTCTGCGTGCCTCGGTTTCCATGAGGTCTCCACCGTTGTTGTGCTTCAATGGAACGCGAAGATAGCTTTCAGGACTCCAAGCACTCTGACCTCCGCACCGTTTCCCATGCTACCACACGGATCCCCCCCACGTCTCCTCTCTGCCTGCTGAGCAACAAGCAGCCGTGTAGTCCCTTCAGTACACTTCTGCATGCAGAGCCCAAGGCGGCACACTGCTCTCTGTCTTCCTTTGGCAACCTAGGTTGTCGCAGCTTACCCAGCTCACCAAGACAGTCTGAGCCGGTCTCATGAGCTGGGGAACGTGGACTCAGTGAGGAACAGGGCCCTACCTGCACTCAGAAAATCACTCTGCTCAGCCTTCCATCCAGGAGCTCACACCGACTGGCTCGTTGGTTTTGCAGGAGGTCTAAGTGAGGTCCAAGCTGAGCAAAGAACACACTTCCTCCTTTACCCTGCTAGGCCCACGGAAGAGGTAGAGCCAACTAGGCCTCACTCAGACCAGGCCTCCTTCAGGGATCTTGCCCCAGTTCGAAGCCTTCACAGTAAAAGATACTTAGCGAAGTTGCCAGGGTTTCGCCATGCTCTCCCTCGGCAGCTCCACTACTGCAGGTACTCATGTTTGCTTTGAACTAGTATAGGTGTCCCTGCTTCCAAAAGCAGTCTTTTCCCCTTTGGAAATGTGGATTCTTGTAGCCTAGGAGCTGTTTGCGAAACCCTAGGAAGGCCCAGCTTCTACTCACTGCAGGCACGCCCGGGGAGGAAACGAGTATGTTTCCCCAGAGAAACAGGCTGCTTGCAAGTGTCGAGGGGAGCTTCTCAGGTGCCCAGTGTGTCCCGTTTGTTTCCCTTCGCAGCTCCCGTACTGCAGGTACTTATGCTGGGTGATAACAAGGGTTGGTTGGCTCTGCCGACAAAAGCAGCCTTTTCCCTTTGGAAGCTTGGATTGTAGTGTCTCAGGGGCTGCTTGCCAAAACTTGAAGTTGCCCAGCTTATAGCCTCCGTAGGTACGCTTGTGTAGCAAACGAGCACTTTCACCCGATGAAGAGCGTTCCTATCACGCTGGAGGAGAGTTAATCCTGCAGACCTCGTTCCTCCTGGGAAAGCGCAAGGCCACCGTGAGTCTCAGGGTAGTGCCTAAGTTTACTCCGGGCAAGCTCTGCGTGCCTTGGTTTCCATGAGGTCTCTACCTTTGTTGTGCCTCAATGGAACGCGAGGATAGCTTTCAGGACTCCAAGCACTCTGGCCTCCCCACCGTTTCCCATGCTACAACACGGATCCCCCGCACGTCTCCTCTCTGCCTGCTGAGCAACAAGCAGCCGTGTAGGCCCTTCAGAACCCTTCTTGCATGCAGAGCCCAAGGCGGCACACTGCTCTCTGTCTTCCTTTGGAAACCTAGGTTGTCGCAGCTTACCCAGCTCACCAAGACAGTCTGAGCCGGTCTCATGAGCTGGGGAACGTGGACTCAGTGAGTACCAGGGCCATACGTGCACTCAGAAAATCACTCTGCTCAGCCTTCCATCCAGAAGCTCACACCGACTGGCTCTTTGGTTTAGCGGGAGGTCTAAGTGAAGTCCAAGCTGAGCAAAGAACACACTTCCTCCTTTACCCTGCTAGGCCCACGGAAGAGGTAGAGCCAACTAGGCCTCGCTCAGGCCAGCCCTCCTTCAGGGATCTTGCCACACTTCGAAGCCTGCACAGTAAAAGATACTTAGCGAAGTTGCCAGGGTTTCGCCATGCTCTCCCTCGGCAGCTCCACTACTGCAGGGACTCATGTTTGCTGTGAACTAGTATAGGTGTCCCTGCTTCCAAAAGCAGTCTTTTCCCCTTTGGAAATGTGGATTCCTGTAGCCTAGGAGCTGTTTGCGAAACCCTAGGAAGGCCCAGCTTCTACTCACTGCAGGCACGCCCGGGGAGGAAACGAGTATGTTTCCCCAGAGAAACAGGCTGCTTGCAAGTGCCGAGGGGAGCTTCTCAGGTGCCCAGTGTGTCCCGTTTGTTTCCCTTCGCAGCTCCCGTACTGCAGGTACTTATGCTGGGTGCTAACAAGGGTTGGTTGGCTCTTCCGACAAAAGCAGCCTTTTCCCTTTGGAAGCTTGGATTGTAGTGTCTCAGGGGCTGCTTGCCAAAACTTGAAGTTGACCAGGTTATAGCCTCCGCAGGTACGCTTGCGTAGCAAACGAGCACTTTCTACCGATGAACAGGGTTCCTGTCACGCTGGAGGAGAGTTAATCCCGCAGACCTCCTTCCTCCTGGGAAAGCGCAAGGCCACCCTGAGCCTCAGGGTAGTGCCTAAGTTTCCAACGGGCAAGCTCTGCGTGCCTCGGTTTCCATGAGGGCTCCACCGTTGTTGTGCTTCAATGGAACGCGAGGATAGCTTTCAGGACTCCAAGCACTCTGACCTCCGCACCGTTTCCCATGCTACCACACGGATCCCCCCCACGTCTCCTCTCTGCCTGCTGAGCAACAAGCAGCCGTGTAGGCCCTTCAGAACCCTTCTTGCATGCAGAGCCCAAGGCGGCACACTGCTCTCTGTCTTCCTTTGGAAACCTAGGTTGTCGCAGCTTACCCAGCTCACCAAGACAGTCTGAGCCGGTCTCATGAGCTGGGAGACGTGGACTCAGTGAGGACCAGGGCGCTACCTGCACTCAGAAAATCACTCTGCTCAGCCTTCCATCCAGGAGCTCACACCGACTGGCTCGTTGGTTTAGCAGGACGTCTAAGTGAGGTCCAAGCTGAGCAAAGAGCACAATTCCTCCTTTACCCTGCAAGGCCCACGGAAGAGGTAGAGCCAACTAGGCCTCGCTCAGGCCAGCCCTCCTTCAGGGATCTTGCCACACTTCGAAGCCTGCACAGTAAAAGATACTTAGCGAAGTTGCCAAGATTTCGCCATGCTCTCCCTCGGCAGCTCCACTACTGCAGGGACTCATGTTTGCTTTGAAATAGGATAGGTGTCCCTGCTTCCAAAAGCAGTCTTTTCCCCTTTGGAAATGTGGATTCTTGTAGCCTAGGAGCTGTTTGCGAAACCATAGGAAGGCCCAGCTTTTACTCACTGCAGGCACGCCCGGGGAGGAAACGAGTATGTTTCCCCAGAGAAACAGGCTGCTTGCAAGTGTAGAGGGGAGCTTCTCAGGTGCCCAGTGTGTCCCGTTTGTTTCCCTTCGCAGCTCCCGTACTGCAGGTACTTATGCTGGGTGCTAACAAGAGTTGGTTGGCTCTGCCGACAAAAGCAGCCTTTTCCCTTTGGAAGCTTGGATTGTAGTGTCTCAGGGGCTGCTTGCCAAACCTTGAAGTTGCCCAGGTTATAGCCTCCGCAGGTACGCTTGCGTAGCAAACGAGCACTTTCTACCGATGAACAGGGTTCCTGTCACGCTGGAGGAGAGTTAATCCCGCAGACCTCGTTCCTCCTGGGAAAGCGCAAGTCCACCCTGAGCCTCAGGGTAGTGCCTAAGTTTCCAACGGGCAAGCTCTGCGTGCCTCGGTTTCCATGAGGTCTCCACCGTTGTTGTGTTTCAATGGAACGCGAAGATAGCTTTCAGGACTCCAAGCACTCTGACCACCGCACCGTTTCCCATGCTACCACACGGATCCCCCCCACGTCTCCTCTCTGCCTGCTGAGCAACAAGCAGCCGTGTAGGCCCTTCGGAACCCTTCTTGCATGCAGAGCCCAAGGCGACACACTACTCTCTGTCTTCCTTTGGAAACCTAGGATGTTGCAGCTTGCCCCAGCTACGAAGACAGTCTGAGCCGGTCTCATGAGCTGGGAAACGTGGACTCAGTGAGGACCAGGGCCATACGTGCACTCAGAAAATCACTCTGCTCAGCCTTCCATCCAGGAGCTCACACCGACTGGCTCGTTGGTTTAGCAGGACGTCTAAGTGAGGTCCAAGCTGAGCAAAGAACACACTTCCTCCTTTACCCTGCTAGGCCCACGGAAGAGGTAGAGCCAACTAGGCCTCGCTCAGGCCAGCCCTCCTTCAGGGATCTTGCCCCAGTTCGAAGCCTGCACAGTAAAAGTTATTTAGCGAAGTTGCCAGGGTTTCGCCATGCTCTCCCTCGGCAGCTCCACTACTGCAGGGACTCATGTTTGCTTTGAACTAGGATAGGTGTCCCTGCTTCCAAAAGCAGTCTTTTCCCCTTTGGAAATGTGGATTCTTGTAGCCTAGGAGCTGTTTGCGAAACCCTAGGAAGGCCCAGCTTCTACTCACGGCAGGCACGCCCGGGGAGGAAACGAGTATGTTTCCCCAGAGAAACAGGCTGCTTGCAAGTGTCGAGCGGAGCTTCTCAGGTGCCCAGTGTGTCCCGTTTGTTTCCCTTCGCAGCTGACATCCTGCAGGTACTTATGCTGGGGGCTAACAAGGGTAGGTGGGTCTTCCGACAAAAGCAGCCTTTTCCTTTTGGAAGCTTGGATTGTAGTGTCTCAGGGGCTGCTTGCCAAACCTTGAAGTTGCCCAGGTTATAGCCTCCAGAGGTACGCTTGAGTAGCAAACGAGCACTTTCACCCGATGAACAGCGTTCCTATCACGCTGCAGGAGAGTTAATCCTGCAGACCTCGTTCCTCCTGGGAAAGCGCAAGGCCACCCTGAGCCTCAGGGTAGTGCCTAAGTTTCCACAGGGCAAGCTCTGCATGCCTCGGTTTCCATGAGGTCTCCATCGTTGTTGTGCTTCAATGGAACGCGAGGATAGCTTTCAGGACTCCAAGCACTCTGATCTCCGCACCATTTCCCATGCTACCACACAGATCCCCCCACGTCTCCTCTCTGCCTGGTGAGCAACAAGCAGCCGTGTAGGCCCTTCGGAACACTTCTTGCATGCAGAACCCAAGGGGGCACACTGCTCTCTGTCTTCCTTTGGAAACCTAGGTGGTCGCAGCTTGCCCCAGCTCACGAAGACAGTCTGAGCCGTTCTCATGAACTGGGAGACGTGGACTCAGTGAGGACCAGGGCCCTACCTGCACTCTGAAAATCACTCTGCTCAGCCTTCCATCCAGGAGCTCACACCGACTGGCTCGTTGGTTTAGCAGGACGTCTAAGTGAGGTCCAAGCTGAGCAAAGAGCACACTTCCTCCTTTACCCTGCAAGGCCCACGGAAGAGGTAGAGCCAACTAGGCCTCGCTCAGGCCAGCCCTCCTTCAGGGATCTTGCCACACTTCGAAGCCTGCACAGTAAAAGATACTTAGCGAAGTTGCCAAGATTTCGCCATGCTCTCCCTCGGCAGCTCCACTACTGCAGGGACTCATGTTTGCTTTGAACTAGGATAGGTGTCCCTGCTTCCAAAAGCAGTCTTTTCCCCTTTGGAAATGTGGATTCTTGTAGCCTAGGAGCTGTTTGCGAAACCATAGGAAGGCCCAGCTTTTACTCACTGCAGGCACGCCCGGGAAGGAAACGAGTATGTTTCCCCAGAGAAACAGGCTGCTTGCAAGTGTCGAGGGGAGCTTCTCAGGTGCCCAGTGTGTCCCGTTTGTTTCCCTTCGCAGCTGACATCCTGCAGGTACTTATGCTGGGGGCTAACAAGGGTAGGTGGGTCTTCCGACAAAAGCAGCCTTTTCCTTTTGGAAGCTTGGATTGTAGTGTCTCAGGGGCTGCTTGCCAAACCTTGAAGTTGCCCAGGTTATAGCCTCCAGAGGTACGCTTGAGTAGCAAACGAGCACTTTCACCCGAGGAACAGGGGTCCTGTCACGCTGGAGGAGAGTTAATCCCGCAGACCTCGTTCCTCCTGGGAAAGCGCAAGTCCACCCTGAGCCTCAGGGTAGTGCCTAAGTTTCCAAAGGGCAAGCTCTGCGTGCCTCGGTTTCCATGAGGTCTCCACCGTTGTTGTGCTTCAATGGAACGCGAAGATAGCTTTCAGGACTCCAAGCACTCTGACCTCCGCACCGTTTCCCATGCTACCACACGGATCCCCCCCACGTCTCCTCTCTGCCTGCTGAGCAACAAGCAGCCGTGTAGTCCCTTCAGTACACTTCTGCATGCAGAGCCCAAGGCGGCACACTGCTCTCTGTCTTCCTTTGGCAACCTAGGTTGTCGCAGCTTACCCAGCTCACCAAGACAGTCTGAGCCGGTCTCATGAGCTGGGGAACGTGGACTCAGTGAGGAACAGGGCCCTACCTGCACTCAGAAAATCACTCTGCTCAGCCTTCCATCCAGGAGCTCACACCGACTGGCTCGTTGGTTTTGCAGGAGGTCTAAGTGAGGTCCAAGCTGAGCAAAGAACACACTTCCTCCTTTACCCTGCTAGGCCCACGGAAGAGGTAGAGCCAACTAGGCCTCACTCAGACCAGGCCTCCTTCAGGGATCTTGCCCCAGTTCGAAGCCTTCACAGTAAAAGATACTTAGCGAAGTTGCCAGGGTTTCGCCATGCTCTCCCTCGGCAGCTCCACTACTGCAGGTACTCATGTTTGCTTTGAACTAGTATAGGTGTCCCTGCTTCCAAAAGCAGTCTTTTCCCCTTTGGAAATGTGGATTCTTGTAGCCTAGGAGCTGTTTGCGAAACCCTAGGAAGGCCCAGCTTCTACTCACTGCAGGCACGCCCGGGGAGGAAACGAGTATGTTTCCCCAGAGAAACAGGCTGCTTGCAAGTGTCGAGGGGAGCTTCTCAGGTGCCCAGTGTGTCCCGTTTGTTTCCCTTCGCAGCTCCCGTACTGCAGGTACTTATGCTGGGTGATAACAAGGGTTGGTTGGCTCTGCCGACAAAAGCAGCCTTTTCCCTTTGGAAGCTTGGATTGTAGTGTCTCAGGGGCTGCTTGCCAAAACTTGAAGTTGCCCAGCTTATAGCCTCCGTAGGTACGCTTGTGTAGCAAACGAGCACTTTCACCCGATGAAGAGCGTTCCTATCACGCTGGAGGAGAGTTAATCCTGCAGACCTCGTTCCTCCTGGGAAAGCGCAAGGCCACCGTGAGTCTCAGGGTAGTGCCTAAGTTTACTCCGGGCAAGCTCTGCGTGCCTTGGTTTCCATGAGGTCTCTACCTTTGTTGTGCCTCAATGGAACGCGAGGATAGCTTTCAGGACTCCAAGCACTCTGGCCTCCCCACCGTTTCCCATGCTACAACACGGATCCCCCGCACGTCTCCTCTCTGCCTGCTGAGCAACAAGCAGCCGTGTAGGCCCTTCAGAACCCTTCTTGCATGCAGAGCCCAAGGCGGCACACTGCTCTCTGTCTTCCTTTGGAAACCTAGGTTGTCGCAGCTTACCCAGCTCACCAAGACAGTCTGAGCCGGTCTCATGAGCTGGGGAACGTGGACTCAGTGAGTACCAGGGCCATACGTGCACTCAGAAAATCACTCTGCTCAGCCTTCCATCCAGAAGCTCACACCGACTGGCTCTTTGGTTTAGCGGGAGGTCTAAGTGAAGTCCAAGCTGAGCAAAGAACACACTTCCTCCTTTACCCTGCTAGGCCCACGGAAGAGGTAGAGCCAACTAGGCCTCGCTCAGGCCAGCCCTCCTTCAGGGATCTTGCCACACTTCGAAGCCTGCACAGTAAAAGATACTTAGCGAAGTTGCCAGGGTTTCGCCATGCTCTCCCTCGGCAGCTCCACTACTGCAGGGACTCATGTTTGCTGTGAACTAGTATAGGTGTCCCTGCTTCCAAAAGCAGTCTTTTCCCCTTTGGAAATGTGGATTCCTGTAGCCTAGGAGCTGTTTGCGAAACCCTAGGAAGGCCCAGCTTCTACTCACTGCAGGCACGCCCGGGGAGGAAACGAGTATGTTTCCCCAGAGAAACAGGCTGCTTGCAAGTGCCGAGGGGAGCTTCTCAGGTGCCCAGTGTGTCCCGTTTGTTTCCCTTCGCAGCTCCCGTACTGCAGGTACTTATGCTGGGTGCTAACAAGGGTTGGTTGGCTCTTCCGACAAAAGCAGCCTTTTCCCTTTGGAAGCTTGGATTGTAGTGTCTCAGGGGCTGCTTGCCAAAACTTGAAGTTGACCAGGTTATAGCCTCCGCAGGTACGCTTGCGTAGCAAACGAGCACTTTCTACCGATGAACAGGGTTCCTGTCACGCTGGAGGAGAGTTAATCCCGCAGACCTCCTTCCTCCTGGGAAAGCGCAAGGCCACCCTGAGCCTCAGGGTAGTGCCTAAGTTTCCAACGGGCAAGCTCTGCGTGCCTCGGTTTCCATGAGGGCTCCACCGTTGTTGTGCTTCAATGGAACGCGAGGATAGCTTTCAGGACTCCAAGCACTCTGACCTCCGCACCGTTTCCCATGCTACCACACGGATCCCCCCCACGTCTCCTCTCTGCCTGCTGAGCAACAAGCAGCCGTGTAGGCCCTTCAGAACCCTTCTTGCATGCAGAGCCCAAGGCGGCACACTGCTCTCTGTCTTCCTTTGGAAACCTAGGTTGTCGCAGCTTACCCAGCTCACCAAGACAGTCTGAGCCGGTCTCATGAGCTGGGAGACGTGGACTCAGTGAGGACCAGGGCGCTACCTGCACTCAGAAAATCACTCTGCTCAGCCTTCCATCCAGGAGCTCACACCGACTGGCTCGTTGGTTTAGCAGGACGTCTAAGTGAGGTCCAAGCTGAGCAAAGAGCACACTTCCTCCTTTACCCTGCAAGGCCCACGGAAGAGGTAGAGCCAACTAGGCCTCGCTCAGGCCAGCCCTCCTTCAGGGATCTTGCCACACTTCGAAGCCTGCACAGTAAAAGATACTTAGCGAAGTTGCCAAGATTTCGCCATGCTCTCCCTCGGCAGCTCCACTACTGCAGGGACTCATGTTTGCTTTGAAATAGGATAGGTGTCCCTGCTTCCAAAAGCAGTCTTTTCCCCTTTGGAAATGTGGATTCTTGTAGCCTAGGAGCTGTTTGCGAAACCATAGGAAGGCCCAGCTTTTACTCACTGCAGGCACGCCCGGGGAGGAAACGAGTATGTTTCCCCAGAGAAACAGGCTGCTTGCAAGTGTAGAGGGGAGCTTCTCAGGTGCCCAGTGTGTCCCGTTTGTTTCCCTTCGCAGCTCCCGTACTGCAGGTACTTATGCTGGGTGCTAACAAGAGTTGGTTGGCTCTGCCGACAAAAGCAGCCTTTTCCCTTTGGAAGCTTGGATTGTAGTGTCTCAGGGGCTGCTTGCCAAACCTTGAAGTTGCCCAGGTTATAGCCTCCGCAGGTACGCTTGCGTAGCAAACGAGCACTTTCTACCGATGAACAGGGTTCCTGTCACGCTGGAGGAGAGTTAATCCCGCAGACCTCGTTCCTCCTGGGAAAGCGCAAGTCCACCCTGAGCCTCAGGGTAGTGCCTAAGTTTCCAACGGGCAAGCTCTGCGTGCCTCGGTTTCCATGAGGTCTCCACCGTTGTTGTGTTTCAATGGAACGCGAAGATAGCTTTCAGGACTCCAAGCACTCTGACCACCGCACCGTTTCCCATGCTACCACACGGATCCCCCCCACGTCTCCTCTCTGCCTGCTGAGCAACAAGCAGCCGTGTAGGCCCTTCGGAACCCTTCTTGCATGCAGAGCCCAAGGCGACACACTACTCTCTGTCTTCCTTTGGAAACCTAGGATGTTGCAGCTTGCCCCAGCTACGAAGACAGTCTGAGCCGGTCTCATGAGCTGGGAAACGTGGACTCAGTGAGGACCAGGGCCATACGTGCACTCAGAAAATCACTCTGCTCAGCCTTCCATCCAGGAGCTCACACCGACTGGCTCGTTGGTTTAGCAGGACGTCTAAGTGAGGTCCAAGCTGAGCAAAGAACACACTTCCTCCTTTACCCTGCTAGGCCCACGGAAGAGGTAGAGCCAACTAGGCCTCGCTCAGGCCAGCCCTCCTTCAGGGATCTTGCCCCAGTTCGAAGCCTGCACAGTAAAAGTTATTTAGCGAAGTTGCCAGGGTTTCGCCATGCTCTCCCTCGGCAGCTCCACTACTGCAGGGACTCATGTTTGCTGTGAACTAGGATAGGTGGCCCACTTCAAAAAGCAGTCTTTTCCCCTTTGGAAATGTGGATTCTTGTAGCCTCGGAGCAGTTTGCAAAACCCTAGGAAGGCCCAGCTTCTACTCACGGCAGGCACGCCCGGGGAGGAAACGAGTATGTTTCCCCAGAGAAACAGGCTGCTTGCAAGTGTCGAGCGGAGCTTCTCAGGTGCCCAGTGTGTCCCGTTTGTTTCCCTTCGCAGCTGACATCCTGCAGGTACTTATGCTGGGGGCTAACAAGGGTAGGTGGCTCTTCCGACAAAAGCAGCCTTTTCCTTTTGGAAGCTTGGATTGTAGTGTCTCAGGGGCTGCTTGCCAAACCTTGAAGTTGCCCAGGTTATAGCCTTCAGAGGTACGCTTGAGTAGCAAACGAGCACTTTCACCCGAGGAACAGGGTTCCTGTCACGCTGGAGGAGAGTTAATCCCGCAGACCTCGTTCCTCCTGGGAAAGCGCAAGGCCACCCTGAGCCTCAGGGTAGTGCCTAAGTTTCCACAGGGCAAGCTCTGCGTGCCTCGGTTTCCATGAGGTCTCCACCTTTGTTGTGCCTCAATGGAATGCGAGGATAGCTTTCAGGACTCCAAGCACTCTGGCCTCCGCACCGTTTCCCATGCTACCACACGTATCCCCCCCACGTCTCCTCTCTGCCTGCTGAGCAACAAGCAGCCGTGTAGGCCCTTCAGAACCCTTCTTGCATGCAGAGCCCAAGGCGGCACACAGCTGTCTGTCTTCCTCTGGAAACCTAGGTTGTCGCAGCTTGCCCCAGCTCATGAAGACAGTCTGAGCCGGTCTCATGTGCTGAGGAACGTGAACTCAATGAGGACCAGGGCCATACGTGCACTCAGAAAATCACTCTGCTCAGCCTTCCATCCAGGAACTCACACCGACTGGCTCGTTGGTTTAGCAGGACGTCTAAGTGAGGTCCAAGCTGAGCAAGAGCACACTTCCTCCTTTACCCTGCTAGGCCCCCGGAAGAGGTAGAGCCAACTAGGCCTCGCTCAGGCC
The DNA here is from genome assembly GCF_965194805.1 of Balaenoptera borealis. Taxonomy (NCBI): domain Eukaryota; kingdom Metazoa; phylum Chordata; class Mammalia; order Artiodactyla; family Balaenopteridae; genus Balaenoptera; species Balaenoptera borealis. Next base: position 29,513,175 of record NC_138870.1, read on the forward strand.
AGCCCTCCTTCAGGGATCTTGCCACACTTCGAAGCCTGCACAGTAAAAGATACTTAGCGAAGTTGCCAGGGTTTCGCCATGCTCTCCCTCGGCAGCTCCACTACTGCAGGGACTCATGTTTGCTGTGAACGAGGATAGGTGGCCCTGCTTCAAAAAGCAGTCTTTTCCCCTTTGGAAATGTGGATTCTTTGAGCCTCGGAGCTGTTTTCGAAACCCTAGGAAGGCCCAGCTTCTACTCACTGCAGGCACGCCCGGGGAGGACACGAGTATGTTTCCCCAGAGAAAGAGGCTGCTTGCAAGTGTAGAGGGGAACTTCTCAGGTGCCCAGTGTGTCCCGTTTGTTTCCCTTCGCAGCTCCCGTACTGCAGGTACTTATGCTGGGTGCTAACAAGAGTTGGTTGGCTCTGCCGACAAAAGCAGCCTTTTCCCTTTGGAAGCTTGGATTGTAGTGTCTCAGGGGCTGCTTGCCAAACCTTGAAGTTGCCCAGGTTATAGCCTCCGCAGGTACGCTTGCGTAGCAAACGAGCACTTTCTACCGAAGAACAGGGTTCCTGTCACGCTGGAGGAGAGTTAATCCCGCAGACCTCGTTCCTCCTGGGAAAGCGCAAGGCCACCCTGAGCCTCAGGGTAGTGCCTAAGTTTACTAAGGGGAAGCTCTGCGTGCCTCGGTTTCCATGAGGTCTCCACCTTTGTTGTGCCTCAATGGAATGCGAGGATAGCTTTCAGGACTCCAAGCACTCTGGCCTCCGCACCGTTTCCCATGCTATCACACGGATCCCCCCCACGTCTCCTCTCTGCCTGCTGAGCAACAAGCAGCCGTGTAGGCCCTTCAGAACACTTCTGCATGCAGAGCCCAAGGCGGCACACTGCTCTCTGTCTTCCTTTGGCAACCTAGGTTGTCGCAGCTTACCCAGCTCACCAAGACAGTCTGAGCCGGTCTCATGAGCTGGGAAACGTGGACTCAGTGAGGACCAGGGCCATACGTGCACTCAGAAAATCACTCTGCTCAGCCTTCCATCCAGGAGCTCACACCGACTGGCTCGTTGGTTTAGCAGGAGGTCTAAGTGAGGTCCAAGCTGAGCAAAGAACATACTTCCTCCTTTATCCTGCTAGGCCCACGGAAGAGGTAGAGCCAACTAGGCCTCACTCAGACCAGGCCTCCTTCAGGGATTTTGCCACACTTCGAAGCCTGCACAGTAAAAGATACTTAGCGAAGTTGCCAGGGTTTCGCCATGCTCTCCCTCGGCAGCTCCACTACTGCAGGGACTCATGTTTGCTTTGAACTAGGATAGGTGTCCCTGCTTCCAAAAGCAGTCTTTTCCCCTTTGGAAATGTGGATTCTTGTAGCCTAGGAGCTGTTTGCGAAACCCTAGGAAGGCCCAGCTTTTACTCACTGCAGGCAGGCCCGGGGAGGAAACGAGTATGTTTCCCCAGAGAAACAGGCTGCTTGCAAGTGTCGAGGGGAGCTTCTCAGGTGCCCAGTGTGTCCCGTTTGTTTCCCTTCGCAGCTCCCGTACTGCAGGTACTTATGCTGGGTGCTAACAAGGGTTGGTTGGCTCTGCCGACAAAAGCAGCCTTTTCCCTTTGGAAGCTTGGATTGTAGTGTCTCAGGGGCTGCTTGCCAAACCTTGAAGTTGCCCAGGTTATAGCCTCCGCAGGTACGCTTGTGTAGCAAACGAGTACTTTCACCCGATGAACAGCGTTCCTATCACGCTGGAGGAGAGTTAATCCTGCAGACCTCGTTCCTCCTGGGAAAGCGCAAGGCCACCGTGAGCCTCAGGGTAGTGCCTGAGTTTACTCCGGGCAAGCTCTGCGTGCCTCGGTTTCCATGAGGTCTCCACCTTTGTTGTGCCTCAATGGAACGCGAGGATAGCTTTCAGGACTCCAAGCACTCTGGCCTCCGCACCGTTTCCCATGCTACAACACGGATCCCCCCCACGTCTCCTCTCTGCCTGCTGAGCAACAAGCAGCCGTGTGGGCCCTTCGGAACCCTTCTTGCATGCAGAGCCCAAGGCGACACACTACTCTCTGTCTTCCTTTGGAAACCTAGGATGTTGCAGCTTGCCCCAGCTACGAAGACAGTCTGAGCCGGTCTCATGAGCTGGGAAACGTGGACACAGTGAGGACCAGGGCCATACGTGCACTCAGAAAATCACTCTGCTCAGCCTTCCATCCAGGAGCTCACACCGACTGGCTCGTTGGTTTAGCAGGACGTCTAAGTGAGGTCCAAGCTGAGCAAAGAACACACTTCCTCCTTTACCCTGCTAGGCCCACGGAAGAGGTAGAGCCAACTAGGCCTCGCTCAGGCCAGCCCTCCTTCAGGGATCTTGCCACACTTCGAAGCCTGCACAGTAAAAGTTATTTAGCGAAGTTGCCAGGGTTTCGCCATGCTCTCCCTCGGCAGCTCCACTACTGCAGGGACTCATGTTTGCTGTGAACTAGGATAGGTGGCCCACTTCAAAAAGCAGTCTTTTCCCCTTTGGAAATGTGGATTCTTGTAGCCTCGGAGCAGTTTGCAAAACCCTAGGAAGGCCCAGCTTCTACTCACGGCAGGCACGCCCGGGGAGGAAACGAGTATGTTTCCCCAGAGAAACAGGCTGCTTGCAAGTGTCGAGCGGAGCTTCTCAGGTGCCCAGTGTGTCCCGTTTGTTTCCCTTCGCAGCTGACATCCTGCAGGTACTTATGCTGGGGGCTAACAAGGGTAGGTGGCTCTTCCGACAAAAGCAGCCTTTTCCTTTTGGAAGCTTGGATTGTAGTGTCTCAGGGGCTGCTTGTCAAACCTTGAAGTTGCCCAGGTTATAGACTCCAGAGGTACGCTTGAGTAGCTAACGAGCACTTTCACCCGAGGAACAGGGTTCCTGTCACGCTGGAGGAGAGTTAATCCCGCAGACCTCGTTCCTCCTGGGAAAGCGCAAGTCCACCCTGAGCCTCAGGATAGTGCCTAAGTTTCCAACGGGCAAGCTCTGCGTGCCTCGGTTTCCATGAGGTCTCCACCGTTGTTGTGCTTCAATGGAACACGAAGATAGCTTTCAGGACTCCAAGCACTCTGGCCTCCGCACCGTTTCCCATGCTACAACACGGATCCCCCCCACGTCTCCTCTCTGCCTGCTGAGCAACAAGCAGCCGTGTAGGCCCTTCAGAACCCTTCTTGCATGCAGAGCCCAAGGCGGCACACTGCTCTCTGTCTTCCTTTGGAAACCTAGGATGTTGCAGCTTGCCCCAGCTACGAAGACAGTCTGAGCCGGTCTCATGTGCTGAGGAACGTGAACTCAATGAGGACCAGGGCCATACGTGCATTCAGAAAATCACTCTGCTCAGCCTTCCATCCAGGAACTCACACCGACTGGCTCGTTGGTTTAGCAGGACGTCTAAGTGAGGTCCAAGCTGAGCAAGAGCACAATTCCTCCTTTACCCTGCTAGGCCCCCGGAAGAGGTACAGCCAACTAGGCCTCGCTCAGGCCATCCCTCCTTCAGGGATTTTGCCACACTTCGAAGCCTGCACAGTAAAAGATACTTAGCGAAGTTGCCAGGGTTTCGCCATGCTCTCCCTCGGCAGCTCCACTACTGCAGGGACTCATGTTTGCTGTGAACGAGGATAGGTGGCCCTGCTTCAAAAAGCAGTCTTTTCCCCTTTGGAAATGTGGATTCTTTGAGCCTCGGAGCTGTTTGCGAAACCCTAGGAAGGCCCAGCTTCTACTCACTGCAGGCATGCCCGGGCAGGAAACGAGTATGTTTCCCCAGAGAAACAGGCTGCTTGCAAGTGTAGAGGGGAGCTTCTCAGGTGCCCAGTGTGTCCCGTTTGTTTCCCTTCGCAGCTCCCGTACTGCAGGTACTTATGCTGGGTGCTAACAAGAGTTGGTTGGCTCTGCCGACAAAAGCAGCCTTTTCTCTTTGGAAGCTTGGATTGTAGTGTCTCAGGGGCTGCTTGCCAAACCTTGAAGTTGCCCAGGTTATAGCCTCCGCAAGTACGCTTGCGTAGCAAACGAGCACTTTCTACCGATGAACAGGGTTCCTGTCACGCTGGAGGAGAGTTAATCCCGCAGACCTCGTTCCTCCTGGGAAAGCGCAAGTCCACCCTGAGCCTCAGGGTAGTGCCTAAGTTTCCAACGGGCAAGCTCTGCGTGCCTCGGTTTCCATGAGGTCTCCACCGTTGTTGTGCTTCAATGGAACGCGAAGATAGCTTTCAGGACTCCAAGCACTCTGACCTCCGCACCGTTTCCCATGCTACCACACGGATCCCCCCCACGTCTCCTCTCTGCCTGCTGAGCAACAAGCAGCCGTGTAGTCCCTTCAGAACACTTCTGCATGCAGAGCCCAAGGCGGCACACTACTCTCTGTCTTCCTTTGGAAACCTAGGATGTTGCAGCTTGCCCCAGCTACGAAGACAGTCTGAGCCGGTCTCATGAGCTGGGAAACGTGGACTCAGTGAGGACCAGGGCCATACGTGCACTCAGAAAATCACTCTGCTCAGCCTTCCATCCAGGAGCTCACACCGACTGGCTCGTTGGTTTAGCAGGAGGTCTAAGTGAGGTCCAAGCTGAGCAAAGAACACACTTCCTCCTTTATGCTGCTAGGCCCACGGAAGAGGTAGAGCCAACTAGGCCTCACTCATACCAGGCCTCCTTCAGGGATCTTGCCACACTTCGAAGCCTGCACAGTAAAAGATACTTAGCGAAGTTGCCAGGGTTTCGCCATGCTCTCCCTCGGCAGCTCCACTACTGCAGGGACTCATGTTTTCTTTGAACTAGGATAGGTGTCCCTGCTTCCAAAAGCAGTCTTTTCCCCTTTGGAAATGTGGATTCTTGTAGCCTAGGAGCTGTTTGCGAAACCCTAGGAAGGTCCAGCTTTTACTCACTGCAGGCACGCCCGGGGAGGAAACGAGTATGTTTCCCTAGAGAAACAGGCTGCTTGCAAGTGTCGAGGGGAGCTTCTCAGGTGCCCAGTGTGTCCCGTTTGTTTCCCTTCGCAGCTCCCGTACTGCAGGTACTTATGCTGGGTGCTAACAAGGGTTGGTTGGCTCTGCCGACAAAAGCAGCCTTTTCCCTTTGGAAGCTTGGATTGTAGTGTCTCAGGGGCTGCTTGCCAAAACTTGAAGTTGCCCAGGTTATAGCCTCCGCAGGTACGCTTGTGTAGCAAACGAGTACTTTCACCCGATGAACAGCGTTCCTATCACGCTGCAGGAGAGTTAATCCTGCAGACCTCGTTCCTCCTGGGAAAGAGCAAGGCCACCGTGAGCCTCAGGGTAGTGCCTGAGTTTACTCCGGGCAAGCTCTGCGTGCCTCGGTTTCCATGAGGTCTCCATCTTTGTTGTGCCTCAATGGAACGCGAGGATAGCTTTCAGGACTCCAAGCACTCTGGCCTCCGCACCGTTTCCCATGCTACAACACGGATCCCCCCCCACGTCTCCTCTCTGCCTGCTGAGCAACAAGCAGCCGTGTAGGCCCTTCAGAACCCTTCTTGCATGCAGAGCCCAAGGCGGCACACTGCTCTCTGTCTTCCTTTGGAAACCTAGGTTGTTGCAGCTTGCCCCAGCTACGAAGACATTCTGAGCCGGTCTCATGTGCTGAGGAACGTGAACTCAATGAGGACCAGGGCCATACGTGCACTCAGAAAATCACTCTGCTCAGCCTTCCATCCAGGAACTCACACCGACTGGCTCGTTGGTTTAGCAGGACGTCTAAGTGAGGTCCAAGTTGAGCAAGAGCACAATTCCTCCTTTACCCTGCTAGGCCCCCGGAAGAGGTAGAGCCAACTAGGCCTCGCTCAGGCCATCCCTCCTTCAGGGATCTTGCCACACTTCGAAGCCTGCACAGTAAAAGATATTTAGCGAAGTTGCCAGGGTTTCGCCATGCTCTCCCTCGGCAGCTCCACTACTGCAGGTACTCATGTTTGCTTTGAACTAGTATAGGTGTCCCTGCTTCCAAAAGCAGTCTTTTCCCCTTTGGAAATGTGGATTCTTGTAGCCTAGGAGCTGTTTGCGAAACCCTAGGAAGGCCCAGCTTCTACTCACTGCAGGCACGCCCGGGGAGGAAACGAGTATGTTTCCCCAGAGAAACAGGCTGCTTGCAAGTGTCGAGGGGAGCTTCTCAGGTGCCCAGTGTGTCCCGTTTGTTTCCCTTCGCAGCTCCCGTACTGCAGGTACTTATGCTGGGTGATAACAAGGGTTGGTTGGCTCTGCCGACAAAAGCAGCCTTTTCCCTTTGGAAGCTTGGATTGTAGTGTCTCAGGGGCTGCTTGCCAAAACTTGAAGTTGCCCAGCTTATAGCCTCCGTAGGTACGCTTGTGTAGCAAACGAGCACTTTCACCCGATGAAGAGCGTTCCTATCACGCTGGAGGAGAGTTAATCCTGCAGACCTCGTTCCTCCTGGGAAAGCGCAAGGCCACCGTGAGTCTCAGGGTAGTGCCTAAGTTTACTCCGGGCAAGCTCTGCGTGCCTTGGTTTCCATGAGGTCTCTACCTTTGTTGTGCCTCAATGGAACGCGAGGATAGCTTTCAGGACTCCAAGCACTCTGGCCTCCCCACCGTTTCCCATGCTACAACACGGATCCCCCGCACGTCTCCTCTCTGCCTGCTGAGCAACAAGCAGCCGTGTAGGCCCTTCAGAACCCTTCTTGCATGCAGAGCCCAAGGCGGCACACTGCTCTCTGTCTTCCTTTGGAAACCTAGGTTGTCGCAGCTTACCCAGCTCACCAAGACAGTCTGAGCCGGTCTCATGTGCTGAGGAACGTGAACTCAATGAGGACCAGGGCCATACGTGCACTCAGAAAATCACTCTGCTCAGCCTTCCATCCAGGAACTCACAGCGACTGGCTCGTTGGTTTAGCAGGACGTCTAAGTGAGGTCCAAGCTGAGCAAAGAGCACTCTTCCTCCTTTACCCTGCTAGGCCCCCGGAAGAGGTAGAGCCAACTAGGCCTCGCTCAGGCCATCCCTCCTTCAGGGATTTTGCCACACTTCGAGGCCTGCACAGTAAAAGATACTTAGCGAAGTTGCCAGGGTTTCGCCATGCTCTCCCTCGGCAGCTCCACTACTGCAGGGACTCATGTTTGCTGTGAACGAGGATAGGTGGCCCTGCTTCAAAAAGCAGTCTTTTCCCCTTTGGAAATGTGGATTCTTTGAGCCTCGGAGCTGTTTGCGAAACCCTAGGAAGGCCCAGCTTCTACTCACTGCAGGCACGCCCGGGCAGGAAACGAGTATGTTTCCCCAGAGAAACAGGCTGCTTGCAAGTGTCGAGGGGAGCTTCTCAGGTGCCCAGTGTGTCCCGTTTGTTTCCCTTCGCAGCTCCCGTACTGCAGGTACTTATGCTGGGTGCTAACAAGAGTTGGTTGGCTCTGCCGACAAAAGCAGCCTTTTCCCTTTGGAAGCTTGGATTGTAGTGTCTCAGGGGCTGCTTGCCAAACCTTGAAGTTGCCCAGGTTATAGCCTCCGCAGGTACGCTTGCGTAGCAAACGAGCACTTTCTACCGATGAACAGGGTTCCTGTCACGCTGGAGGAGAGTTAATCCCGCAGACCTCCTTCCTCCTGGGAAAGCGCAAGGCCACCCTAAGCCTCAGGGTAGTGCCTAAGTTTCCAACGGGCAAGCTCTGCGTGCCTCGGTTTCCATGAGGTCTCCACCGTTGTTGTGCTTCAATGGAACGCGAGGATAGCTTTCAGGACTCCAAGCACTCTGACCTCCGCACCGTTTCCCATGCTACCACACGGATCCCCCCCACGTCTCCTCTCTGCCTGCTGAGCAACAAGCAGCCGTGTAGGCCCTTCAGAACACTTCTTGCATGCAGAGCCTAAGGCGGCACACTGCTCTCTGTCTTCCTTTGGAAACCTAGGTTGTCGCAGCTTACCCAGCTCACCAAGACAGTCTGAGCCGGTCTCATGAGCTGGGGAACGTGGACTCAGTGAGGACCAGGGCCCTACCTGCACTCAGAAAATCACTCTGCTCAGCCTTCCATCCAGGAGCTCACACTGACTGGCTCGTTGGTTTAGCAGGACGTCTAAGTGAGGTCCAAGCTGAGCAAAGAACACACTTACTCCTTTACCCTGCTAGGCCCACGGAAGAGGTAGAGCCAACTAGGCCTCGCTCAGGCCAGCCCTCCTTCAGGGATCTTTCCACACTTCGAAGCCTGCACAGTAAAAGATACTTAGCGAAGTTGCCAGGGTTTCGCCATGCTCTCCCTCGGCAGCTCCACTACTGCAGGGACTCATGTTTGCTGTGAACTAGGATAGGTGGCCCACTTCAAAAAGCAGTCTTTTCCCCTTTGGAAATGTGGATTCTTGTAGCCTCGGAGCTGTTTGCAACACCCTAGGAAGGCCCAGCTTCTACTCACGGCAGGCACGCCCGGGGAGGAAACGAGTATATTTCCCCAGAGAAACAGGCTGCTTGCAAGTGTCGAGCGGAGCTTCTCAGGTGCGCAGTGTGTCCCGTTTGTTTCCCTTCGCAGCTGACATCCTGCAGGTATTTATGCTGGGTGCTAACAAGGGTTCGTTGGCTCTGCCGACAAAAGCAGCCTTTTCCCTTTGGAAGCTTGGATTGTAGTATCTCAGGGGCTGCTTGCCAAAACTTGAAGTTGACCAGGTTATAGACTCCGCAGGTACGCTTGCGTAGCAAACGAGCATTTTCACCCGATGAACAGCGTTCCTATCACGCTGCAGGAGAGTTAATCCTGCAGACCTCGTTCCTCCTGGGAAAGCGCAAGGACACCCTGAGCCTCAGGGTAGTGCCTAAGTTTCCACAGGGCAAGCTCTGCGTGCCTCGGTTTCCATGAGGTCTCCATCGTTGTTGTGCTTCAATGGAACGCGAGGATAGCTTTCAGGACTCCAAGCACTCTGACCTCCGCACCATTTCCCATGCTACCACACAGATCCCCCCACGTCTCCTCTCTGCCTGCTGAGCAACAAGCAGCCGTGTAGGCCCTTCGGAACATTTCTTGCATGCAGAACCCAAGGCGGCACACTGCTCTCTGTCTTCCTTTGGAAACCTAGGTGGTCGCAGCTTGCCCCAGCTCACGAAGACAGTCTGAGCCGTTCTCATGAGCTGGGAGACGTGGACTCAGTGAGGACCAGGGCACTACCTGCACTCTGAAAATCACTCTGCTCAGCCTTCCATCCAGGAGCTCACACCGACTGGCTCGTTGGTTTAGCAGGACGTCTAAGTGAGGTCCAAGCTGAGCAAAGAGCACACTTCCTCCTTTACCCTGCAAGGCCCACGGAAGAGGTAGAGCCAACTAGGCCTCGCTCAGGCCAGCCCTCCTTCAGGGATCTTGCCACACTTCGAAGCCTGCACAGTAAAATATACTTAGCGAAGTTGCCAAGATTTCGCCATGCTCTCCCTCGGCAGCTCCACTACTGCAGGGACTCATGTTTGCTTTGAACTAGAATAGGTGTCCCTGCTTCCAAAAGCAGTCTTTTCCCCTTTGGAAATGTGGATTCTTGTAGCCTAGGAGCTGTTTGCGAAACCATAGGAAGGCCCAGCTTTTACTCACTGCAGGCACGCCCGGGCAGGAAACGAGTATGTTTCCCCAGAGAAACAGGCTGCTTGCAAGTGTAGAGGGGAGCTTCTCAGGTGCCCAGTGTGTCCCGTTTGTTTCCCTTCGCAGCTCCCGTACTGCAGGTACTTATGCTGGGTGCTAACAAGAGTTGGTTGGCTCTGCCGACAAAAGCAGCCTTTTCCCTTTGGAAGCTTGGATTGTAGTGTCTCAGGGGCTGCTTGCCAAACCTTGAAGTTGACCAGGTTATAGCCTCCGCAGGTACGCTTGCGTAGCAAACGAGCACTTTCTACCGATGAACAGGCTTCCTGTCACGCTGGAGGAGAGTTAATCCCGCAGACCTCGTTCCTCCTGGGAAAGCGCAAGTCCACCCTGAGCCTCAGGGTAGTGCCTAAGTTTCCAACGGGCAAGCTCTGCGTGCCTCGGTTTCCATGAGGTCTCCACCGTTGTTTTGTTTCAATGGAACGCGAAGATAGCTTTCAGGACTCCAAGCACTCTGACCTCCGCACCGTTTCCCATGCTACCACACGGATCCCCCCCACGTCTCCTCTCTGCCTGCTGAGCAACAAGCAGCCGTGTAGGCCCTTCGGAACATTTCTTGCATGCAGAGCCCAAGGCGACACACTACTCTCTGTCTTCCTTTGGAAACCTAGGATGTTGCAGCTTGCCCCAGCTACGAAGACAGTCTGAGCCGGTCTCATGAGCTGGGAAACGTGGACACAGTGAGGACCAGGGCCATACGTGCACTCAGAAAATTACTCTGCTCAGCCTTCCATCCAGGAGCTCACACCGACTGGCTCGTTGGTTTAGCAGGACGTCTAAGTGAGGTCCAAGCTGAGCAAAGAACACACTTCCTCCTTTACCCTGCTAGGCCCACGGAAGAGGTAGAGCCAACTAGGCCTCGCTCAGGCCAGCCCTCCTTCAAGGTTCTTGCCACACTTCGAAGCCTGCACAGTAAAAGATATTTAGCAAAGTTGCCAGGGTTTCGCCATGCTCTCCCTCGGCAGCTCCACTACTGCAGGGACTCATGTTTGCTGTGAACGAGGATAGGTGGCCCTGCTTCAAAAAGCAGTCTTTTCCCCTTTGGAAATGTGGATTCTTTGAGCCTCGGAGCTGTTTGCGAAACCCTAGGAAGGCCCAGCTTCTACTCACTGCAGGCACGCCCGGGCAGGAAACGAGTATGTTTCCCCAGAGAAACAGGCTGCTTGCAAGTGTCGAGGGGAGCTTCTCAGGTGCCCAGTGTGTCCCGTTTGTTTCCCTTCGCAGCTCCCGTACTGCAGGTACTTATGCTGGGTGCTAACAAGAGTTGGTTGGCTCTGCCGACAAAAGCAGCCTTTTCCCTTTGGAAGCTTGGATTGTAGTGTCTCAGGGGCTGCTTGCCAAACCTTGAAGTTGCCCAGGTTATAGCCTCCAGAGGTACGCTTGAGTAGCAAAAGAGCACTTTCACCCGAGGAACAGGGTTCCTGTCACGCTGCAGGAGAGTTAATCCCGCAGACCTCGTTCCTCCTGGGAAAGCGCAAGTCCACCCTGAGCCTCAGGGTAGTGCCTAAGTTTCCAACGGGCAAGCTCTGCGTGCCTCGGTTTCCATGAGGTCTCCACCGTTGTTGTGCTTCAATGGAACGCGAGGATAGCTTTCAGGACTCCAAGCACTCTGGCCTCCGCACCGTTTCCCATGCTACCACACGGATCCCCCCCACGTCTCCTCTCTGCCTGCTGAGCAACAAGCAGCCGTGTAGGCCCTTCAGAACACTTCTTGCATGCAGAGCCCAAGGCGGGACACTGCTCTCTGTCTTCCTTTGGAAACCTAGGTTGTCGCAGCTTACCCAGCTCACCAAGACAGTCTGAGCCGGTCTCATGAGCTGGGGAACATGGACTCAGTGAGGACCAGGGCCCTACCTGCACTCAGAAAATCACTCTGCTCAGCCTTCCATCCAGGAGCTCACACCGACTGGCTCGTTGGTTTAGCAGGACGTCTAAGTGAGGTCCAAGCTGAGCAAAGAACACACTTCCTCCTTTACCCTGCTAGGCCCACGGAAGAGGTAGAGCCAACTAGGCCTCGCTCAGGCCAGCCCTCCTTCAGGGATCTTGCCACACTTCGAAGCCTGCACAGTAAAAGATATTTAGCGAAGTTGCCAGGGTTTCGCCATGCTCTCCCTCGGCAGCTCCACTACTGCAGGGACTCATGTTTGCTGTGAACTAGGATAGGTGGCCCACTTCAAAAAGCAGTCTTTTCCCCTTTGGAAAGGTGGATTCTTGTAGCCTCGGAGCTGTTTGCAGCACCCTAGGAAGGCCCAGCTTCTACTCACGGCAGGCACGCCCGGGGAGGAAACGAGTATGTTTCCCCAGAGAAACAGGCTGCTTGCAAGTGTCGAGCGGAGCTTCTCAGGTGCGCAGTGTGTCCCGTTTGTTTCCCTTCGCAGCTGACATCCTGCAGGTATTTATGCTGGGTGCTAACAAGGGTTCGTTGGCTCTGCCGACAAAAGCAGCCTTTTCCCTTTGGAAGCTTGGATTGTAGTATCTCAGGGGCTGCTTGCCAAAACTTGAAGTTGACCAGGTTATAGCCTCCGCAGGTACGCTTGCGTAGCAAACGAGCACTTTCACCCGATGAACAGCGTTCCTATCACGCTGCAGGAGAGTTAATCCTGCAGACCTCGTTTCTCCTGGGAAAGCACAAGGCCACCCTGAGCCTCAGGGTAGTGCCTAAGTTTCCACAGGGCAAGCTCTGCGTGCCTCGGTTTCCATGAGGTCTCCATCGTTGTTGTGCTTCAATGGAACGCGAGGATAGCTTTCAGGACTCCAAGCACTCTGACCTCCGCACCATTTCCCATGCTACCACACAGATCCCCCCACGTCTCCTCTCTGCCTGCTGAGCAACAAGCAGCCGTGTAGGCCCTTCGGAACATTTCTTGCATGCAGAACCCAAGGCGGCACACTGCTCTCTGTCTTCCTTTGGAAACCTAGGTGGTCGCAGCTTGCCCCAGCTCACGAAGACAGTCTGAGCCGTTCTCATGAGCTGGGAGACGTGGACTCAGTGAGGACCAGGGCACTACCTGCACTCTGAAAATCACTCTGCTCAGCCTTCCATCCAGGAGCTCACACCGACTGGCTCGTTGGTTTAGCAGGACGTCTAAGTGAGGTCCAAGCTGAGCAAAGAGCACACTTCCTCCTTTACCCTGCAAGGCCCACGGAAGAGGTAGAGCCAACTAGGCCTCGCTCAGGCCAGCCCTCCTTCAGGGATCTTGCCACACTTCGAAGCCTGCACAGTAAAATATACTTAGCGAAGTTGCCAAGATTTCGCCATGCTCTCCCTCGGCAGCTCCACTACTGCAGGGACTCATGTTTGCTTTGAACTAGGATAGGTGTCCCTGCTTCCAAAAGCAGTCTTTTCCCCTTTGGAAATGTGGATTCTTGTAGCCTAGGAGCTGTTTGCGAAACCATAGGAAGGCCCACCTTATACTCACTGCAGGCACGCCCGGGGAGGAAACGAGTGTTTCCCCAGAGAAACAGGCTGCTTGCAAGTGTAGAGGGGAGCTTCTCAGGTGCCCAGTGTGTCCCGTTTGTTTCCCTTCGCAGCTCCCGTACTGCAGGTACTTATGCTGGGTGCTAACAAGAGTTGGTTGGCTCTGCCGACAAAAGCAGCCTTTTCCCTTTGGAAGCTTGGATTGTAGTGTCTCAGGGGCTGCTTGCCAAACCTTGAAGTTGACCAGGTTATAGCCTCCGCAGGTACGCTTGCGTAGCAAACGAGCACTTTCTACCGATGAACAGGCTTCCTGTCACGCTGGAGGAGAGTTAATCCCGCAGACCTCGTTCCTCCTGGGAAAGCGCAAGTCCACCCTGAGCCTCAGGGTAGTGCCTAAGTTTCCAACGGGCAAGCTCTGCGTGCCTCGGTTTCCATGAGGTCTCCACCGTTGTTTTGTTTCAATGGAACGCGAAGATAGCTTTCAGGACTCCAAGCACTCTGACCTCCGCACCGTTTCCCATGCTACCACACGGATCCCCCCCACGTCTCCTCTCTGCCTGCTGAGCAACAAGCAGCCGTGTAGGCCCTTCGGAACATTTCTTGCATGCGGAGCCCAAGGCGACACACTACTCTCTGTCTTCCTTTGGAAACCTAGGATGTTGCAGCTTGCCCCAGCTACGAAGACAGTCTGAGCCGGTCTCATGAGCTGGGAAACGTGGACACAGTGAGGACCAGGGCCATACGTGCACTCAGAAAATCACTCTGCTCAGCCTTCCATCCAGGAGCTCACACCGACTGGCTCGTTGGTTTAGCAGGACGTCTAAGTGAGGTCCAAGCTGAGCAAAGAACACACTTCCTCCTTTACCCTGCTAGGCCCACGGAAGAGGTAGAGCCAACTAGGCCTCGCTCAGGCCAGCCCTCCTTCAAGGGTCTTGCCACACTTCGAAGCCTGCACAGTAAAAGATATTTAGCGAAGTTGCCAGGGTTTCGCCATGCTCTCCCTCGGCAGCTCCACTACTGCAGGGACTCATGTTTGCTGTGAACGAGGATAGGTGGCCCTGCTTCAAAAAGCAGTCTTTTCCCCTTTGGAAATGTGGATTCTTTGAGCCTCGGAGCTGTTTGCGAAACCCTAGGAAGGCCCAGCTTCTACTCACGGCATGCACGCCCGGGGAGGAAACGAGTATGTTTCCCCAGAGAAACAGGCTGCTTGCAAGTGTCGAGCGGACCTTCTCAGGTGCCCAGTGTGTCCCGTTTGTTTCCCTTCGCAGCTGACATCCTGCAGGTACTTATGCTGGGGGCTAACAAGGGTAGGTGGCTCTTCCGACAAAAGCAGCTTTTTCCTTTTGGAAGCTTGGATTGTAGTGTCTCAGGGGCTGCTTGCCAAACCTTGAAGTTGCCCAGGTTATAGCCTCCAGAGGTACGCTTGAGTAGCAAACGAGCACTTTCACCCGAGGAACAGGGTTCCTGTCACGCTGGAGGAGAGTTAATCCCGCAGGCCTCGTTCCTCCTGGGAAAGCGCAAGTCCACCCTGAGCCTCAGGGTAGTGCCTAAGTTTCCAACGGGCAAGCTCTGCGTGCCTCGGTGTCCATGAGGTCTCCACCGTTGTTGTGCTTCAATGGAACGCGAAGATAGCTTTCAGGACTCCAAGCACTCTGGCCTCCGCACCGTTTCCCATGCTACAACACGGATCCCCCCCACGTCTCCTCTCTGCCTGCTGAGCAACAAGCAGCCGTGTAGGCCCTTCAGAACCCTTCTTGCATGCAGAGCCCAAGGCGGCACACTGCTCTCTGTCTTCCTTTGGAAACCTAGGTTGTTGCAGCTTGCCCCAGCTACGAAGACAGTCTGAGCCGGTCTCATGTGCTGAGGAACGTGAACTCAATGAGGACCAGGGCCATACGTGCACTCAGAAAATCACTCTGCTCAGCCTTCCATCCAGGAACTCACACCGACTGGCTCGTTGGTTTAGCAGGACGTCTAAGTGAAGTCCAAGCTGAGCAAGAGCACAATTCCTCCTTTACCCTGCTAGGCCCCCGGAAGAGGTAGAGCCAACTAGGCCTCGCTCAGGCCATCCCTCCTTCAGGGATTTTGCCACACTTCGAAGCCTGCACAGTAAAAGATACTTAGCGAAGTTGCCAGGGTTTCGCCATGCTCTCCCTCGGCAGCTCCACTACTGCAGGGACTCATGTTTGCTGTGAACGAGGATAGGTGGCCCTGCTTCAAAAAGCAGTCTTTTCCCCTTTGGAAATGTGGATTCTTTGAGCCTCGGAGCTGTTTGCGAAACCCTAGGAAGGCCCAGCTTCTACTCACTGCAGGCACGCCCGGGCAGGAAACGAGTATGTTTCCCCAGAGAAACAGGCTGCTTGCAAGTGTAGAGGGGAGCTTCTCAGGTGCCCAATGTGTCCCGTTTGTTTCCCTTCGCAGCTCCCGTACTGCAGGTACTTATGCTGGGTGCTAACAAGAGTTGGTTGGCTCTGCCGACAAAAGCAGCCTTTTCCCTTTGGAAGCTTGGATTGTAGTGTCTCAGGGGCTGCTTGCCAAACCTTGAAGTTGACCAGGTTATAGCCTCCGCAGGTACGCTTGCGTAGCAAACGAGCACTTTCTACCGATGAACAAGGTTCCTGTCACGGTGGAGGAGAGTTAATCCCGCAGACCTCGTTCCTCCGGGGAAAGCGCAAGTCCACCGTGAGCCTCAGGGTAGTGCCTAAGTTTCCAACGGGCAAGCTCTGCGTGCCTCGGTTTCCATGAGGTCTCCACCGTTGTTGTGCTTCAATGGAACGCGAAGATAGCTTTCAGGACTCCAAGCACTCTGACCTCCGCACCGTTTCCCATGCTACCACACGGATCCCCCCCACGTCTCCTCTCTGCCTGCTGAGCAACAAGCAGCCGTGTAGGCCCTTCAGAACACTTCTGCATGCAGAGCCCAAGGCGGCACACTGCTCTCTGTCTTCCTTTGGAAACCTAGGTTGTCGCAGCTTACCCAGCTCACCAAGACAGTCTGAGCCGGTCTCATGAGATGGGGAACGTGGACTCAGTGAGGACCAGGGCCCTACCTGCACTCAGAAAATCACTCTGCTCAGCCTTCCATCCAGGAGCTCACACCGACTGGCTCGTTGGTTTAGCAGGACGTCTAAGTGAGGTCCAAGCTGAGCAAAGAACACACTTCCTCCTTTACCCTGCTAGGCCCACGGAAGAGGTAGAGCCAACTAGGCCTCGCTCAGGCCAGCCCTCCTTCAGGGATCTTGCCACACTTCGAAGCCTGCACAGTAAAAGATATTTATTGAAGTTGCCAGGGTTTCGCCATGCTCTCCCTCGGCAGCTCCACTACTGCAGGGACTCATGTTTGCTGTGAACTAGGATAGGTGGCCCACTTCCAAAAGCAGTCTTTTCCCCTTTGGAAATGTGGATTCTTGTAGCCTCGGAGCTGTTTGCAACACCCTAGGAAGGCCCAGCTTCTACTCACGGCAGGCACGCCCGGGGAGGAAACGAGTATGTTTCCCCAGAGAAACAGGCTGCTTGCAAGTGTCGAGAAGAGCTTCTCAGGTGCCCAGTGTGTCCCGTTTGTTTCCCTTCGCAGCTGACATCCTGCAGGTACTTATGCTGGGTGCTAACAAGGGTTCGTTGGCTCTGCCGACAAAAGCAGCCTTTTCCCTTTGGAAGCTTGGATTGTAGTATCTCAGGGGCTGCTTGCCAAAACTTGAAGTTGACCAGGTTATAGCCTCCGCAGGTACGCTTGCGTAGCAAACGAGCACTTTCACCCGATGAACAGCGTTCCTATCACGCTGGAGGAGAGTTAATCCTGCAGACCTCGTTCCTCCTGGGAAAGCGGAAGGACACCCTGAGCCTCAGGGTAGTGCCTAAGTTTGCTCCGTGCAAGCTCTGCGTGCCTCGGTTTCCATGAGGTCTCCACCGTTGTTGTGCTTCAATGGAACGCGAGGATAGCTTTCAGGACTCCAAGCACTCTGACCTCCGCACCGTTTCCCATGCTACCACACAGATCCCCCCACGTCTCCTCTCTGCCTGCTGAGCAACAAGCAGCCGTGTAGGCCCTTCGGAACACTTCTTGCATGCAGAACCCAAGGCGGCACACTGCTCTCTGTCTTCCTTTCGAAACCTAGGTGGTCGCAGCTTGCCCCAGCTCACGAAGACAGTCTGAGCCGTTCTCATGAGCTGGGAGACGTGGACTCAGTGAGGACCAGGGCCCTACCTGCACTCAGAAAATCACTCTGCTCAGCCTTCCATCCAGGAGCTCACACCGACTGGCTCGTTGGTTTAGCAGGACGTCTAAGTGAGGTCAAAGCTGAGCAAAGAGCACACTTCCTCCTTTACCCTGCTAGGCCCACGGAAGAGGTAGAGCCAACTAAGCCTCGCTCAGGCCAGCCCTCCTTCACGGATCTTGCCACACTTCGAAGCCTGCACAGGAAAAGACACTTAGCGAAGTTTCCAAGATTTCGCCATGCTCTCCCTCGGCAGCTCCACTACTGCAGGGACTCATGTTTGCTTTGAACTAGGATAGGTGTCCCTGCTTCCAAAAGCAGTCTTTTCCCCTTTGGAAATGTGGATTCTTGTAGCCTAGGAGCTGTTTGCGAAACCATAGGAAGGCCCAGCTTTTACTCACTGCAGGCACGCCCGGGGAGGAAACGAGTATGTTTCCCCAGAGAAACAGGCTGCTTGCAAGTGTAGAGGGGAACTTCTCAGGTGCCCAGTGTGTCCCGTTTGTTTCCCTTCGCAGCTCCCGTACTGCAGGTACTTATGCTGGGTGCTAACAAGAGTTGGTTGGCTCTGCCGACAAAAGCAGCCTTTTCCCTTTGGAAGCTTGGATTGTAGTGTCTCAGGGGCTGCTTGCCAAACCTTGAAGTTGCCCAGGTATAGCCTCCGCAAGTACGCTTGCGTAGCAAACGAGCACTTTCTACCGATGAACAGGGTTCCTGTCACGCTGGAGGAGAGTTAATCCCGCAGACCTCGTTCCTCCTGGGAAAGCGCAAGTCCACCCTGAGCCTCAGGGTAGTGCCTAAGTTTCCAACGGGCAAGCTCTGCGTGCCTCGGTTTCCATGAGGTCTCCACCGTTGTTGTGCTTCAATGGAACGCGAAGATAGCTTTCAGGACTCCAAGCACTCTGACCTCCGCACCGTTTTCCATGCTACCACACGGATCCCCCACACGTCTCCTCTCTGCCTGCTGAGCAACAAGCAGCCGTGTAGTCCCTTCAGAACACTTCTGCATGCAGAGCCCAAGGCGGCACACTACTCTCTGTCTTCCTTTGGAAACCTAGGATGTTGCAGCTTGCCCCAGCTACGAAGACAGTCTGAGCCGGTCTCATGAGCTGGGAAACGTGGACTCAGTGAGGACCAGGGCCATACGTGCACTCAGAAAATCACTCTGCTCAGCCTTCCATCCAGGAGCTCACACCCACTGGCTCGTTGGTTTAGCAGGACGTCTAAGTGAGGTCCAAGCTGAGCAAAGAACACACTTCCTCCTTTATCCTGCTAGGCCCACGGAAGAGGTAGAGCCAACTAGGCCTCATTCAGACCAGGCCTCCTTCAGGGATCTTGCCACACTTCGAAGCCTGCACAGTAAAAGATACTTAGCGAAGTTGCCAGGGTTTCGCCATGCTCTCCCTCGGCAGCTCCACTACTGCAGGGACTCATGTTTGCTTTGAAATAGGATAGGTGTCCCTGCTTCCAAAAGCAGTCTTTTCCCCTTTGGAAATGTGGATTCTTGTAGCCTAGGAGCTGTTTGCGAAACCCTAGGAAGGCCCAGCTTTTACTCACTGCAGGCACGCCCGGGGAGGAAACGAGTATGTTTCCCCAGAGAAATAGGCTGCTTGCAAGTGTCGAGGGGAGCTTCTCAGGTGCCCAGTGTGTCCGTTTGTTTCCCTTCGCAGCTCCCGTACTGCAGGTACTTATGCTGGGTGCTAACAAGGGTTCGTTGGCTCTGCCGACAAAAGCAGCCTTTTCCCTTTGGAAGCTTGGATTGTAGTGTCTCAGGGGCTGCTTGCCAAACCTTGAAGTTGACCAGGTTATAGCCTCCCCAGGTACGCTTGCGTAGCAAACGAGCACTTTCACCCGATGAACAGCGTTCCTATCACGCTGCAGGAGAGTTAATCCTGCAGACCTCGTTCCTCCTGGGAAAGCGCAAGGACACCCTGAGCCTCAGGGTAGTGCCTAAGTTTGCTCCGTGCAAGCTCTGCGTGCCTCGGTTTCCATGAGGTCTCCACCGTGTTTGTGCCTCAATGCAACTAGAGGATAGCTTTCAGGACTCCAAGCACTCTGGCCTCCGCACCGTTTCCCATGCTACCACACGGATTCCCCCCACGTCTCCTCTCTGCCTGCTGAGCAACAAGCAGCCGTGTAGGCCCTTCAGAACACTTCTTGCATGCAGAGACCAAGGCGGGACACTGCTCTCTGTCTTCCTTTGGAAACCTAGGTTGTCGGAGCTTACCCACCTCACGAAGACAGTCTGTGCCGGTTTCATGAGCTGGGGAACGTGGACTCAGTGAGGACCAGGGCCCTACCTGCACTCTGAAAATCACTCTGCTCAGCCTTCCATCCAGGAGCTCACACCGACTGGCTCGTTGGTTTAGCAGGACGTCTAAGTGAGGTCCAAGCTGAGCAAAGAGCACTCTTCCTCCTTTACCCTGCTAGGCCCACGGAAGAGGTAGAGCCAACTAGGCCTCGCTCAGACGAGGCCTCCTTCAGGGATCTTGCCACACTTCGAAGCCTGCACAGGAAAAGATACTTAGCGAAGTTGCCAAGATTTCGCCATGCTCTCCCTCGGCAGCTCCACTACTGCAGGTACTCATGTTTGCTTTGAACTAGTATAGGTGTCCCTGCTTCAAAAAGCAGTCTTTTCCCCTTTGGAAATGTGGATTCTTGTAGCCTAGGAGCTGTTTGCGAAACCCTAGGAAGGCCCAGCTTCTACTCACTGCAGGCACGCCCGGGGAGGAAACGAGTATGTTTCCCCAGAGAAACAGGCTGCTTGCAAGTGTCGAGAAGAGCTTCTCAGGTGCCCAGTGTGTCCCGTTTGTTTCCCTTCGCAGCTCCCGTACTGCAGGTACTTATGCTGGGTGCTAACAAGGGTTGGTTGGCTCTGCCGACAAAAGCAGCCTTTTCTCTTTGGAAGCTTGGATTGTAGTGTCTCAGGGGCTGCTTGCCAAAACTTGAAGTTGACCAGGTTATAGCCTCCGCAGGTACGCTTGCGTAGCAAACGAGCACTTTCACCCGATGAACAGCGTTCCTATCACGCTGGAGGAGAGTTAATCCTGCAGACCTCGTTCCTCCTGGGAAAGCGCAAGGCCACCGTGGGCCTCAGGGTAGTGCCTGAGTTTACTCCGGGCAAGCTCTGCGTGCCTCGGTTTCCATGAGGTCTCCACCTTTGTTGTGCCTCAATGGAACGCGAGGATAGCTCTCAGGAATCCAAGCACTCTGGCCTCCGCACCGTTTCCCATGCTACAACACGGATCCCCCCCACGTCTCCTCTCTGCCTGCAGAGAAACAAGCAGCCCTGTAGGGCCTTCAGAACCCTTCTTGCATGCAGAGCCCAAGGCGGCACACTGCTCTCTGTCTTCCTTTGGAAACCTAGGTTGTTGCAGCTTGCCCCAGCTACGAAGACAGTCTGAGCCGGTCTCATGTGCTGAGGAACGTGAACTCAATGAGGACCAGGGCCATACGTGAACTCAGAAAATCACTCTGCTCAGCCTTCCATCCAGGAGCTCACACCGACTGGCTCGTTGGTTTAGCAGGACGTCTAAGTGAGGTCCAAGCTGAGCAAGAGCACAATTCCTCCTTTACCCTGCTAGGCCCCCGGAAGAGGTAGAGCCAACTAGGCCTCGCTCAGGCCATCCCTCCTTCAGGGATCTTGCCACACTTCGAAGCCTGCACAGTAAAAGATACTTAGCGAAGTTGCCAGGGTTTCGCCATGCTCTCCCTCGGCAGCTCCACTACTGCAGGGACTCATGTTTGCTGTGAACGAGGATACGTGGCCCTGCTTCAAAAAGCAGTCTTTTCCCCTTTGGAAATGTGGATTCTTTGAGCCTCGGAGCTGTTTGCGAAACCCTAGGAAAGCCCAGCTTCTACTCACTGCAGGCACGCCCGGGCAGGAAACGAGTATGTTTCCCCAGAGAAACAGGCTGCTTGCAAGTGTCGAGAAGAGCTTCTCAGGTGCCCAGTGTGTCCCGTTTGTTTCCCTTCGCAGCTCCCGTACTGCAGGTACTTATGCTGGGTGCTAACAAGAGTTGGTTGGCTCTGCCTACAAAAGCAGCCTTTTCCCTTTGGAAGCTTGGATTGTAGTGTCTCAGGGGCTGCTTTCCAAACCTTGAAGTTGCCCAGGTTATAGCCTCCGCAGGTACGCTTGCGTAGCAAACGAGCACTTTCTACCGATGTACAGGGTTCCTGTCACGCTGGAGGAGAGTTAATCCCGCAGACCTCGTTCCTCCTGGGAAAGCGCAAGTCCACCCTGAGCCTCGGGGTAGTGCCTAAGTTTCCAACGGGCAAGCTCTGCGTGCCTCGGTTTCCATGAGGTCTCCACCGTTGTTGTGCTTCAATGGAACGCGAGGATAGCTTTCAGGTCTCCAAGCACTCTGACCTCCGCACCGTTTCCCATGCTACCACACGGATCCCCCCCACGTCTCCTCTCTGCCTGCTGAGCAACAAGCAGCCGTGTAGGCCCTTCAGAACCCTTCTTGCATGCAGAGCCCAAGGCGGCACACTGCTCTCTGTCTTCCTTTGGAAACCTAGGTTGTCGCAGTTTACCCAGCTCACCAAGACAGTCTGAGCCGGTCTCATGAGCTGGGGAACGTGGACTCAGTGAGGACCAGGGCCCTACCTGCACTCAGAAAATCACTCTGCTCAGCCTTCCATCCAGGAGCTCACACCGACTGGCTCGTTGGTTTAGCAGGACGTCTAAGTGAGGACCAAGCTGAGCAAAGAACACACTTCCTCTTTACCCTGCTAGGCCCACGGGAGAGGTAGAGCCAACTAGGCCTCGCTCAGGCCAGCCCTCCTTCAGGGATCTTGCCACACTTCGAAGCCTGCACAGTAAAAGACATTTAGCGAAGTTGCCAGGGTTTCGCTATTTTCCCTCGGCAGCTCCACTACTGCAGGGACTCATGTTTGCTGTGAACTAGGATAGGTGGCCCACTTCAAAAAGCAGTCTTTTCCCCTTTGGAAAGGTGGATTCTTGTAGCCTAGGAGCTGTTTGCGAAACCCTAGGAAGGCCCAGCTTCTACTCACTGCAGGCACGCCCGGGGAGGAAACGAGTATGTTTCCCCAGAGAAACAGGCTGCTTGCAAGTGTCGAGGGGAGCTTCTCAGGTGCCCAGTGTGTCCCGTTTGTTTCCCTTCGCAGCTCCCGTACTGCAGGTACTTATGCTGGATGCTAACAAGGGTTCGTTGGCTCTGCCGACAAAAGCAGCCTTTTCCCTTTGGAAGCTTGGATTGTAGTGTCTCAGGGGCTGCTTGCCAAACCTTGAAGTTGACCAGGTTATAGCCTCCGCAGGTACGCTTGCGTAGCAAACGAGCACTTTCACCCTATGAACAGCGTTCCTATCACGCTGGAGGAGAGTTAATCCTGCAGACCTCGTTCCTCCTGGGAAAGCGCAAGGCCACCGTGAGCCTCAGGGTAGTGCCTGAGTTTACTCCGGGCAAGCTCTGCGTGCCTCGGTTTCCATGAGGTCTCCACCTTTGTTGTGCCTCAATGGAACGCGAGGATAGCTTTCAGGACTCCAAGCACTCTGGCCTCGGCACCGTTTCCCATGCTACAACACGGATCCCCCCCACGTCTCCTCTCTGCCTGCTGAGCAACAAGCAGCCGTGTAGGCCCTTCAGAACCCTTCTTGCATGCAGAGCCCAAGGCGGCACACTGCTCTCTGTCTTCCTTTGGAAACCTAGGTTGTTGCAGCTTGCCCCAGCTACGAAGACAGTCTGAGCCGGTCTCATGTGCTGAGGAACGTGAACTCAGTGAGGACCAGGGCCATACGTGCACTCAGAAAATCACTCTGCTCAGCCTTCCATCCACTAACTCACACCGACTGGCTCGTTGTTTAGCAGGACGTCTAAGTGAGGTCCAAGCTGAGCAAGAGCACAATTCCTCCTTGACCCTGCTAGGCCCCCGGAAGAGGTAGAGCCAACTAGGCCTCGCTCAGGCCATCCCTCCTTCAGGGATCTTGCCACAGTTCAAAGCCTGCACAGTAAAAGATACTTAGCGAAGTTGCCAGGGTTTCGCCATGCTCTCCCTCGGCAGCTCCACTACTGCAGGGACTCATGTTTGCTGTGAACGAGGATAGGTGGCCCTGCTTCAAAAAGCAGTCTTTTCCCCTTTGGAAATGTGGATTCTTTGAGCCTCGGAGCTGTTTGCGAAACCCTAGGAAGGCCCAGCTTCTACTCACTGCAGGCACGCCCGGGCAGGAAACGAGTATGTTTCCCCAGAGAAACAGGCTGCTTGCAAGTGTCGAGAAGAGCTTCTCAGGTGCCCAGTGTGTCCCGTTTGTTTCCCTTCGCAGCTCCCGTACTGCAGGTACTTATGCTGGGTGCTAAAAAGAGTTGGTTGGCTCTGCCGACAAAAGCAGCCTTTTCCCTTTGGAAGCTTGGATTGTAGTGTCTCAGGGGCTGCTTGCCAAACCTTGAAGTTGCCCAGGTTATAGCCTCCGCAGGTACGCTTGCGTAGCAAACGAGCACTTTCTACCGATGAACAGGGTTCCTGTCACGCTGGAGGAGAGTTAATCCCGCAGACCTCCTTCCTCCTGGGAAAGCGCAAGGCCACCCTGAGCCTCAGGGTAGTGCCTAAGTTTCCAACGGGCAAGCTCTGCGTGCCTCGGTTTCCATGAGGTCTCCACCGTTGTTGTGCTTCAATGGAACGCGAGGATAGCTTTCAGGACTCCAAGCACTCTGACCTCCGCACCGATTCCCATGCTACCACACGGATCCCCCCCACGTCTCCTCTCTGCCTGCTGAGCAACAAGCAGCCGTGTAGGCCCTTCAGAACACTTCTTGCATGCAGAGCCCAAGGCGGCACACTGCTCTCTGTCTTCCTTTGGAAACCTAGGTTGTCGCAGCTTACCCAGCTCACCAAGACAGTCTGAGCCGGTCTCATGAGCTGGGGAACGTGGACTCAGTGAGGACCAGGACCCTACCTGCACTCAGAAAATCACTCTGCTCAGCCTTCCATCCAGGAGCTCACACCGACTGGCTCGTTGGTTTAGCAGGACGTCTAAGTGAGGTCCAAGCTGAGCAAAGAACACACTTCCTCCTTTACCCTGCTAGGCCCACGGAAGAGGTAGAGCCAACTAGGCCTCGCTCAGGCCAGCCCTCCTTCAGGGATCTTGCCACACTTCGAAGCCTGCACAGTAAAAGATATTTAGCGAAGTTGCCAGGGTTTCGCCATTCTCCCTCGGCAGCTCCACTACTGCAGGGACTCATGTTTGCTGTGAACTAGGATAGGTGGCCCACTTCAAAAAGCAGTCTTTTCCCCTTTGGAAAGGTGGATTCTTGTAGCCTAGGAGCTGTTTGCGAAACCATAGGAAGGCCCAGCTTTTACTCACTGCAGGCACGCCCGGGGAGGAAACGAGTATGTTTCCCCAGAGAAACAGGCTGCTTGCAAGTGTCGAGGGGAGCTTCTCAGGTGCCCAGTGTGTCCGTTTGTTTCCCTTCGCAGCTCCCGTACTGCAGGTACTTATGCTGGGTGCTAACAAGGGTTGGTTGGCTCTGCCGACAAAAGCAGCCTTTTCCCTTTGGAAGCTTGGATTGTAGTGTCTCAGGGGCTGCTTGCCAAACCTTGAAGTTGACCAGGTTATAGCCTCCGCAGGTACGCTTGTGTAGCAAACGAGCACTTTCACCCGATGAACAGCGTTCCTATCACGCTGGAGGAGAGTTAATCCTGCAGACCTCGTTCCTCCTGGGAAAGCGCAAGGCCACCCTGAGCCTCAGGGTAGTGCCTAAGTTTGCTCCGTGCAAGCTCTGCGTGCCTCGGTTTCCATGAGGTCTCCACCGTGGTTGTGCCTCAATGGAACGCGAGGATAGCTTTCAGGACTCCAAGCACTCTGGCCTCCGCACCGTTTCCCATGCTACCACACGGATTCCCCCCACGTCTCCTCTCTGCCTGCTGAGCAACAAGCAGCCGTGTAGGCCCTTCAGAACACTGCTTGCATGCAGAGACCAAGGCGGGACACTGCTCTCTGTCTTCCTTTGGAAACCTAGGTTGTCGGAGCTTACCCACCTCACGAAGACAGTCTGAGCCGGTTTCATGAGCTGGGGAACGTGGACTCAGTGAGGACCAGGGCCCTACCTGCACTCTGAAAATCACTCTGCTCAGCCTTCCATCCAGGAGCTCACACCGACTGGCTCGTTGGTTTAGCAGGACGTCTAAGTGAGGTCCAAGCTGAGCAAAGAGCACTCTTCCTCCTTTACCCTGCTAGGCCCACGGAAGAGGTAGAGCCAACTAGGCCTCGCTCAGACCAGGCCTCCTTCAGGGATCTTGCCACACTTCGAAGCCTGCACAGTAAAAGATACTTAGCGAAGTTGCCAGGGTTTCGCCATGCTCTCCCTCGGCAGCTCCACTACTGCAGGTACTCATGTTTGCTTTGAACTAGTATAGGTGTCCCTGCTTCCAAAAGCAGTCTTTTCCCCTTTGGAAATGTGGATTCTTGTAGCCTAGGAGCTGTTTGCGAAACCCTAGGAAGGCCCAGCTTCTACTCACTGCAGGCACGCCCGGGGAGGACACGAGTATGTTTCCCCAGAGAAACAGTCTGCTTGCAAGTGTCGAGGGGAGCTTCTCAGGTGCCCAGTGTGTCCCGTTTGTTTCCCTTCGCAGCTGACATCCTGCAGGTACTTATGCTGGGTGCTAACAAGGGTTGGTTGGCTCTGCCGACAAAAGCAGCCTTTTCCCTTTGGAAGCTTGGATTGTAGTGTCTCAGGGGCTGCTTGCCAAAACTTGAAGTTGACCAGGTTATAGCCTCCGCAGGTACGCTTGCGTAGCAAACGAGCACTTTCACCCGATGAACAGCGTTCCTATCACGCTGGAGGAGAGTTAATCCTGCAGACCTCGTTCCTCCTGGGAAAGCGCAAGGCCACCGTGAGCCTCAGGGTAGTGCCTGAGTTTACTCCGGGCAAGCTCTGCGTGCCTCGGTTTCCATGAGGTCTCCACCTTTGTTGTGCCTCAATGGAACGCGAGGATAGCTTTCAGGACTCCAAGCACTCTGGCCTTGGCACCGTTTCCCATGCTACAACACGGATCCCCCCCACGTCTCCTCTCTGCCTGCTGAGCAACAAGCAGCCGTGTAGGCCCTTCAGAACCCTTCTTGCATGCAGAGCCCAAGGCGGCACACTGCTCTCTGTCTTCCTTTGGAAACCTAGGTTGTTGCAGCTTGCCCCAGCTACGAAGACAGTCTGAGCCGGTCTCATGTGCTGAGGAACGTGAACTCAGTGAGGACCAGGGCCATACGTGCACTCAGAAAATCACTCTGCTCAGCCTTCCATCCACTAACTCACACCGACTGGCTCGTTGGTTTAGCAGGACGTCTAAGTGAGGTCCAAGCTGAGCAAGAGCACAATTCCTCCTTTACCCTGCTAGGCCCCCGGAAGAGGTAGAGCCAACTAGGCCTCGCTCAGGCCATCCCTCCTTCAGGGATCTTGCCACAGTTCGAAGCCTACACAGTTAAAGATATTTAGCGAAGTTGCCAGGGTTTCGCCATGCTCTTCCTCGGCAGCTCCACTACTGCTGGGACTCATGTTTGCTGTGAACGAGGATAGGTGGCCCTGCTTCAAAAAGCAGTCTTTTCCCCTTTGGAAATGTGGATTCTTTGAGCCTCGGAGCTGTTTGCGAAACCCTAGGAAGGCCCAGCTTCTACTCACTGCAGGCACGCCCGGGCAGGAAACGAGTATGTTTCCCCAGAGAAACAGGCTGCTTGCAAGTGTCGAGAAGAGCTTCTCAGGTGCCCAGTGTGTCCCGTTTGTTTCCCTTCGCAGCTCCCGTACTGCAGGTACTTATGCTGGGTGCTAACAAGGGTTGGTTGGCTCTGCCGACAAAAGCAGCCTTTTCCCTTTGGAAGCTTGGATTGTAGTGTCTCAGGGGCTGCTTGCCAAACCTTGAAGTTGCCCAGGTTATAGCCTCTGCAGGTACGCTTGCGTAGCAAACGAGCACTTTCTACCGATGAACAGGGTTCCTGTCACGCTGGAGGAGAGTTAATCCGCAGACCTCGTTCCTCCTGGGAAAGAGTAAGGCCACCGTGAGCCTCAGGGTAGTGCCTGAGTTTACTCCGGGCAAGCTCTGCGTGCCTCGGTTTCCATGAGTTCTCCACCTTTGTTGTGCCTCAATGGAACGCGAGGATAGCTTTCTAGACTCCAAGCACTCTGACCTCCGCACCGTTTCCCATGCTACAACACGGATCCCCCCCACGTCTCCTCTCTGCCTGCTGAGCAACAAGCAGCCGTGTAGGCCCTTCAGAACCCTTCTTGCATGCAGAGCCCAAGGCGGCACACTGCTCTCTGTCTTCCTTTGGAAACCGAGGTTGTTGCAGCTTGCCCCAGCTACGAAGACAGTCTGAGCCGGTCTCATGTGCTGAGGAACGTGAACTCAATGAGGAGCAGGGCCATACGTGCACTCAGAAAATCACTCTGCTCAGCCTTCCATCCAGGAACTCACACCGACTGCCTCGTTGGTTTAGCAGGACGTCTAAGTGAGGTCCAAGCTGAGCAAGAGCACAATTCCTCCTTTACCCTGCTAGGCCCCCGGAAGAGGTAGAGCCAACTAGGCCTCGCTCAGGCCATCCCTCCTTCAGGGATTTTGCCACACTTCGAAGCCTGCACAGTAAAAGATACTTAGCGAAGTTGCCAGGGTTTCGCCATGCTCTCCCTCGGCAGCTCCACTACTGCAGGGACTCATGTTTGCTGTGAACGGGGATAGGTGGCCCCGCTTCAAAAAGCAGTCTTTTCCCCTTTGGAAATGTGGATTCTTTGAGCCTCGGAGCTGTTTGCGAAACCCTAGGAAGGCCCAGCTTTTACTCACTGCAGGCACGCCCGGGCAGGAAACGAGTATGTTTCCCCAGAGAAACAGGCTGCTTGCAAGTGTCGAGAAGAGCTTCTCAGGTGCCCAGTGTGTGCCGTTTGTTTCCCTTCGCAGCTCCCGTACTGCAGGTACTTATGCTGGGTGCTAACAAGAGTTGGTTGGCTCTGCCGACAAAAGCAGCCTTTTCCCTTTGGAAGCTTGGATTGTAGTGTCTCAGGGGCTGCTTGCCAAACCTTGAAGTTGCCCAGGTTATAGCCTCCGCAGGTACGCTTGCGTAGCAAACGAGCACTTTCACCCGATGAACAGCGTTCCTATCACGCTGGAGGAGAGTTAATCCTGCAGACCTCGTTCCTCCTGGGAAAGCGCAAGGCCACCGTGAGCCTCAGGGTAGTGCCTGAGTTTACTCCGGGCAAGCTCTGCGTGCCTCGGTTTCCATGAGGTCTCCACCTTTGTTGTGCCTCAATGGAACGCGAGGATAGCTCTCAGGAATCCAAGCACTCTGGCCTCCGCACCGTTTCCCATGCTACAACACGGATCCCCCCCACGTCTCCTCTCTGCCTGCTGAGCAACAAGCAGCCGTGTAGGCCCTTCAGAACCCTTCTTGCATGCAGAGCCCAAGGCGGCACACTGCTCTCTGTCTTCCTTTGGAAACCTAGGTTGTTGCAGCTTGCCCCAGCTACGAAGACAGTCTGAGCCGGTCTCATGTGCTGAGGAACGTGAACTCAATGAGGAGCAGGGCCATACGTGCACTCAGAAAATCACTCTGCTCAGCCTTCCATCCAGGAACTCACACCGACTTGCTCTTTGGTTTAGCAGGACGTCTAAGTGAGGTCCAAGCTGAGCAAGAGCACAATTCCTCCTTTACCCTGCTAGGCCCCCGGAAGAGGTAGAGCCAACTAGGCCTCGCTCAGGCCATCCCTCCTTCAGGGATCTTGCCACACTGCGAAGCCTGCACAGTAAAAGATACTTAGCGAAGTTGCCAGGGTTTCGCCATTCTCCCTCGGCAGCTCCACTACTGCAGGGACTCATGTTTGCTGTGAACGAGGATAGGTGGCCCTGCTTCAAAAAGCAGTCTTTTCCCCTTTGGAAATGTGGATTCTTTGAGCCTCGGAGCTGTTTGCGAAACCCTAGGAAGGCCCAGCTTCTACTCACTGCAGGCACGCCCGGGCAGGAAACGAGTATGTTTCCCCAGAGAAACAGGCTGCTTACAAGTGTCGAGAAGAGCTTCTCAGGTGCCCAGTGTGTCCCGTTTGTTTCCCTTCGCAGCTCCCGTACTGCAGGTACTTATGCTGGGTGCTAACAAGAGTTGGTTGGCTCTGCCGACAAAAGCAGCCTTTTCCCTTTGGAAGCTTGGATTGTAGTGTCTCAGGGGCTGCTTGCCAAACCTTGAAGTTGCCCAGGTTATAGCCTCCGCAGGTACGCTTGCGTAGCAAACGAGCACTTTCTACCGATGAACAGGGTTCCTGTCACGCTGGAGGAGAGTTAATCCCGCAGACCTCGTTCCTCCTGGGAAAGCGCAAGGCCACCCTGAGCCTCAGGGTAGTGCCTAAGTTTCCAACGGGCAAGCTCTGCGTGCCTCGGTTTCCATGAGGTCTCCACCGTTGTTGTGCTTCAATGGAACGCGAGGATAGCTTTCAGGACTCCAAGCACTCTGACCTCCGCAACGTTTCCCATGCTACCACACGGATCCCCCCCACGTCTCCTCTCTGCCTGCTGAGCAACAAGCAGCCGTGTAGGCCCTTCAGAACACTTCTTGCATGCAGAGCCCAAGGCGGCACACTGCTCTCTGTCTTCCTTTGGAAACCTAGGTTGTCGCAGCTTACCCAGCTCACCAAGACAGTCTGAGCCGGTCTCATGAGCTGGGGAACGTGGACTCAGTGAGGACCAGGGCCCTACCTGCACTCTGAAAATCACTCTGCTCAGCCTTCCATCCAGGAGCTCACACCGACTGGCTCGTTGGTTTAGCAGGACGTCTAAGTGAGGTCCATGCTGAGCAAGAGCACAATTCCTCCTTTACCCTGCTAGGCCCCCGGAAGAGGTAGAGCCAACTAGGCCTCGCTCAGGCCATCCCTCCTTCAGGGATCTTGCCACAGTTCGAAGCCTGCACAGTAAAAGATATTTAGCGAAGTTGCCAGGGTTTCGCCATGCTCTTCCTCGGCAGCTCCACTACTGCAGGGACTCATGTTTGCTGTGAACGAGGATAGGTGGCCCTGCTTCAAAAAGCAGTCTTTTCCCCTTTGGAAATGTGGATTCTTTGAGCCTCGGAGCTGTTTGCGAAACCCTAGGAAGGCCCAGCTTCTACTCACTGCAGGCACGCCCGGGCAGGAAACGAGTATGTTTCCCCAGAGAAACAGGCTGCTTGCAAGTGTCGAGAAGAGCTTCTCAGGTGCCCAGTGTGTCCCGTTTGTTTCCCTTCGCAGCTCCCGTACTGCAGGTACTTATGCTGGGTGCTAACAAGGGTTGGTTGGCTCTGCCGACAAAAGCAGCCTTTTCCCTTTGGAAGCTTGGATTGTAGTGTCTCAGGGGCTGCTTGCCAAACCTTGAAGTTGCCCAGGTTATAGCCTCTGCAGGTACGCTTGCGTAGCAAACGAGCACTTTCTACCGATGAACAGGGTTCCTGTCACGCTGGAGGAGAGTTAATCCGCAGACCTCGTTCCTCCTGGGAAAGAGTAAGGCCACCGTGAGCCTCAGGGTAGTGCCTGAGTTTACTCCGGGCAAGCTCTGCGTGCCTCGGTTTCCATGAGTTCTCCACCTTTGTTGTGCCTCAATGGAACGCGAGGATAGCTTTCAGGACTCCAAGCACTCTGGCCTCCGCACCGTTTCCCATGCTACAACACGGATCCCCCCCACGTCTCCTCTCTGCCTGCTGAGCAACAAGCAGCCGTGTAGGCCCTTCAGAACCCTTCTTGCATGCAGAGCCCAAGGCGGCACACTGCTCTCTGTCTTCCTTTGGAAACCGAGGTTGTTGCAGCTTGCCCCAGCTACGAAGACAGTCTGAGCCGGTCTCATGTGCTGAGGAACGTGAACTCAATGAGGAGCAGGGCCATACGTGCACTCAGAAAATCACTCTGCTCAGCCTTCCATCCAGGAACTCACAGCGACTGCCTCGTTGGTTTAGCAGGACGTCTAAGTGAGGTCCAAGCTGAGCAAGAGCACAATTCCTCCTTTACCCTGCTAGGCCCCCGGAAGAGGTAGAGCCAACTAGGCCTCGCTCAGGCCATCCCTCCTTCAGGGATTTTGCCACACTTCGAAGCCTGCACAGTAAAAGATACTTAGCGAAGTTGCCAGGGTTTCGCCATGCTCTCCCTCGGCAGCTCCACTACTGCAGGGACTCATGTTTGCTGTGAACGAGGATAGGTGGCCCCGCTTCAAAAAGCAGTCTTTTCCCCTTTGGAAATGTGGATTCTTTGAGCCTCGGAGCTGTTTGCGAAACCCTAGGAAGGCCCAGCTTCTACTCACTGCAGGCACGCCCGGGCAGGAAACGAGTATGTTTCCCCAGAGAAACAGGCTGCTTGCAAGTGTCGAGAAGAGCTTCTCAGGTGCCCAGTGTGTGCCGTTTGTTTCCCTTCGCAGCTCCCGTACTGCAGGTACTTATGCTGGGTGCTAACAAGAGTTGGTTGGCTCTGCCGACAAAAGCAGCCTTTTCCCTTTGGAAGCTTGGATTGTAGTGTCTCAGGGGCTGCTTGCCAAACCTTGAAGTTGCCCAGGTTATAGCCTCCGCAGGTACGCTTGCGTAGCAAACGAGCACTTTCACCCGATGAACAGCGTTCCTATCACGCTGGAGGAGAGTTAATCCTGCAGACCTCGTTCCTCCTGGGAAAGCGCAAGGCCACCGTGAGCCTCAGGGTAGTGCCTGAGTTTACTCTGGGCAAGCTCTGCGTGCCTCGGTTTCCATGAGGTCTCCACCTTTGTTGTGCCTCAATGGAACGCGAGGATAGCTCTCAGGAATCCAAGCACTCTGGCCTCCGCACCGTTTCCCATGCTACAACACGGATCCCCCCCACGTCTCCTCTCTGCCTGCTGAGCAACAAGCAGCCGTGTAGGCCCTTCAGAACCCTTCTTGCATGCAGAGCCCAAGGCGGCACACTGCTCTCTGTCTTCCTTTGGAAACCTAGGTTGTTGCAGCTTGCCCCAGCTACGAAGACAGTCTGAGCCGGTCTCATGTGCTGAGGAACGTGAACTCAATGAGGAGCAGGGCCATACGTGCACTCAGAAAATCACTCTGCTCAGCCTTCCATCCAGGAACTCACACCGACTTGCTCGTTGGTTTAGCAGGACGTCTAAGTGAGGTCCAAGCTGAGCAAGAGCACAATTCCTCCTTTACCCTGCTAGGCCCCCGGAAGAGGTAGAGCCAACTAGGCCTCGCTCAGGCCATCCCTCCTTCAGGGATCTTGCCACACTGCTAAGCCTGCACAGTAAAAGATACTTAGCGAAGTTGCCAGGGTTTCGCCATTCTCCCTCGGCAGCTCCACTACTGCAGGGACTCATGTTTGCTGTGAACGAGGATAGGTGGCCCTGCTTCAAAAAGCAGTCTTTTCCCCTTTGGAAATGTGGATTCTTTGAGCCTCGGAGCTGTTTGCGAAACCCTAGGAAGGCCCAGCTTCTACTCACTGCAGGCACGCCCGGGCAGGAAACGAGTATGTTTCCCCAGAGAAACAGGCTGCTTACAAGTGTCGAGAAGAGCTTCTCAGGTGCCCAGTGTGTCCCGTTTGTTTCCCTTCGCAGCTCCCGTACTGCAGGTACTTATGCTGGGTGCTAACAAGAGTTGGTTGGCTCTGCCGACAAAAGCAGCCTTTTCCCTTTGGAAGCTTGGATTGTAGTGTCTCAGGGGCTGCTTGCCAAACCTTGAAGTTGCCCAGGTTATAGCCTCCGCAGGTACGCTTGCGTAGCAAACGAGCACTTTCTACCGATGAACAGGGTTCCTGTCACGCTGGAGGAGAGTTAATCCCGCAGACCTCG
This sequence comes from Balaenoptera borealis, assembly GCF_965194805.1. Taxonomy (NCBI): domain Eukaryota; kingdom Metazoa; phylum Chordata; class Mammalia; order Artiodactyla; family Balaenopteridae; genus Balaenoptera; species Balaenoptera borealis. The sequence goes on from NC_138870.1 coordinate 29,546,064, forward strand.
TTCCTCCTGGGAAAGCGCAAGGCCACCCTGAGCCTCAGGGTAGTGCCTAAGTTTCCAACGGGCAAGCTCTGCGTGCCTCGGTTTCCATGAGGTCTCCACCGTTGTTGTGCTTCAATGGAACGCGAGGATAGCTTTCAGGACTCCAAGCACTCTGACCTCCGCACCGTTTCCCATGCTACCACACGGATCCCCCCCACGTCTCCTCTCTGCCTGCTGAGCAACAAGCAGCCGTGTAGGCCCTTCAGAACCCTTCTTGCATGCAGAGCCCAAGGCGGCACACTGCTCTCTGTCTTCCTTTGGAAACCTAGGTTGTTGCAGCTTGCCCCAGCTACGAAGACAGTCTGAGCCGGTCTCATGTGCTGAGGAACGTGAACTCAGTGAGGACCAGGGCCATACGTGCACTCAGAAAATCACTCTGCTCAGCCTTCCATCCACTAACTCACACCGACTGGCTCGTTGGTTTAGCAGGACGTCTAAGTGAGGTCCAAGCTGAGCAAGAGCACAATTCCTCCTTTACCCTGCTAGGCCCCCGGAAGAGGTAGAGCCAACTAGGCCTCGCTCAGGCCATCCCTCCTTCAGGGATCTTGCCACAGTTCGAAGCCTACACAGTTAAAGATATTTAGCGAAGTTGCCAGGGTTTCGCCATGCTCTTCCTCGGCAGCTCCACTACTGCTGGGACTCATGTTTGCTGTGAACGAGGATAGGTGGCCCTGCTTCAAAAAGCAGTCTTTTCCCCTTTGGAAATGTGGATTCTTTGAGCCTCGGAGCTGTTTGCGAAACCCTAGGAAGGCCCAGCTTCTACTCACTGCAGGCACGCCCGGGCAGGAAACGAGTATGTTTCCCCAGAGAAACAGGCTGCTTGCAAGTGTCGAGAAGAGCTTCTCAGGTGCCCAGTGTGTCCCGTTTGTTTCCCTTCGCAGCTCCCGTACTGCAGGTACTTATGCTGGGTGCTAACAAGGGTTGGTTGGCTCTGCCGACAAAAGCAGCCTTTTCCCTTTGGAAGCTTGGATTGTAGTGTCTCAGGGGCTGCTTGCCAAACCTTGAAGTTGCCCAGGTTATAGCCTCTGCAGGTACGCTTGCGTAGCAAACGAGCACTTTCTACCGATGAACAGGGTTCCTGTCACGCTGGAGGAGAGTTAATCCGCAGACCTCGTTCCTCCTGGGAAAGAGTAAGGCCACCGTGAGCCTCAGGGTAGTGCCTGAGTTTACTCCGGGCAAGCTCTGCGTGCCTCGGTTTCCATGAGTTCTCCACCTTTGTTGTGCCTCAATGGAACGCGAGGATAGCTTTCAGGACTCCAAGCACTCTGACCTCCGCACCGTTTCCCATGCTACAACACGGATCCCCCCCACGTCTCCTCTCTGCCTGCTGAGCAACAAGCAGCCGTGTAGGCCCTTCAGAACCCTTCTTGCATGCAGAGCCCAAGGCGGCACACTGCTCTCTGTCTTCCTTTGGAAACCGAGGTTGTTGCAGCTTGCCCCAGCTACGAAGACAGTCTGAGCCGGTCTCATGTGCTGAGGAACGTGAACTCAATGAGGAGCAGGGCCATACGTGCACTCAGAAAATCACTCTGCTCAGCCTTCCATCCAGGAACTCACACCGACTGCCTCGTTGGTTTAGCAGGACGTCTAAGTGAGGTCCAAGCTGAGCAAGAGCACAATTCCTCCTTTACCCTGCTAGGCCCCCGGAAGAGGTAGAGCCAACTAGGCCTCGCTCAGGCCATCCCTCCTTCAGGGATTTTGCCACACTTCGAAGCCTGCACAGTAAAAGATACTTAGCGAAGTTGCCAGGGTTTCGCCATGCTCTCCCTCGGCAGCTCCACTACTGCAGGGACTCATGTTTGCTGTGAACGGGGATAGGTGGCCCCGCTTCAAAAAGCAGTCTTTTCCCCTTTGGAAATGTGGATTCTTTGAGCCTCGGAGCTGTTTGCGAAACCCTAGGAAGGCCCAGCTTTTACTCACTGCAGGCACGCCCGGGCAGGAAACGAGTATGTTTCCCCAGAGAAACAGGCTGCTTGCAAGTGTCGAGAAGAGCTTCTCAGGTGCCCAGTGTGTGCCGTTTGTTTCCCTTCGCAGCTCCCGTACTGCAGGTACTTATGCTGGGTGCTAACAAGAGTTGGTTGGCTCTGCCGACAAAAGCAGCCTTTTCCCTTTGGAAGCTTGGATTGTAGTGTCTCAGGGGCTGCTTGCCAAACCTTGAAGTTGCCCAGGTTATAGCCTCCGCAGGTACGCTTGCGTAGCAAACGAGCACTTTCACCCGATGAACAGCGTTCCTATCACGCTGGAGGAGAGTTAATCCTGCAGACCTCGTTCCTCCTGGGAAAGCGCAAGGCCACCGTGAGCCTCAGGGTAGTGCCTGAGTTTACTCCGGGCAAGCTCTGCGTGCCTCGGTTTCCATGAGGTCTCCACCTTTGTTGTGCCTCAATGGAACGCGAGGATAGCTCTCAGGAATCCAAGCACTCTGGCCTCCGCACCGTTTCCCATGCTACAACACGGATCCCCCCCACGTCTCCTCTCTGCCTGCTGAGCAACAAGCAGCCGTGTAGGCCCTTCAGAACCCTTCTTGCATGCAGAGCCCAAGGCGGCACACTGCTCTCTGTCTTCCTTTGGAAACCTAGGTTGTTGCAGCTTGCCCCAGCTACGAAGACAGTCTGAGCCGGTCTCATGTGCTGAGGAACGTGAACTCAATGAGGAGCAGGGCCATACGTGCACTCAGAAAATCACTCTGCTCAGCCTTCCATCCAGGAACTCACACCGACTTGCTCTTTGGTTTAGCAGGACGTCTAAGTGAGGTCCAAGCTGAGCAAGAGCACAATTCCTCCTTTACCCTGCTAGGCCCCCGGAAGAGGTAGAGCCAACTAGGCCTCGCTCAGGCCATCCCTCCTTCAGGGATCTTGCCACACTGCGAAGCCTGCACAGTAAAAGATACTTAGCGAAGTTGCCAGGGTTTCGCCATTCTCCCTCGGCAGCTCCACTACTGCAGGGACTCATGTTTGCTGTGAACGAGGATAGGTGGCCCTGCTTCAAAAAGCAGTCTTTTCCCCTTTGGAAATGTGGATTCTTTGAGCCTCGGAGCTGTTTGCGAAACCCTAGGAAGGCCCAGCTTCTACTCACTGCAGGCACGCCCGGGCAGGAAACGAGTATGTTTCCCCAGAGAAACAGGCTGCTTACAAGTGTCGAGAAGAGCTTCTCAGGTGCCCAGTGTGTCCCGTTTGTTTCCCTTCGCAGCTCCCGTACTGCAGGTACTTATGCTGGGTGCTAACAAGAGTTGGTTGGCTCTGCCGACAAAAGCAGCCTTTTCCCTTTGGAAGCTTGGATTGTAGTGTCTCAGGGGCTGCTTGCCAAACCTTGAAGTTGCCCAGGTTATAGCCTCCGAGGGTACGCTTGCGTAGCAAACGAGCACTTTCTACCGATGAACAGGGTTCCTGTCACGCTGGAGGAGAGTTAATCCCGCAGACCTCGTTCCTCCTGGGAAAGCGCAAGGCCACCCTGAGCCTCAGGGTAGTGCCTAAGTTTCCAACGGGCAAGCTCTGCGTGCCTCGGTTTCCATGAGGTCTCCACCGTTGTTGTGCTTCAATGGAACGCGAGGATAGCTTTCAGGACTCCAAGCACTCTGACCTCCGCAACGTTTCCCATGCTACCACACGGATCCCCCCCACGTCTCCTCTCTGCCTGCTGAGCAACAAGCAGCCGTGTAGGCCCTTCAGAACACTTCTTGCATGCAGAGCCCAAGGCGGCACACTGCTCTCTGTCTTCCTTTGGAAACCTAGGTTGTCGCAGCTTACCCAGCTCACCAAGACAGTCTGAGCCGGTCTCATGAGCTGGGGAACGTGGACTCAGTGAGGACCAGGGCCCTACCTGCACTCTGAAAATCACTCTGCTCAGCCTTCCATCCAGGAGCTCACACCGACTGGCTCGTTGGTTTAGCAGGACGTATAAGTGAGGTCCATGCTGAGCAAGAGCACAATTCCTCCTTTACCCTGCTAGGCCCCCGGAAGAGGTAGAGCCAACTAGGCCTCGCTCAGGCCATCCCTCCTTCAGGGATCTTGCCACAGTTCGAAGCCTGCACAGTAAAAGATATTTAGCGAAGTTGCCAGGGTTTCGCCATGCTCTTCCTCGGCAGCTCCACTACTGCAGGGACTCATGTTTGCTGTGAACGAGGATAGGTGGCCCTGCTTCAAAAAGCAGTCTTTTCCCCTTTGGAAATGTGGATTCTTTGAGCCTCGGAGCTGTTTGCGAAACCCTAGGAAGGCCCAGCTTCTACTCACTGCAGGCACGCCCGGGCAGGAAACGAGTATGTTTCCCCAGAGAAACAGGCTGCTTGCAAGTGTCGAGAAGAGCTTCTCAGGTGCCCAGTGTGTCCCGTTTGTTTCCCTTCGCAGCTCCCGTACTGCAGGTACTTATGCTGGGTGCTAACAAGGGTTGGTTGGCTCTGCCGACAAAAGCAGCCTTTTCCCTTTGGAAGCTTGGATTGTAGTGTCTCAGGGGCTGCTTGCCAAACCTTGAAGTTGCCCAGGTTATAGCCTCTGCAGGTACGCTTGCGTAGCAAACGAGCACTTTCTACCGATGAACAGGGTTCCTGTCACGCTGGAGGAGAGTTAATCCGCAGACCTCGTTCCTCCTGGGAAAGAGTAAGGCCACCGTGAGCCTCAGGGTAGTGCCTGAGTTTACTCCGGGCAAGCTCTGCGTGCCTCGGTTTCCATGAGTTCTCCACCTTTGTTGTGCCTCAATGGAACGCGAGGATAGCTTTCAGGACTCCAAGCACTCTGGCCTCCGCACCGTTTCCCATGCTACAACACGGATCCCCCCCACGTCTCCTCTCTGCCTGCTGAGCAACAAGCAGCCGTGTAGGCCCTTCAGAACCCTTCTTGCATGCAGAGCCCAAGGCGGCACACTGCTCTCTGTCTTCCTTTGGAAACCGAGGTTGTTGCAGCTTGCCCCAGCTACGAAGACAGTCTGAGCCGGTCTCATGTGCTGAGGAACGTGAACTCAATGAGGAGCAGGGCCATACGTGCACTCAGAAAATCACTCTGCTCAGCCTTCCATCCAGGAACTCACAGCGACTGCCTCGTTGGTTTAGCAGGACGTCTAAGTGAGGTCCAAGCTGAGCAAGAGCACAATTCCTCCTTTACCCTGCTAGGCCCCCGGAAGAGGTAGAGCCAACTAGGCCTCGCTCAGGCCATCCCTCCTTCAGGGATTTTGCCACACTTCGAAGCCTGCACAGTAAAAGATACTTAGCGAAGTTGCCAGGGTTTCGCCATGCTCTCCCTCGGCAGCTCCACTACTGCAGGGACTCATGTTTGCTGTGAACGAGGATAGGTGGCCCCGCTTCAAAAAGCAGTCTTTTCCCCTTTGGAAATGTGGATTCTTTGAGCCTCGGAGCTGTTTGCGAAACCCTAGGAAGGCCCAGCTTCTACTCACTGCAGGCACGCCCGGGTAGGAAACGAGTATGTTTCCCCAGAGAAACAGGCTGCTTGCAAGTGTCGAGAAGAGCTTCTCAGGTGCCCAGTGTGTGCCGTTTGTTTCCCTTCGCAGCTCCCGTACTGCAGGTACTTATGCTGGGTGCTAACAAGAGTTGGTTGGCTCTGCCGACAAAAGCAGCCTTTTCCCTTTGGAAGCTTGGATTGTAGTGTCTCAGGGGCTGCTTGCCAAACCTTGAAGTTGCCCAGGTTATAGCCTCCGCAGGTACGCTTGCGTAGCAAACGAGCACTTTCACCCGATGAACAGCGTTCCTATCACGCTGGAGGAGAGTTAATCCTGCAGACCTCGTTCCTCCTGGGAAAGCGCAAGGCCACCGTGAGCCTCAGGGTAGTGCCTGAGTTTACTCTGGGCAAGCTCTGCGTGCCTCGGTTTCCATGAGGTCTCCACCTTTGTTGTGCCTCAATGGAACGCGAGGATAGCTCTCAGGAATCCAAGCACTCTGGCCTCCGCACCGTTTCCCATGCTACAACACGGATCCCCCCCACGTCTCCTCTCTGCCTGCTGAGCAACAAGCAGCCGTGTAGGCCCTTCAGAACCCTTCTTGCATGCAGAGCCCAAGGCGGCACACTGCTCTCTGTCTTCCTTTGGAAACCTAGGTTGTTGCAGCTTGCCCCAGCTACGAAGACAGTCTGAGCCGGTCTCATGTGCTGAGGAACGTGAACTCAATGAGGAGCAGGGCCATACGTGCACTCAGAAAATCACTCTGCTCAGCCTTCCATCCAGGAACTCACACCGACTTGCTCGTTGGTTTAGCAGGACGTCTAAGTGAGGTCCAAGCTGAGCAAGAGCACAATTCCTCCTTTACCCTGCTAGGCCCCCGGAAGAGGTAGAGCCAACTAGGCCTCGCTCAGGCCATCCCTCCTTCAGGGATCTTGCCACACTGCTAAGCCTGCACAGTAAAAGATACTTAGCGAAGTTGCCAGGGTTTCGCCATTCTCCCTCGGCAGCTCCACTACTGCAGGGACTCATGTTTGCTGTGAACGAGGATAGGTGGCCCTGCTTCAAAAAGCAGTCTTTTCCCCTTTGGAAATGTGGATTCTTTGAGCCTCGGAGCTGTTTGCGAAACCCTAGGAAGGCCCAGCTTCTACTCACTGCAGGCACGCCCGGGCAGGAAACGAGTATGTTTCCCCAGAGAAACAGGCTGCTTACAAGTGTCGAGAAGAGCTTCTCAGGTGCCCAGTGTGTCCCGTTTGTTTCCCTTCGCAGCTCCCGTACTGCAGGTACTTATGCTGGGTGCTAACAAGAGTTGGTTGGCTCTGCCGACAAAAGCAGCCTTTTCCCTTTGGAAGCTTGGATTGTAGTGTCTCAGGGGCTGCTTGCCAAACCTTGAAGTTGCCCAGGTTATAGCCTCCGCAGGTACGCTTGCGTAGCAAACGAGCACTTTCTACCGATGAACAGGGTTCCTGTCACGCTGGAGGAGAGTTAATCCCGCAGACCTCGTTCCTCCTGGGAAAGCGCAAGGCCACCCTGAGCCTCAGGGTAGTGCCTAAGTTTCCAACGGGCAAGCTCTGCGTGCCTCGGTTTCCATGAGGTCTCCACCGTTGTTGTGCTTCAATGGAACGCGAGGATAGCTTTCAGGACTCCAAGCACTCTGACCTCCGCACCGTTTCCCATGCTACCACACGGATCCCCCCCACGTCTCCTCTCTGCCTGCTGAGCAAGAAGCAGCCGTGTAGGCCCTTCAGAACACTTCTTGCATGCAGAGCCCAAGGCGGCACACTGCTCTCTGTCTTCCTTTGGAAACCTAGGTTGTCGCAGCTTACCCAGCTCACCAAGACAGTCTGAGCCGGTCTCATGAGCTGGGGAACGTGGACTCAGTGAGGACCAGGACCCTACCTGCACTCAGAAAATCACTCTGCTCAGCCTTCCATCCAGGAGCTCACACCGACTGACTCGTTGGTTTAGCAGGACGTCTAAGTGAGGTCCAAGCTGAGCAAAGAACACACTTCCTCCTTTACCCTGCTAGGCCCACGGAAGAGGTAGAGCCAACTAGGCCTCGCTCAGGGCAGCCCTCCTTCAGGGATCTTGCCAAACTTTGAAGCCTGCACAGTAAAAGATATTTAGCGAAGTTGCCAGGGTTTCGCCATTCTCCCTCGGCAGCTCCACTACTGCAGTGACTCATGTTTGCTGTGAACTAGGATAGGTGGCCCACTTCAAAAAGCAGTCTTTTCCCCTTTGGAAAGGTGGATTCTTGTAGCCTAGGAGCTGTTTGCGAAACCATAGGAAGGCCCAGCTTTTACTCACTGCAGTCACGCCCGGGGAGGAAACGAGTATGTTTCCCCAGAGAAACAGGCTGCTTGCAAGTGTCCAGGGGAGCTTCTCAGGTGCCCAGTGTGTCCGTTTGTTTCCCTTCGCAGCTCCCGTACTGCAGGTACTTATGCTGGGTGCTAACAAGGGTTGGTTGGCTCTGCCGACAAAAGCAGCCTTTTCCCTTTGGAAGCTTGGATTGTAGTGTCTCAGGGGCTGCTTGCCAAACCTTGAAGTTGACCAGGTTATAGCCTCCGCAGGTACGCTTGCGTAGCAAACGAGCACTTTCACCCGATGAACAGCGTTCCTATCACGCTGCAGGAGAGTTAATCCTGCAGACCTCGTTCCTCCTGGGAAAGCGCAAGGCCACCCTGAGCCTCAGGGTAGTGCCTAAGTTTGCTCCGTGCAAGCTCTGCGTGCCTCGGTTTCCATGAGGTCTCCACCGTGGTTGTGTCTCAATGGAACGCGAGGATAGCTTTCAGGACTCCAAGCACTCTGGCCTCCGCACCTTTTCCCATGCTACCACACGGATTCCCCCCACGTCTCCTCTCTGCCTGCTGAGCAACAAGCAGCCGTGTAGGCCCTTCAGAACACTTCTTGCATGCAGAGACCAAGGCGGGACACTGCTCTCTGTCTTCCTTTGGAAACCTAGGTTGTCGGAGCTTACCCACCTCACGAAGACAGTCTGAGCCGGTTTCATGAGCTGGGGAACGTGGACTCAGTGAGGACCAGGGCCCTACCTGCACTCTGAAAATCACTCTGCTCAGCCTTCCATCCAGGAGCTCACACCGACTGGCTCGTTGGTTTAGCAGGACGTCTAAGTGAGGTCCAAGCTGAGCAAAGAGCACTCTTCCTCCTTTACCCTGCTAGGCCCACGGAAGAGGTAGAGCCAACTAGGCCTCGCTCAGGCCATCCCTCCTTCAGGGATCTTGCCACAGTTCGAAGCCTGCACAGTAAAAGATATTTAGCGAAGTTGCCAGGGTTTCGACATGCTCTTCCTCGGCAGCTCCACTACTGCAGGGACTCATGTTTGCTGTGAACGAGGATAGGTGGCCCTGCTTCAAAAAGCAGTCTTTTCCCCTTTGGAAATGTGGATTCTTTGAGCCTCGGAGCTGTTTGCGAAACCCTAGGAAGGCCCAGCTTCTACTCACTGCAGGCACGCCCGGGCAGGAAACGAGTATGTTTCCCCAGAGAAACAGGCTGCTTGCAAGTGTCGAGAAGAGCTTCTCAGGTGCCCAGTGTGTCCCGTTTGTTTCCCTTCGCAGCTCCCGTACTGCAGGTACTTATGCTGGGTGCTAAAAAGAGTTGGTTGGCTCTGCCGACAAAAGCAGCCTTTTCCCTTTGGAAGCTTGGATTGTAGTGTCTCAGGGGCTGCTTGCCAAACCTTGAAGTTGCCCAGGTTATAGCCTCTGCAGGTACGCTTGCGTAGCAAACGAGCACTTTCTACCGATGAACAGGGTTCCTGTCACGCTGGAGGAGAGTTAATCCGCAGACCTCGTTCCTCCTGGGAAAGAGTAAGGCCACCGTGAGCCTCAGGGTAGTGCCTGAGTTTACTCCGGGCAAGCTCTGCGTGCCTCGGTTTCCATGAGTTCTCCACCTTTGTTGTGCCTCAATGGAACGCGAGGATAGCTTTCAGGACTCCAAGCACTCTGGCCTCCGCACCGTTTCCCATGCTACAACACGGATCCCCCCCACGTCTCCTCTCTGCCTGCTGAGCAACAAGCAGCCGTGTAGGCCCTTCAGAACCCTTCTTGCATGCAGAGCCCAAGGCGGCACACTGCTCTCTGTCTTCCTTTGGAAACCGAGGTTGTTGCAGCTTGCCCCAGCTACGAAGACAGTCTGAGCCGGTCTCATGTGCTGAGGAACGTGAACTCAATGAGGAGCAGGGCCATACGTGCACTCAGAAAATCACTCTGCTCAGCCTTCCATCCAGGAACTCACACCGACTGCCTCGTTGGTTTAGCAGGACGTCTAAGTGAGGTCCAAGCTGAGCAAGAGCACAATTCCTCCTTTACCCTGCTAGGCCCCCGGAAGAGGTAGAGCCAACTAGGCCTCGCTCAGGCCATCCCTCCTTCAGGGATTTTGCCACACTTCGAAGCCTGCACAGTAAAAGATACTTAGCGAAGTTGCCAGGGTTTCGCCATGCTCTCCCTCGGCAGCTCCACTACTGCAGGGACTCATGTTTGCTGTGAACGAGGATAGGTGGCCCCGCTTCAAAAAGCAGTCTTTTCCCCTTTGGAAATGTGGATTCTTTGAGCCTCGGAGCTGTTTGCGAAACCCTAGGAAGGCCCAGCTTCTACTCACTGCAGGCACGCCCGGGCAGGAAACGAGTATGTTTCCCCAGAGAAACAGGCTGCTTGCAAGTGTCGAGAAGAGCTTCTCAGGTGCCCAGTGTGTGCCGTTTGTTTCCCTTCGCAGCTCCCGTACTGCAGGTACTTATGCTGGGTGCTAACAAGAGTTGGTTGGCTCTGCCGACAAAAGCAGCCTTTTCCCTTTGGAAGCTTGGATTGTAGTGTCTCAGGGGCTGCTTGCCAAACCTTGAAGTTGCCCAGGTTATAGCCTCCGCAGGTACGCTTGCGTAGCAAACGAGCACTTTCACCCGATGAACAGCGTTCCTATCACGCTGGAGGAGAGTTAATCCTGCAGACCTCGTTCCTCCTGGGAAAGCGCAAGGCCACCGTGAGCCTCAGGGTAGTGCCTGAGTTTACTCCGGGCAAGCTCTGCGTGCCTCGGTTTCCATGAGGTCTCCACCTTTGTTGTGCCTCAATGGAACGCGAGGATAGCTCTCAGGAATCCAAGCACTCTGGCCTCCGCACCGTTTCCCATGCTACAACACGGATCCCCCCCACGTCTCCTCTCTGCCTGCTGAGCAACAAGCAGCCGTGTAGGCCCTTCAGAACCCTTCTTGCATGCAGAGCCCAAGGCGGCACACTGCTCTCTGTCTTCCTTTGGAAACCTAGGTTGTTGCAGCTTGCCCCAGCTACGAAGACAGTCTGAGCCGGTCTCATGTGCTGAGGAACGTGAACTCAATGAGGAGCAGGGCCATACGTGCACTCAGAAAATCACTCTGCTCAGCCTTCCATCCAGGAACTCACACCGACTTGCTCGTTGGTTTAGCAGGACGTCTATGTGAGGTCCAAGCTGAGCAAGAGCACAATTCCTCCTTTACCCTGCTAGGCCCCCGGAAGAGGTAGAGCCAACTAGGCCTCGCTCAGGCCATCCCTCCTTCAGGGATCTTGCCACACTGCTAAGCCTGCACAGTAAAAGATACTTAGCGAAGTTGCCAGGGTTTCGCCATTCTCCCTCGGCAGCTCCACTACTGCAGGGACTCATGTTTGCTGTGAACGAGGATAGGTGGCCCTGCTTCAAAAAGCAGTCTTTTCCCCTTTGGAAATGTGGATTCTTTGAGCCTCGGAGCTGTTTGCGAAACCCTAGGAAGGCCCAGCTTCTACTCACTGCAGGCACGCCCGGGCAGGAAACGAGTATGTTTCCCCAGAGAAACAGGCTGCTTACAAGTGTCGAGAAGAGCTTCTCAGGTGCCCAGTGTGTCCCGTTTGTTTCCCTTCGCAGCTCCCGTACTGCAGGTACTTATGCTGGGTGCTAACAAGAGTTGGTTGGCTCTGCCGACAAAAGCAGCCTTTTCCCTTTGGAAGCTTGGATTGTAGTGTCTCAGGGGCTGCTTGCCAAACCTTGAAGTTGCCCAGGTTATAGCCTCTGCAGGTACGCTTGCGTAGCAAACGAGCACTTTCTACCGATGAACAGGGTTCCTGTCACGCTGGAGGAGAGTTAATCCGCAGACCTCGTTCCTCCTGGGAAAGAGTAAGGCCACCGTGAGCCTCAGGGTAGTGCCTGAGTTTACTCCGGGCAAGCTCTGCGTGCCTCGGTTTCCATGAGTTCTCCACCTTTGTTGTGCCTCAATGGAACGCGAGGATAGCTTTCAGGACTCCAAGCACTCTGGCCTCCGCACCGTTTCCCATGCTACAACACGGATCCCCCCCACGTCTCCTCTCTGCCTGCTGAGCAACAAGCAGCCGTGTAGGCCCTTCAGAACCCTTCTTGCATGCAGAGCCCAAGGCGGCACACTGCTCTCTGTCTTCCTTTGGAAACCGAGGTTGTTGCAGCTTGCCCCAGCTACGAAGACAGTCTGAGCCGGTCTCATGTGCTGAGGAACGTGAACTCAATGAGGAGCAGGGCCATACGTGCACTCAGAAAATCACTCTGCTCAGCCTTCCATCCAGGAACTCACACCGACTGCCTCGTTGGTTTAGCAGGACGTCTAAGTGAGGTCCAAGCTGAGCAAGAGCACAATTCCTCCTTTACCCTGCTAGGCCCCCGGAAGAGGTAGAGCCAACTAGGCCTCGCTCAGGCCATCCCTCCTTCAGGGATTTTGCCACACTTCGAAGCCTGCACAGTAAAAGATACTTAGCGAAGTTGCCAGGGTTTCGCCATGCTCTCCCTCGGCAGCTCCACTACTGCAGGGACTCATGTTTGCTGTGAACGAGGATAGGTGGCCCCGCTTCAAAAAGCAGTCTTTTCCCCTTTGGAAATGTGGATTCTTTGAGCCTCGGAGCTGTTTGCGAAACCCTAGGAAGGCCCAGCTTCTACTCACTGCAGGCACGCCCGGGCAGGAAACGAGTATGTTTCCCCAGAGAAACAGGCTGCTTGCAAGTGTCGAGAAGAGCTTCTCAGGTGCCCAGTGTGTGCCGTTTGTTTCCCTTCGCAGCTCCCGTACTGCAGGTACTTATGCTGGGTGCTAACAAGAGTTGGTTGGCTCTGCCGACAAAAGCAGCCTTTTCCCTTTGGAAGCTTGGATTGTAGTGTCTCAGGGGCTGCTTGCCAAACCTTGAAGTTGCCCAGGTTATAGCCTCCGCAGGTACGCTTGCGTAGCAAACGAGCACTTTCACCCGATGAACAGCGTTCCTATCACGCTGGAGGAGAGTTAATCCTGCAGACCTCGTTCCTCCTGGGAAAGCGCAAGGCCACCGTGAGCCTCAGGGTAGTGCCTGAGTTTACTCCGGGCAAGCTCTGCGTGCCTCGGTTTCCATGAGGTCTCCACCTTTGTTGTGCCTCAATGGAACGCGAGGATAGCTCTCAGGAATCCAAGCACTCTGGCCTCCGCACCGTTTCCCATGCTACAACACGGATCCCCCCCACGTCTCCTCTCTGCCTGCTGAGCAACAAGCAGCCGTGTAGGCCCTTCAGAACCCTTCTTGCATGCAGAGCCCAAGGCGGCACACTGCTCTCTGTCTTCCTTTGGAAACCTAGGTTGTTGCAGCTTGCCCCAGCTACGAAGACAGTCTGAGCCGGTCTCATGTGCTGAGGAACGTGAACTCAATGAGGAGCAGGGCCATACGTGCACTCAGAAAATCACTCTGCTCAGCCTTCCATCCAGGAACTCACACCGACTTGCTCGTTGGTTTAGCAGGACGTCTAAGTGAGGTCCAAGCTGAGCAAGAGCACAATTCCTCCTTTACCCTGCTAGGCCCCCGGAAGAGGTAGAGCCAACTAGGCCTCGCTCAGGCCATCCCTCCTTCAGGGATCTTGCCACACTGCTAAGCCTGCACAGTAAAAGATACTTAGCGAAGTTGCCAGGGTTTCGCCATTCTCCCTCGGCAGCTCCACTACTGCAGGGACTCATGTTTGCTGTGAACGAGGATAGGTGGCCCTGCTTCAAAAAGCAGTCTTTTCCCCTTTGGAAATGTGGATTCTTTGAGCCTCGGAGCTGTTTGCGAAACCCTAGCAAGGCCCAGCTTCTACTCACTGCAGGCACGCCCGGGCAGGAAACGAGTATGTTTCCCCAGAGAAACAGGCTGCTTACAAGTGTCGAGAAGAGCTTCTCAGGTGCCCAGTGTGTCCCGTTTGTTTCCCTTCGCAGCTCCCGTACTGCAGGTACTTATGCTGGGTGCTAACAAGAGTTGGTTGGCTCTGCCGACAAAAGCAGCCTTTTCCCTTTGGAAGCTTGGATTGTAGTGTCTCAGGGGCTGCTTGCCAAACCTTGAAGTTGCCCAGGTTATAGCCTCCGCAGGTACGCTTGCGTAGCAAACGAGCACTTTCTACCGATGAACAGGGTTCCTGTCACGCTGGAGGAGAGTTAATCCCGCAGACCTCGTTCCTCCTGGGAAAGCGCAAGGCCACCCTGAGCCTCAGGGTAGTGCCTAAGTTTGCTCCGTGCAAGCTCTGCGTGCCTCGGTTTCCATGAGGTCTCCACCGTGGTTGTGTCTCAATGGAACGCGAGGATAGCTTTCAGGACTCCAAGCACTCTGGCCTCCGCACCTTTTCCCATGCTACCACACGGATTCCCCCCACGTCTCCTCTCTGCCTGCTGAGCAACAAGCAGCTGTGTAGGCCCTTCAGAACACTTCTTGCATGCAGAGACCAAGGCGGGACACTGCTCTCTGTCTTCCTTTGGAAACCTAGGTTGTCGGAGCTTACCCACCTCACGAAGACAGTCTGAGCCGGTTTCATGAGCTGGGGAACGTGGACTCAGTGAGGACCAGGGCCCTACCTGCACTCTGAAAATCACTCTGCTCAGCCTTCCATCCAGGAGCTCACACCGACTGGCTCGTTGGTTTAGCAGGACGTCTAAGTGAGGTCCAAGCTGAGCAAAGAGCACTCTTCCTCCTTTACCCTGCTAGGCCCACGGAAGAGGTAGAGCCAACTAGGCCTCGCTCAGACCAGGCCTCCTTCAGGGATCTTGCCACACTTCGAAGCCTGCACAGTAAAAGATACTTAGCGAAGTTGCCAGGGTTTCGCCATGCTCTCCCTCGGCAGCTCCACTACTGCAGGTACTCATGTTTGCTTTGAACTAGTATAGGTGTCCCTGCTTCCAAAAGCAGTCTTTTCCCCTTTGGAAATGTGGATTCTTGTAGCCTAGGAGCTGTTTGCGAAACCCTAGGAAGGCCCAGCTTCTACTCACTGCAGGCACGCCCGGGGAGGAAACGAGGATGTTTCCCCAGAGAAACAGGCTGCTTGCAAGTGTCGAGGGGAGCTTCTCAGGTGCCCAGTGTGTCCCGTTTGTTTCCCTTCGCAGCTCCCGTACTGCAGGTACTTATGCTGGGTGCTAACAAGGGTTGGTTGGCTCTGCCGACAAAAGCAGCCTTTTCCCTTTGGAAGCTTGGATTGTAGTGTCTCAGGGGCTGCTTGCCAAAACTTGAAGTTGACCAGGTTATAGCCTCCGCAGGTACGCTTGCGTAGCAAACGAGCACTTTCACCCGATGAACAGCGTTCCTATCACGCTGGAGGAGAGTTAATCCTGCAGACCTCGTTCCTCCTGGGAAAGCGCAAGGCCACCCTGAGCCTCAGGGTAGTGCCTAAGTTTCCAACGGGCAAGCTCTGCGTGCCTCGGTTTCCATGAGGTCTCCACCTTTGTTGTGCCTCAATGGAATGCGAGGATAGCTTTCAGGACTCCAAGCACTCTGGCCTCCGCACCGTTTCCCATGCTACCACACGTATCCCCCCCACGTCTCCTCTCTGCCTGCTGAGCAACAAGCAGCCGTGTAGGCCCTTCAGAACCCTTCTTGCATGCAGAGCCCAAGGCGGCACACAGCTCTCTGTCTTCCTCTGGAAACCTAGGTTGTCGCAGCTTGCCCCAGCTCACGAAGACAGTCTGAGCCGGTCTCATGTGCTGAGGAACGTGAACTCAATGAGGAACAGGGCCCTACGTGCACTCAGAAAATCACTCTGCTCAGCCTTCCATCCAGGAACTCACACCGACTGGCTCGTTGGTTTAGCAGGACGTCTAAGTGAGGTCCAAGCTGAGCAAGAGCACACTTCCTCCTTTACCCTGCTAGGCCCCCGGAAGAGGTAGAGCCAACTAGGCCTCGCTCAGACCAGGCCTCCTTCAGGGATCTTGCCACACTTCGAAGCCTGCACAGTAAAAGATATTTAGCGAAGTTGCCAGGGTTTCGCCATTCTCCCTCGGCAGCTCCACTACTGCAGGGACTCATGTTTGCTGTGAACTAGGATAGGTGGCCCAC
This sequence comes from Balaenoptera borealis, assembly GCF_965194805.1. Classification (NCBI taxonomy): domain Eukaryota; kingdom Metazoa; phylum Chordata; class Mammalia; order Artiodactyla; family Balaenopteridae; genus Balaenoptera; species Balaenoptera borealis. Next base: position 29,561,765 of record NC_138870.1, read on the forward strand.
TTCAAAAAGCAGTCTTTTCCCCTTTGGAAAGGTGGATTCTTGTAGCCTAGGAGCTGTTTGCGAAACCATAGGAAGGCCCAGCTTTTACTCACTGCAGGCACGCCCGGGCAGGAAACGAGTATGTTTCCCCAGAGAAACAGGCTGCTTGCAAGTGTCGAGGGGAGCTTCTCAGGTGCCCAGTGTGTCCGTTTGTTTCCCTTCGCAGCTCCCGTACTGCAGGTACTTATGCTGGGTGCTAACAAGGGTTGGTTGGCTCTGCCGACAAAAGCAGCCTTTTCCCTTTGGAAGCTTGGATTGTAGTGTCTCAGGGGCTGCTTGCCAAACCTTGAAGTTGACCAGGTTATAGCCTCCGCAGGTACGCTTGCGTAGCAAACGAGCACTTTCACCCGATGAACAGCGTTCCTATCGCGCTGCAGGAGAGTTAATCCTGCAGACCTCGTTCCTCCTGGGAAAGCGCAAGGCCACCCTGAGCCTCAGGGTAGTGCCTAAGTTTGCTCCGTGCAAGCTCTGCGTGCCTCGGTTTCCATGAGGTCTCCACCGTGGTTGTGCCTCAATGGAACACGAGGATAGCTTTCAGGACTCCAAGCACTCTGGCCTCCGCACCGTTTCCCATGCTACCACACGGATTCCCCCCACGTCTCCTCTCTGCCTGCTGAGCAACAAGCAGCCGTGTAGGCCCTTCAGAACACTTCTTGCATGCAGAGACCAAGGCGGGACACTGCTCTCTGTCTTCCTTTGGAAACCTAGGTTGTCGGAGCTTACCCACCTCACGAAGACAGTCTGAGCCGGTTTCATGAGCTGGGGAACGTGGACTCAGTGAGGACCAGGGCCCTACCTGCACTCTGAAAATCACTCTGCTCAGCCTTCCATCCAGGAGCTCACACCGACTGGCTCGTTGGTTTAGCAGGACGTCTAAGTGAGGTCCAAGCTGAGCAAAGAGCACTCTTCCTCCTTTACCCTGCTAGGCCCACGGAAGAGGTAGAGCCAACTAGGCCTCGCTCAGACCAGGCCTCCTTCAGGGATCTTGCCACACTTCGAAGCCTGCACAGTAAAAGATACTTAGCAAAGTTGCCAGGGTTTCGCCATGCTCTCCCTCGGCAGCTCCACTACTGCAGGTACTCATGTTTGCTTTGAACTAGTATAGGTGTCCCTGCTTCCAAAAGCAGTCTTTTCCCCTTTGGAAATGTGGATTCTTGTAGCCTAGGAGCTGTTTGCGAAACCCTAGGAAGGCCCAGCTTCTACTCACTGCAGGCACGCCCGGGCAGGAAACGAGTATGTTTCCCCAGAGAAACAGGCTGCTTGCAAGTGTCGAGGGGAGCTTCTCAGGTGCCCAGTGTGTCCCGTTTGTTTCCCTTCGCAGCTCCCGTACTGCAGGTACTTATGCTGGGTGCTAACAAGGGTTGGTTGGCTCTGCCGACAAAAGCAGCCTTTTCCCTTTGGAAGCTTGGATTGTAGTGTCTCAGGGGCTGCTTGCCAAAACTTGAAGTTGACCAGGATATAGCCTCCGCAGGTACGCTTGCGTAGTAAACGAGCACTTTCACCCGATGAACAGCGTTCCTATCACGCTGGAGGAGAGTTAATCCTGCAGACCTCGTTCCTCCTGGGAAAGCGCAAGGCCACCGTGAGCCTCAGGGTAGTGCCTGAGTTTACTCCGGGCAAGCTCTGCGTGCCTCGGTTTCCATGAGGTCTCCACCTTTGTTGTGCCTCAATGGAACGCGAGGATAGCTGTCAGAAATCCAAGCACTCTGGCCTCCGCACCGTTTCCCATGCTACAACACGGATCCCCCCCACGTCTCCTCTCTGCCTGCTGAGCAACAAGCAGCCGTGTAGGCCCTTCAGAACCCTTCTTGCATGCAGAGCCCAAGGCGGCACACTGGTCTCTGTCTTCCTTTGGAAACCTAGGTTGTTGCAGCTTGCCCCAGCTACGAAGACAGTCTGAGCCGGTCTCATGTGCTGAGGAACGTGAACTCAATGAGGAGCAGGGCCATACGTGCACTCAGAAAATCACTCTGCTCAGCCTTCCATCCAGGAACTCACACCGACTTGCTCGTTGGTTTAGCAGGACGTCTAAGTGAGGTCCAAGCTGAGCAAGAGCACAATTCCTCCTTTACCCTGCTAGGCCCCCGGAAGAGGTAGAGCCAACTAGGCCTCGCTCAGGCCATCCCTCCTTCAGGGATCTTGCCACACTTCGAAGCCTGCACAGTAAAAGATACTTAGCGAAGTTGCCAGGGTTTCGCCATGCTCTCCCGCGGCAGCTCCACTACTGCAGGGACTCATGTTTGCTGTGAACGAGGATAGGTGGCCCTGCTTCAAAAAGCAGTCTTTTCCCCTTTGGAAATGTGGATTCTTTGAGCCTCGGAGCTGTTTGCGAAACCCTAGGAAGGCCCAGCTTCTACTCACTGCAGGCACGCCCGGGCAGGAAACGAGTATGTTTCCCCAGAGAAACAGGCTGCTTGCAAGTGTCGAGAAGAGCTTCTCAGGTGCCCAGTGTGTCCCGTTTGTTTCCCTTCGCAGCTCCCGTACTGCAGGTATTTATGCTGGGTGCTAAAAAGAGTTGGTTGGCTCTGCCGACAAAAGCAGCCTTTTCCCTTTGGAAGCTTGGATTGTAGCGTCTCAGGGGCTGCTTGCCAAACCTTGAAGTTGCCCAGGTTATAGCCTCCGCAGGTACGCTTGCGTAGCAAACGAGCACTTTCTACCGATGAACAGGGTTCCTGTCACGCTGGAGGAGAGTTAATCCCGCAGACCTCGTTCCTCCTGGGAAAGCGCAAGGCCACCCTGAGCCTCAGGGTAGTGCCTAAGTTTCCAACGGGCAAGCTCTGCGTGCCTCGGTTTCCATGAGGTCTCCACCGTTGTTGTGCTTCAATGGAACGCGAGGATAGCTTTCAGGACTCCAAGCACTCTGACCTCCGCACCGTTTCCCATGCTACCACACGGATCCCCCCCACGTCTCCTCTCTGCCTGCTGAGCAACAAGCAGCCGTGTAGGCCCTTCAGAACACTTCTTGCATGCAGAGCCCAAGGCGGCACACTGCTCTCTGTCTTCCTTTGGAAACCTAGGTTGTCGCAGCTTACCCAGCTCACCAAGACAGTCTGAGCCGGTCTCATGAGCTGGGGAACGTGGACTCAGTGAGGACCAGGACCCTACCTGCACTCAGAAAATCACTCTGCTCAGCCTTCCATCCAGGAGCTCACACCGACTGGCTCGTTGGTTTAGCAGGACGTCTAAGTGAGGTCCAAGCTGAGCAAAGAACACACTTCCTCCTTTACCCTGCTAGGCCCACGGAAGAGGTAGAGCCAACTAGGCCTCGCTCAGGCCAGCCCTCCTTCAGGGATCTTGCCACACTTCGAAGCCTGCACAGTAAAAGATATTTAGCGAAGTTGCCAGGGTTTCGCCATTCTCCCTCGGCAGCTCCACTACTGCAGGGACTCATGTTTGCTGTGAACTAGGATAGGTGGCCCACTTCAAAAAGCAGTCTTTTCCCCTTTGGAAAGGTGGATTCTTGTAGCCTAGGAGCTGTTTGCGAAACCATAGGAAGGCCCAGCTTTTACTCACTGCAGGCACGCCCGGGGAGGAAACGAGTATGTTTCCCCAGAGAAACAGGCTGCTTGCAAGTGTCGAGGGGAGCTTCTCAGGTGCCCAGTGTGTCCGTTTGTTTCCCTTCGCAGCTCCCGTACTGCAGGTACTTATGCTGGGTGCTAACAAGGGTTGGTTGGCTCTGCCGACAAAAGCAGCCTTTTCCCTTTGGAAGCTTGGATTGTAGTGTCTCAGGGGCTGCTTGCCAAACCTTGAAGTTGACCAGGTTATAGCCTCCGCAGGTACGCTTGCGTAGCAAACGAGCACTTTCACCCGATGAACAGCGTTCCTATCACGCTGGAGGAGAGTTAATCCTGCAGACCTCGTTCCTCCTGGGAAAGCGCAAGGCCACCCTGAGCCTCAGGGTAGTGCCTAAGTTTGCTCCGTGCAAGCTCTGCGTGCCTCGGTTTCCATGAGGTCTCCACCGTGGTTGTGCCTCAATGGAACGCGAGGATAGCTTTCAGGACTCCAAGCACTCTGGCCTCCGCACCGTTTCCCATGCTACCACACGGATTCCCCCCACGTCTCCTCTCTGCCTGCTGAGCAACAAGCAGCCGTGTAGGCCCTTCAGAACACTGCTTGCATGCAGAGACCAAGGCGGGACACTGCTCTCTGTCTTCCTTTGGAAACCTAGGTTGTCGGAGCTTACCCACCTCACGAAGACAGTCTGAGCCGGTTTCATGAGCTGGGGAACGTGGACTCAGTGAGGACCAGGGCCCTACCTGCACTCTGAAAATCACTCTGCTCAGCCTTCCATCCAGGAGCTCACACCGACTGGCTCGTTGGTTTAGCAGGACGTCTAAGTGAGGTCCAAGCTGAGCAAAGAGCACTCTTCCTCCTTTACCCTGCTAGGCCCACGGAAGAGGTAGAGCCAACTAGGCCTCGCTCAGACCAGGCCTCCTTCAGGGATCTTGCCACACTTCGAAGCCTGCACAGTAAAAGATACTTAGCAAAGTTGCCAGGGTTTCGCCATGCTCTCCCTCGGCAGCTCCACTACTGCAGGTACTCATGTTTGCTTTGAACTAGTATAGGTGTCCCTGCTTCCAAAAGCAGTCTTTTCCCCTTTGGAAATGTGGATTCTTGTAGCCTAGGAGCTGTTTGCGAAACCCTAGGAAGGCCCAGCTTCTACTCACTGCAGGCACGCCCGGGCAGGAAACGAGTATGTTTCCCCAGAGAAACAGGCTGCTTGCAAGTGTCGAGGGGAGCTTCTCAGGTGCCCAGTGTGTCCCGTTTGTTTCCCTTCGCAGCTCCCGTACTGCAGGTACTTATGCTGGGTGCTAACAAGGGTTGGTTGGCTCTGCCGACAAAAGCAGCCTTTTCCCTTTGGAAGCTTGGATTGTAGTGTCTCAGGGGCTGCTTGCCAAAACTTGAAGTTGACCAGGATATAGCCTCCGCAGGTACGCTTGCGTAGTAAACGAGCACTTTCACCCGATGAACAGCGTTCCTATCACGCTGGAGGAGAGTTAATCCTGCAGACCTCGTTCCTCCTGGGAAAGCGCAAGGCCACCGTGAGCCTCAGGGTAGTGCCTGAGTTTACTCCGGGCAAGCTCTGCGTGCCTCGGTTTCCATGAGGTCTCCACCTTTGTTGTGCCTCAATGGAACGCGAGGATAGCTGTCAGAAATCCAAGCACTCTGGCCTCCGCACCGTTTCCCATGCTACAACACGGATCCCCCCCACGTCTCCTCTCTGCCTGCTGAGCAACAAGCAGCCGTGTAGGCCCTTCAGAACCCTTCTTGCATGCAGAGCCCAAGGCGGCACACTGGTCTCTGTCTTCCTTTGGAAACCTAGGTTGTTGCAGCTTGCCCCAGCTACGAAGACAGTCTGAGCCGGTCTCATGTGCTGAGGAACGTGAACTCAATGAGGAGCAGGGCCATACGTGCACTCAGAAAATCACTCTGCTCAGCCTTCCATCCAGGAACTCACACCGACTTGCTCGTTGGTTTAGCAGGACGTCTAAGTGAGGTCCAAGCTGAGCAAGAGCACAATTCCTCCTTTACCCTGCTAGGCCCCCGGAAGAGGTAGAGCCAACTAGGCCTCGCTCAGGCCATCCCTCCTTCAGGGATCTTGCCACACTTCGAAGCCTGCACAGTAAAAGATACTTAGCGAAGTTGCCAGGGTTTCGCCATGCTCTCCCGCGGCAGCTCCACTACTGCAGGGACTCATGTTTGCTGTGAACGAGGATAGGTGGCCCTGCTTCAAAAAGCAGTCTTTTCCCCTTTGGAAATGTGGATTCTTTGAGCCTCGGAGCTGTTTGCGAAACCCTAGGAAGGCCCAGCTTCTACTCACTGCAGGCACGCCCGGGCAGGAAACGAGTATGTTTCCCCAGAGAAACAGGCTGCTTGCAAGTGTCGAGAAGAGCTTCTCAGGTGCCCAGTGTGTCCCGTTTGTTTCCCTTCGCAGCTCCCGTACTGCAGGTATTTATGCTGGGTGCTAAAAAGAGTTGGTTGGCTCTGCCGACAAAAGCAGCCTTTTCCCTTTGGAAGCTTGGATTGTAGCGTCTCAGGGGCTGCTTGCCAAACCTTGAAGTTGCCCAGGTTATAGCCTCCGCAGGTACGCTTGCGTAGCAAACGAGCACTTTCTACCGATGAACAGGGTTCCTGTCACGCTGGAGGAGAGTTAATCCCGCAGACCTCGTTCCTCCTGGGAAAGCGCAAGGCCACCCTGAGCCTCAGGGTAGTGCCTAAGTTTCCAACGGGCAAGCTCTGCGTGCCTCGGTTTCCATGAGGTCTCCACCGTTGTTGTGCTTCAATGGAACGCGAGGATAGCTTTCAGGACTCCAAGCACTCTGACCTCCGCACCGTTTCCCATGCTACCACACGGATCCCCCCCACGTCTCCTCTCTGCCTGCTGAGCAACAAGCAGCCGTGTAGGCCCTTCAGAACACTTCTTGCATGCAGAGCCCAAGGCGGCACACTGCTCTCTGTCTTCCTTTGGAAACCTAGGTTGTCGCAGCTTACCCAGCTCACCAAGACAGTCTGAGCCGGTCTCATGAGCTGGGGAACGTGGACTCAGTGAGGACCAGGACCCTACCTGCACTCAGAAAATCACTCTGCTCAGCCTTCCATCCAGGAGCTCACACCGACTGGCTCGTTGGTTTAGCAGGACGTCTAAGTGAGGTCCAAGCTGAGCAAAGAACACACTTCCTCCTTTACCCTGCTAGGCCCACGGAAGAGGTAGAGCCAACTAGGCCTCGCTCAGGCCAGCCCTCCTTCAGGGATCTTGCCACACTTCGAAGCCTGCACAGTAAAAGATATTTAGCGAAGTTGCCAGGGTTTCGCCATTCTCCCTCGGCAGCTCCACTACTGCAGGGACTCATGTTTGCTGTGAACTAGGATAGGTGGCCCACTTCAAAAAGCAGTCTTTTCCCCTTTGGAAAGGTGGATTCTTGTAGCCTAGGAGCTGTTTGCGAAACCATAGGAAGGCCCAGCTTTTACTCACTGCAGGCACGCCCGGGGAGGAAACGAGTATGTTTCCCCAGAGAAACAGGCTGCTTGCAAGTGTCGAGGGGAGCTTCTCAGGTGCCCAGTGTGTCCGTTTGTTTCCCTTCGCAGCTCCCGTACTGCAGGTACTTATGCTGGGTGCTAACAAGGGTTGGTTGGCTCTGCCGACAAAAGCAGCCTTTTCCCTTTGGAAGCTTGGATTGTAGTGTCTCAGGGGCTGCTTGCCAAACCTTGAAGTTGACCAGGTTATAGCCTCCGCAGGTACGCTTGCGTAGCAAACGAGCACTTTCACCCGATGAACAGCGTTCCTATCACGCTGGAGGAGAGTTAATCCTGCAGACCTCGTTCCTCCTGGGAAAGCGCAAGGCCACCCTGAGCCTCAGGGTAGTGCCTAAGTTTGCTCCGTGCAAGCTCTGCGTGCCTCGGTTTCCATGAGGTCTCCACCGTGGTTGTGCCTCAATGGAACGCGAGGATAGCTTTCAGGACTCCAAGCACTCTGGCCTCCGCACCGTTTCCCATGCTACCACACGGATTCCCCCCACGTCTCCTCTCTGCCTGCTGAGCAACAAGCAGCCGTGTAGGCCCTTCAGAACACTGCTTGCATGCAGAGACCAAGGCGGGACACTGCTCTCTGTCTTCCTTTGGAAACCTAGGTTGTCGGAGCTTACCCACCTCACGAAGACAGTCTGAGCCGGTTTCATGAGCTGGGGAACGTGGACTCAGTGAGGACCAGGGCCCTACCTGCACTCTGAAAATCACTCTGCTCAGCCTTCCATCCAGGAGCTCACACCGACTGGCTCGTTGGTTTAGCAGGACGTCTAAGTGAGGTCCAAGCTGAGCAAAGAGCACTCTTCCTCCTTTACCCTGCTAGGCCCACGGAAGAGGTAGAGCCAACTAGGCCTCGCTCAGACCAGGCCTCCTTCAGGGATCTTGCCACACTTCGAAGCCTGCACAGTAAAAGATACTTAGCGAAGTTGCCAGGGTTTCGCCATGCTCTCCCTCGGCAGCTCCACTACTGCAGGTACTCATGTTTGCTTTGAACTAGTATAGGTGTCCCTGCTTCCAAAAGCAGTCTTTTCCCCTTTGGAAATGTGGATTCTTGTAGCCTAGGAGCTGTTTGCGAAACCCTAGGAAGGCCCAGCTTCTACTCACTGCAGGCACGCCCGGGGAGGAAACGAGTATGTTTCCCCAGAGAAACAGGCTGCTTGCAAGTGTCGAGGGGAGCTTCTCAGGTGCCCAGTGTGTCCCGTTTGTTTCCCTTCGCAGCTCCCGTACTGCAGGTACTTATGCTGGGTGCTAACAAGGGTTGGTTGGCTCTGCCGACAAAAGCAGCCTTTTCCCTTTGGAAGCTTGGATTGTAGTGTCTCAGGGGCTGCTTGCTAAAACTTGAAGTTGACCAGGTTATAGCCTCCGCAGGTACGCTTGCGTAGTAAACGAGCACTTTCACCCGATGAACAGCGTTCCTATCACGCTGGAGGAGAGTTAATCCTGCAGACCTCGTTCCTCCTGGGAAAGCGCAAGGCCACCGTGAGCCTCAGGGTAGTGCCTGAGTTTACTCCGGGCAAGCTCTGCGTGCCTCGGTTTCCATGAGGTCTCCACCTTTGTTGTGCCTCAATGGAACGCGAGGATAGCTGTCAGAAATCCAAGCACTCTGGCCTCCGCACCGTTTCCCATGCTACAACACGGATCCCCCCCACGTCTCCTCTCTGCCTGCTGAGCAACAAGCAGCCGTGTAGGCCCTTCAGAACCCTTCTTGCATGCAGAGCCCAAGGCGGCACACTGCTCTCTGTCTTCCTTTGGAAACCTAGGTTGTTGCAGCTTGCCCCAGCTACGAAGACAGTCTGAGCCGGTCTCATGTGCTGAGGAACGTGAACTCAATGAGGAGCAGGGCCATACGTGCACTCAGAAAATCACTCTGCTCAGCCTTCCATCCAGGAACTCACACCGACTGGCTCGTTGGTTTAGCAGGACGTCTAAGTGAGGTCCAAGCTGAGCAAAGAACACACTTCCTCCTTTACCCTGCTAGGCCCCCGGAAGAGGTAGAGCCAACTAGGCCTCGCTCAGGCCATCCCTCCTTCAGGGATCTTGCCACACTTCGAAGCCTGCACAGTAAAAGATACTTAGCGAAGTTGCCAGGGTTTCGCCATGCTCTCCCTCGGCAGCTCCACTACTGCAGGGACTCATGTTTGCTGTGAACGAGGATAGGTGGCCCTGCTTCAAAAAGCAGTCTTTTCCCCTTTGGAAATGTGGATTCTTTGAGCCTCGGAGCTGTTTGCGAAACCCTAGGAAGGCCCAGCTTCTACTCACTGCAGGCACGCCCGGGCAGGAAACGAGTATGTTTCCCCAGAGAAACAGGCTGCTTGCAAGTGTCGAGAAGAGCTTCTCAGGTGCCCAGTGTGTCCCGTTTGTTTCCCTTCGCAGCTCCCGTACTGCAGGTACTTATGCTGGGTGCTAAAAAGAGTTGGTTGGCTCTGCCGACAAAAGCAGCCTTTTCCCTTTGGAAGCTTGGATTGTAGTGTCTCAGGGGCTGCTTGCCAAACCTTGAAGTTGCCCAGGTTATAGCCTCCGCAGGTACGCTTGCGTAGCAAACGAGCACTTTCTACCGATGAACAGGGTTCCTGTCACGCTGGAGGAGAGTTAATCCCGCAGACCTCGTTCCTCCTGGGAAAGCGCAAGGCCACCCTGAGCCTCAGGGTAGTGCCTAAGTTTCCAACGGGCAAGCTCTGCGTGCCTCGGTTTCCATGAGGTCTCCACCGTTGTTGTGCTTCAATGGAACGCGAGGATAGCTTTCAGGACTCCAAGCACTCTGACCTCCGCACCGTTTCCCATGCTACCACACGGATCCCCCCCACGTCTCCTCTCTGCCTGCTGAGCAACAAGCAGCCGTGTAGGCCCTTCAGAACACTTCTTGCATGCAGAGCCCAAGGCGGCACACTGCTCTCTGTCTTCCTTTGGAAACCTAGGTTGTCGCAGCTTACCCAGCTCACCAAGACAGTCTGAGCCGGTCTCATGAGCTGGGGAACGTGGACTCAGTGAGGACCAGGACCCTACCTGCACTCAGAAAATCACTCTGCTCAGCCTTCCATCCAGGAGCTCACACCGACTGGCTCGTTGGTTTAGCAGGACGTCTAAGTGAGGTCCAAGCTGAGCAAAGAACACACTTCCTCCTTTACCCTGCTAGGCCCACGGAAGAGGTAGAGCCAACTAGGCCTCGCTCAGGCCAGCCCTCCTTCAGGGATCTTGCCACACTTCGAAGCCTGCACAGTAAAAGATATTTAGCGAAGTTGCCAGGGTTTCGCCATTCTCCCTCGGCAGCTCCACTACTGCAGGGACTCATGTTTGCTGTGAACTAGGATAGGTGGCCCACTTCAAAAAGCAGTCTTTTCCCCTTTAGAAAGGTGGATTCTTGTAGCCTAGGAGCTGTTTGCGAAACCATAGGAAGGCCCAGCTTTTACTCACTGCAGGCACGCCCGGGGAGGAAACGAGTATGTTTCCCCAGAGAAACAGGCTGCTTGCAAGTGTCGAGGGGAGCTTCTCAGGTGCCCAGTGTGTCCGTTTGTTTCCCTTCGCAGCTCCCGTACTGCAGGTACTTATGCTGGGTGCTAACAAGGGTTCGTTGGCTCTGCCGACAAAAGCAGCCTTTTCCCTTTGGAAGCTTGGATTGTAGTGTCTCAGGGGCTGCTTGCCAAACCTTGAAGTTGACCAGGTTATAGCCTCCGCAGGTACGCTTGCGTAGCAAACGAGCACTTTCACCCGATGAACAGCGTTCCTATCACGCTGCAGGAGAGTTAATCCTGCAGACCTCGTTCCTCCTGGGAAAGCGCAAGGCCACCCTAAGCCTCAGGGTAGTGCCTAAGTTTGCTCCGTGCAAGCTCTGCGTGCCTCGGTTTCCATGAGGTCTCCACCGTGGTTGTGCCTCAATGGAACGCGAGGATAGCTTTCAGGACTCCAAGCACTCTGGCCTCCGCACCGTTTCCCATGCTACCACACGGATTCCCCCCACGTCTCCTCTCTGCCTGCTGAGCAACAAGCAGCCGTGTAGGCCCTTCAGAACACTTCTTGCATGCAGAAACCAAGGCGGGACACTGCTCTCTGTCTTCCTTTGGAAACCTAGGTTGTCGGAGCTTACCCACCTCACGAAGACAGTCTGAGCCGGTTTCATGAGCTGGGGAACGTGGACTCAGTGAGGACCAGGGCCCTACCTGCACTCTGAAAATCACTCTGCTCAGCCTTCCATCCAGGAGCTCACACCGACTGGCTCGTTGGTTTAGCAGGACGTCTAAGTGAGGTCCAAGCTGAGCAAAGAGCACTCTTCCTCCTTTACCCTGCTAGGCCCACGGAAGAGGTAGAGCCAACTAGGCCTCGCTCAGACCAGGCCTCCTTCAGGGATCTTGCCACACTTCGAAGCCTGCACAGTAAAAGATACTTAGCGAAGTTGCCAGGGTTTCGCCATGCTCTCCCTCGGCAGCTCCACTACTGCAGGTACTCATGTTTGCTTTGAACTAGTATAGGTGTCCCTGCTTCCAAAAGCAGTCTTTTCCCCTTTGGAAATGTGGATTCTTGTAGCCTAGGAGCTGTTTGCGAAACCCTAGGAAGGCCCAGCTTCTACTCACTGCAGGCACGCCCGGGGAGGAAACGAGTATGTTTCCCCAGAGAAACAGGCTGCTTGCAAGTGTCGAGGGGAGCTTCTCAGGTGCCCAGTGTGTCCCGTTTGTTTCCCTTCGCAGCTCCCGTACTGCAGGTACTTATGCTGGGTGCTAACAAGGGTTGGTTGGCTCTGCCGACAAAAGCAGCCTTTTCCCTTTGGAAGCTTGGATTGTAGTGTCTCAGGGGCTGCTTGCCAAAACTTGAAGTTGACCAGGTTATAGCCTCCGCAGGTACGCTTGCGTAGTAAACGAGCACTTTCACCCGATGAACAGCGTTCCTATCACGCTGGAGGAGAGTTAATCCTGCAGACCTCGTTCCTCCTGGGAAAGCGCAAGGCCACCGTGAGCCTCAGGGTAGTGCCTGAGTTTACTCCGGGCAAGCTCTGCGTGCCTCGGTTTCCATGAGGTCTCCACCTTTGTTGTGCCTCAATGGAACGCGAGGATAGCTGTCAGAAATCCAAGCACTCTGGCCTCCGCACCGTTTCCCATGCTACAACACGGATCCCCCCCACGTCTCCTCTCTGCCTGCTGAGCAACAAGCAGCCGTGTAGGCCCTTCAGAACCCTTCTTGCATGCAGAGCCCAAGGCGGCACACTGCTCTCTGTCTTCCTTTGGAAACCTAGGTTGTTGCAGCTTGCCCCAGCTACGAAGACAGTCTGAGCCGGTCTCATGTGCTGAGGAACGTGAACTCAATGAGGAGCAGGGCCATACGTGCACTCAGAAAATCACTCTGCTCAGCCTTCCATCCAGGAACTCACACCGACTGGCTCGTTGGTTTAGCAGGACGTCTAAGTGAGGTCCAAGCTGAGCAAGAGCACAATTCCTCCTTTACCCTGCTAGGCCCCCGGAAGAGGTAGAGCCAACTAGGCCTCGCTCAGGCCATCCCTCCTTCAGGGATCTTGCCACAGTTCGAAGCCTGCACAGTAAAAGATACTTAGCGAAGTTGCCAGGGTTTCGCCATGCTCTCCCTCGGCAGCTCCACTACTGCAGGGACTCATGTTTGCTGTGAACGAGGATAGGTGGCCCTGCTTCAAAAAGCAGTCTTTTCCCCTTTGGAAATGTGGATTCTTTGAGCCTCGGAGCTGTTTGCGAAACCCTAGGAAGGCCCAGCTTCTACTCACTGCAGGCACGCCCGGGCAGGAAACGAGTATGTTTCCCCAGAGAAACAGGCTGCTTGCAAGTGTCGAGAAGAGCTTCTCAGGTGCCCAGTGTGTCCCGTTTGTTTCCCTTCGCAGCTCCCGTACTGCAGGTACTTATGCTGGGTGCTAAAAAGAGTTGGTTGGCTCTGCCGACAAAAGCAGCCTTTTCCCTTTGGAAGCTTGGATTGTAGCGTCTCAGGGGCTGCTTGCCAAACCTTGAAGTTGCCCAGGTTATAGCCTCCGCAGGTACGCTTGCGTAGCAAACGAGCACTTTCTACCGATGAACAGGGTTCCTGTCACGCTGGAGGAGAGTTAATCCCGCAGACCTCCTTCCTCCTGGGAAAGCGCAAGGCCACCCTGAGCCTCAGGGTAGTGCCTAAGTTTCCAACGGGCAAGCTCTGCGTGCCTCGGTTTCCATGAGGTCTCCACCGTTGTTGTGCTTCAATGGAACGCGAGGATAGCTTTCAGGACTCCAAGCACTCTGACCTCCGCACCGTTTCCCATGCTACCACACGGATCCCCCCCACGTCTCCTCTCTGCCTGCTGAGCAACAAGCAGCCGTGTAGGCCCTTCAGAACACTTCTTGAATGCAGAGCCCAAGGCGGCACACTGCTCTCTGTCTTCCTTTGGAAACCTAGGTTGTCGCAGCTTACCCAGCTCACCAAGACAGTCTGAGCCGGTCTCATGAGCTGGAGAACGTGGACTCAGTGAGGACCAGGGCCCTACCTGCAATCTGAAAATCACTCTGCTCAGCCTTCCATCCAGGAGCTCACACCGACTGGCTCGTTGGTTTAGCAGGACGTCTAAGTGAGGTCCATGCTGAGCAAGAGCACAATTCCTCCTTTACCCTGCTAGGCCCCCGGAAGAGGTAGAGCCAACTAGGCCTCGCTCAGGCCATCCCTCCTTCAGGGATCTTGCCACAGTTCGAAGCCTGCACAGTAAAAGATATTTAGCGAAGTTGCCAGGGTTTCGACATGCTCTTCCTCGGCAGCTCCACTACTGCAGGGACTCATGTTTGCTGTGAACGAGGATAGGTGGCCCTGCTTCAAAAAGCAGTCTTTTCCCCTTTGGAAATGTGGATTCTTTGAGCCTCGGAGCTGTTTGCGAAACCCTAGGAAGGCCCAGCTTCTACTCACTGCAGGCACGCCCGGGCAGGAAACGAGTATGTTTCCCCAGAGAAACAGGCTGCTTGCAAGTGTCGAGAAGAGCTTCTCAGGTGCCCAGTGTGTCCCGTTTGTTTCCCTTCGCAGCTCCCGTACTGCAGGTACTTATGCTGGGTGCTAAAAAGAGTTGGTTGGCTCTGCCGACAAAAGCAGCCTTTTCCCTTTGGAAGCTTGGATTGTAGTGTCTCAGGGGCTGCTTGCCAAACCTTGAAGTTGCCCAGGTTATAGCCTCTGCAGGTACGCTTGCGTAGCAAACGAGCACTTTCTACCGATGAACAGGGTTCCTGTCACGCTGGAGGAGAGTTAATCCGCAGACCTCGTTCCTCCTGGGAAAGAGTAAGGCCACCGTGAGCCTCAGGGTAGTGCCTGAGTTTACTCCGGGCAAGCTCTGCGTGCCTCGGTTTCCATGAGTTCTCCACCTTTGTTGTGCCTCAATGGAACGCGAGGATAGCTTTCAGGACTCCAAGCACTCTGGCCTCCGCACCGTTTCCCATGCTACAACACGGATCCCCCCCACGTCTCCTCTCTGCCTGCTGAGCAACAAGCAGCCGTGTAGGCCCTTCAGAACCCTTCTTGCATGCAGAGCCCAAGGCGGCACACTGCTCTCTGTCTTCCTTTGGAAATCTAGGTTGTTGCAGCTTGCCCCAGCTACGAAGACAGTCTGAGCCGGTCTCATGTGCTGAGGAACGTGAACTCAATGAGGAGCAGGGCCATACGTGCACTCAGAAAATCACTCTGCTCAGCCTTCCATCCAGGAACTCACACCGACTGCCTCGTTGGTTTAGCAGGACGTCTAAGTGAGGTCCAAGCTGAGCAAGAGCACAATTCCTCCTTTACCCTGCTAGGCCCCCGGAAGAGGTAGAGCCAACTAGGCCTCGCTCAGGCCATCCCTCCTTCAGGGATCTTGCCACACTTCGAAGCCTGCACAGTAAAAGATACTTAGCGAAGTTGCCAGGGTTTCGCCATGCTCTCCCTCGGCAGCTCCACTACTGCAGGGACTCATGTTTGCTGTGAACGAGGATAGGTGGCCCCGCTTCAAAAAGCAGTCTTTTCCCCTTTGGAAATGTGGATTCTTTGAGCCTCGGAGCTGTTTGCGAAACCCTAGGAAGGCCCAGCTTCTACTCACTGCAGGCACGCCCGGGCAGGAAACGAGTATGTTTCCCCAGAGAAACAGGCTGCTTGCAAGTGTCGAGAAGAGCTTCTCAGGTGCCCAGTGTGTGCCGTTTGTTTCCCTTCGCAGCTCCCGTACTGCAGGTACTTATGCTGGGTGCTAACAAGAGTTGGTTGGCTCTGCCGACAAAAGCAGCCTTTTCCCTTTGGAAGCTTGGATTGTAGTGTCTCAGGGGCTGCTTGCCAAACCTTGAAGTTGCCCAGGTTATAGCCTCCGCAGGTACGCTTGCGTAGCAAACGAGCACTTTCACCCGATGAACAGCGTTCCTATCACGCTGGAGGAGAGTTAATCCTGCAGACCTCGTTCCTCCTGGGAAAGCGCAAGGCCACCGTGAGCCTCAGGGTAGTGCCTGAGTTTACTCCGGGCAAGCTCTGCGTGCCTCGGTTTCCATGAGGTCTCCACCTTTGTTGTGCCTCAATGGAACGCGAGGATAGCTCTCAGGAATCCAAGCACTCTGGCCTCCGCACCGTTTCCCATGCTACAACACGGATCCCCCCCACGTCTCCTCTCTGCCTGCTGAGCAACAAGCAGCCGTGTAGGCCCTTCAGAACCCTTCTTGCATGCAGAGCCCAAGGCGGCACACTGCTCTCTGTCTTCCTTTGGAAACCTAGGTTGTTGCAGCTTGCCCCAGCTACGAAGACAGTCTGAGCCGGTCTCATGTGCTGAGGAACGTGAACTCAATGAGGAGCAGGGCCATACGTGCACTCAGAAAATCACTCTGCTCAGCCTTCCATCCAGGAACTCACACCGACTTGCTCGTTGGTTTAGCAGGACGTCTATGTGAGGTCCAAGCTGAGCAAGAGCACAATTCCTCCTTTACCCTGCTAGGCCCCCGGAAGAGGTAGAGCCAACTAGGCCTCGCTCAGGCCATCCCTCCTTCAGGGATCTTGCCACACTGCTAAGCCTGCACAGTAAAAGATACTTAGCGAAGTTGCCAGGGTTTCGCCATTCTCCCTCGGCAGCTCCACTACTGCAGGGACTCATGTTTGCTGTGAACGAGGATAGGTGGCCCTGCTTCAAAAAGCAGTCTTTTCCCCTTTGGAAATGTGGATTCTTTGAGCCTCGGAGCTGTTTGCGAAACCCTAGGAAGGCCCAGCTTCTACTCACTGCAGGCACGCCCGGGCAGGAAACGAGTATGTTTCCCCAGAGAAACAGGCTGCTTACAAGTGTCGAGAAGAGCTTCTCAGGTGCCCAGTGTGTCCCGTTTGTTTCCCTTCGCAGCTCCCGTACTGCAGGTACTTATGCTGGGTGCTAACAAGAGTTGGTTGGCTCTGCCGACAAAAGCAGCCTTTTCCCTTTGGAAGCTTGGATTGTAGTGTCTCAGGGGCTGCTTGCCAAACCTTGAAGTTGCCCAGGTTATAGCCTCTGCAGGTACGCTTGCGTAGCAAACGAGCACTTTCTACCGATGAACAGGGTTCCTGTCACGCTGGAGGAGAGTTAATCCGCAGACCTCGTTCCTCCTGGGAAAGAGTAAGGCCACCGTGAGCCTCAGGGTAGTGCCTGAGTTTACTCCGGGCAAGCTCTGCGTGCCTCGGTTTCCATGAGTTCTCCACCTTTGTTGTGCCTCAATGGAACGCGAGGATAGCTTTCAGGACTCCAAGCACTCTGGCCTCCGCACCGTTTCCCATGCTACAACACGGATCCCCCCCACGTCTCCTCTCTGCCTGCTGAGCAACAAGCAGCCGTGTAGGCCCTTCAGAACACTTCTTGCATGCAGAGCCCAAGGCGGCACACTGCTCTCTGTCTTCCTTTGGAAACCGAGGTTGTTGCAGCTTGCCCCAGCTACGAAGACAGTCTGAGCCGGTCTCATGTGCTGAGGAACGTGAACTCAATGAGGAGCAGGGCCATACGTGCACTCAGAAAATCACTCTGCTCAGCCTTCCATCCAGGAACTCACACCGACTGCCTCGTTGGTTTAGCAGGACGTCTAAGTGAGGTCCAAGCTGAGCAAGAGCACAATTCCTCCTTTACCCTGCTAGGCCCCCGGAAGAGGTAGAGCCAACTAGGCCTCGCTCAGGCCATCCCGCCTTCAGGGATTTTGCCACACTTCGAAGCCTGCACAGTAAAAGATACTTAGCGAAGTTGCCAGGGTTTCGCCATGCTCTCCCTCGGCAGCTCCACTACTGCAGGGACTCATGTTTGCTGTGAACGAGGATAGGTGGCCCCGCTTCAAAAAGCAGTCTTTTCCCCTTTGGAAATGTGGATTCTTTGAGCCTCGGAGCTGTTTGCGAAACCCTAGGAAGGCCCAGCTTCTACTCACTGCAGGCACGCCCGGGCAGGAAACGAGTATGTTTCCCCAGAGAAACAGGCTGCTTGCAAGTGTCGAGAAGAGCTTCTCAGGTGCCCAGTGTGTGCCGTTTGTTTCCCTTCGCAGCTCCCGTACTGCAGGTACTTATGCTGGGTGCTAACAAGAGTTGGTTGGCTCTGCCGACAAAAGCAGCCTTTTCCCTTTGGAAGCTTGGATTGTAGTGTCTCAGGGGCTGCTTGCCAAACCTTGAAGTTGCCCAGGTTATAGCCTCCGCAGGTACGCTTGCGTAGCAAACGAGCACTTTCACCCGATGAACAGCGTTCCTATCACGCTGGAGGAGAGTTAATCCTGCAGACCTCGTTCCTCCTGGGAAAGCGCAAGGCCACCGTGAGCCTCAGGGTAGTGCCTGAGTTTACTCCGGGCAAGCTCTGCGTGCCTCGGTTTCCATGAGGTCTCCACCTTTGTTGTGCCTCAATGGAACGCGAGGATAGCTCTCAGGAATCCAAGCACTCTGGCCTCCGCACCGTTTCCCATGCTACAACACGGATCCCCCCCACGTCTCCTCTCTGCCTGCTGAGCAACAAGCAGCCGTGTAGGCCCTTCAGAACCCTTCTTGCATGCAGAGCCCAAGGCGGCACACTGCTCTCTGTCTTCCTTTGGAAACCTAGGTTGTTGCAGCTTGCCCCAGCTACGAAGACAGTCTGAGCCGGTCTCATGTGCTGAGGAACGTGAACTCAATGAGGAGCAGGGCCATACGTGCACTCAGAAAATCACTCTGCTCAGCCTTCCATCCAGGAACTCACACCGACTTGCTCGTTGGTTTAGCAGGACGTCTAAGTGAGGTCCAAGCTGAGCAAGAGCACAATTCCTCCTTTACCCTGCTAGGCCCCCGGAAGAGGTAGAGCCAACTAGGCCTCGCTCAGGCCATCCCTCCTTCAGGGATCTTGCCACACTGCTAAGCCTGCACAGTAAAAGATACTTAGCGAAGTTGCCAGGGTTTCGCCATTCTCCCTCGGCAGCTCCACTACTGCAGGGACTCATGTTTGCTGTGAACGAGGATAGGTGGCCCTGCTTCAAAAAGCAGTCTTTTCCCCTTTGGAAATGTGGATTCTTTGAGCCTCGGAGCTGTTTGCGAAACCCTAGCAAGGCCCAGCTTCTACTCACTGCAGGCACGCCCGGGCAGGAAACGAGTATGTTTCCCCAGAGAAACAGGCTGCTTACAAGTGTCGAGAAGAGCTTCTCAGGTGCCCAGTGTGTCCCGTTTGTTTCCCTTCGCAGCTCCCGTACTGCAGGTACTTATGCTGGGTGCTAACAAGAGTTGGTTGGCTCTGCCGACAAAAGCAGCCTTTTCCCTTTGGAAGCTTGGATTGTAGTGTCTCAGGGGCTGCTTGCCAAACCTTGAAGTTGCCCAGGTTATAGCCTCCGCAGGTACGCTTGCGTAGCAAACGAGCACTTTCTACCGATGAACAGGGTTCCTGTCACGCTGGAGGAGAGTTAATCCCGCAGACCTCGTTCCTCCTGGGAAAGCGCAAGGCCACCCTGAGCCTCAGGGTAGTGCCTAAGTTTCCAACGGGCAAGCTCTGCGTGCCTCGGTTTCCATGAGGTCTCCACCGTTGTTGTGCTTCAATGGAACGCGAGGATAGCTTTCAGGACTCCAAGCACTCTGACCTCCGCACCGTTTCCCATGCTACCACACGGATCCCCCCCACGTCTCCTCTCTGCCTGCTGAGCAACAAGCAGCCGTGTAGGCCCTTCAGAACACTTCTTGCATGCAGAGCCCAAGGCGGCACACTGCTCTCTGTCTTCCTTTGGAAACCTAGGTTGTCGCAGCTTACCCAGCTCACCAAGACAGTCTGAGCCGGTCTCATGAGCTGGGGAACGTGGACTCAGTGAGGACCAGGACCCTACCTGCACTCAGAAAATCACTCTGCTCAGCCTTCCATCCAGGAGCTCACACCGACTGGCTCGTTGGTTTAGCAGGACGTCTAAGTGAGGTCCAAGCTGAGCAAAGAACACACTTCCTCCTTTACCCTGCTAGGCCCACGGAAGAGGTAGAGCCAACTAGGCCTCGCTCAGGGCAGCCCTCCTTCAGGGATCTTGCCACACTTTGAAGCCTGCACAGTAAAAGATATTTAGCGAAGTTGCCAGGGTTTCGCCATTCTCCCTCGGCAGCTCCACTACTGCAGTGACTCATGTTTGCTGTGAACTAGGATAGGTGGCCCACTTCAAAAAGCAGTCTTTTCCCCTTTGGAAAGGTGGATTCTTGTAGCCTAGGAGCTGTTTGCGAAACCATAGGAAGGCCCAGCTTTTACTCACTGCAGTCACGCCCGGGGAGGAAACGAGTATGTTTCCCCAGAGAAACAGGCTGCTTGCAAGTGTCGAGGGGAGCTTCTCAGGTGCCCAGTGTGTCCGTTTGTTTCCCTTCGCAGCTCCCGTACTGCAGGTACTTATGCTGGGTGCTAACAAGGGTTGGTTGGCTCTGCCGACAAAAGCAGCCTTTTCCCTTTGGAAGCTTGGATTGTAGTGTCTCAGGGGCTGCTTGCCAAACCTTGAAGTTGACCAGGTTATAGCCTCCGCAGGTACGCTTGCGTAGCAAACGAGCACTTTCACCCGATGAACAGCGTTCCTATCACGCTGCAGGAGAGTTAATCCTGCAGACCTCGTTCCTCCTGGGAAAGCGCAAGGCCACCCTGAGCCTCAGGGTAGTGCCTAAGTTTGCTCCGTGCAAGCTCTGCGTGCCTCGGTTTCCATGAGGTCTCCACCGTGGTTGTGTCTCAATGGAACGCGAGGATAGCTTTCAGGACTCCAAGCACTCTGGCCTCCGCACCTTTTCCCATGCTACCACACGGATTCCCCCCACGTCTCCTCTCTGCCTGCTGAGCAACAAGCAGCTGTGTAGGCCCTTCAGAACACTTCTTGCATGCAGAGACCAAGGCGGGACACTGCTCTCTGTCTTCCTTTGGAAACCTAGGTTGTCGGAGCTTACCCACCTCACGAAGACAGTCTGAGCCGGTTTCATGAGCTGGGGAACGTGGACTCAGTGAGGACCAGGGCCCTACCTGCACTCTGAAAATCACTCTGCTCAGCCTTCCATCCAGGAGCTCACACCGACTGGCTCGTTGGTTTAGCAGGACGTCTAAGTGAGGTCCAAGCTGAGCAAAGAGCACTCTTCCTCCTTTACCCTGCTAGGCCCACGGAAGAGGTAGAGCCAACTAGGCCTCGCTCAGACCAGGCCTCCTTCAGGGATCTTGCCACACTTCGAAGCCTGCACAGTAAAAGATACTTAGCGAAGTTGCCAGGGTTTCGCCATGCTCTCCCTCGGCAGCTCCACTACTGCAGGTACTCATGTTTGCTTTGAACTAGTATAGGTGTCCCTGCTTCCAAAAGCAGTCTTTTCCCCTTTGGAAATGTGGATTCTTGTAGCCTAGGAGCTGTTTGCGAAACCCTAGGAAGGCCCAGCTTCTACTCACTGCAGGCACGCCCGGGGAGGAAACGAGGATGTTTCCCCAGAGAAACAGGCTGCTTGCAAGTGTCGAGGGGAGCTTCTCAGGTGCCCAGTGTGTCCCGTTTGTTTCCCTTCGCAGCTCCCGTACTGCAGGTACTTATGCTGGGTGCTAACAAGGGTTGGTTGGCTCTGCCGACAAAAGCAGCCTTTTCCCTTTGGAAGCTTGGATTGTAGTGTCTCAGGGGCTGCTTGCCAAAACTTGAAGTTGACCAGGTTATAGCCTCCGCAGGTACGCTTGCGTAGCAAACGAGCACTTTCACCCGATGAACAGCGTTCCTATCACGCTGGAGGAGAGTTAATCCTGCAGACCTCGTTCCTCCTGGGAAAGCGCAAGGCCACCCTGAGCCTCAGGGTAGTGCCTAAGTTTCCAACGGGCAAGCTCTGCGTGCCTCGGTTTCCATGAGGTCTCCACCGTTGTTGTGCTTCAATGGAACGCGAGGATAGCTTTCAGGACTCCAAGCACTCTGACCTCCGCACCGTTTCCCATGCTACCACACGGATCCCCCCCACGTCTCCTCTCTGCCTGCTGAGCAACAAGCAGCCGTGTAGGCCCTTCAGAACACTTCTTGCATGCAGAGCCCAAGGCGGCACACTGCTCTCTGTCTTCCTTTGGAAACCTAGGTTGTCGCAGCTTACCCAGCTCACCAAGACAGTCTGAGCCGGTCTCATGAGCTGGGGAACGTGGACTCAGTGAGGACCAGGACCCTACCTGCACTCAGAAAATCACTCTGCTCAACCTTCCATCCAGGAGCTCACACCGACTGGCTCGTTGGTTTAGCAGGACGTCTAAGTGAGGTCCAAGCTGAGCAAAGAACACACTTCCTCCTTTACCCTGCTAGGCCCACGGAAGAGGTAGAGCCAACTAGGCCTCGCTCAGGCCAGCCCTCCTTCAGGGATCTTGCCACACTTCGAAGCCTGCACAGTAAAAGATATTTAGCGAAGTTGCCAGGGTTTCGCCATTCTCCCTCGGCAGCTCCACTACTGCAGGGACTCATGTTTGCTGTGAACTAGGATAGGTGGCCCACTTCAAAAAGCAGTCTTTTCCCCTTTGGAAAGGTGGATTCTTGTAGCCTAGGAGCTGTTTGCGAAACCATAGGAAGGCCCAGCTTTTACTCACTGCAGGCACGCCCGGGCAGGAAACGAGTATGTTTCCCCAGAGAAACAGGCTGCTTGCAAGTGTCGAGGGGAGCTTCTCAGGTGCCCAGTGTGTCCGTTTGTTTCCCTTCGCAGCTCCCGTACTGCAGGTACTTATGCTGGGTGCTAACAAGGGTTGGTTGGCTCTGCCGACAAAAGCAGCCTTTTCCCTTTGGAAGCTTGGATTGTAGTGTCTCAGGGGCTGCTTGCCAAACCTTGAAGTTGACCAGGTTATAGCCTCCGCAGGTACGCTTGCGTAGCAAACGAGCACTTTCACCCGATGAACAGCGTTCCTATCGCGCTGCAGGAGAGTTAATCCTGCAGACCTCGTTCCTCCTGGGAAAGCGCAAGGCCACCCTGAGCCTCAGGGTAGTGCCTAAGTTTGCTCCGTGCAAGCTCTGCGTGCCTCGGTTTCCATGAGGTCTCCACCGTGGTTGTGCCTCAATGGAACACGAGGATAGCTTTCAGGACTCCAAGCACTCTGGCCTCCGCACCGTTTCCCATGCTACCACACGGATTCCCCCCACGTCTCCTCTCTGCCTGCTGAGCAACAAGCAGCCGTGTAGGCCCTTCAGAACACTTCTTGCATGCAGAGACCAAGGCGGGACACTGCTCTCTGTCTTCCTTTGGAAACCTAGGTTGTCGGAGCTTACCCACCTCACGAAGACAGTCTGAGCCGGTTTCATGAGCTGGGGAACGTGGACTCAGTGAGGACCAGGGCCCTACCTGCACTCTGAAAATCACTCTGCTCAGCCTTCCATCCAGGAGCTCACACCGACTGGCTCGTTGGTTTAGCAGGACGTCTAAGTGAGGTCCAAGCTGAGCAAAGAGCACTCTTCCTCCTTTACCCTGCTAGGCCCACGGAAGAGGTAGAGCCAACTAGGCCTCGCTCAGACCAGGCCTCCTTCAGGGATCTTGCCACACTTCGAAGCCTGCACAGTAAAAGATACTTAGCAAAGTTGCCAGGGTTTCGCCATGCTCTCCCTCGGCAGCTCCACTACTGCAGGTACTCATGTTTGCTTTGAACTAGTATAGGTGTCCCTGCTTCCAAAAGCAGTCTTTTCCCCTTTGGAAATGTGGATTCTTGTAGCCTAGGAGCTGTTTGCGAAACCCTAGGAAGGCCCAGCTTCTACTCACTGCAGGCACGCCCGGGCAGGAAACGAGTATGTTTCCCCAGAGAAACAGGCTGCTTGCAAGTGTCGAGGGGAGCTTCTCAGGTGCCCAGTGTGTCCCGTTTGTTTCCCTTCGCAGCTCCCGTACTGCAGGTACTTATGCTGGGTGCTAACAAGGGTTGGTTGGCTCTGCCGACAAAAGCAGCCTTTTCCCTTTGGAAGCTTGGATTGTAGTGTCTCAGGGGCTGCTTGCCAAAACTTGAAGTTGACCAGGATATAGCCTCCGCAGGTACGCTTGCGTAGTAAACGAGCACTTTCACCCGATGAACAGCGTTCCTATCACGCTGGAGGAGAGTTAATCCTGCAGACCTCGTTCCTCCTGGGAAAGCGCAAGGCCACCGTGAGCCTCAGGGTAGTGCCTGAGTTTACTCCGGGCAAGCTCTGCGTGCCTCGGTTTCCATGAGGTCTCCACCTTTGTTGTGCCTCAATGGAACGCGAGGATAGCTGTCAGAAATCCAAGCACTCTGGCCTCCGCACCGTTTCCCATGCTACAACACGGATCCCCCCCACGTCTCCTCTCTGCCTGCTGAGCAACAAGCAGCCGTGTAGGCCCTTCAGAACCCTTCTTGCATGCAGAGCCCAAGGCGGCACACTGGTCTCTGTCTTCCTTTGGAAACCTAGGTTGTTGCAGCTTGCCCCAGCTACGAAGACAGTCTGAGCCGGTCTCATGTGCTGAGGAACGTGAACTCAATGAGGAGCAGGGCCATACGTGCACTCAGAAAATCACTCTGCTCAGCCTTCCATCCAGGAACTCACACCGACTTGCTCGTTGGTTTAGCAGGACGTCTAAGTGAGGTCCAAGCTGAGCAAGAGCACAATTCCTCCTTTACCCTGCTAGGCCCCCGGAAGAGGTAGAGCCAACTAGGCCTCGCTCAGGCCATCCCTCCTTCAGGGATCTTGCCACACTTCGAAGCCTGCACAGTAAAAGATACTTAGCGAAGTTGCCAGGGTTTCGCCATGCTCTCCCGCGGCAGCTCCACTACTGCAGGGACTCATGTTTGCTGTGAACGAGGATAGGTGGCCCTGCTTCAAAAAGCAGTCTTTTCCCCTTTGGAAATGTGGATTCTTTGAGCCTCGGAGCTGTTTGCGAAACCCTAGGAAGGCCCAGCTTCTACTCACTGCAGGCACGCCCGGGCAGGAAACGAGTATGTTTCCCCAGAGAAACAGGCTGCTTGCAAGTGTCGAGAAGAGCTTCTCAGGTGCCCAGTGTGTCCCGTTTGTTTCCCTTCGCAGCTCCCGTACTGCAGGTATTTATGCTGGGTGCTAAAAAGAGTTGGTTGGCTCTGCCGACAAAAGCAGCCTTTTCCCTTTGGAAGCTTGGATTGTAGCGTCTCAGGGGCTGCTTGCCAAACCTTGAAGTTGCCCAGGTTATAGCCTCCGCAGGTACGCTTGCGTAGCAAACGAGCACTTTCTACCGATGAACAGGGTTCCTGTCACGCTGGAGGAGAGTTAATCCCGCAGACCTCGTTCCTCCTGGGAAAGCGCAAGGCCACCCTGAGCCTCAGGGTAGTGCCTAAGTTTCCAACGGGCAAGCTCTGCGTGCCTCGGTTTCCATGAGGTCTCCACCGTTGTTGTGCTTCAATGGAACGCGAGGATAGCTTTCAGGACTCCAAGCACTCTGACCTCCGCACCGTTTCCCATGCTACCACACGGATCCCCCCCACGTCTCCTCTCTGCCTGCTGAGCAACAAGCAGCCGTGTAGGCCCTTCAGAACACTTCTTGCATGCAGAGCCCAAGGCGGCACACTGCTCTCTGTCTTCCTTTGGAAACCTAGGTTGTCGCAGCTTACCCAGCTCACCAAGACAGTCTGAGCCGGTCTCATGAGCTGGGGAACGTGGACTCAGTGAGGACCAGGACCCTACCTGCACTCAGAAAATCACTCTGCTCAGCCTTCCATCCAGGAGCTCACACCGACTGGCTCGTTGGTTTAGCAGGACGTCTAAGTGAGGTCCAAGCTGAGCAAAGAACACACTTCCTCCTTTACCCTGCTAGGCCCACGGAAGAGGTAGAGCCAACTAGGCCTCGCTCAGGCCAGCCCTCCTTCAGGGATCTTGCCACACTTCGAAGCCTGCACAGTAAAAGATATTTAGCGAAGTTGCCAGGGTTTCGCCATTCTCCCTCGGCAGCTCCACTACTGCAGGGACTCATGTTTGCTGTGAACTAGGATAGGTGGCCCACTTCAAAAAGCAGTCTTTTCCCCTTTGGAAAGGTGGATTCTTGTAGCCTAGGAGCTGTTTGCGAAACCATAGGAAGGCCCAGCTTTTACTCACTGCAGGCACGCCCGGGGAGGAAACGAGTATGTTTCCCCAGAGAAACAGGCTGCTTGCAAGTGTCGAGGGGAGCTTCTCAGGTGCCCAGTGTGTCCGTTTGTTTCCCTTCGCAGCTCCCGTACTGCAGGTACTTATGCTGGGTGCTAACAAGGGTTGGTTGGCTCTGCCGACAAAAGCAGCCTTTTCCCTTTGGAAGCTTGGATTGTAGTGTCTCAGGGGCTGCTTGCCAAACCTTGAAGTTGACCAGGTTATAGCCTCCGCAGGTACGCTTGCGTAGCAAACGAGCACTTTCACCCGATGAACAGCGTTCCTATCACGCTGGAGGAGAGTTAATCCTGCAGACCTCGTTCCTCCTGGGAAAGCGCAAGGCCACCCTGAGCCTCAGGGTAGTTCCTAAGTTTGCTCCGTGCAAGCTCTGCGTGCCTCGGTTTCCATGAGGTCTCCACCGTGGTTGTGCCTCAATGGAACCCGAGGATAGCTTTCAGGACTCCAAGCACTCTGGCCTCCGCACCGTTTCCCATGCTACCACACGGATTCCCCCCACGTCTCCTCTCTGCCTGCTGAGCAACAAGCAGCCGTGTAGGCCCTTCAGAACACTGCTTGCATGCAGAGACCAAGGCGGGACACTGCTCTCTGTCTTCCTTTGGAAACCTAGGTTGTCGGAGATTACCCACCTCACGAAGACAGTCTGAGCCGGTTTCATGAGCTGGGGAACGTGGACTCAGTGAGGACCAGGGCCCTACCTGCACTCTGAAAATCACTCTGCTCAGCCTTCCATCCAGGAGCTCACACCGACTGGCTCGTTGGTTTAGCAGGACGTCTAAGTGAGGTCCAAGCTGAGCAAAGAGCACTCTTCCTCCTTTACCCTGCTAGGCCCACGGAAGAGGTAGAGCCAACTAGGCCTCGCTCAGACCAGGCCTCCTTCAGGGATCTTGCCACACTTCGAAGCCTGCACAGTAAAAGATACTTAGCGAAGTTGCCAGGGTTTCGCCATGCTCTCCCTCGGCAGCTCCACTACTGCAGGTACTCATGTTTGCTTTGAACTAGTATAGGTGTCCCTGCTTCCAAAAGCAGTCTTTTCCCCTTTGGAAATGTGGATTCTTGTAGCCTAGGAGCTGTTTGCGAAACCCTAGGAAGGCCCAGCTTCTACTCACTGCAGGCACGCCCGGGGAGGAAACGAGTATGTTTCCCCAGAGAAACAGGCTGCTTGCAAGTGTCGAGGGGAGCTTCTCAGGTGCCCAGTGTGTCCCGTTTGTTTCCCTTCGCAGCTCCCGTACTGCAGGTACTTATGCTGGGTGCTAACAAGGGTTGGTTGGCTCTGCCGACAAAAGCAGCCTTTTCCCTTTGGAAGCTTGGATTGTAGTGTCTCAGGGGCTGCTTGCTAAAACTTGAAGTTGACCAGGTTATAGCCTCCGCAGGTACGCTTGCGTAGTAAACGAGCACTTTCACCCGATGAACAGCGTTCCTATCACGCTGGAGGAGAGTTAATCCTGCAGACCTCGTTCCTCCTGGGAAAGCGCAAGGCCACCGTGAGCCTCAGGGTAGTGCCTGAGTTTACTCCGGGCAAGCTCTGCGTGCCTCGGTTTCCATGAGGTCTCCACCTTTGTTGTGCCTCAATGGAACGCGAGGATAGCTGTCAGAAATCCAAGCACTCTGGCCTCCGCACCGTTTCCCATGCTACAACACGGATCCCCCCCACGTCTCCTCTCTGCCTGCTGAGCAACAAGCAGCCGTGTAGGCCCTTCAGAACCCTTCTTGCATGCAGAGCCCAAGGCGGCACACTGCTCTCTGTCTTCCTTTGGAAACCTAGGTTGTTGCAGCTTGCCCCAGCTACGAAGACAGTCTGAGCCGGTCTCATGTGCTGAGGAACGTGAACTCAATGAGGAGCAGGGCCATACGTGCACTCAGAAAATCACTCTGCTCAGCCTTCCATCCAGGAACTCACACCGACTGGCTCGTTGGTTTAGCAGGACGTCTAAGTGAGGTCCAAGCTGAGCAAAGAACACACTTCCTCCTTTACCCTGCTAGGCCCCCGGAAGAGGTAGAGCCAACTAGGCCTCGCTCAGGCCATCCCTCCTTCAGGGATCTTGCCACACTTCGAAGCCTGCACAGTAAAAGATACTTAGCGAAGTTGCCAGGGTTTCGCCATGCTCTCCCTCGGCAGCTCCACTACTGCAGGGACTCATGTTTGCTGTGAACGAGGATAGGTGGCCCTGCTTCAAAAAGCAGTCTTTTCCCCTTTGGAAATGTGGATTCTTTGAGCCTCGGAGCTGTTTGCGAAACCCTAGGAAGGCCCAGCTTCTACTCACTGCAGGCACGCCCGGGCAGGAAACGAGTATGTTTCCCCAGAGAAACAGGCTGCTTGCAAGTGTCGAGAAGAGCTTCTCAGGTGCCCAGTGTGTCCCGTTTGTTTCCCTTCGCAGCTCCCGTACTGCAGGTACTTATGCTGGGTGCTAAAAAGAGTTGGTTGGCTCTGCCGACAAAAGCAGCCTTTTCCCTTTGGAAGCTTGGATTGTAGTGTCTCAGGGGCTGCTTGCCAAACCTTGAAGTTGCCCAGGTTATAGCCTCCGCAGGTACGCTTGCGTAGCAAACGAGCACTTTCTACCGATGAACAGGGTTCCTGTCACGCTGGAGGAGAGTTAATCCCGCAGACCTCGTTCCTCCTGGGAAAGCGCAAGGCCACCCTGAGCCTCAGGGTAGTGCCTAAGTTTCCAACGGGCAAGCTCTGCGTGCCTCGGTTTCCATGAGGTCTCCACCGTTGTTGTGCTTCAATGGAACGCGAGGATAGCTTTCAGGACTCCAAGCACTCTGACCTCCGCACCGTTTCCCATGCTACCACACGGATCCCCCCCACGTCTCCTCTCTGCCTGCTGAGCAACAAGCAGCCGTGTAGGCCCTTCAGAACACTTCTTGCATGCAGAGCCCAAGGCGGCACACTGCTCTCTGTCTTCCTTTGGAAACCTAGGTTGTCGCAGCTTACCCAGCTCACCAAGACAGTCTGAGCCGGTCTCATGAGCTGGGGAACGTGGACTCAGTGAGGACCAGGACCCTACCTGCACTCAGAAAATCACTCTGCTCAGCCTTCCATCCAGGAGCTCACACCGACTGGCTCGTTGGTTTAGCAGGACGTCTAAGTGAGGTCCAAGCTGAGCAAAGAACACACTTCCTCCTTTACCCTGCTAGGCCCACGGAAGAGGTAGAGCCAACTAGGCCTCGCTCAGGCCAGCCCTCCTTCAGGGATCTTGCCACACTTCGAAGCCTGCACAGTAAAAGATATTTAGCGAAGTTGCCAGGGTTTCGCCATTCTCCCTCGGCAGCTCCACTACTGCAGGGACTCATGTTTGCTGTGAACTAGGATAGGTGGCCCACTTCAAAAAGCAGTCTTTTCCCCTTTGGAAAGGTGGATTCTTGTAGCCTAGGAGCTGTTTGCGAAACCATAGGAAGGCCCAGCTTTTACTCACTGCAGGCACGCCCGGGGAGGAAACGAGTATGTTTCCCCAGAGAAACAGGCTGCTTGCAAGTGTCGAGGGGAGCTTCTCAGGTGCCCAGTGTGTCCGTTTGTTTCCCTTCGCAGCTCCCGTACTGCAGGTACTTATGCTGGGTGCTAACAAGGGTTCGTTGGCTCTGCCGACAAAAGCAGCCTTTTCCCTTTGGAAGCTTGGATTGTAGTGTCTCAGGGGCTGCTTGCCAAACCTTGAAGTTGACCAGGTTATAGCCTCCGCAGGTACGCTTGCGTAGCAAACGAGCACTTTCACCCGATGAACAGCGTTCCTATCACGCTGCAGGAGAGTTAATCCTGCAGACCTCGTTCCTCCTGGGAAAGCGCAAGGCCACCCTAAGCCTCAGGGTAGTGCCTAAGTTTGCTCCGTGCAAGCTCTGCGTGCCTCGGTTTCCATGAGGTCTCCACCGTGGTTGTGCCTCAATGGAACGCGAGGATAGCTTTCAGGACTCCAAGCACTCTGGCCTCCGCACCGTTTCCCATGCTACCACACGGATTCCCCCCACGTCTCCTCTCTGCCTGCTGAGCAACAAGCAGCCGTGTAGGCCCTTCAGAACACTTCTTGCATGCAGAAACCAAGGCGGGACACTGCTCTCTGTCTTCCTTTGGAAACCTAGGTTGTCGGAGCTTACCCACCTCACGAAGACAGTCTGAGCCGGTTTCATGAGCTGGGGAACGTGGACTCAGTGAGGACCAGGGCCCTACCTGCACTCTGAAAATCACTCTGCTCAGCCTTCCATCCAGGAGCTCACACCGACTGGCTCGTTGGTTTAGCAGGACGTCTAAGTGAGGTCCAAGCTGAGCAAAGAGCACTCTTCCTCCTTTACCCTGCTAGGCCCACGGAAGAGGTAGAGCCAACTAGGCCTCGCTCAGACCAGGCCTCCTTCAGGGATCTTGCCACACTTCGAAGCCTGCACAGTAAAAGATACTTAGCGAAGTTGCCAGGGTTTCGCCATGCTCTCCCTCGGCAGCTCCACTACTGCAGGTACTCATGTTTGCTTTGAACTAGTATAGGTGTCCCTGCTTCCAAAAGCAGTCTTTTCCCCTTTGGAAATGTGGATTCTTGTAGCCTAGGAGCTGTTTGCGAAACCCTAGGAAGGCCCAGCTTCTACTCACTGCAGGCACGCCCGGGGAGGAAACGAGTATGTTTCCCCAGAGAAACAGGCTGCTTGCAAGTGTCGAGGGGAGCTTCTCAGGTGCCCAGTGTGTCCCGTTTGTTTCCCTTCGCAGCTCCCGTACTGCAGGTACTTATGCTGGGTGCTAACAAGGGTTGGTTGGCTCTGCCGACAAAAGCAGCCTTTTCCCTTTGGAAGCTTGGATTGTAGTGTCTCAGGGGCTGCTTGCCAAAACTTGAAGTTGACCAGGTTATAGCCTCCGCAGGTACGCTTGCGTAGTAAACGAGCACTTTCACCCGATGAACAGCGTTCCTATCACGCTGGAGGAGAGTTAATCCTGCAGACCTCGTTCCTCCTGGGAAAGCGCAAGGCCACCGTGAGCCTCAGGGTAGTGCCTGAGTTTACTCCGGGCAAGCTCTGCGTGCCTCGGTTTCCATGAGGTCTCCACCTTTGTTGTGCCTCAATGGAACGCGAGGATAGCTGTCAGAAATCCAAGCATTCTGGCCTCCGCACCGTTTCCCATGCTACAACACGGATCCCCCCCACGTCTCCTCTCTGCCTGCTGAGCAACAAGCAGCCGTGTAGGCCCTTCAGAACCCTTCTTGCATGCAGAGCCCAAGGCGGCACACTGCTCTCTGTCTTCCTTTGGAAACCTAGGTTGTTGCAGCTTGCCCCAGCTACGAAGACAGTCTGAGCCGGTCTCATGTGCTGAGGAACGTGAACTCAATGAGGAGCAGGGCCATACGTGCACTCAGAAAATCACTCTGCTCAGCCTTCCATCCAGGAACTCACACCGACTGGCTCGTTGGTTTAGCAGGACGTCTAAGTGAGGTCCAAGCTGAGCAAGAGCACAATTCCTCCTTTACCCTGCTAGGCCCCCGGAAGAGGTAGAGCCAACTAGGCCTCGCTCAGGCCATCCCTCCTTCAGGGATCTTGCCACAGTTCGAAGCCTGCACAGTAAAAGATACTTAGCGAAGTTGCCAGGGTTTCGCCATGCTCTCCCTCGGCAGCTCCACTACTGCAGGGACTCATGTTTGCTGTGAACGAGGATAGGTGGCCCTGCTTCAAAAAGCAGTCTTTTCCCCTTTGGAAATGTGGATTCTTTGAGCCTCGGAGCTGTTTGCGAAACCCTAGGAAGGCCCAGCTTCTACTCACTGCAGGCACGCCCGGGCAGGAAACGAGTATGTTTCCCCAGAGAAACAGGCTGCTTGCAAGTGTCGAGAAGAGCTTCTCAGGTGCCCAGTGTGTCCCGTTTGTTTCCCTTCGCAGCTCCCGTACTGCAGGTACTTATGCTGGGTGCTAAAAAGAGTTGGTTGGCTCTGCCGACAAAAGCAGCCTTTTCCCTTTGGAAGCTTGGATTGTAGCGTCTCAGGGGCTGCTTGCCAAACCTTGAAGTTGCCCAGGTTATAGCCTCCGCAGGTACGCTTGCGTAGCAAACGAGCACTTTCTACCGATGAACAGGGTTCCTGTCACGCTGGAGGAGAGTTAATCCCGCAGACCTCCTTCCTCCTGGGAAAGCGCAAGGCCACCCTGAGCCTCAGGGTAGTGCCTAAGTTTCCAACGGGCAAGCTCTGCGTGCCTCGGTTTCCATGAGGTCTCCACCGTTGTTGTGCTTCAATGGAACGCGAGGATAGCTTTCAGGACTCCAAGCACTCTGACCTCCGCACCGTTTCCCATGCTACCACACGGATCCCCCCCACGTCTCCTCTCTGCCTGCTGAGCAACAAGCAGCCGTGTAGGCCCTTCAGAACACTTCTTGCATGCAGAGCCCAAGGCGGCACACTGCTCTCTGTCTTCCTTTGGAAACCTAGGTTGTCGCAGCTTACCCAGCTCACCAAGACAGTCTGAGCCGGTCTCATGAGCTGGGGAACGTGGACTCAGTGAGGACCAGGACCCTACCTGCACTCAGAAAATCACTCTGCTCAGCCTTCCATCCAGGAGCTCACACCGACTGGCTCGTTGGTTTAGCAGGACGTCTAAGTGAGGTCCAAGCTGAGCAAAGAACACACTTCCTCCTTTACCCTGCTAGGCCCACGGAAGAGGTAGAGCCAACTAGGCCTCGCTCAGGCCAGCCCTCCTTCAGGGATCTTGCCACACTTCGAAGCCTGCACAGTAAAAGATATTTAGCGAAGTTGCCAGGGTTTCGCCATTCTCCCTCGGCAGCTCCACTACTGCAGGGACTCATGTTTGCTGTGAACTAGGATAGGTGGCCCACTTCAAAAAGCAGTCTTTTCCCCTTTGGAAAGGTGGATTCTTGTAGCCTAGGAGCTGTTTGCGAAACCATAGGAAGGCCCAGCTTTTACTCACTGCAGGCACGCCCGGGGAGGAAACGAGTATGTTTCCCCAGAGAAACAGGCTGCTTGCAAGTGTCGAGGGGAGCTTCTCAGGTGCCCAGTGTGTCCGTTTGTTTCCCTTCGCAGCTCCCGTACTGCAGGTACTTATGCTGGGTGCTAACAAGGGTTGGTTGGCTCTGCCGACAAAAGCAGCCTTTTCCCTTTGGAAGCTTGGATTGTAGTGTCTCAGGGGCTGCTTGCCAAACCTTGAAGTTGACCAGGTTATAGCCTCCGCAGGTACGCTTGCGTAGCAAACGAGCACTTTCACCCGATGAACAGCGTTCCTATCACGCTGGAGGAGAGTTAATCCTGCAGACCTCGTTCCTCCTGGGAAAGCGCAAGGCCACCCTGAGCCTCAGGGTAGTGCCTAAGTTTGCTCCGTGCAAGCTCTGCGTGCCTCGGTTTCCATGAGGTCTCCACCGTGGTTGTGCCTCAATGGAACGCGAGGATAGCTTTCAGGACTCCAAGCACTCTGGCCTCCGCACCGTTTCCCATGCTACCACACGGATTCCCCCCACGTCTCCTCTCTGCCTGCTGAGCAACAAGCAGCCGTGTAGGCCCTTCAGAACACTGCTTGCATGCAGAGACCAAGGCGGGACACTGCTCTCTGTCTTCCTTTGGAAACCTAGGTTGTCGGAGCTTACCCACCTCACGAAGACAGTCTGAGCCGGTTTCATGAGCTGGGGAACGTGGACTCAGTGAGGACCAGGGCCCTACCTGCACTCTGAAAATCACTCTGCTCAGCCTTCCATCCAGGAGCTCACACCGACTGGCTCGTTGGTTTAGCAGGACGTCTAAGTGAGGTCCAAGCTGAGCAAAGAGCACTCTTCCTCCTTTACCCTGCTAGGCCCACGGAAGAGGTAGAGCCAACTAGGCCTCGCTCATACCAGGCCTCCTTCAGGGATCTTGCCACACTTCGAAGCCTGCACAGTAAAAGATACTTAGCGAAGTTGCCAGGGTTTCGCCATGCTCTCCCTCGGCAGCTCCACTACTGCAGGTACTCATGTTTGCTTTGAACTAGTATAGGTGTCCCTGCTTCCAAAAGCAGTCTTTTCCCCTTTGGAAATGTGGATTCTTGTAGCCTAGGAGCTGTTTGCGAAACCCTAGGAAGGCCCAGCTTCTACTCACTGCAGGCACGCCCGGGGAGGAAACGAGTATGTTTCCCCAGAGAAACAGGCTGCTTGCAAGTGTCGAGGGGAGCTTCTCAGGTGCCCAGTGTGTCCCGTTTGTTTCCCTTCGCAGCTCCCGTACTGCAGGTACTTATGCTGGGTGCTAACAAGGGTTGGTTGGCTCTGCCGACAAAAGCAGCCTTTTCCCTTTGGAAGCTTGGATTGTAGTGTCTCAGGGGCTGCTTGCCAAAACTTGAAGTTGACCAGGTTATAGCCTCCGCAGGTACGCTTGCGTAGTAAACGAGCACTTTCACCCGATGAACAGCGTTCCTATCACGCTGGAGGAGAGTTAATCCTGCAGACCTCGTTCCTCCTGGGAAAGCGCAAGGCCACCGTGAGCCTCAGGGTAGTGCCTGAGTTTACTCCGGGCAAGCTCTGCGTGCCTCGGTTTCCATGAGGTCTCCACCTTTGTTGTGCCTCAATGGAACGCGAGGATAGCTGTCAGAAATCCAAGCACTCTGGCCTCCGCACCGTTTCCCATGCTACAACACGGATCCCCCCCACGTCTCCTCTCTGCCTGCTGAGCAACAAGCAGCCGTGTAGGCCCTTCAGAACCCTTCTTGCATGCAGAGCCCAAGGCGGCACACTGCTCTCTGTCTTCCTTTGGAAACCTAGGTCGTTGCAGCTTGCCCCAGCTACGAAGACAGTCTGAGCCGGTCTCATGTGCTGAGGAACGTGAACTCAATGAGGAGCAGGGCCATACGTGCACTCAGAAAATCACTCTGCTCAGCCTTCCATCCAGGAACTCACACCGACTGGCTCGTTGGTTTAGCAGGACGTCTAAGTGAGGTCCAAGCTGAGCAAGAGCACAATTCCTCCTTTACCCTGCTAGGCCCCTGGAAGAGGTAGAGCCAACTAGGCCTCGCTCAGGCCATCCCTCCTTCAGGGATCTTGCCACACTTCGAAGCCTGCACAGTAAAAGATACTTAGCGAAGTTGCCAGGGTTTCGCCATGCTCTCCCTCGGCAGCTCCACTACTGCAGGGACTCATGTTTGCTGTGAACGAGGATAGGTGGCCCTGCTTCAAAAAGCAGTCTTTTCCCCTTTGGAAATGTGGATTCTTTGAGCCTCGGAGCTGTTTGCGAAACCCTAGGAAGGCCCAGCTTCTACTCACTGCAGGCACGCCCGGGCAGGAAACGAGTATGTTTCCCCAGAGAAACAGGCTGCTTGCAAGTGTCGAGAAGAGCTTCTCAGGTGCCCAGTGTGTCCCGTTTGTTTCCCTTCGCAGCTCCCGTACTGCAGGTACTTATGCTGGGTGCTAAAAAGAGTTGGTTGGCTCTGCCGACAAAAGCAGCCTTTTCCCTTTGGAAGCTTGGATTGTAGCGTCTCAGGGGCTGCTTGCCAAACCTTGAAGTTGCCCAGGTTATAGCCTCCGCAGGTACGCTTGCGTAGCAAACGAGCACTTTCTACCGATGAACAGGGTTCCTGTCACGCTGGAGGAGAGTTAATCCCGCAGACCTCCTTCCTCCTGGGAAAGCGCAAGGCCACCCTGAGCCTCAGGGTAGTGCCTAAGTTTCCAACGGGCAAGCTCTGCGTGCCTCGGTTTCCATGAGGTCTCCACCGTTGTTGTGCTTCAATGGAACGCGAGGATAGCTTTCAGGACTCCAAGCACTCTGACCTCCGCACCGTTTCCCATGCTACCACACGGATCCCCCCCACGTCTCCTCTCTGCCTGCTGAGCAACAAGCAGCCGTGTAGGCCCTTCAGAACACTTCTTGCATGCAGAGCCCAAGGCGGCACACTGCTCTCTGTCTTCCTTTGGAAACCTAGGTTGTCGCAGCTTACCCAGCTCACCAAGACAGTCTGAGCCGGTCTCATGAGCTGGGGAACGTGGACTCAGTGAGGACCAGGACCCTACCTGCACTCAGAAAATCACTCTGCTCAGCCTTCCATCCAGGAGCTCACACCGACTGGCTCGTTGGTTTAGCAGGACGTCTAAGTGAGGTCCAAGCTGAGCAAAGAACACACTTCCTCCTTTACCCTGCTAGGCCCACGGAAGAGGTAGAGCCAACTAGGCCTCGCTCAGGCCAGCCCTCCTTCAGGGATCTTGCCACACTTCGAAGCCTGCACAGTAAAAGATATTTAGCGAAGTTGCCAGGGTTTCGCCATTCTCCCTCGGCAGCTCCACTACTGCAGGGACTCATGTTTGCTGTGAACTAGGATAGGTGGCCCACTTCAAAAAGCAGTCTTTTCCCCTTTGGAAAGGTGGATTCTTGTAGCCTAGGAGCTGTTTGCGAAACCCTAGGAAGGCCCAGCTTTTACTCACTGCAGGCACGCCCGGGGAGGAAACGAGTATGTTTCCCCAGAGAAACAGGCTGCTTGCAAGTGTCGAGGGGAGCTTCTCAGGTGCCCAGTGTGTCCGTTTGTTTCCCTTCGCAGCTCCCGTACTGCAGGTACTTATGCTGGGTGCTAACAAGGGTTGGTTGGCTCTGCCGACAAAAGCAGCCTTTTCCCTTTGGAAGCTTGGATTGTAGGGTCTCAGGGGCTGCTTGCCAAACCTTGAAGTTGACCAGGTTATAGCCTCCGCAGGTACGCTTGCGTAGCAAACGAGCACTTTCACCCGATGAACAGCGTTCCTATCACGCTGGAGGAGAGTTAATCCTGCAGACCTCGTTCCTCCTGGGAAAGCGCAAGGCCACCCTGAGCCTCAGGGTAGTGCCTAAGTTTGCTCCGTGCAAGCTCTGCGTGCCTCGGTTTCCATGAGGTCTCCACCGTGGTTGTGCCTCAATGGAACGCGAGGATAGCTTTCAGGACTCCAAGCACTCTGGCCTCCGCACCGTTTCCCATGCTACCACACGGATTCCCCCCACGTCTCCTCTCTGCCTGCTGAGCAACAAGCAGCCGTGTAGGCCCTTCAGAACACTGCTTGCATGCAGAGACCAAGGCGGGACACTGCTCTCTGTCTTCCTTTGGAAACCTAGGTTGTCGGAGCTTACCCACCTCACGAAGACAGTCTGAGCCGGTTTCATGAGCTGGGGAACGTGGACTCAGTGAGGACCAGGGCCCTACCTGCACTCTGAAAATCACTCTGCTCAGCCTTCCATCCAGGAGCTCACACCGACTGGCTCGTTGGTTTAGCAGGACGTCTAAGTGAGGTCCAAGCTGAGCAAAGAGCACTCTTCCTCCTTTACCCTGCTAGGCCCACGGAAGAGGTAGAGCCAACTAGGCCTCGCTCAGACCAGGCCTCCTTCAGGGATCTTGCCACACTTCGAAGCCTGCACAGTAAAAGATACTTAGCGAAGTTGCCAGGGTTTCGCCATGCTCTCCCTCGGCAGCTCCACTACTGCAGGTACTCATGTTTGCTTTGAACTAGTATAGGTGTCCCTGCTTCCAAAAGCAGTCTTTTCCCCTTTGGAAATGTGGATTCTTGTAGCCTAGGAGCTGTTTGCGAAACCCTAGGAAGGCCCAGCTTCTACTCACTGCAGGCACGCCCGGGGAGGAAACGAGTATGTTTCCCCAGAGAAACAGGCTGCTTGCAAGTGTCGAGGGGAGCTTCTCAGGTGCCCAGTGTGTCCCGTTTGTTTCCCTTCGCAGCTCCCGTACTGCAGGTACTTATGCTGGGTGCTAACAAGGGTTGGTTGGCTCTGCCGACAAAAGCAGCCTTTTCCCTTTGGAAGCTTGGATTGTAGTGTCTCAGGGGCTGCTTGCCAAAACTTGAAGTTGACCAGGTTATAGCCTCCGCAGGTACGCTTGCGTAGTAAACGAGCACTTTCACCCGATGAACAGCGTTCCTATCACGCTGGAGGAGAGTTAATCCTGCAGACCTCGTTCCTCCTGGGAAAGCGCAAGGCCACCGTGAGCCTCAGGGTAGTGCCTGAGTTTACTCCGGGCAAGCTCTGCGTGCCTCGGTTTCCATGAGGTCTCCACCTTTGTTGTGCCTCAATGGAACGCGAGGATAGCTGTCAGAAATCCAAGCACTCTGGCCTCCGCACCGTTTCCCATGCTACAACACGGATCCCCCCCACGTCTCCTCTCTGCCTGCTGAGCAACAAGCAGCCGTGTAGGCCCTTCAGAACCCTTCTTGCATGCAGAGCCCAAGGCGGCACACTGCTCTCTGTCTTCCTTTGGAAACCTAGGTTGTTGCAGCTTGCCCCAGCTACGAAGACAGTCTGAGCCGGTCTCATGTGCTGAGGAACGTGAACTCAATGAGGAGCAGGGCCATACGTGCACTCAGAAAATCACTCTGCTCAGCCTTCCATCCAGGAACTCACACCGACTGGCTCGTTGGTTTAGCAGGACGTCTAAGTGAGGTCCAAGCTGAGCAAGAGCACAATTCCTCCTTTACCCTGCTAGGCCCCCGGAAGAGGTAGAGCCAACTAGGCCTCGCTCAGGCCATCCCTCCTTCAGGGATCTTGCCACAGTTCGAAGCCTGCACAGTAAAAGATACTTAGCGAAGTTGCCAGGGTTTCGCCATGCTCTCCCTCGGCAGCTCCACTACTGCAGGGACTCATGTTTGCTGTGAACGAGGATAGGTGGCCCTGCTTCAAAAAGCAGTCTTTTCCCCTTTGGAAATGTGGATTCTTTGAGCCTCGGAGCTGTTTGCGAAACCCTAGGAAGGCCCAGCTTCTACTCACTGCAGGCACGCCCGGGCAGGAAACGAGTATGTTTCCCCAGAGAAACAGGCTGCTTGCAAGTGTCGAGAAGAGCTTCTCAGGTGCCCAGTGTGTCCCGTTTGTTTCCCTTCGCAGCTCCCGTACTGCAGGTACTTATGCTGGGTGCTAAAAAGAGTTGGTTGGCTCTGCCGACAAAAGCAGCCTTTTCCCTTTGGAAGCTTGGATTGTAGCGTCTCAGGGGCTGCTTGCCAAACCTTGAAGTTGCCCAGGTTATAGCCTCCGCAGGTACGCTTGCGTAGCAAACGAGCACTTTCTACCGATGAACAGGGTTCCTGTCACGCTGGAGGAGAGTTAATCCCGCAGACCTCGTTCCTCCTGGGAAAGCGCAAGGCCACCCTGAGCCTCAGGGTAGTGCCTAAGTTTCCAACGGGCAAGCTCTGCGTGCCTCGGTTTCCATGAGGTCTCCACCGTTGTTGTGCTTCAATGGAACGCGAGGATAGCTTTCAGGACTCCAAGCACTCTGACCTCCGCACCGTTTCCCATGCTACCACACGGATCCCCCCCACGTCTCCTCTCTGCCTGCTGAGCAACAAGCAGCCGTGTAGGCCCTTCAGAACCCTTCTTGCATGCAGAGCCCAAGGCGGCACACTGCTCTCTGTCTTCCTTTGGAAACCTAGGTTGTCGCAGCTTACCCAGCTCACCAAGACAGTCTGAGCCGGTCTCATGAGCTGGGGAACGTGGACTCAGTGAGGACCAGGACCCTACCTGCACTCAGAAAATCACTCTGCTCAGCCTTCCATCCAGGAGCTCACACCGACTGGCTCGTTGGTTTAGCAGGACGTCTAAGTGAGGTCCAAGCTGAGCAAGAGCACAATTCCTCCTTTACCCTGCTAGGCCCCCGGAAGAGGTAGAGCCAACTAGGCCTCGCTCAGGCCATCCCTCCTTCAGGGATCTTGCCACACTTCGAAGCCTGCACAGTAAAAGATACTTAGCGAAGTTGCCTGGGTTTCGCCATGCTCTCCCTCGGCAGCTCCACTACTGCAGGGACTCATGTTTGCTGTGAACGAGGATAGGTGGCCCTGCTTCAAAAAGCAGTCTTTTCCCCTTTGGAAATGTGGATTCTTTGAGCCTCGGAGCTGTTTGCGAAACCCTAGGAAGGCCCAGCTTCTACTCACTGCAGGCACGCCCGGGCAGGAAACGAGTATGTTTCCCCAGAGAAACAGGCTGCTTGCAAGTGTCGAGAAGAGCTTCTCAGGTGCCCAGTGTGTCCCGTTTGTTTCCCTTCGCAGCTCCCGTACTGCAGGTACTTATGCTGGGTGCTAAAAAGAGTTGGTTGGCTCTGCCGACAAAAGCAGCCTTTTCCCTTTGGAAGCTTGGATTGTAGCGTCTCAGGGGCTGCTTGCCAAACCTTGAAGTTGCCCAGGTTATAGCCTCCGCAGGTACGCTTGCGTAGCAAACGAGCACTTTCTACCGATGAACAGGGTTCCTGTCACGCTGGAGGAGAGTTAATCCCGCAGACCTCGTTCCTCCTGGGAAAGCGCAAGGCCACCCTGAGCCTCAGGGTAGTGCCTAAGTTTCCAACGGGCAAGCTCTGCGTGCCTCGGTTTCCATGAGGTCTCCACCGTTGTTGTGCTTCAATGGAACGCGAGGATAGCTTTCAGGACTCCAAGCACTCTGACCTCCGCACCGTTTCCCATGCTACCACACGGATCCCCCCCACGTCTCCTCTCTGCCTGCTGAGCAACAAGCAGCCGTGTAGGCCCTTCAGAACACTTCATGCATGCAGAGCCCAAGGCGGCACACTGCTCTCTGTCTTCCTTTGGAAACCTAGGTTGTCGCAGCTTACCCAGCTCACCAAGACAGTCTGAGCCGGTCTCATGAGCTGGGGAACGTGGACTCAGTGAGGACCAGGACCCTACCTGCACTCAGAAAATCACTCTGCTCAGCCTTCCATCCAGGAGCTCACACCGACTGGCTCGTTGGTTTAGCAGGACGTCTAAGTGAGGTCCAAGCTGAGCAAAGAACACACTTCCTCCTTTACCCTGCTAGGCCCACGGAAGAGGTAGAGCCAACTAGGCCTCGCTCAGGCCAGCCCTCCTTCAGGGATCTTGCCACACTTCGAAGCCTGCACAGTAAAAGATATTTAGCGAAGTTGCCAGGGTTTCGCCATTCTCCCTCGGCAGCTCTACTACTGCAGGGACTCATGTTTGCTGTGAACTAGGATAGGTGGCCCACTTCAAAAAGCAGTCTTTTCCCCTTTGGAAAGGTGGATTCTTGTAGCCTAGGAGCTGTTTGCGAAACCATAGGAAGGCCCAGCTTTTACTCACTGCAGGCACGCCCGGGGAGGAAACGAGTATGTTTCCCCAGAGAAACAGGCTGCTTGCAAGTGTCGAGGGGAGCTTCTCAGGTGCCCAGTGTGTCCGTTTGTTTCCCTTCGCAGCTCCCGTACTGCAGGTACTTATGCTGGGTGCTAACAAGGGTTGGTTGGCTCTGCCGACAAAAGCAGCCTTTTCCCTTTGGAAGCTTGGATTGTAGTGTCTCAGGGGCTGCTTGCCAAACCTTGAAGTTGACCAGGTTATAGCCTCCGCAGGTACGCTTGCGTAGCAAACGAGCACTTTCACCCGATGAACAGCGTTCCTATCACGCTGGAGGAGAGTTAATCCTGCAGACCTCGTTCCTCCTGGGAAAGCGCAAGGCCACCCTGAGCCTCAGGGTAGTGCCTAAGTTTGCTCCGTGCAAGCTCTGCGTGCCTCGGTTTCCATGAGGTCTCCACCGTGGTTGTGCCTCAATGGAACGCGAGGATAGCTTTCAGGACTCCAAGCACTCTGGCCTCCGCACCGTTTCCCATGCTACCACACGGATTCCCCCCACATCT
Source organism: Balaenoptera borealis (assembly GCF_965194805.1). Lineage (NCBI taxonomy): Eukaryota > Metazoa > Chordata > Mammalia > Artiodactyla > Balaenopteridae > Balaenoptera > Balaenoptera borealis. Next base: position 29,602,771 of record NC_138870.1, read on the forward strand.
CCTCTCTGCCTGCTGAGCAACAAGCAGCCGTGTAGGCCCTTCAGAACACTGCTTGCATGCAGAGACCAAGGCGGGACACTGCTCTCTGTCTTCCTTTGGAAACCTAGGTTGTCGGAGCTTACCCACCTCACGAAGACAGTCTGAGCCGGTTTCATGAGCTGGGGAACGTGGACTCAGTGAGGACCAGGGCCCTACCTGCACTCTGAAAATCACTCTGCTCAGCCTTCCATCCAGGAGCTCACACCGACTGGCTCGTTGGTTTAGCAGGACGTCTAAGTGAGGTCCAAGCTGAGCAAAGAGCACTCTTCCTCCTTTACCCTGCTAGGCCCACGGAAGAGGTAGAGCCAACTAGGCCTCGCTCAGACCAGGCCTCCTTCAGGGATCTTGCCACACTTCGAAGCCTGCACAGTAAATATACTTAGCGAAGTTGCCAGGGTTTCGCCATGCTCTCCCTCGGCAGCTCCACTACTGCAGGTACTCATGTTTGCTTTGAACTAGTATAGGTGTCCCTGCTTCCAAAAGCAGTCTTTTCCCCTTTGGAAATGTGGATTCTTGTAGCCTAGGAGCTGTTTGCGAAACCCTAGGAAGGCCCAGCTTCTACTCACTGCAGGCACGCCCGGGGAGGAAACGAGTATGTTTCCCCAGAGAAACAGGCTGCTTGCAAGTGTCGAGGGGAGCTTCTCAGGTGCCCAGTGTGTCCCGTTTGTTTCCCTTCGCAGCTCCCGTACTGCAGGTACTTATGCTGGGTGCTAACAAGGGTTGGTTGGCTCTGCCGACAAAAGCAGCCTTTTCCCTTTGGAAGCTTGGATTGTAGTGTCTCAGGGGCTGCTTGCCAAAACTTGAAGTTGACCAGGTTATAGCCTCCGCAGGTACGCTTGCGTAGTAAACGAGCACTTTCACCCGATGAACAGCGTTCCTATCACGCTGGAGGAGAGTTAATCCTGCAGACCTCGTTCCTCCTGGGAAAGCGCAAGGCCACCGTGAGCCTCAGGGTAGTGCCTGAGTTTACTCCGGGCAAGCTCTGCGTGCCTCGGTTTCCATGAGGTCTCCACCGTTGTTGTGCCTCAATGGAACGCGAGGATAGCTGTCAGAAATCCAAGCACTCTGGCCTCCGCACCGTTTCCCATGCTACAACACGGATCCCCCCCACGTCTCCTCTCTGCCTGCTGAGCAACAAGCAGCCGTGTAGGCCCTTCAGAACCCTTCTTGCATGCAGAGCCCAAGGCGGCACACTGCTCTCTGTCTTCCTTTGGAAACCTAGGTCGTTGCAGCTTGCCCCAGCTACGAAGACAGTCTGAGCCGGTCTCATGTGCTGAGGAACGTGAACTCAATGAGGAGCAGGGCCATACGTGCACTCAGAAAATCACTCTGCTCAGCCTTCCATCCAGGAACTCACACCGACTGGCTCGTTGGTTTAGCAGGACGTCTAAGTGAGGTCCAAGCTGAGCAAGAGCACAATTCCTCCTTTACCCTGCTAGGCCCCTGGAAGAGGTAGAGCCAACTAGGCCTCGCTCAGGCCATCCCTCCTTCAGGGATCTTGCCACACTTCGAAGCCTGCACAGTAAAAGATACTTAGCGAAGTTGCCAGGGTTTCGCCATGCTCTCCCTCGGCAGCTCCACTACTGCAGGGACTCATGTTTGCTGTGAACGAGGATAGGTGGCCCTGCTTCAAAAAGCAGTCTTTTCCCCTTTGGAAATGTGGATTCTTTGAGCCTCGGAGCTGTTTGCGAAACCCTAGGAAGGCCCAGCTTCTACTCACTGCAGGCACGCCCGGGCAGGAAACGAGTATGTTTCCCCAGAGAAACAGGCTGCTTGCAAGTGTCGAGAAGAGCTTCTCAGGTGCCCAGTGTGTCCCGTTTGTTTCCCTTCGCAGCTCCCGTACTGCAGGTACTTATGCTGGGTGCTAAAAAGAGTTGGTTGGCTCTGCCGACAAAAGCAGCCTTTTCCCTTTGGAAGCTTGGATTGTAGCGTCTCAGGGGCTGCTTGCCAAACCTTGAAGTTGCCCAGGTTATAGCCTCCGCAGGTACGCTTGCGTAGCAAACGAGCACTTTCTACCGATGAACAGGGTTCCTGTCACGCTGGAGGAGAGTTAATCCCGCAGACCTCCTTCCTCCTGGGAAAGCGCAAGGCCACCCTGAGCCTCAGGGTAGTGCCTAAGTTTCCAACGGGCAAGCTCTGCGTGCCTCGGTTTCCATGAGGTCTCCACCGTTGTTGTGCTTCAATGGAACGCGAGGATAGCTTTCAGGACTCCAAGCACTCTGACCTCCGCACCGTTTCCCATGCTACCACACGGATCCCCCCCACGTCTCCTCTCTGCCTGCTGAGCAACAAGCAGCCGTGTAGGCCCTTCAGAACACTTCTTGCATGCAGAGCCCAAGGCGGCACACTGCTCTCTGTCTTCCTTTGGAAACCTAGGTTGTCGCAGCTTACCCAGCTCACCAAGACAGTCTGAGCCGGTCTCATGAGCTGGGGAACGTGGACTCAGTGAGGACCAGGACCCTACCTGCACTCAGAAAATCACTCTGCTCAGCCTTCCATCCAGGAGCTCACACCGACTGGCTCGTTGGTTTAGCAGGACGTCTAAGTGAGGTCCAAGCTGAGCAAAGAACACACTTCCTCCTTTACCCTGCTAGGCCCACGGAAGAGGTAGAGCCAACTAGGCCTCGCTCAGGCCAGCCCTCCTTCAGGGATCTTGCCACACTTCGAAGCCTGCACAGTAAAAGATATTTAGCGAAGTTGCCAGGGTTTCGCCATTCTCCCTCGGCAGCTCCACTACTGCAGGGACTCATGTTTGCTGTGAACTAGGATAGGTGGCCCACTTCAAAAAGCAGTCTTTTCCCCTTTGGAAAGGTGGATTCTTGTAGCCTAGGAGCTGTTTGCGAAACCCTAGGAAGGCCCAGCTTTTACTCACTGCAGGCACGCCCGGGGAGGAAACGAGTATGTTTCCCCAGAGAAACAGGCTGCTTGCAAGTGTCGAGGGGAGCTTCTCAGGTGCCCAGTGTGTCCGTTTGTTTCCCTTCGCAGCTCCCGTACTGCAGGTACTTATGCTGGGTGCTAACAAGGGTTGGTTGGCTCTGCCGACAAAAGCAGCCTTTTCCCTTTGGAAGCTTGGATTGTAGGGTCTCAGGGGCTGCTTGCCAAACCTTGAAGTTGACCAGGTTATAGCCTCCGCAGGTACGCTTGCGTAGCAAACGAGCACTTTCACCCGATGAACAGCGTTCCTATCACGCTGGAGGAGAGTTAATCCTGCAGACCTCGTTCCTCCTGGGAAAGCGCAAGGCCACCCTGAGCCTCAGGGTAGTGCCTAAGTTTGCTCCGTGCAAGCTCTGCGTGCCTCGGTTTCCATGAGGTCTCCACCGTGGTTGTGCCTCAATGGAACGCGAGGATAGCTTTCAGGACTCCAAGCACTCTGGCCTCCGCACCGTTTCCCATGCTACCACACGGATTCCCCCCACGTCTCCTCTCTGCCTGCTGAGCAACAAGCAGCCGTGTAGGCCCTTCAGAACACTGCTTGCATGCAGAGACCAAGGCGGGACACTGCTCTCTGTCTTCCTTTGGAAACCTAGGTTGTCGGAGCTTACCCACCTCACGAAGACAGTCTGAGCCGGTTTCATGAGCTGGGGAACGTGGACTCAGTGAGGACCAGGGCCCTACCTGCACTCTGAAAATCACTCTGCTCAGCCTTCCATCCAGGAGCTCACACCGACTGGCTCGTTGGTTTAGCAGGACGTCTAAGTGAGGTCCAAGCTGAGCAAAGAGCACTCTTCCTCCTTTACCCTGCTAGGCCCACGGAAGAGGTAGAGCCAACTAGGCCTCGCTCAGACCAGGCCTCCTTCAGGGATCTTGCCACACTTCGAAGCCTGCACAGTAAAAGATACTTAGCGAAGTTGCCAGGGTTTCGCCATGCTCTCCCTCGGCAGCTCCACTACTGCAGGTACTCATGTTTGCTTTGAACTAGTATAGGTGTCCCTGCTTCCAAAAGCAGTCTTTTCCCCTTTGGAAATGTGGATTCTTGTAGCCTAGGAGCTGTTTGCGAAACCCTAGGAAGGCCCAGCTTCTACTCACTGCAGGCACGCCCGGGGAGGAAACGAGTATGTTTCCCCAGAGAAACAGGCTGCTTGCAAGTGTCGAGGGGAGCTTCTCAGGTGCCCAGTGTGTCCCGTTTGTTTCCCTTCGCAGCTCCCGTACTGCAGGTACTTATGCTGGGTGCTAACAAGGGTTGGTTGGCTCTGCCGACAAAAGCAGCCTTTTCCCTTTGGAAGCTTGGATTGTAGTGTCTCAGGGGCTGCTTGCCAAAACTTGAAGTTGACCAGGTTATAGCCTCCGCAGGTACGCTTGCGTAGTAAACGAGCACTTTCACCCGATGAACAGCGTTCCTATCACGCTGGAGGAGAGTTAATCCTGCAGACCTCGTTCCTCCTGGGAAAGCGCAAGGCCACCGTGAGCCTCAGGGTAGTGCCTGAGTTTACTCCGGGCAAGCTCTGCGTGCCTCGGTTTCCATGAGGTCTCCACCTTTGTTGTGCCTCAATGGAACGCGAGGATAGCTGTCAGAAATCCAAGCACTCTGGCCTCCGCACCGTTTCCCATGCTACAACACGGATCCCCCCCACGTCTCCTCTCTGCCTGCTGAGCAACAAGCAGCCGTGTAGGCCCTTCAGAACCCTTCTTGCATGCAGAGCCCAAGGCGGCACACTGCTCTCTGTCTTCCTTTGGAAACCTAGGTTGTTGCAGCTTGCCCCAGCTACGAAGACAGTCTGAGCCGGTCTCATGTGCTGAGGAACGTGAACTCAATGAGGAGCAGGGCCATACGTGCACTCAGAAAATCACTCTGCTCAGCCTTCCATCCAGGAACTCACACCGACTGGCTCGTTGGTTTAGCAGGACGTCTAAGTGAGGTCCAAGCTGAGCAAGAGCACAATTCCTCCTTTACCCTGCTAGGCCCCCGGAAGAGGTAGAGCCAACTAGGCCTCGCTCAGGCCATCCCTCCTTCAGGGATCTTGCCACAGTTCGAAGCCTGCACAGTAAAAGATACTTAGCGAAGTTGCCAGGGTTTCGCCATGCTCTCCCTCGGCAGCTCCACTACTGCAGGGACTCATGTTTGCTGTGAACGAGGATAGGTGGCCCTGCTTCAAAAAGCAGTCTTTTCCCCTTTGGAAATGTGGATTCTTTGAGCCTCGGAGCTGTTTGCGAAACCCTAGGAAGGCCCAGCTTCTACTCACTGCAGGCACGCCCGGGCAGGAAACGAGTATGTTTCCCCAGAGAAACAGGCTGCTTGCAAGTGTCGAGAAGAGCTTCTCAGGTGCCCAGTGTGTCCCGTTTGTTTCCCTTCGCAGCTCCCGTACTGCAGGTACTTATGCTGGGTGCTAAAAAGAGTTGGTTGGCTCTGCCGACAAAAGCAGCCTTTTCCCTTTGGAAGCTTGGATTGTAGCGTCTCAGGGGCTGCTTGCCAAACCTTGAAGTTGCCCAGGTTATAGCCTCCGCAGGTACGCTTGCGTAGCAAACGAGCACTTTCTACCGATGAACAGGGTTCCTGTCACGCTGGAGGAGAGTTAATCCCGCAGACCTCGTTCCTCCTGGGAAAGCGCAAGGCCACCCTGAGCCTCAGGGTAGTGCCTAAGTTTCCAACGGGCAAGCTCTGCGTGCCTCGGTTTCCATGAGGTCTCCACCGTTGTTGTGCTTCAATGGAACGCGAGGATAGCTTTCAGGACTCCAAGCACTCTGACCTCCGCACCGTTTCCCATGCTACCACACGGATCCCCCCCACGTCTCCTCTCTGCCTGCTGAGCAACAAGCAGCCGTGTAGGCCCTTCAGAACCCTTCTTGCATGCAGAGCCCAAGGCGGCACACTGCTCTCTGTCTTCCTTTGGAAACCTAGGTTGTCGCAGCTTACCCAGCTCACCAAGACAGTCTGAGCCGGTCTCATGAGCTGGGGAACGTGGACTCAGTGAGGACCAGGACCCTACCTGCACTCAGAAAATCACTCTGCTCAGCCTTCCATCCAGGAGCTCACACCGACTGGCTCGTTGGTTTAGCAGGACGTCTAAGTGAGGTCCAAGCTGAGCAAGAGCACAATTCCTCCTTTACCCTGCTAGGCCCCCGGAAGAGGTAGAGCCAACTAGGCCTCGCTCAGGCCATCCCTCCTTCAGGGATCTTGCCACACTTCGAAGCCTGCACAGTAAAAGATACTTAGCGAAGTTGCCTGGGTTTCGCCATGCTCTCCCTCGGCAGCTCCACTACTGCAGGGACTCATGTTTGCTGTGAACGAGGATAGGTGGCCCTGCTTCAAAAAGCAGTCTTTTCCCCTTTGGAAATGTGGATTCTTTGAGCCTCGGAGCTGTTTGCGAAACCCTAGGAAGGCCCAGCTTCTACTCACTGCAGGCACGCCCGGGCAGGAAACGAGTATGTTTCCCCAGAGAAACAGGCTGCTTGCAAGTGTCGAGAAGAGCTTCTCAGGTGCCCAGTGTGTCCCGTTTGTTTCCCTTCGCAGCTCCCGTACTGCAGGTACTTATGCTGGGTGCTAAAAAGAGTTGGTTGGCTCTGCCGACAAAAGCAGCCTTTTCCCTTTGGAAGCTTGGATTGTAGCGTCTCAGGGGCTGCTTGCCAAACCTTGAAGTTGCCCAGGTTATAGCCTCCGCAGGTACGCTTGCGTAGCAAACGAGCACTTTCTACCGATGAACAGGGTTCCTGTCACGCTGGAGGAGAGTTAATCCCGCAGACCTCGTTCCTCCTGGGAAAGCGCAAGGCCACCCTGAGCCTCAGGGTAGTGCCTAAGTTTCCAACGGGCAAGCTCTGCGTGCCTCGGTTTCCATGAGGTCTCCACCGTTGTTGTGCTTCAATGGAACGCGAGGATAGCTTTCAGGACTCCAAGCACTCTGACCTCCGCACCGTTTCCCATGCTACCACACGGATCCCCCCCACGTCTCCTCTCTGCCTGCTGAGCAACAAGCAGCCGTGTAGGCCCTTCAGAACACTTCATGCATGCAGAGCCCAAGGCGGCACACTGCTCTCTGTCTTCCTTTGGAAACCTAGGTTGTCGCAGCTTACCCAGCTCACCAAGACAGTCTGAGCCGGTCTCATGAGCTGGGGAACGTGGACTCAGTGAGGACCAGGACCCTACCTGCACTCAGAAAATCACTCTGCTCAGCCTTCCATCCAGGAGCTCACACCGACTGGCTCGTTGGTTTAGCAGGACGTCTAAGTGAGGTCCAAGCTGAGCAAAGAACACACTTCCTCCTTTACCCTGCTAGGCCCACGGAAGAGGTAGAGCCAACTAGGCCTCGCTCAGGCCAGCCCTCCTTCAGGGATCTTGCCACACTTCGAAGCCTGCACAGTAAAAGATATTTAGCGAAGTTGCCAGGGTTTCGCCATTCTCCCTCGGCAGCTCTACTACTGCAGGGACTCATGTTTGCTGTGAACTAGGATAGGTGGCCCACTTCAAAAAGCAGTCTTTTCCCCTTTGGAAAGGTGGATTCTTGTAGCCTAGGAGCTGTTTGCGAAACCATAGGAAGGCCCAGCTTTTACTCACTGCAGGCACGCCCGGGGAGGAAACGAGTATGTTTCCCCAGAGAAACAGGCTGCTTGCAAGTGTCGAGGGGAGCTTCTCAGGTGCCCAGTGTGTCCGTTTGTTTCCCTTCGCAGCTCCCGTACTGCAGGTACTTATGCTGGGTGCTAACAAGGGTTGGTTGGCTCTGCCGACAAAAGCAGCCTTTTCCCTTTGGAAGCTTGGATTGTAGTGTCTCAGGGGCTGCTTGCCAAACCTTGAAGTTGACCAGGTTATAGCCTCCGCAGGTACGCTTGCGTAGCAAACGAGCACTTTCACCCGATGAACAGCGTTCCTATCACGCTGGAGGAGAGTTAATCCTGCAGACCTCGTTCCTCCTGGGAAAGCGCAAGGCCACCCTGAGCCTCAGGGTAGTGCCTAAGTTTGCTCCGTGCAAGCTCTGCGTGCCTCGGTTTCCATGAGGTCTCCACCGTGGTTGTGCCTCAATGGAACGCGAGGATAGCTTTCAGGACTCCAAGCACTCTGGCCTCCGCACCGTTTCCCATGCTACCACACGGATTCCCCCCACATCTCCTCTCTGCCTGCTGAGCAACAAGCAGCCGTGTAGGCCCTTCAGAACACTGCTTGCATGCAGAGACCAAGGCGGGACACTGCTCTCTGTCTTCCTTTGGAAACCTAGGTTGTCGGAGCTTACCCACCTCACGAAGACAGTCTGAGCCGGTTTCATGAGCTGGGGAACGTGGACTCAGTGAGGACCAGGGCCCTACCTGCACTCTGAAAATCACTCTGCTCAGCCTTCCATCCAGGAGCTCACACCGACTGGCTCGTTGGTTTAGCAGGACGTCTAAGTGAGGTCCAAGCTGAGCAAAGAGCACTCTTCCTCCTTTACCCTGCTAGGCCCACGGAAGAGGTAGAGCCAACTAGGCCTCGCTCAGACCAGGCCTCCTTCAGGGATCTTGCCACACTTCGAAGCCTGCACAGTAAATATACTTAGCGAAGTTGCCAGGGTTTCGCCATGCTCTCCCTCGGCAGCTCCACTACTGCAGGTACTCATGTTTGCTTTGAACTAGTATAGGTGTCCCTGCTTCCAAAAGCAGTCTTTTCCCCTTTGGAAATGTGGATTCTTGTAGCCTAGGAGCTGTTTGCGAAACCCTAGGAAGGCCCAGCTTCTACTCACTGCAGGCACGCCCGGGGAGGAAACGAGTATGTTTCCCCAGAGAAACAGGCTGCTTGCAAGTGTCGAGGGGAGCTTCTCAGGTGCCCAGTGTGTCCCGTTTGTTTCCCTTCGCAGCTCCCGTACTGCAGGTACTTATGCTGGGTGCTAACAAGGGTTGGTTGGCTCTGCCGACAAAAGCAGCCTTTTCCCTTTGGAAGCTTGGATTGTAGTGTCTCAGGGGCTGCTTGCCAAAACTTGAAGTTGACCAGGTTATAGCCTCCGCAGGTACGCTTGCGTAGTAAACGAGCACTTTCACCCGATGAACAGCGTTCCTATCACGCTGGAGGAGAGTTAATCCTGCAGACCTCGTTCCTCCTGGGAAAGCGCAAGGCCACCGTGAGCCTCAGGGTAGTGCCTGAGTTTACTCCGGGCAAGCTCTGCGTGCCTCGGTTTCCATGAGGTCTCCACCGTTGTTGTGCCTCAATGGAACGCGAGGATAGCTGTCAGAAATCCAAGCACTCTGGCCTCCGCACCGTTTCCCATGCTACAACACGGATCCCCCCCACGTCTCCTCTCTGCCTGCTGAGCAACAAGCAGCCGTGTAGGCCCTTCAGAACCCTTCTTGCATGCAGAGCCCAAGGCGGCACACTGCTCTCTGTCTTCCTTTGGAAACCTAGGTTGTTGCAGCTTGCCCCAGCTACGAAGACAGTCTGAGCCGGTCTCATGTGCTGAGGAACGTGAACTCAATGAGGAGCAGGGCCATACGTGCACTCAGAAAATCACTCTGCTCAGCCTTCCATCCAGGAACTCACACCGACTGGCTCGTTGGTTTAGCAGGACGTCTAAGTGAGGTCCAAGCTGAGCAAGAGCACAATTCCTCCTTTACCCTGCTAGGCCCCCGGAAGAGGTAGAGCCAACTAGGCCTCGCTCAGGCCATCCCTCCTTCAGGGATCTTGCCACAGTTCGAAGCCTGCACAGTAAAAGATACTTAGCGAAGTTGCCAGGGTTTCGCCATGCTCTCCCTCGGCAGCTCCACTACTGCAGGGACTCATGTTTGCTGTGAACGAGGATAGGTGGCCCTGCTTCAAAAAGCAGTCTTTTCCCCTTTGGAAATGTGGATTCTTTGAGCCTCGGAGCTGTTTGCGAAACCCTAGGAAGGCCCAGCTTCTACTCACTGCAGGCACGCCCGGGCAGGAAACGAGTATGTTTCCCCAGAGAAACAGGCTGCTTGCAAGTGTCGAGAAGAGCTTCTCAGGTGCCCAGTGTGTCCCGTTTGTTTCCCTTCGCAGCTCCCGTACTGCAGGTACTTATGCTGGGTGCTAAAAAGAGTTGGTTGGCTCTGCCGACAAAAGCAGCCTTTTCCCTTTGGAAGCTTGGATTGTAGCGTCTCAGGGGCTGCTTGCCAAACCTTGAAGTTGCCCAGGTTATAGCCTCCGCAGGTACGCTTGCGTAGCAAACGAGCACTTTCTACCGATGAACAGGCTTCCTGTCACGCTGGAGGAGAGTTAATCCCGCAGACCTCGTTCCTCCTGGGAAAGCGCAAGGCCACCCTGAGCCTCAGGGTAGTGCCTAAGTTTCCAACGGGCAAGCTCTGCGTGCCTCGGTTTCCATGAGGTCTCCACCGTTGTTGTGCTTCAATGGAACGCGAGGATAGCTTTCAGGACTCCAAGCACTCTGACCTCCGCACCGTTTCCCATGCTACCACACGGATCCCCCCCACGTCTCCTCTCTGCCTGCTGAGCAACAAGCAGCCGTGTAGGCCCTTCAGAACACTTCTTGCATGCAGAGCCCAAGGCGGCACACTGCTCTCTGTCTTCCTTTGGAAACCTAGGTTGTCGCAGCTTACCCAGCTCACCAAGACAGTCTGAGCCGGTCTCATGAGCTGGGGAACGTGGACTCAGTGAGGACCAGGACCCTACCTGCACTCAGAAAATCACTCTGCTCAGCCTTCCATCCAGGAGCTCACACCGACTGGCTCGTTGGTTTAGCAGGACGTCTAAGTGAGGTCCAAGCTGAGCAAAGAACACACTTCCTCCTTTACCCTGCTAGGCCCACGGAAGAGGTAGAGCCAACTAGGCCTCGCTCAGGCCAGCCCTCCTTCAGGGATCTTGCCACACTTCGAAGCCTGCACAGTAAAAGATATTTAGCGAAGTTGCCAGGGTTTCGCCATTCTCCCTCGGCAGCTCCACTACTGCAGGGACTCATGTTTGCTGTGAACTAGGATAGGTGGCCCACTTCAAAAAGCAGTCTTTTCCCCTTTGGAAAGGTGGATTCTTGTAGCCTAGGAGCTGTTTGCGAAACCATAGGAAGGCCCAGCTTTTACTCACTGCAGGCACGCCCGGGGAGGAAACGAGTATGTTTCCCCAGAGAAACAGGCTGCTTGCAAGTGTCGAGGGGAGCTTCTCAGGTGCCCAGTGTGTCCGTTTGTTTCCCTTCGCAGCTCCCGTACTGCAGGTACTTATGCTGGGTGCTAACAAGGGTTGGTTGGCTCTGCCGACAAAAGCAGCCTTTTCCCTTTGGAAGCTTGGATTGTAGTGTCTCAGGGGCTGCTTGCCAAACCTTGAAGTTGACCAGGTTATAGCCTCCGCAGGTACGCTTGCGTAGCAAACGAGCACTTTCACCCGATGAACAGCGTTCCTATCACGCTGGAGGAGAGTTAATCCTGCAGACCTCGTTCCTCCTGGGAAAGCGCAAGGCCACCCTGAGCCTCAGGGTAGTGCCTAAGTTTGCTCCGTGCAAGCTCTGCGTGCCTCGGTTTCCATGAGGTCTCCACCGTGGTTGTGCCTCAATGGAACGCGAGGATAGCTTTCAGGACTCCAAGCACTCTGGCCTCCGCACCGTTTCCCATGCTACCACACGGATTCCCCCCACGTCTCCTCTCTGCCTGCTGAGCAACAAGCAGCCGTGTAGGCCCTTCAGAACACTGCTTGCATGCAGAGACCAAGGCGGGACACTGCTCTCTGTCTTCCTTTGGAAACCTAGGTTGTCGGAGCTTACCCACCTCACGAAGACAGTCTGAGCCGGTTTCATGAGCTGGGGAACGTGGACTCAGTGAGGACCAGGGCCCTACCTGCACTCTGAAAATCACTCTGCTCAGCCTTCCATCCAGGAGCTCACACCGACTGGCTCGTTGGTTTAGCAGGACGTCTAAGTGAGGTCCAAGCTGAGCAAAGAGCACTCTTCCTCCTTTACCCTGCTAGGCCCACGGAAGAGGTAGAGCCAACTAGGCCTCGCTCATACCAGGCCTCCTTCAGGGATCTTGCCACACTTCGAAGCCTGCACAGTAAAAGATACTTAGCGAAGTTGCCAGGGTTTCGCCATGCTCTCCCTCGGCAGCTCCACTACTGCAGGTACTCATGTTTGCTTTGAACTAGTATAGGTGTCCCTGCTTCCAAAAGCAGTCTTTTCCCCTTTGGAAATGTGGATTCTTGTAGCCTAGGAGCTGTTTGCGAAACCCTAGGAAGGCCCAGCTTCTACTCACTGCAGGCACGCCCGGGGAGGAAACGAGTATGTTTCCCCAGAGAAACAGGCTGCTTGCAAGTGTCGAGGGGAGCTTCTCAGGTGCCCAGTGTGTCCCGTTTGTTTCCCTTCGCAGCTCCCGTACTGCAGGTACTTATGCTGGGTGCTAACAAGGGTTGGTTGGCTCTGCCGACAAAAGCAGCCTTTTCCCTTTGGAAGCTTGGATTGTAGTGTCTCAGGGGCTGCTTGCCAAAACTTGAAGTTGACCAGGTTATAGCCTCCGCAGGTACGCTTGCGTAGTAAACGAGCACTTTCACCCGATGAACAGCGTTCCTATCACGCTGGAGGAGAGTTAATCCTGCAGACCTCGTTCCTCCTGGGAAAGCGCAAGGCCACCGTGAGCCTCAGGGTAGTGCCTGAGTTTACTCCGGGCAAGCTCTGCGTGCCTCGGTTTCCATGAGGTCTCCACCTTTGTTGTGCCTCAATGGAACGCGAGGATAGCTGTCAGAAATCCAAGCACTCTGGCCTCCGCACCGTTTCCCATGCTACAACACGGATCCCCCCCACGTCTCCTCTCTGCCTGCTGAGCAACAAGCAGCCGTGTAGGCCCTTCAGAACCCTTCTTGCATGCAGAGCCCAAGGCGGCACACTGCTCTCTGTCTTCCTTTGGAAACCTAGGTCGTTGCAGCTTGCCCCAGCTACGAAGACAGTCTGAGCCGGTCTCATGTGCTGAGGAACGTGAACTCAATGAGGAGCAGGGCCATACGTGCACTCAGAAAATCACTCTGCTCAGCCTTCCATCCAGGAACTCACACCGACTGGCTCGTTGGTTTAGCAGGACGTCTAAGTGAGGTCCAAGCTGAGCAAGAGCACAATTCCTCCTTTACCCTGCTAGGCCCCCGGAAGAGGTAGAGCCAACTAGGCCTCGCTCAGGCCATCCCTCCTTCAGGGATCTTGCCACACTTCGAAGCCTGCACAGTAAAAGATACTTAGCGAAGTTGCCAGGGTTTCGCCATGCTCTCCCTCGGCAGCTCCACTACTGCAGGGACTCATGTTTGCTGTGAACGAGGATAGGTGGCCCTGCTTCAAAAAGCAGTCTTTTCCCCTTTGGAAATGTGGATTCTTTGAGCCTCGGAGCTGTTTGCGAAACCCTAGGAAGGCCCAGCTTCTACTCACTGCAGGCACGCCCGGGCAGGAAACGAGTATGTTTCCCCAGAGAAACAGGCTGCTTGCAAGTGTCGAGAAGAGCTTCTCAGGTGCCCAGTGTGTCCCGTTTGTTTCCCTTCGCAGCTCCCGTACTGCAGGTACTTATGCTGGGTGCTAAAAAGAGTTGGTTGGCTCTGCCGACAAAAGCAGCCTTTTCCCTTTGGAAGCTTGGATTGTAGCGTCTCAGGGGCTGCTTGCCAAACCTTGAAGTTGCCCAGGTTATAGCCTCCGCAGGTACGCTTGCGTAGCAAACGAGCACTTTCTACCGATGAACAGGGTTCCTGTCACGCTGGAGGAGAGTTAATCCCGCAGACCTCGTTCCTCCTGGGAAAGCGCAAGGCCACCCTGAGCCTCAGGGTAGTGCCTAAGTTTCCAACGGGCAAGCTCTGCGTGCCTCGGTTTCCATGAGGTCTCCACCGTTGTTGTGCTTCAATGGAACGCGAGGATAGCTTTCAGGACTCCAAGCACTCTGACCTCCGCACCGTTTCCCATGCTACCACACGGATCCCCCCCACGTCTCCTCTCTGCCTGCTGAGCAACAAGCAGCCGTGTAGGCCCTTCAGAACACTTCTTGCATGCAGAGCCCAAGGCGGCACACTGCTCTCTGTCTTCCTTTGGAAACCTAGGTTGTCGCAGCTTACCCAGCTCACCAAGACAGTCTGAGCCGGTCTCATGAGCTGGGGAACGTGGACTCAGTGAGGACCAGGACCCTACCTGCACTCAGAAAATCACTCTGCTCAGCCTTCCATCCAGGAGCTCACACCGACTGGCTCGTTGGTTTAGCAGGACGTCTAAGTGAGGTCCAAGCTGAGCAAAGAACACACTTCCTCCTTTACCCTGCTAGGCCCACGGAAGAGGTAGAGCCAACTAGGCCTCGCTCAGGCCAGCCCTCCTTCAGGGATCTTGCCACACTTCGAAGCCTGCACAGTAAAAGATATTTAGCGAAGTTGCCAGGGTTTCGCCATTCTCCCTCGGCAGCTCCACTACTGCAGGGACTCATGTTTGCTGTGAACTAGGATAGGTGGCCCACTTCAAAAAGCAGTCTTTTCCCCTTTGGAAAGGTGGATTCTTGTAGCCTAGGAGCTGTTTGCGAAACCCTAGGAAGGCCCAGCTTTTACTCACTGCAGGCACGCCCGGGGAGGAAACGAGTATGTTTCCCCAGAGAAACAGGCTGCTTGCAAGTGTCGAGGGGAGCTTCTCAGGTGCCCAGTGTGTCCGTTTGTTTCCCTTCGCAGCTCCCGTACTGCAGGTACTTATGCTGGGTGCTAACAAGGGTTGGTTGGCTCTGCCGACAAAAGCAGCCTTTTCCCTTTGGAAGCTTGGATTGTAGGGTCTCAGGGGCTGCTTGCCAAACCTTGAAGTTGACCAGGTTATAGCCTCCGCAGGTACGCTTGCGTAGCAAACGAGCACTTTCACCCGATGAACAGCGTTCCTATCACGCTGGAGGAGAGTTAATCCTGCAGACCTCGTTCCTCCTGGGAAAGCGCAAGGCCACCCTGAGCCTCAGGGTAGTGCCTAAGTTTGCTCCGTGCAAGCTCTGCGTGCCTCGGTTTCCATGAGGTCTCCACCGTGGTTGTGCCTCAATGGAACGCGAGGATAGCTTTCAGGACTCCAAGCACTCTGGCCTCCGCACCGTTTCCCATGCTACCACACGGATTCCCCCCACGTCTCCTCTCTGCCTGCTGAGCAACAAGCAGCCGTGTAGGCCCTTCAGAACACTGCTTGCATGCAGAGACCAAGGCGGGACACTGCTCTCTGTCTTCCTTTGGAAACCTAGGTTGTCGGAGCTTACCCACCTCACGAAGACAGTCTGAGCCGGTTTCATGAGCTGGGGAACGTGGACTCAGTGAGGACCAGGGCCCTACCTGCACTCTGAAAATCACTCTGCTCAGCCTTCCATCCAGGAGCTCACACCGACTGGCTCGTTGGTTTAGCAGGACGTCTAAGTGAGGTCCAAGCTGAGCAAAGAGCACTCTTCCTCCTTTACCCTGCTAGGCCCACGGAAGAGGTAGAGCCAACTAGGCCTCGCTCAGACCAGGCCTCCTTCAGGGATCTTGCCACACTTCGAAGCCTGCACAGTAAAAGATACTTAGCGAAGTTGCCAGGGTTTCGCCATGCTCTCCCTCGGCAGCTCCACTACTGCAGGTACTCATGTTTGCTTTGAACTAGTATAGGTGTCCCTGCTTCCAAAAGCAGTCTTTTCCCCTTTGGAAATGTGGATTCTTGTAGCCTAGGAGCTGTTTGCGAAACCCTAGGAAGGCCCAGCTTCTACTCACTGCAGGCACGCCCGGGGAGGAAACGAGTATGTTTCCCCAGAGAAACAGGCTGCTTGCAAGTGTCGAGGGGAGCTTCTCAGGTGCCCAGTGTGTCCCGTTTGTTTCCCTTCGCAGCTCCCGTACTGCAGGTACTTATGCTGGGTGCTAACAAGGGTTGGTTGGCTCTGCCGACAAAAGCAGCCTTTTCCCTTTGGAAGCTTGGATTGTAGTGTCTCAGGGGCTGCTTGCCAAAACTTGAAGTTGACCAGGTTATAGCCTCCGCAGGTACGCTTGCGTAGTAAACGAGCACTTTCACCCGATGAACAGCGTTCCTATCACGCTGGAGGAGAGTTAATCCTGCAGACCTCGTTCCTCCTGGGAAAGCGCAAGGCCACCGTGAGCCTCAGGGTAGTGCCTGAGTTTACTCCGGGCAAGCTCTGCGTGCCTCGGTTTCCATGAGGTCTCCACCTTTGTTGTGCCTCAATGGAACGCGAGGATAGCTGTCAGAAATCCAAGCACTCTGGCCTCCGCACCGTTTCCCATGCTACAACACGGATCCCCCCCACGTCTCCTCTCTGCCTGCTGAGCAACAAGCAGCCGTGTAGGCCCTTCAGAACCCTTCTTGCATGCAGAGCCCAAGGCGGCACACTGCTCTCTGTCTTCCTTTGGAAACCTAGGTTGTTGCAGCTTGCCCCAGCTACGAAGACAGTCTGAGCCGGTCTCATGTGCTGAGGAACGTGAACTCAATGAGGAGCAGGGCCATACGTGCACTCAGAAAATCACTCTGCTCAGCCTTCCATCCAGGAACTCACACCGACTGGCTCGTTGGTTTAGCAGGACGTCTAAGTGAGGTCCAAGCTGAGCAAGAGCACAATTCCTCCTTTACCCTGCTAGGCCCCCGGAAGAGGTAGAGCCAACTAGGCCTCGCTCAGGCCATCCCTCCTTCAGGGATCTTGCCACAGTTCGAAGCCTGCACAGTAAAAGATACTTAGCGAAGTTGCCAGGGTTTCGCCATGCTCTCCCTCGGCAGCTCCACTACTGCAGGGACTCATGTTTGCTGTGAACGAGGATAGGTGGCCCTGCTTCAAAAAGCAGTCTTTTCCCCTTTGGAAATGTGGATTCTTTGAGCCTCGGAGCTGTTTGCGAAACCCTAGGAAGGCCCAGCTTCTACTCACTGCAGGCACGCCCGGGCAGGAAACGAGTATGTTTCCCCAGAGAAACAGGCTGCTTGCAAGTGTCGAGAAGAGCTTCTCAGGTGCCCAGTGTGTCCCGTTTGTTTCCCTTCGCAGCTCCCGTACTGCAGGTACTTATGCTGGGTGCTAAAAAGAGTTGGTTGGCTCTGCCGACAAAAGCAGCCTTTTCCCTTTGGAAGCTTGGATTGTAGCGTCTCAGGGGCTGCTTGCCAAACCTTGAAGTTGCCCAGGTTATAGCCTCCGCAGGTACGCTTGCGTAGCAAACGAGCACTTTCTACCGATGAACAGGGTTCCTGTCACGCTGGAGGAGAGTTAATCCCGCAGACCTCGTTCCTCCTGGGAAAGCGCAAGGCCACCCTGAGCCTCAGGGTAGTGCCTAAGTTTCCAACGGGCAAGCTCTGCGTGCCTCGGTTTCCATGAGGTCTCCACCGTTGTTGTGCTTCAATGGAACGCGAGGATAGCTTTCAGGACTCCAAGCACTCTGACCTCCGCACCGTTTCCCATGCTACCACACGGATCCCCCCCACGTCTCCTCTCTGCCTGCTGAGCAACAAGCAGCCGTGTAGGCCCTTCAGAACCCTTCTTGCATGCAGAGCCCAAGGCGGCACACTGCTCTCTGTCTTCCTTTGGAAACCTAGGTTGTCGCAGCTTACCCAGCTCACCAAGACAGTCTGAGCCGGTCTCATGAGCTGGGGAACGTGGACTCAGTGAGGACCAGGACCCTACCTGCACTCAGAAAATCACTCTGCTCAGCCTTCCATCCAGGAGCTCACACCGACTGGCTCGTTGGTTTAGCAGGACGTCTAAGTGAGGTCCAAGCTGAGCAAGAGCACAATTCCTCCTTTACCCTGCTAGGCCCCCGGAAGAGGTAGAGCCAACTAGGCCTCGCTCAGGCCATCCCTCCTTCAGGGATCTTGCCACACTTCGAAGCCTGCACAGTAAAAGATACTTAGCGAAGTTGCCTGGGTTTCGCCATGCTCTCCCTCGGCAGCTCCACTACTGCAGGGACTCATGTTTGCTGTGAACGAGGATAGGTGGCCCTGCTTCAAAAAGCAGTCTTTTCCCCTTTGGAAATGTGGATTCTTTGAGCCTCGGAGCTGTTTGCGAAACCCTAGGAAGGCCCAGCTTCTACTCACTGCAGGCACGCCCGGGCAGGAAACGAGTATGTTTCCCCAGAGAAACAGGCTGCTTGCAAGTGTCGAGAAGAGCTTCTCAGGTGCCCAGTGTGTCCCGTTTGTTTCCCTTCGCAGCTCCCGTACTGCAGGTACTTATGCTGGGTGCTAAAAAGAGTTGGTTGGCTCTGCCGACAAAAGCAGCCTTTTCCCTTTGGAAGCTTGGATTGTAGCGTCTCAGGGGCTGCTTGCCAAACCTTGAAGTTGCCCAGGTTATAGCCTCCGCAGGTACGCTTGCGTAGCAAACGAGCACTTTCTACCGATGAACAGGGTTCCTGTCACGCTGGAGGAGAGTTAATCCCGCAGACCTCGTTCCTCCTGGGAAAGCGCAAGGCCACCCTGAGCCTCAGGGTAGTGCCTAAGTTTCCAACGGGCAAGCTCTGCGTGCCTCGGTTTCCATGAGGTCTCCACCGTTGTTGTGCTTCAATGGAACGCGAGGATAGCTTTCAGGACTCCAAGCACTCTGACCTCCGCACCGTTTCCCATGCTACCACACGGATCCCCCCCACGTCTCCTCTCTGCCTGCTGAGCAACAAGCAGCCGTGTAGGCCCTTCAGAACACTTCATGCATGCAGAGCCCAAGGCGGCACACTGCTCTCTGTCTTCCTTTGGAAACCTAGGTTGTCGCAGCTTACCCAGCTCACCAAGACAGTCTGAGCCGGTCTCATGAGCTGGGGAACGTGGACTCAGTGAGGACCAGGACCCTACCTGCACTCAGAAAATCACTCTGCTCAGCCTTCCATCCAGGAGCTCACACCGACTGGCTCGTTGGTTTAGCAGGACGTCTAAGTGAGGTCCAAGCTGAGCAAAGAACACACTTCCTCCTTTACCCTGCTAGGCCCACGGAAGAGGTAGAGCCAACTAGGCCTCGCTCAGGCCAGCCCTCCTTCAGGGATCTTGCCACACTTCGAAGCCTGCACAGTAAAAGATATTTAGCGAAGTTGCCAGGGTTTCGCCATTCTCCCTCGGCAGCTCTACTACTGCAGGGACTCATGTTTGCTGTGAACTAGGATAGGTGGCCCACTTCAAAAAGCAGTCTTTTCCCCTTTGGAAAGGTGGATTCTTGTAGCCTAGGAGCTGTTTGCGAAACCATAGGAAGGCCCAGCTTTTACTCACTGCAGGCACGCCCGGGGAGGAAACGAGTATGTTTCCCCAGAGAAACAGGCTGCTTGCAAGTGTCGAGGGGAGCTTCTCAGGTGCCCAGTGTGTCCGTTTGTTTCCCTTCGCAGCTCCCGTACTGCAGGTACTTATGCTGGGTGCTAACAAGGGTTGGTTGGCTCTGCCGACAAAAGCAGCCTTTTCCCTTTGGAAGCTTGGATTGTAGTGTCTCAGGGGCTGCTTGCCAAACCTTGAAGTTGACCAGGTTATAGCCTCCGCAGGTACGCTTGCGTAGCAAACGAGCACTTTCACCCGATGAACAGCGTTCCTATCACGCTGGAGGAGAGTTAATCCTGCAGACCTCGTTCCTCCTGGGAAAGCGCAAGGCCACCCTGAGCCTCAGGGTAGTGCCTAAGTTTGCTCCGTGCAAGCTCTGCGTGCCTCGGTTTCCATGAGGTCTCCACCGTGGTTGTGCCTCAATGGAACGCGAGGATAGCTTTCAGGACTCCAAGCACTCTGGCCTCCGCACCGTTTCCCATGCTACCACACGGATTCCCCCCACATCTCCTCTCTGCCTGCTGAGCAACAAGCAGCCGTGTAGGCCCTTCAGAACACTGCTTGCATGCAGAGACCAAGGCGGGACACTGCTCTCTGTCTTCCTTTGGAAACCTAGGTTGTCGGAGCTTACCCACCTCACGAAGACAGTCTGAGCCGGTTTCATGAGCTGGGGAACGTGGACTCAGTGAGGACCAGGGCCCTACCTGCACTCTGAAAATCACTCTGCTCAGCCTTCCATCCAGGAGCTCACACCGACTGGCTCGTTGGTTTAGCAGGACGTCTAAGTGAGGTCCAAGCTGAGCAAAGAGCACTCTTCCTCCTTTACCCTGCTAGGCCCACGGAAGAGGTAGAGCCAACTAGGCCTCGCTCAGACCAGGCCTCCTTCAGGGATCTTGCCACACTTCGAAGCCTGCACAGTAAATATACTTAGCGAAGTTGCCAGGGTTTCGCCATGCTCTCCCTCGGCAGCTCCACTACTGCAGGTACTCATGTTTGCTTTGAACTAGTATAGGTGTCCCTGCTTCCAAAAGCAGTCTTTTCCCCTTTGGAAATGTGGATTCTTGTAGCCTAGGAGCTGTTTGCGAAACCCTAGGAAGGCCCAGCTTCTACTCACTGCAGGCACGCCCGGGGAGGAAACGAGTATGTTTCCCCAGAGAAACAGGCTGCTTGCAAGTGTCGAGGGGAGCTTCTCAGGTGCCCAGTGTGTCCCGTTTGTTTCCCTTCGCAGCTCCCGTACTGCAGGTACTTATGCTGGGTGCTAACAAGGGTTGGTTGGCTCTGCCGACAAAAGCAGCCTTTTCCCTTTGGAAGCTTGGATTGTAGTGTCTCAGGGGCTGCTTGCCAAAACTTGAAGTTGACCAGGTTATAGCCTCCGCAGGTACGCTTGCGTAGTAAACGAGCACTTTCACCCGATGAACAGCGTTCCTATCACGCTGGAGGAGAGTTAATCCTGCAGACCTCGTTCCTCCTGGGAAAGCGCAAGGCCACCGTGAGCCTCAGGGTAGTGCCTGAGTTTACTCCGGGCAAGCTCTGCGTGCCTCGGTTTCCATGAGGTCTCCACCTTTGTTGTGCCTCAATGGAACGCGAGGATAGCTGTCAGAAATCCAAGCACTCTGGCCTCCGCACCGTTTCCCATGCTACAACACGGATCCCCCCCACGTCTCCTCTCTGCCTGCTGAGCAACAAGCAGCCGTGTAGGCCCTTCAGAACCCTTCTTGCATGCAGAGCCCAAGGCGGCACACTGCTCTCTGTCTTCCTTTGGAAACCTAGGTTGTTGCAGCTTGCCCCAGCTACGAAGACAGTCTGAGCCGGTCTCATGTGCTGAGGAACGTGAACTCAATGAGGAGCAGGGCCATACGTGCACTCAGAAAATCACTCTGCTCAGCCTTCCATCCAGGAACTCACACCGACTGGCTCGTTGGTTTAGCAGGACGTCTAAGTGAGGTCCAAGCTGAGCAAGAGCACAATTCCTCCTTTACCCTGCTAGGCCCCCGGAAGAGGTAGAGCCAACTAGGCCTCGCTCAGGCCATCCCTCCTTCAGGGATCTTGCCACTCTTCGAAGCCTGCACAGTAAAAGATACTTAGCGAAGTTGCCAGGGTTTCGCCATGCTCTCCCTCGGCAGCTCCACTACTGCAGGGACTCATGTTTGCTGTGAACGAGGATAGGTGGCCCTGCTTCAAAAAGCAGTCTTTTCCCCTTTGGAAATGTGGATTCTTTGAGCCTCGGAGCTGTTTGCGAAACCCTAGGAAGGCCCAGCTTCTACTCACTGCAGGCACGCCCGGGCAGGAAACGAGTATGTTTCCCCAGAGAAACAGGCTGCTTGCAAGTGTCGAGAAGAGCTTCTCAGGTGCCCAGTGTGTCCCGTTTGTTTCCCTTCGCAGCTCCCGTACTGCAGGTACTTATGCTGGGTGCTAAAAAGAGTTGGTTGGCTCTGCCGACAAAAGCAGCCTTTTCCCTTTGGAAGCTTGGATTGTAGCGTCTCAGGGGCTGCTTGCCAAACCTTGAAGTTGCCCAGGTTATAGCCTCCGCAGGTACGCTTGCGTAGCAAACGAGCACTTTCTACCGATGAACAGGCTTCCTGTCACGCTGGAGGAGAGTTAATCCCGCAGACCTCGTTCCTCCTGGGAAAGCGCAAGGCCACCCTGAGCCTCAGGGTAGTGCCTAAGTTTCCAACGGGCAAGCTCTGCGTGCCTCGGTTTCCATGAGGTCTCCACCGTTGTTGTGCTTCAATGGAACGCGAGGATAGCTTTCAGGACTCCAAGCACTCTGACCTCCGCACCGTTTCCCATGCTACCACACGGATCCCCCCCACGTCTCCTCTCTGCCTGCTGAGCAACAAGCAGCCGTGTAGGCCCTTCAGAACACTTCTTGCATGCAGAGCCCAAGGCGGCACACTACTCTCTGTCTTCCTTTGGAAACCTAGGTTGTCGCAGCTTACCCAGCTCACCAAGACAGTCTGAGCCGGTCTCATGAGCTGGGGAACGTGGACTCAGTGAGGACCAGGACCCTACCTGCACTCAGAAAATCACTCTGCTCAGCCTTCCATCCAGGAGCTCACACCGACTGGCTCGTTGGTTTAGCAGGACGTCTAAGTGAGGTCCAAGCTGAGCAAAGAACACACTTCCTCCTTTACCCTGCTAGGCCCACGGAAGAGGTAGAGCCAACTAGGCCTCGCTCAGGCCAGCCCTCCTTCAGGGATCTTGCCACACTTCGAAGCCTGCACAGTAAAAGATATTTAGCGAAGTTGCCAGGGTTTCGCCATTCTCCCTCGGCAGCTCTACTACTGCAGGGACTCATGTTTGCTGTGAACTAGGATAGGTGGCCCACTTCAAAAAGCAGTCTTTTCCCCTTTGGAAAGGTGGATTCTTGTAGCCTAGGAGCTGTTTGCGAAACCATAGGAAGGCCCAGCTTTTACTCACTGCAGGCACGCCCGGGGAGGAAACGAGTATGTTTCCCCAGAGAAACAGGCTGCTTGCAAGTGTCGAGGGGAGCTTCTCAGGTGCCCAGTGTGTCCGTTTGTTTCCCTTCGCAGCTCCCGTACTGCAGGTACTTATGCTGGGTGCTAACAAGGGTTGGTTGGCTCTGCCGACAAAAGCAGCCTTTTCCCTTTGGAAGCTTGGATTGTAGTGTCTCAGGGGCTGCTTGCCAAACCTTGAAGTTGACCAGGTTATAGCCTCCGCAGGTACGCTTGCGTAGCAAACGAGCACTTTCACCCGATGAACAGCGTTCCTATCACGCTGGAGGAGAGTTAATCCTGCAGACCTCGTTCCTCCTGGGAAAGCGCAAGGCCACCCTGAGCCTCAGGGTAGTGCCTAAGTTTGCTCCGTGCAAGCTCTGCGTGCCTCGGTTTCCATGAGGTCTCCACCGTGGTTGTGCCTCAATGGAACGCGAGGATAGCTTTCAGGACTCCAAGCACTCTGGCCTCCGCACCGTTTCCCATGCTACCACACGGATTCCCCCCACGTCTCCTCTCTGCCTGCTGAGCAACAAGCAGCCGTGTAGGCCCTTCAGAACACTGCTTGCATGCAGAGACCAAGGCGGGACACTGCTCTCTGTCTTCCTTTGGAAACCTAGGTTGTCGGAGCTTACCCACCTCACGAAGACAGTCTGAGCCGGTTTCATGAGCTGGGGAACGTGGACTCAGTGAGGACCAGGGCCCTACCTGCACTCTGAAAATCACTCTGCTCAGCCTTCCATCCAGGAGCTCACACCGACTGGCTCGTTGGTTTAGCAGGACGTCTAAGTGAGGTCCAAGCTGAGCAAAGAGCACTCTTCCTCCTTTACCCTGCTAGGCCCACGGAAGAGGTAGAGCCAACTAGGCCTCGCTCATACCAGGCCTCCTTCAGGGATCTTGCCACACTTCGAAGCCTGCACAGTAAAAGATACTTAGCGAAGTTGCCAGGGTTTCGCCATGCTCTCCCTCGGCAGCTCCACTACTGCAGGTACTCATGTTTGCTTTGAACTAGTATAGGTGTCCCTGCTTCCAAAAGCAGTCTTTTCCCCTTTGGAAATGTGGATTCTTGTAGCCTAGGAGCTGTTTGCGAAACCCTAGGAAGGCCCAGCTTCTACTCACTGCAGGCACGCCCGGGGAGGAAACGAGTATGTTTCCCCAGAGAAACAGGCTGCTTGCAAGTGTCGAGGGGAGCTTCTCAGGTGCCCAGTGTGTCCCGTTTGTTTCCCTTCGCAGCTCCCGTACTGCAGGTACTTATGCTGGGTGCTAACAAGGGTTGGTTGGCTCTGCCGACAAAAGCAGCCTTTTCCCTTTGGAAGCTTGGATTGTAGTGTCTCAGGGGCTGCTTGCCAAAACTTGAAGTTGACCAGGTTATAGCCTCCGCAGGTACGCTTGCGTAGTAAACGAGCACTTTCACCCGATGAACAGCGTTCCTATCACGCTGGAGGAGAGTTAATCCTGCAGACCTCGTTCCTCCTGGGAAAGCGCAAGGCCACCGTGAGCCTCAGGGTAGTGCCTGAGTTTACTCCGGGCAAGCTCTGCGTGCCTCGGTTTCCATGAGGTCTCCACCTTTGTTGTGCCTCAATGGAACGCGAGGATAGCTGTCAGAAATCCAAGCACTCTGGCCTCCGCACCGTTTCCCATGCTACAACACGGATCCCCCCCACGTCTCCTCTCTGCCTGCTGAGCAACAAGCAGCCGTGTAGGCCCTTCAGAACCCTTCTTGCATGCAGAGCCCAAGGCGGCACACTGCTCTCTGTCTTCCTTTGGAAACCTAGGTCGTTGCAGCTTGCCCCAGCTACGAAGACAGTCTGAGCCGGTCTCATGTGCTGAGGAACGTGAACTCAATGAGGAGCAGGGCCATACGTGCACTCAGAAAATCACTCTGCTCAGCCTTCCATCCAGGAACTCACACCGACTGGCTCGTTGGTTTAGCAGGACGTCTAAGTGAGGTCCAAGCTGAGCAAGAGCACAATTCCTCCTTTACCCTGCTAGGCCCCCGGAAGAGGTAGAGCCAACTAGGCCTCGCTCAGGCCATCCCTCCTTCAGGGATCTTGCCACACTTCGAAGCCTGCACAGTAAAAGATACTTAGCGAAGTTGCCAGGGTTTCGCCATGCTCTCCCTCGGCAGCTCCACTACTGCAGGGACTCATGTTTGCTGTGAACGAGGATAGGTGGCCCTGCTTCAAAAAGCAGTCTTTTCCCCTTTGGAAATGTGGATTCTTTGAGCCTCGGAGCTGTTTGCGAAACCCTAGGAAGGCCCAGCTTCTACTCACTGCAGGCACGCCCGGGCAGGAAACGAGTATGTTTCCCCAGAGAAACAGGCTGCTTGCAAGTGTCGAGAAGAGCTTCTCAGGTGCCCAGTGTGTCCCGTTTGTTTCCCTTCGCAGCTCCCGTACTGCAGGTACTTATGCTGGGTGCTAAAAAGAGTTGGTTGGCTCTGCCGACAAAAGCAGCCTTTTCCCTTTGGAAGCTTGGATTGTAGCGTCTCAGGGGCTGCTTGCCAAACCTTGAAGTTGCCCAGGTTATAGCCTCCGCAGGTACGCTTGCGTAGCAAACGAGCACTTTCTACCGATGAACAGGGTTCCTGTCACGCTGGAGGAGAGTTAATCCCGCAGACCTCGTTCCTCCTGGGAAAGCGCAAGGCCACCCTGAGCCTCAGGGTAGTGCCTAAGTTTCCAACGGGCAAGCTCTGCGTGCCTCGGTTTCCATGAGGTCTCCACCGTTGTTGTGCTTCAATGGAACGCGAGGATAGCTTTCAGGACTCCAAGCACTCTGACCTCCGCACCGTTTCCCATGCTACCACACGGATCCCCCCCACGTCTCCTCTCTGCCTGCTGAGCAACAAGCAGCCGTGTAGGCCCTTCAGAACACTTCTTGCATGCAGAGCCCAAGGCGGCACACTGCTCTCTGTCTTCCTTTGGAAACCTAGGTTGTCGCAGCTTACCCAGCTCACCAAGACAGTCTGAGCCGGTCTCATGAGCTGGGGAACGTGGACTCAGTGAGGACCAGGACCCTACCTGCACTCAGAAAATCACTCTGCTCAGCCTTCCATCCAGGAGCTCACACCGACTGGCTCGTTGGTTTAGCAGGACGTCTAAGTGAGGTCCAAGCTGAGCAAAGAACACACTTCCTCCTTTACCCTGCTAGGCCCACGGAAGAGGTAGAGCCAACTAGGCCTCGCTCAGGCCAGCCCTCCTTCAGGGATCTTGCCACACTTCGAAGCCTGCACAGTAAAAGATATTTAGCGAAGTTGCCAGGGTTTCGCCATTCTCCCTCGGCAGCTCCACTACTGCAGGGACTCATGTTTGCTGTGAACTAGGATAGGTGGCCCACTTCAAAAAGCAGTCTTTTCCCCTTTGGAAAGGTGGATTCTTGTAGCCTAGGAGCTGTTTGCGAAACCCTAGGAAGGCCCAGCTTTTACTCACTGCAGGCACGCCCGGGGAGGAAACGAGTATGTTTCCCCAGAGAAACAGGCTGCTTGCAAGTGTCGAGGGGAGCTTCTCAGGTGCCCAGTGTGTCCGTTTGTTTCCCTTCGCAGCTCCCGTACTGCAGGTACTTATGCTGGGTGCTAACAAGGGTTGGTTGGCTCTGCCGACAAAAGCAGCCTTTTCCCTTTGGAAGCTTGGATTGTAGGGTCTCAGGGGCTGCTTGCCAAACCTTGAAGTTGACCAGGTTATAGCCTCCGCAGGTACGCTTGCGTAGCAAACGAGCACTTTCACCCGATGAACAGCGTTCCTATCACGCTGGAGGAGAGTTAATCCTGCAGACCTCGTTCCTCCTGGGAAAGCGCAAGGCCACCCTGAGCCTCAGGGTAGTGCCTAAGTTTGCTCCGTGCAAGCTCTGCGTGCCTCGGTTTCCATGAGGTCTCCACCGTGGTTGTGCCTCAATGGAACGCGAGGATAGCTTTCAGGACTCCAAGCACTCTGGCCTCCGCACCGTTTCCCATGCTACCACACGGATTCCCCCCACGTCTCCTCTCTGCCTGCTGAGCAACAAGCAGCCGTGTAGGCCCTTCAGAACACTGCTTGCATGCAGAGACCAAGGCGGGACACTGCTCTCTGTCTTCCTTTGGAAACCTAGGTTGTCGGAGCTTACCCACCTCACGAAGACAGTCTGAGCCGGTTTCATGAGCTGGGGAACGTGGACTCAGTGAGGACCAGGGCCCTACCTGCACTCTGAAAATCACTCTGCTCAGCCTTCCATCCAGGAGCTCACACCGACTGGCTCGTTGGTTTAGCAGGACGTCTAAGTGAGGTCCAAGCTGAGCAAAGAGCACTCTTCCTCCTTTACCCTGCTAGGCCCACGGAAGAGGTAGAGCCAACTAGGCCTCGCTCAGACCAGGCCTCCTTCAGGGATCTTGCCACACTTCGAAGCCTGCACAGTAAAAGATACTTAGCGAAGTTGCCAGGGTTTCGCCATGCTCTCCCTCGGCAGCTCCACTACTGCAGGTACTCATGTTTGCTTTGAACTAGTATAGGTGTCCCTGCTTCCAAAAGCAGTCTTTTCCCCTTTGGAAATGTGGATTCTTGTAGCCTAGGAGCTGTTTGCGAAACCCTAGGAAGGCCCAGCTTCTACTCACTGCAGGCACGCCCGGGGAGGAAACGAGTATGTTTCCCCAGAGAAACAGGCTGCTTGCAAGTGTCGAGGGGAGCTTCTCAGGTGCCCAGTGTGTCCCGTTTGTTTCCCTTCGCAGCTCCCGTACTGCAGGTACTTATGCTGGGTGCTAACAAGGGTTGGTTGGCTCTGCCGACAAAAGCAGCCTTTTCCCTTTGGAAGCTTGGATTGTAGTGTCTCAGGGGCTGCTTGCCAAAACTTGAAGTTGACCAGGTTATAGCCTCCGCAGGTACGCTTGCGTAGTAAACGAGCACTTTCACCCGATGAACAGCGTTCCTATCACGCTGGAGGAGAGTTAATCCTGCAGACCTCGTTCCTCCTGGGAAAGCGCAAGGCCACCGTGAGCCTCAGGGTAGTGCCTGAGTTTACTCCGGGCAAGCTCTGCGTGCCTCGGTTTCCATGAGGTCTCCACCTTTGTTGTGCCTCAATGGAACGCGAGGATAGCTGTCAGAAATCCAAGCACTCTGGCCTCCGCACCGTTTCCCATGCTACAACACGGATCCCCCCCACGTCTCCTCTCTGCCTGCTGAGCAACAAGCAGCCGTGTAGGCCCTTCAGAACCCTTCTTGCATGCAGAGCCCAAGGCGGCACACTGCTCTCTGTCTTCCTTTGGAAACCTAGGTTGTTGCAGCTTGCCCCAGCTACGAAGACAGTCTGAGCCGGTCTCATGTGCTGAGGAACGTGAACTCAATGAGGAGCAGGGCCATACGTGCACTCAGAAAATCACTCTGCTCAGCCTTCCATCCAGGAACTCACACCGACTGGCTCGTTGGTTTAGCAGGACGTCTAAGTGAGGTCCAAGCTGAGCAAGAGCACAATTCCTCCTTTACCCTGCTAGGCCCCCGGAAGAGGTAGAGCCAACTAGGCCTCGCTCAGGCCATCCCTCCTTCAGGGATCTTGCCACAGTTCGAAGCCTGCACAGTAAAAGATACTTAGCGAAGTTGCCAGGGTTTCGCCATGCTCTCCCTCGGCAGCTCCACTACTGCAGGGACTCATGTTTGCTGTGAACGAGGATAGGTGGCCCTGCTTCAAAAAGCAGTCTTTTCCCCTTTGGAAATGTGGATTCTTTGAGCCTCGGAGCTGTTTGCGAAACCCTAGGAAGGCCCAGCTTCTACTCACTGCAGGCACGCCCGGGCAGGAAACGAGTATGTTTCCCCAGAGAAACAGGCTGCTTGCAAGTGTCGAGAAGAGCTTCTCAGGTGCCCAGTGTGTCCCGTTTGTTTCCCTTCGCAGCTCCCGTACTGCAGGTACTTATGCTGGGTGCTAAAAAGAGTTGGTTGGCTCTGCCGACAAAAGCAGCCTTTTCCCTTTGGAAGCTTGGATTGTAGCGTCTCAGGGGCTGCTTGCCAAACCTTGAAGTTGCCCAGGTTATAGCCTCCGCAGGTACGCTTGCGTAGCAAACGAGCACTTTCTACCGATGAACAGGGTTCCTGTCACGCTGGAGGAGAGTTAATCCCGCAGACCTCGTTCCTCCTGGGAAAGCGCAAGGCCACCCTGAGCCTCAGGGTAGTGCCTAAGTTTCCAACGGGCAAGCTCTGCGTGCCTCGGTTTCCATGAGGTCTCCACCGTTGTTGTGCTTCAATGGAACGCGAGGATAGCTTTCAGGACTCCAAGCACTCTGACCTCCGCACCGTTTCCCATGCTACCACACGGATCCCCCCCACGTCTCCTCTCTGCCTGCTGAGCAACAAGCAGCCGTGTAGGCCCTTCAGAACCCTTCTTGCATGCAGAGCCCAAGGCGGCACACTGCTCTCTGTCTTCCTTTGGAAACCTAGGTTGTCGCAGCTTACCCAGCTCACCAAGACAGTCTGAGCCGGTCTCATGAGCTGGGGAACGTGGACTCAGTGAGGACCAGGACCCTACCTGCACTCAGAAAATCACTCTGCTCAGCCTTCCATCCAGGAGCTCACACCGACTGGCTCGTTGGTTTAGCAGGACGTCTAAGTGAGGTCCAAGCTGAGCAAGAGCACAATTCCTCCTTTACCCTGCTAGGCCCCCGGAAGAGGTAGAGCCAACTAGGCCTCGCTCAGGCCATCCCTCCTTCAGGGATCTTGCCACACTTCGAAGCCTGCACAGTAAAAGATACTTAGCGAAGTTGCCTGGGTTTCGCCATGCTCTCCCTCGGCAGCTCCACTACTGCAGGGACTCATGTTTGCTGTGAACGAGGATAGGTGGCCCTGCTTCAAAAAGCAGTCTTTTCCCCTTTGGAAATGTGGATTCTTTGAGCCTCGGAGCTGTTTGCGAAACCCTAGGAAGGCCCAGCTTCTACTCACTGCAGGCACGCCCGGGCAGGAAACGAGTATGTTTCCCCAGAGAAACAGGCTGCTTGCAAGTGTCGAGAAGAGCTTCTCAGGTGCCCAGTGTGTCCCGTTTGTTTCCCTTCGCAGCTCCCGTACTGCAGGTACTTATGCTGGGTGCTAAAAAGAGTTGGTTGGCTCTGCCGACAAAAGCAGCCTTTTCCCTTTGGAAGCTTGGATTGTAGCGTCTCAGGGGCTGCTTGCCAAACCTTGAAGTTGCCCAGGTTATAGCCTCCGCAGGTACGCTTGCGTAGCAAACGAGCACTTTCTACCGATGAACAGGGTTCCTGTCACGCTGGAGGAGAGTTAATCCCGCAGACCTCGTTCCTCCTGGGAAAGCGCAAGGCCACCCTGAGCCTCAGGGTAGTGCCTAAGTTTCCAACGGGCAAGCTCTGCGTGCCTCGGTTTCCATGAGGTCTCCACCGTTGTTGTGCTTCAATGGAACGCGAGGATAGCTTTCAGGACTCCAAGCACTCTGACCTCCGCACCGTTTCCCATGCTACCACACGGATCCCCCCCACGTCTCCTCTCTGCCTGCTGAGCAACAAGCAGCCGTGTAGGCCCTTCAGAACACTTCATGCATGCAGAGCCCAAGGCGGCACACTGCTCTCTGTCTTCCTTTGGAAACCTAGGTTGTCGCAGCTTACCCAGCTCACCAAGACAGTCTGAGCCGGTCTCATGAGCTGGGGAACGTGGACTCAGTGAGGACCAGGACCCTACCTGCACTCAGAAAATCACTCTGCTCAGCCTTCCATCCAGGAGCTCACACCGACTGGCTCGTTGGTTTAGCAGGACGTCTAAGTGAGGTCCAAGCTGAGCAAAGAACACACTTCCTCCTTTACCCTGCTAGGCCCACGGAAGAGGTAGAGCCAACTAGGCCTCGCTCAGGCCAGCCCTCCTTCAGGGATCTTGCCACACTTCGAAGCCTGCACAGTAAAAGATATTTAGCGAAGTTGCCAGGGTTTCGCCATTCTCCCTCGGCAGCTCTACTACTGCAGGGACTCATGTTTGCTGTGAACTAGGATAGGTGGCCCACTTCAAAAAGCAGTCTTTTCCCCTTTGGAAAGGTGGATTCTTGTAGCCTAGGAGCTGTTTGCGAAACCATAGGAAGGCCCAGCTTTTACTCACTGCAGGCACGCCCGGGGAGGAAACGAGTATGTTTCCCCAGAGAAACAGGCTGCTTGCAAGTGTCGAGGGGAGCTTCTCAGGTGCCCAGTGTGTCCGTTTGTTTCCCTTCGCAGCTCCCGTACTGCAGGTACTTATGCTGGGTGCTAACAAGGGTTGGTTGGCTCTGCCGACAAAAGCAGCCTTTTCCCTTTGGAAGCTTGGATTGTAGTGTCTCAGGGGCTGCTTGCCAAACCTTGAAGTTGACCAGGTTATAGCCTCCGCAGGTACGCTTGCGTAGCAAACGAGCACTTTCACCCGATGAACAGCGTTCCTATCACGCTGGAGGAGAGTTAATCCTGCAGACCTCGTTCCTCCTGGGAAAGCGCAAGGCCACCCTGAGCCTCAGGGTAGTGCCTAAGTTTGCTCCGTGCAAGCTCTGCGTGCCTCGGTTTCCATGAGGTCTCCACCGTGGTTGTGCCTCAATGGAACGCGAGGATAGCTTTCAGGACTCCAAGCACTCTGGCCTCCGCACCGTTTCCCATGCTACCACACGGATTCCCCCCACATCTCCTCTCTGCCTGCTGAGCAACAAGCAGCCGTGTAGGCCCTTCAGAACACTGCTTGCATGCAGAGACCAAGGCGGGACACTGCTCTCTGTCTTCCTTTGGAAACCTAGGTTGTCGGAGCTTACCCACCTCACGAAGACAGTCTGAGCCGGTTTCATGAGCTGGGGAACGTGGACTCAGTGAGGACCAGGGCCCTACCTGCACTCTGAAAATCACTCTGCTCAGCCTTCCATCCAGGAGCTCACACCGACTGGCTCGTTGGTTTAGCAGGACGTCTAAGTGAGGTCCAAGCTGAGCAAAGAGCACTCTTCCTCCTTTACCCTGCTAGGCCCACGGAAGAGGTAGAGCCAACTAGGCCTCGCTCAGACCAGGCCTCCTTCAGGGATCTTGCCACACTTCGAAGCCTGCACAGTAAATATACTTAGCGAAGTTGCCAGGGTTTCGCCATGCTCTCCCTCGGCAGCTCCACTACTGCAGGTACTCATGTTTGCTTTGAACTAGTATAGGTGTCCCTGCTTCCAAAAGCAGTCTTTTCCCCTTTGGAAATGTGGATTCTTGTAGCCTAGGAGCTGTTTGCGAAACCCTAGGAAGGCCCAGCTTCTACTCACTGCAGGCACGCCCGGGGAGGAAACGAGTATGTTTCCCCAGAGAAACAGGCTGCTTGCAAGTGTCGAGGGGAGCTTCTCAGGTGCCCAGTGTGTCCCGTTTGTTTCCCTTCGCAGCTCCCGTACTGCAGGTACTTATGCTGGGTGCTAACAAGGGTTGGTTGGCTCTGCCGACAAAAGCAGCCTTTTCCCTTTGGAAGCTTGGATTGTAGTGTCTCAGGGGCTGCTTGCCAAAACTTGAAGTTGACCAGGTTATAGCCTCCGCAGGTACGCTTGCGTAGTAAACGAGCACTTTCACCCGATGAACAGCGTTCCTATCACGCTGGAGGAGAGTTAATCCTGCAGACCTCGTTCCTCCTGGGAAAGCGCAAGGCCACCGTGAGCCTCAGGGTAGTGCCTGAGTTTACTCCGGGCAAGCTCTGCGTGCCTCGGTTTCCATGAGGTCTCCACCTTTGTTGTGCCTCAATGGAACGCGAGGATAGCTGTCAGAAATCCAAGCACTCTGGCCTCCGCACCGTTTCCCATGCTACAACACGGATCCCCCCCACGTCTCCTCTCTGCCTGCTGAGCAACAAGCAGCCGTGTAGGCCCTTCAGAACCCTTCTTGCATGCAGAGCCCAAGGCGGCACACTGCTCTCTGTCTTCCTTTGGAAACCTAGGTTGTTGCAGCTTGCCCCAGCTACGAAGACAGTCTGAGCCGGTCTCATGTGCTGAGGAACGTGAACTCAATGAGGAGCAGGGCCATACGTGCACTCAGAAAATCACTCTGCTCAGCCTTCCATCCAGGAACTCACACCGACTGGCTCGTTGGTTTAGCAGGACGTCTAAGTGAGGTCCAAGCTGAGCAAGAGCACAATTCCTCCTTTACCCTGCTAGGCCCCCGGAAGAGGTAGAGCCAACTAGGCCTCGCTCAGGCCATCCCTCCTTCAGGGATCTTGCCACTCTTCGAAGCCTGCACAGTAAAAGATACTTAGCGAAGTTGCCAGGGTTTCGCCATGCTCTCCCTCGGCAGCTCCACTACTGCAGGGACTCATGTTTGCTGTGAACGAGGATAGGTGGCCCTGCTTCAAAAAGCAGTCTTTTCCCCTTTGGAAATGTGGATTCTTTGAGCCTCGGAGCTGTTTGCGAAACCCTAGGAAGGCCCAGCTTCTACTCACTGCAGGCACGCCCGGGCAGGAAACGAGTATGTTTCCCCAGAGAAACAGGCTGCTTGCAAGTGTCGAGAAGAGCTTCTCAGGTGCCCAGTGTGTCCCGTTTGTTTCCCTTCGCAGCTCCCGTACTGCAGGTACTTATGCTGGGTGCTAAAAAGAGTTGGTTGGCTCTGCCGACAAAAGCAGCCTTTTCCCTTTGGAAGCTTGGATTGTAGCGTCTCAGGGGCTGCTTGCCAAACCTTGAAGTTGCCCAGGTTATAGCCTCCGCAGGTACGCTTGCGTAGCAAACGAGCACTTTCTACCGATGAACAGGCTTCCTGTCACGCTGGAGGAGAGTTAATCCCGCAGACCTCGTTCCTCCTGGGAAAGCGCAAGGCCACCCTGAGCCTCAGGGTAGTGCCTAAGTTTCCAACGGGCAAGCTCTGCGTGCCTCGGTTTCCATGAGGTCTCCACCGTTGTTGTGCTTCAATGGAACGCGAGGATAGCTTTCAGGACTCCAAGCACTCTGACCTCCGCACCGTTTCCCATGCTACCACACGGATCCCCCCCACGTCTCCTCTCTGCCTGCTGAGCAACAAGCAGCCGTGTAGGCCCTTCAGAACACTTCTTGCATGCAGAGCCCAAGGCGGCACACTACTCTCTGTCTTCCTTTGGAAACCTAGGTTGTCGCAGCTTACCCAGCTCACCAAGACAGTCTGAGCCGGTCTCATGAGCTGGGGAACGTGGACTCAGTGAGGACCAGGACCCTACCTGCACTCAGAAAATCACTCTGCTCAGCCTTCCATCCAGGAGCTCACACCGACTGGCTCGTTGGTTTAGCAGGACGTCTAAGTGAGGTCCAAGCTGAGCAAAGAACACACTTCCTCCTTTACCCTGCTAGGCCCACGGAAGAGGTAGAGCCAACTAGGCCTCGCTCAGGCCAGCCCTCCTTCAGGGATCTTGCCACACTTCGAAGCCTGCACAGTAAAAGATATTTAGCGAAGTTGCCAGGGTTTCGCCATTCTCCCTCGGCAGCTCCACTACTGCAGGGACTCATGTTTGCTGTGAACTAGGATAGGTGGCCCACTTCAAAAAGCAGTCTTTTCCCCTTTGGAAAGGTGGATTCTTGTAGCCTAGGAGCTGTTTGCGAAACCATAGGAAGGCCCAGCTTTTACTCACTTCAGGCACGCCCGGGGAGGAAACGAGTATGTTTCCCCAGAGAAACAGGCTGCTTGCAAGTGTCGAGGGGAGCTTCTCAGGTGCCCAGTGTGTCCGTTTGTTTCCCTTCGCAGCTCCCGTACTGCAGGTACTTATGCTGGGTGCTAACAAGGGTTGGTTGGCTCTGCCGACAAAAGCAGCCTTTTCCCTTTGGAAGCTTGGATTGTAGGGTCTCAGGGGCTGCTTGCCAAACCTTGAAGTTGCCCAGGTTATAGCCTCCGCAGGTACGCTTGCGTAGCAAACGAGCACTTTCACCCGATGAACAGCGTTCCTATCACGCTGCAGGAGAGTTAATCCTGCAGACCTCGTTCCTCCTGGGAAAGCGCAAGGCCACCGTGAGCCTCAGGGTAGTGCCTGAGTTTACTCCGGGCAAGCTCTGCGTGCCTCGGTTTCCATGAGGTCTCCACCTTTGTTGTGCCTCAATGGAACGCGAGGATAGCTGTCAGAAATCCAAGCACTCTGGCCTCCGCACCGTTTCCCATGCTACAACACGGATCCCCCCCACGTCTCCTCTCTGCCTGCTGAGCAACAAGCAGCCGTGTAGGCCCTTCAGAACCCTTCTTGCATGCAGAGCCCAAGGCGGCACACTGCTCTCTGTCTTCCTTTGGAAACCTAGGTTGTTGCAGCTTGCCCCAGCTACGAAGACAGTCTGAGCCGGTCTCATGTGCTGAGGAACGTGAACTCAATGAGGAGCAGGGCCATACGTGCACTCAGAAAATCACTCTGCTCAGCCTTCCATCCAGGAACTCACACCGACTGGCTCGTTGGTTTAGCAGGACGTCTAAGTGAGGTCCAAGCTGAGCAAGAGCACAATTCCTCCTTTACCCTGCTAGGCCCCCGGAAGAGGTAGAGCCAACTAGGCCTCGCTCAGGCCATCCCTCCTTCAGGGATCTTGCCACTCTTCGAAGCCTGCACAGTAAAAGATACTTAGCGAAGTTGCCAGGGTTTCGCCATGCTCTCCCTCGGCAGCTCCACTACTGCAGGGACTCATGTTTGCTGTGAACGAGGATAGGTGGCCCTGCTTCAAAAAGCAGTCTTTTCCCCTTTGGAAATGTGGATTCTTTGAGCCTCGGAGCTGTTTGCGAAACCCTAGGAAGGCCCAGCTTCTACTCACTGCAGGCACGCCCGGGCAGGAAACGAGTATGTTTCCCCAGAGAAACAGGCTGCTTGCAAGTGTCGAGAAGAGCTTCTCAGGTGCCCAGTGTGTCCCGTTTGTTTCCCTTCGCAGCTCCCGTACTGCAGGTACTTATGCTGGGTGCTAAAAAGAGTTGGTTGGCTCTGCCGACAAAAGCAGCCTTTTCCCTTTGGAAGCTTGGATTGTAGCGTCTCAGGGGCTGCTTGCCAAACCTTGAAGTTGCCCAGGTTATAGCCTCCGCAGGTACGCTTGCGTAGCAAACGAGCACTTTCTACCGATGAACAGGCTTCCTGTCACGCTGGAGGAGAGTTAATCCCGCAGACCTCGTTCCTCCTGGGAAAGCGCAAGGCCACCCTGAGCCTCAGGGTAGTGCCTAAGTTTCCAACGGGCAAGCTCTGCGTGCCTCGGTTTCCATGAGGTCTCCACCGTTGTTGTGCTTCAATGGAACGCGAGGATAGCTTTCAGGACTCCAAGCACTCTGACCTCCGCACCGTTTCCCATGCTACCACACGGATCCCC
This sequence comes from Balaenoptera borealis, assembly GCF_965194805.1. NCBI lineage: Eukaryota > Metazoa > Chordata > Mammalia > Artiodactyla > Balaenopteridae > Balaenoptera > Balaenoptera borealis. The sequence continues at coordinate 29,638,514 of NC_138870.1, forward strand.
CCCACGTCTCCTCTCTGCCTGCTGAGCAACAAGCAGCCGTGTAGGCCCTTCAGAACACTTCTTGCATGCAGAGCCCAAGGCGGCACACTACTCTCTGTCTTCCTTTGGAAACCTAGGTTGTCGCAGCTTACCCAGCTCACCAAGACAGTCTGAGCCGGTCTCATGAGCTGGGGAACGTGGACTCAGTGAGGACCAGGACCCTACCTGCACTCAGAAAATCACTCTGCTCAGCCTTCCATCCAGGAGCTCACACCGACTGGCTCGTTGGTTTAGCAGGACGTCTAAGTGAGGTCCAAGCTGAGCAAAGAACACACTTCCTCCTTTACCCTGCTAGGCCCACGGAAGAGGTAGAGCCAACTAGGCCTCGCTCAGGCCAGCCCTCCTTCAGGGATCTTGCCACACTTCGAAGCCTGCACAGTAAAAGATATTTAGCGAAGTTGCCAGGGTTTCGCCATTCTCCCTCGGCAGCTCCACTACTGCAGGGACTCATGTTTGCTGTGAACTAGGATAGGTGGCCCACTTCAAAAAGCAGTCTTTTCCCCTTTGGAAAGGTGGATTCTTGTAGCCTAGGAGCTGTTTGCGAAACCATAGGAAGGCCCAGCTTTTACTCACTGCAGGCACGCCCGGGGAGGAAACGAGTATGTTTCCCCAGAGAAACAGGCTGCTTGCAAGTGTCGAGGGGAGCTTCTCAGGTGCCCAGTGTGTCCGTTTGTTTCCCTTCGCAGCTCCCGTACTGCAGGTACTTATGCTGGGTGCTAACAAGGGTTGGTTGGCTCTGCCGACAAAAGCAGCCTTTTCCCTTTGGAAGCTTGGATTGTAGGGTCTCAGGGGCTGCTTGCCAAACCTTGAAGTTGCCCAGGTTATAGCCTCCGCAGGTACGCTTGCGTAGCAAACGAGCACTTTCACCCGATGAACAGCGTTCCTATCACGCTGCAGGAGAGTTAATCCTGCAGACCTCGTTCCTCCTGGGAAAGCGCAAGGCCACCCTGAGCCTCAGGGTAGTGCCTAAGTTTGCTCCGTGCAAGCTCTGCGTGCCTCGGTTTCCATGAGGTCTCCACCGTGGTTGTGCCTCAATGGAACGCGAGGATAGCTTTCAGGACTCCAAGCACTCTGGCCTCCGCACCGTTTCCCATGCTACCACACGGATTCCCCCCACGTCTCCTCTCTGCCTGCTGAGCAACAAGCAGCCGTGTAGGCCCTTCAGAACACTGCTTGCATGCAGAGACCAAGGCGGGACACTGCTCTCTGTCTTCCTTTGGAAACCTAGGTTGTCGGAGCTTACCCACCTCACGAAGACAGTCTGAGCCGGTTTCATGAGCTGGGGAACGTGGACTCAGTGAGGACCAGGGCCCTACCTGCACTCTGAAAATCACTCTGCTCAGCCTTCCATCCAGGAGCTCACACCGACTGGCTCGTTGGTTTAGCAGGACGTCTAAGTGAGGTCCAAGCTGAGCAAAGAGCACTCTTCCTCCTTTACCCTGCTAGGCCCACGGAAGAGGTAGAGCCAACTAGGCCTCGCTCAGACCAGGCCTCCTTCAGGGATCTTGCCACACTTCGAAGCCTGCACAGTAAAAGATACTTAGCGAAGTTGCCAGGGTTTCGCCATGCTCTCCCTCGGCAGCTCCACTACTGCAGGTACTCATGTTTGCTTTGAACTAGTATAGGTGTCCCTGCTTCCAAAAGCAGTCTTTTCCCCTTTGGAAATGTGGATTCTTGTAGCCTAGGAGCTGTTTGCGAAACCCTAGGAATGCCCAGCTTCTACTCACTGCAGGCACGCCCGGGGAGGAAACGAGTATGTTTCCCCAGAGAAACAGGCTGCTTGCAAGTGTCGAGAAGAGCTTCTCAGGTGCCCAGTGTGTCCCGTTTGTTTCCCTTCGCAGCTCCCGTACTGCAGGTACTTATGCTGGGTGCTAAAAAGAGTTGGTTGGCTCTGCCGACAAAAGCAGCCTTTTCCCTTTGGAAGCTTGGATTGTAGCGTCTCAGGGGCTGCTTGCCAAACCTTGAAGTTGCCCAGGTTATAGCCTCCGCAGGTACGCTTGCGTAGCAAACGAGCACTTTCTACCGATGAACAGGGTTCCTGTCACGCTGGAGGAGAGTTAATCCCGCAGACCTCGTTCCTCCTGGGAAAGCGCAAGGCCACCCTGAGCCTCAGGGTAGTGCCTAAGTTTCCAACGGGCAAGCTCTGCGTGCCTCGGTTTCCATGAGGTCTCCACCGTGGTTGTGCCTCAATGGAACGCGAGGATAGCTTTCAGGACTCCAAGCACTCTGGCCTCCGCACCGTTTCCCATGCTACCACACGGATTCCCCCCACGTCTCCTCTCTGCCTGCTGAGCAACAAGCAGCCGTGTAGGCCCTTCAGAACACTGCTTGCATGCAGAGACCAAGGCGGGACACTGCTCTCTGTCTTCCTTTGGAAACCTAGGTTGTCGGAGCTTACCCACCTCACGAAGACAGTCTGAGCCGGTTTCATGAGCTGGGGAACGTGGACTCAGTGAGGACCAGGGCCCTACCTGCACTCTGAAAATCACTCTGCTCAGCCTTCCATTCAGGAGCTCACACCGACTTGCTCGTTGGTTTAGCAGGACGTCTAAGTGAGGTCCAAGCTGAGCAAAGAGCACTCTTCCTCCTTTACCCTGCTAGGCCCACGGAAGAGGTAGAGCCAACTAGGCCTCGCTCAGACCAGGCCTCCTTCAGGGATCTTGCCACACTTCGAAGCCTGCACAGTAAAAGATACTTAGCGAAGTTGCCAGGGTTTCGCCATGCTCTCCCTCGGCAGCTCCACTACTGCAGGTACTCATGTTTGCTTTGAACTAGTATAGGTGTCCCTGCTTCCAAAAGCAGTCTTTTCCCCTTTGGAAATGTGGATTCTTGTAGCCTAGGAGCTGTTTGCGAAACCCTAGGAAGGCCCAGCTTCTACTCACTGCAGGCACGCCCGGGGAGGAAACGAGTATGTTTCCCCAGAGAAACAGGCTGCTTGCAAGTGTCGAGGGGAGCTTCTCAGGTGCCCAGTGTGTCCCGTTTGTTTCCCTTCGCAGCTCCCATACTGCAGGTACTTATGCTGGGTGCTAACAAGGGTTGGTTGGCTCTGCCGACAAAAGCAGCCTTTTCCCTTTGGAAGCTTGGATTGTAGTGTCTCAGGGGCTGCTTGCCAAAACTTGAAGTTGACCAGGTTATAGCCTCCGCAGGTACGCTTGCGTAGCAAACGAGCACTTTCACCCGATGAACAGCGTTCCTATCACGCTGGAGGAGAGTTAATCCTGCAGACCTCGTTCCTCCTGGGAAAGCGCAAGGCCACCGTGAGCCTCAGGGTAGTGCCTGAGTTTACTCCGGGCAAGCTCTGCGTGCCTCGGTTTCCATGAGGTCTCCACCTTTGTTGTGCCTCAATGGAACGCGAGGATAGCTGTCAGAAATCCAAGCACTCTGGCCTCCGCACCGTTTCCCATGCTACAACACGGATCCCCCCCACGTCTCCTCTCTGCCTGCTGAGCAACAAGCAGCCGTGTAGGCCCTTCAGAACCCTTCTTGCATGCAGAGCCCAAGGCGGGACACTGGTCTCTGTCTTCCTTTGGAAACCTAGGTTGTTGCAGCTTGCCCCAGCTACGAAGACAGTCTGAGCCGGTCTCATGTGCTGAGGAACGTGAACTCAATGAGGACCAGGGCCATACGTGCACTCAGAAAATCACTCTGCTCAGCCTTCCATCCAGGAACTCACACCGACTGGCTCGTTGGTTTAGCAGGACGTCTAAGTGAGGTCCAAGCTGAGCAAGAGCACAATTCCTCCTTTACCCTGCTAGGCCCCCGGAAGAGGTAGAGCCAACTAGGCCTCGCTCAGGCCATCCCTCCTTCAGGGATCTTGCCACACTTCGAAGCCTGCACAGTAAAAGATACTTAGCGAAGTTGCCAGGGTTTCGCCATGCTCTCCCTCGGCAGCTCCACTACTGCAGGGACTCATGTTTGCTGTGAACGAGGATAGGTGGCCCTGCTTCAAAAAGCAGTCTTTTCCCCTTTGGAAATGTGGATTCTTTGAGCCTCAGAGCTGTTTGCGAAACCCTAGGAAGGCCCAGCTTCTACTCACTGCAGGCACGCCCGGGGAGGAAACGAGTATGTTTCCCCAGAGAAACAGGCTGCTTGCAAGTGTCGAGAAGAGCTTCTCAGGTGCCCAGTGTGTCCCGTTTGTTTCCCTTCGCAGCTCCCGTACTGCAGGTACTTATGCTGGGTGCTAAAAAGAGTTGGTTGGCTCTGCCGACAAAAGCAGCCTTTTCCCTTTGGAAGCTTGGATTGTAGCGTCTCAGGGGCTGCTTGCCAAACCTTGAAGTTGCCCAGGTTATAGCCTCCGCAGGTACGCTTGCGTAGCAAACGAGCACTTTCTACCGATGAACAGGGTTCCTGTCACGCTGGAGGAGAGTTAATCCCGCAGACCTCGTTCCTCCTGGGAAAGCGCAAGGCCACCCTGAGCCTCAGGGTAGTGCCTAAGTTTCCAACGGGCAAGCTCTGCGTGCCTCGGTTTCCATGAGGTCTCCACCGTTGTTGTGCTTCAATGGAACGCGAGGATAGCTTTCAGGACTCCAAGCACTCTGACCTCCGCACCGTTTCCCATGCTACCACACGGATCCCCCCCACGTCTCCTCTCTGCCTGCTGAGCAACAAGCAGCCGTGTAGGCCCTTCAGAACACTTCATGCATGCAGAGCCCAAGGCGGCACACTGCTCTCTGTCTTCCTTTGGAAACCTAGGTTGTCGCAGCTTACCCAGCTCACCAAGACAGTCTGAGCCGGTCTCATGAGCTGGGGAACGTGGACTCAGTGAGGACCAGGACCCTACCTGCACTAAGAAAATCACTCTGCTCAGCCTTCCATCCAGGAGCTCACACCGACTGGCTCGTTGGTTTAGCAGGACGTCTAAGTGAGGTCCAAGCTGAGCAAAGAACACACTTCCTCCTTTACCCTGCTAGGCCCACGGAAGAGGTAGAGCCAACTAGGCCTCGCTCAGGCCAGCCCTCCTTCAGGGATCTTGCCACACTTCGAAGCCTGCACAGTAAAAGATATTTAGCGAAGTTGCCAGGGTTTCGCCATTCTCCCTCGGCAGCTCTACTACTGCAGGGACTCATGTTTGCTGTGAACTAGGATAGGTGGCCCACTTCAAAAAGCAGTCTTTTCCCCTTTGGAAAGGTGGATTCTTGTAGCCTAGGAGCTGTTTGCGAAACCATAGGAAGGCCCAGCTTTTACTCACTGCAGGCACGCCCGGGGAGGAAACGAGTATGTTTCCCCAGAGAAACAGGCTGCTTGCAAGTGTCGAGGGGAGCTTCTCAGGTGCCCAGTGTGTCCGTTTGTTTCCCTTCGCAGCTCCCGTACTGCAGGTACTTATGCTGGGTGCTAACAAGGGTTGGTTGGCTCTGCCGACAAAAGCAGCCTTTTCCCTTTGGAAGCTTGGATTGTAGTGTCTCAGGGGCTGCTTGCCAAACCTTGAAGTTGACCAGGTTATAGCCTCCGCAGGTACGCTTGCGTAGCAAACGAGCACTTTCACCCGATGAACAGCGTTCCTATCACGCTGGAGGAGAGTTAATCCTGCAGACCTCGTTCCTCCTGGGAAAGCGCAAGGCCACCCTGAGCCTCAGGGTAGTGCCTAAGTTTGCTCCGTGCAAGCTCTGCGTGCCTCGGTTTCCATGAGGTCTCCACCGTGGTTGTGCCTCAATGGAACGCGAGGATAGCTTTCAGGACTCCAAGCACTCTGGCCTCCGCACCGTTTCCCATGCTACCACACGGATTCCCCCCACGTCTCCTCTCTGCCTGCTGAGCAATAAGCAGCCGTGTAGGCCCTTCAGAACACTTCTTGCATGCAGAGACCAAGGCGGGACACTGCTCTCTGTCTTCCTTTGGAAACCTAGGTTGTCGGAGCTTACCCACCTCACGAAGACAGTCTGAGCCGGTTTCATGAGCTGGGGAACGTGGACTCAGTGAGGACCAGGGCCCTACCTGCACTCTGAAAATCACTCTGCTCAGCCTTCCATCCAGGAGCTCACACCGACTGGCTCGTTGGTTTAGCAGGACGTCTAAGTGAGGTCCAAGCTGAGCAAAGAGCACTCTTCCTCCTTTACCCTGCTAGGCCCACGGAAGAGGTAGAGCCAACTAGGCCTCGCTCAGACCAGGCCTCCTTCAGGGATCTTGCCACACTTCGAAGCCTGCACAGTAAAAGATACTTAGCGAAGTTGCCAGGGTTTCGCCATGCTCTCCCTCGGCAGCTCCACTACTGCAGGTACTCATGTTTGCTTTGAACTAGTATAGGTGTCCCTGCTTCCAAAAGCAGTCTTTTCCCCTTTGGAAATGTGGATTCTTGTAGCCTAGGAGCTGTTTGCGAAACCCTAGGAAGGCCCAGCTTCTACTCACTGCAGGCACGCCCGGGGAGGAAACGAGTATGTTTCCCCAGAGAAACAGGCTGCTTGCAAGTGTCGAGGGGAGCTTCTCAGGTGCCCAGTGTGTCCCGTTTGTTTCCCTTCGCAGCTCCCGTACTGCAGGTACTTATGCTGGGTGCTAACAAGGGTTGGTTGGCTCTGCCGACAAAAGCAGCCTTTTCCCTTTGGAAGCTTGGATTGTAGTGTCTCAGGGGCTGCTTGCCAAAACTTGAAGTTGACCAGGTTATAGCCTCCGCAGGTACGCTTGCGTAGCAAACGAGCACTTTCACCCGATGAACAGCGTTCCTATCACGCTGGAGGAGAGTTAATCCTGCAGACCTCGTTCCTCCTGGGAAAGCGCAAGGCCACCGTGAGCCTCAGGGTAGTGCCTGAGTTTACTCCGGGCAAGCTCTGCGTGCCTCGGTTTCCATGAGGTCTCCACCTTTGTTGTGCCTCAATGGAACGCGAGGATAGCTGTCAGAAATCCAAGCACTCTGGCCTCCGCACCGTTTCCCATGCTACAACACGGATCCCCCCCACGTCTCCTCTCTGCCTGCTGAGCAACAAGCAGCCGTGTAGGCCCTTCAGAACCCTTCTTGCATGCAGAGCCCAAGGCGGCACACTGGTCTCTGTCTTCCTTTGGAAACCTAGGTTGTTGCAGCTTGCCCCAGCTACGAAGACAGTCTGAGCCGGTCTCATGTGCTGAGGAACGTGAACTCAATGAGGACCAGGGCCATACGTGCACTCAGAAAATCACTCTGCTCAGCCTTCCATCCAGGAACTCACACCGACTGGCTCGTTGGTTTAGCAGGACGTCTAAGTGAGGTCCAAGCTGAGCAAGAGCACAATTCCTCCTTTACCCTGCTAGGCCCCCGGAAGAGGTAGAGCCAACTAGGCCTCGCTCAGGCCATCCCTCCTTCAGGGATCTTGCCACACTTCGAAGCCTGCACAGTAAAAGATACTTAGCGAAGTTGCCAGGGTTTCGCCATGCTCTCCCTCGGCAGCTCCACTACTGCAGGGACTCATGTTTGCTGTGAACGAGGATAGGTGGCCCTGCTTCAAAAAGCAGTCTTTTCCCCTTTGGAAATGTGGATTCTTTGAGCCTCAGAGCTGTTTGCGAAACCCTAGGAAGGCCCAGCTTCTACTCACTGCAGGCACGCCCGGGGAGGAAACGAGTATGTTTCCCCAGAGAAACAGGCTGCTTGCAAGTGTCGAGAAGAGCTTCTCAGGTGCCCAGTGTGTCCCGTTTGTTTCCCTTCGCAGCTCCCGTACTGCAGGTACTTATGCTGGGTGCTAAAAAGAGTTGGTTGGCTCTGCCGACAAAAGCAGCCTTTTCCCTTTGGAAGCTTGGATTGTAGCGTCTCAGGGGCTGCTTGCCAAACCTTGAAGTTGCCCAGGTTATAGCCTCCGCAGGTACGCTTGCGTAGCAAACGAGCACTTTCTACCGATGAACAGGGTTCCTGTCACGCTGGAGGAGAGTTAATCCCGCAGACCTCGTTCCTCCTGGGAAAGCGCAAGGCCACCCTGAGCCTCAGGGTAGTGCCTAAGTTTCCAAAGGGCAAGCTCTGCGTGCCTCGGTTTCCATGAGGTCTCCACCGTTGTTGTGCTTCAATGGAACGCGAGGATAGCTTTCAGGACTCCAAGCACTCTGACCTCCGCACCGTTTCCCATGCTACCACACGGATCCCCCCCACGTCTCCTCTCTGCCTGCTGAGCAACAAGCAGCCGTGTAGGCTCTTCAGAACACTTCATGCATGCAGAGCCCAAGGCGGCACACTGCTCTCTGTCTTCCTTTGGAAACCTAGGTTGTCGCAGCTTACCCAGCTCACCAAGACAGTCTGAGCCGGTCTCATGAGCTGGGGAACGTGGACTCAGTGAGGACCAGGACCCTACCTGCACTCAGAAAATCACTCTGCTCAGCCCTCCATCCAGGAGCTCACACCGACTGGCTCGTTGGTTTAGCAGGACGTCTAAGTGAGGTCCAAGCTGAGCAAAGAACACACTTCCTCCTTTACCCTGTTAGGCCCACGGAAGAGGTAGAGCCAACTAGGCCTCGCTCAGGCCAGCCCTCCTTCAGGGATCTTGCCACACTTCGAAGCCTGCACAGTAAAAGATATTTAGCGAAGTTGCCAGGGTTTCGCCATTCTCCCTCGGCAGCTCCACTACTGCAGGGACTCATGTTTGCTGTGAACTAGGATAGGTGGCCCACTTCAAAAAGCAGTCTTTTCCCCTTTGGAAAGGTGGATTCTTGTAGCCTAGGAGCTGTTTGCGAAACCATAGGAAGGCCCAGCTTTTACTCACTGCAGGCACGCCCGGGGAGGAAACGAGTATGTTTCCCCAGAGAAACAGGCTGCTTGCAAGTGTCGAGGGGAGCTTCTCAGGTGCCCAGTGTGTCCGTTTGTTTCCCTTCGCAGCTCCCGTACTGCAGGTACTTATGCTGGGTGCTAACAAGGGTTCGTTGGCTCTGCCGACAAAAGCAGCCTTTTCCCTTTGGAAGCTTGGATTGTAGTGTCTCAGGGGCTGCTTGCCAAACCTTGAAGTTGCCCAGGTTATAGCCTCCGCAGGTACGCTTGCGTAGCAAACGAGCACTTTCACCCGATGAACAGCGTTCCTATTACGCTGCAGGAGAGTTAATCCTGCAGACCTCGTTCCTCCTGGGAAAGCGCAAGGCCACCGTGAGCCTCAGGGTAGTGCCTGAGTTTACTCCGGGCAAGCTCTGCGTGCCTCGGTTTCCATGAGGTCTCCACCTTTGTTGTGCCTCAATGGAACGCGAGGACAGCTCTCAGGAATCCAAGCACTCTGGCCTCCGCACCGTTTCCCATGCTACAACACGGATCCCCCCCACGTCTCCTCTCTGCCTGCTGAGCAACAAGCAGCCGTGTAGGCCCTTCAGAACCCTTCTTGCATGCAGAGCCCAAGGCGGCACACTGCTCTCTGTCTTCCTTTGGAAACCTAGGTTGTTGCAGCTTGCCCCAGCTACGACGACAGTCTGAGCCGGTCTCATGTGCTGAGGAACGTGAACTCAATGAGGAGCAGGGCCATACGTGCACTCAGAAAATCACTCTGCTCAGCCTTCCATCCAGGAACTCACACCGACTTGCTCGTTGGTTTAGCAGGACGTCTAAGTGAGGTCCAAGCTGAGCAAGAGCACAATTCCTCCTTTACCCTGCTAGGCCCCCGGAAGAGGTAGAGCCAACTAGGCCTCACTCAGGCCATCCCTCCTTCAGGGATCTTGCCACAGTTCGAAGCCTGCACAGTAAAAGATACTTAGCGAAGTTGCCAGGGTTTCGCCATGCTCTCCCTCAGCAGCTCCACTGCTGCAGGGACTCATGTTTGCTGTGAACGAGGATAGGTGGCCCTGCTTCAAAAAGCAGTCTTTTCCCCTTTGGAAATGTGGACTCTTTGAGCCTCGGAGCTGTTTGCTAAACCCTAGGAAGGCCCAGCTTCTACTCACTGCAGGCACGCCCGGGCAGGAAACGAGTATGTTTCCCCAGAGAAACAGGCTGCTTGCAAGTGTCGAGAAGAGCTTCTCAGGTGCCCAGTGTGTCCCGTTTGTTTCCCTTCGCAGCTCCCGTACTGCAGGTACTTATGCTGGGTGCTAAAAAGAGTTGGTTGGCTCTGCCGACAAAAGCAGCCTTTTCCCTTTGGAAGCTTGGATTGTAGTGTCTCAGGGCCTGCTTGCCAAACCTTGAAGTTGCCCAGGTTATAGCCTCCGCAAGTACGCTTGCGTAGCAAACGAGCACTTTCTACCGATGAACAGGGTTCCTGTCACGCTGGAGGAGAGTTAATCCCGCAGACCTCGTTCCTCCTGGGAAAGCGCAAGGCCACCCTGAGCCTCAGGGTAGTGCCTAAGTTTCCAACGGGCAAGCTCTGCGTGCCTTGGTTTCCATGAGGTCTCCACCGTTGTTGTGCTTCAATGGAACGCGAGGATAGCTTTCAGGACTCCAAGCACTCTGACCTCCGCACCGTTTCCCATGCTACCACACGGATCCCCCCCACGTCTCCTCTCTGCCTGCTGAGCAACAAGCAGCCGTGTAGGCCCTTCAGAACACTGCTTGCATGCAGAGCCCAAGGCGGCACACTGCTCTCTGTCTTCCTTTGGAAACCTAGGTTGTCGCAGCTTACCCAGCTCACCAAGACAGTCTGAGCCGGTCTCATGAGCTGGGGAACGTGGACTCAGTGAGGACCAGGACCCTACCTGCACTCAGAAAATCACTCTGCTCAGCCTTCCATCCAGGAGCTCACACCGACTGGCTCGTTGGTTTAGCAGGACGTCTAAGTGAGGTCCAAGCTGAGCAAAGAACACACTTCCTCCTTTACCCTGCTAGGCCCACGGAAGAGGTAGAGCCAACTAGGCCTCGCTCAGGCCAGCCCTCCTTCAGGGATCTTGCCACACTTCGAAGCCTGCACAGTAAAAGATATTTAGCGAAGTTGCCAGGGTTTCGCCATTCTCCCTCGGCAGCTCCACTACTGCAGGGACTCATGTTTGCTGTGAACTAGGATAGGTGGCCCACTTCAAAAAGCAGTCTTTTCCCCTTTGGAAAGGTGGATTCTTGTAGCCTAGGAGCTGTTTGCGAAACCATAGGAAGGCCCAGCTTTTACTCACTGCAGGCACGCCCGGGGAGGAAACGAGTATGTTTCCCCAGAGAAACAGGCTCCTTGCAAGTGTCGAGGGGAGCTTGTCAGGTGCCCAGTGTGTCCGTTTGTTTCCCTTCGCAGCTCCCGTACTGCAGGTACTTATGCTGGGTGCTAACAAGGGTTCGTTGGCTCTGCCGACAAAAGCAGCCTTTTCCCTTTGGAAGCTTGGATTGTAGTGTCTCAGGGGCTGCTTGCCAAACCTTGAAGTTGACCAGGTTATAGCCTCCGCAGGTACGCTTGCGTAGCAAACGAGCACTTTCACCCGATGAACAGCGTTCCTATCACGCTGCAGGAGAGTTAATCCTGCAGACCTCGTTCCTCCTGGGAAAGCGCAAGGCCACCCTGAGCCTCAGGGTAGTGCCTAAGTTTGCTCCGTGCAAGCTCTGCGTGCCTCGGTTTCCATGAGGTCTCCACCGTGGTTGTGCCTCAATGGAACGCGAGGATAGCTTTCAAGACTCCAAGCACTCTGGCCTCCGCACCGTTTCCCATGCTACCACACGGATTCCCCCCACGTCTCCTCTCTGCCTGCTGAGCAACAAGCAGCCGTGTAGGCCCTTCAGAACACTTCTTGCATGCAGAGCCCAAGGCGGGACACTGCTCTCTGTCTTCCTTTGGAAACCTAGGTTGTCGCAGCTTACCCACCTCACGAAGACAGTCTGAGCCGGTTTCATGAGCTGGGGAACGTGGACTCAGTGAGGACCAGGGCCCTACCTGCACTCTGAAAATCACTCTGCTCAGCCTTCCATCCAGGAGCTCACACCGACTGGCTCGTTGGTTTAGCAGGACGTCTAAGTGAGGTCCAAGCTGAGCAAAGAGCACTCTTCCTCCTTTACCCTGCTAGGCCCACGGAAGAGGTAGAGCCAACTAGGCCTCGCTCAGACCAGGCCTCCTTCAGGGATCTTGCCACACTTCGAAGCCTGCACAGTAAAAGATACTTAGCGAAGTTGCCAGGGTTTCGCCATGCTCTCCCTCGGCAGCTCCACTACTGCAGGGACTCATGTTTGCTGTGAACGAGGATAGGTGGCCCTGCTTCAAAAAGCAGTCTTTTCCCCTTTGGAAATGTGGATTCTTTGAGCCTCGGAGCTGTTTGCGAAACCCTAGGAAGGCCCAGCTTCTACTCACTGCAGGCACGCCCGGGCAGGAAACGAGTATGTTTCCCCAGAGAAACAGGCTGCTTGCAAGTGTCGAGAAGAGCTTCTCAGGTGCCCAGTGTGTCCCGTTTGTTTCCCTTCGCAGCTCCCGTACTGCATGTACTTATGCTGGGTGCTAAAAAGAGTTGGTTGGCTCTGCCGACAAAAGCAGCCTTTTCCCTTTGGAAGCTTGGATTGTAGCGTCTCAGGGGCTGCTTGCCAAACCTTGAAGTTGCCCAGGTTATAGCCTCCGCAGGTACGCTTGCGTAGCAAACGAGCACTTTCTACCGATGAACAGGGTTCCTGTCACGCTGGAGGAGAGTTAATCCCGCAGACCTCGTTCCTCCTGGGAAAGCGCAAGGCCACCCTGAGCCTCAGGGTAGTGCCTAAGTTTCCAACGGGCAAGCTCTGCGTGCCTCGGTTTCCATGAGGTCTCCACCGTTGTTGTGCTTCAATGGAACGCGAGGATAGCTTTCAGGACTCCAAGCACTCTGACCTCCGCACCGTTTCCCATGCTACCACACGGATCCCCCCCACGTCTCCTCTCTGCCTGCTGAGCAACAAGCAGCCGTGTAGGCCCTTCAGAACACTTCTTGCATGCAGAGCCCAAGGCGGCACACTGCTCTCTGTCTTCCTTTGGAAACCTAGGTTGTCGCAGCTTACCCAGCTCACCAAGACAGTCTGAGCCGGTCTCATGAGCTGGGGAACGTGGACTCAGTGAGGACCAGGACCCTACCTGCACTCAGAAAATCACTCTGCTCAGCCTTCCATCCAGGAGCTCACACCGACTGGCTCGTTGGTTTAGCAGGACGTCTAAGTGAGGTCCAAGCTGAGCAAAGAACACACTTCCTCCTTTACCCTGCTAGGCCCACGGAAGAGGTAGAGCCAACTAGGCCTCGCTCAGGCCAGCCCTCCTTCAGGGATCTTGCCACACTTCGAAGCCTGCACAGTAAAAGATATTTAGCGAAGTTGCCAGGGTTTCGCCATTCTCCCTCGGCAGCTCCACTACTGCAGGGACTCATGTTTGCTGTGAACTAGGATAGGTGGCCCACTTCAAAAAGCAGTCTTTTCCCCTTTGGAAAGGTGGATTCTTGTAGCCTAGGAGCTGTTTGCGAAACCATAGGAAGGCCCAGCTTTTACTCACTGCAGGCACGCCCGGGGAGGAAACGAGTATGTTTCCCCAGAGAAACAGGCTGCTTGCAAGTGTCGAGGGGAGCTTCTCAGGTGCCCAGTGTGTCCGTTTGTTTCCCTTCGCAGCTCCCGTACTGCAGGTACTTATGCTGGGTGCTAACAAGGGTTGGTTGGCTCTGCCGACAAAAGCAGCCTTTTCCCTTTGGAAGCTTGGATTGTAGTGTCTCAGGGGCTGCTTGCCAAACCTTGAAGTTGACCAGGTTATAGCCTCCGCAGGTACGCTTGCGTAGCAAACGAGCACTTTCACCCGATGAACAGCGTTCCTATCACGCTGGAGGAGAGTTAATCCTGCAGACCTCGTTCCTCCTGGGAAAGCGCAAGGCCACCCTGAGCCTCAGGGTAGTGCCTAAGTTTGCTCCGTGCAAGCTCTGCGTGCCTCGGTTTCCATGAGGTCTCCACCGTGGTTGTGCCTCAATGGAACGCGAGGATAGCTTTCAGGACTCCAAGCACTCTGGCCTCCGCACCGTTTCCCATGCTACCACACGGATTCCCCCCACGTCTCCTCTCTGCCTGCTGAGCAACAAGCAGCCGTGTAGGCCCTTCAGAACACTGCTTGCATGCAGAGACCAAGGCGGGACACTGCTCTCTGTCTTCCTTTGGAAACCTAGGTTGTCGGAGCTTACCCACCTCACGAAGACAGTCTGAGCCGGTTTCATGAGCTGGGGAACGTGGACTCAGTGAGGACCAGGGCCCTACCTGCACTCTGAAAATCACTCTGCTCAGCCTTCCATCCAGGAGCTCACACCGACTGGCTCGTTGGTTTAGCAGGACGTCTAAGTGAGGTCCAAGCTGAGCAAAGAGCACTCTTCCTCCTTTACCCTGCTAGGCCCACGGAAGAGGTAGAGCCAACTAGGCCTCGCTCAGACCAGGCCTCCTTCAGGGATCTTGCCACACTTCGAAGCCTGCACAGTAAAAGATACTTAGCGAAGTTGCCAGGGTTTCGCCATGCTCTCCCTCGGCAGCTCCACTACTGCAGGTACTCATGTTTGCTTTGAACTAGTATAGGTGTCCCTGCTTCCAAAAGCAGTCTTTTCCCCTTTGGAAATGTGGATTCTTGTAGCCTAGGAGCTGTTTGCGAAACCCTAGGAAGGCCCAGCTTCTACTCACTGCAGGCACGCCCGGGGAGGAAACGAGTATGTTTCCCCAGAGAAACAGGCTGCTTGCAAGTGTCGAGGGGAGCTTCTCAGGTGCCCAGTGTGTCCCGTTTGTTTCCCTTCGCAGCTCCCGTACTGCAGGTACTTATGCTGGGTGCTAACAAGGGTTGGTTGGCTCTGCCGACAAAAGCAGCCTTTTCCCTTTGGAAGCTTGGATTGTAGTGTCTCAGGGGCTGCTTGCCAAAACTTGAAGTTGACCAGGTTATAGCCTCCGCAGGTACGCTTGCGTAGTAAACGAGCACTTTCACCCGATGAACAGCGTTCCTATCACGCTGGAGGAGAGTTAATCCTGCAGACCTCGTTCCTCCTGGGAAAGCGCAAGGCCACCGTGAGCCTCAGGGTAGTGCCTGAGTTTACTCCGGGCAAGCTCTGCGTGCCTCGGTTTCCATGAGGTCTCCACCTTTGTTGTGCCTCAATGGAACGCGAGGATAGCTCTCAGGAATCCAAGCACTCTGGCCTCCGCACCGTTTCCCATGCTACAACACGGATCCCCCCCACGTCTCCTCTCTGCCTGCTGAGCAACAAGCAGCCGTGTAGGCCCTTCAGAACCCTTCTTGCATGCAGAGCCCAAGGCGGCACACTGCTCTCTGTCTTCCTTTGGAAACCTAGGTTGTTGCAGCTTGCCCCAGCTACGAAGACAGTCTGAGCCGGTCTCATGTGCTGAGGAACGTGAACTCAATGAGGAGCAGGGCCATACGTGCACTCAGAAAATCACTCTGCTCAGCCTTCCATCCAGGAACTCACACCGACTGGCTCGTTGGTTTAGCAGGACGTCTAAGTGAGGTCCAAGCTGAGCAAGAGCACAATTCCTCCTTTACCCTGCTAGGCCCCCGGAAGAGGTAGAGCCAACTAGGCCTCGCTCAGGCCATCCCTCCTTCAGGGATCTTGCCACACTTCGAAGCCTGCACAGTAAAAGATACTTAGCGAAGTTGCCAGGGTTTCGCCATGCTCTCCCTCGGCAGCTCCACTACTGCAGGGACTCATGTTTGCTGTGAACGAGGATAGGTGGCCCTGCTTCAAAAAGCAGTCTTTTCCCCTTTGGAAATGTGGATTCTTTGAGCCTCGGAGCTGTTTGCGAAACCCTAGGAAGGCCCAGCTTCTACTCACTGCAGGCACGCCCGGGCAGGAAACGAGTATGTTTCCCCAGAGAAACAGGCTGCTTGCAAGTGTCGAGAAGAGCTTCTCAGGTGCCCAGTGTGTCCCGTTTGTTTCCCTTCGCAGCTCCCATACTGCAGGTACTTATGCTGGGTGCTAAAAAGAGTTGGTTGGCTCTGCCGACAAAAGCAGCCTTTTCCCTTTGGAAGCTTGGATTGTAGCGTCTCAGGGGCTGCTTGCCAAACCTTGAAGTTGCCCAGGTTATAGCCTCCGCAGGTACGCTTGCGTAGCAAACGAGCACTTTCTACCGATGAACAGGCTTCCTGTCACGCTGGAGGAGAGTTAATCCCGCAGACCTCGTTCCTCCTGGGAAAGCGCAAGGCCACCCTGAGCCTCAGGGTAGTGCCTAAGTTTCCAACGGGCAAGCTCTGCGTGCCTCGGTTTCCATGAGGTCTCCACCGTTGTTGTGCTTCAATGGAACGCGAGGATAGCTTTCAGGACTCCAAGCACTCTGACCTCCGCACCGTTTCCCATGCTACCACACGGATCCCCCCCACGTCTCCTCTCTGCCTGCTGAGCAACAAGCAGCCGTGTAGGCCCTTCAGAACACTTCTTGCATGCAGAGCCCAAGGCGGCACACTGCTCTCTGTCTTCCTTTGGAAACCTAGGTTGTCGCAGCTTACCCAGCTCACCAAGACAGTCTGAGCCGGTCTCATGAGCTGGGGAACGTGGACTCAGTGAGGACCAGGACCATTCCTGCACTCAGAAAATCACTCTGCTCAGCCTTCCATCCAGGAGCTCACACCGACTGGCTCGTTGGTTTAGCAGGACGTCTAAGTGAGGTCCAAGCTGAGCAAAGAACACACTTCCTCCTTTACCCTGCTAGGCCCACGGAAGAGGTAGAGCCAACTAGGCCTCGCTCAGGCCAGCCCTCCTTCAGGGATCTTGCCACACTTCGAAGCCTGCACAGTAAAAGATATTTAGCGAAGTTGCCAGGGTTTCGCCATTCTCCCTCGGCAGCTCCACTACTGCAGGGACTCATGTTTGCTGTGAACTAGGATAGGTGGCCCACTTCAAAAAGCAGTCTTTTCCCCTTTGGAAAGGTGGATTCTTGTAGCCTAGGAGCTGTTTGCGAAACCATAGGAAGGCCCAGCTTTTACTCACTGCAGGCACGCCCGGGGAGGAAACGAGTATGTTTCCCCAGAGAAACAGGCTGCTTGCAAGTGTCGAGGGGAGCTTCTCAGGTGCCCAGTGTGTCCGTTTGTTTCCCTTCGCAGCTCCCGTACTGCAGGTACTTATGCTGGGTGCTAACAAGGGTTGGTTGGCTCTGCCGACAAAAGCAGCCTTTTCCCTTTGGAAGCTTGGATTGTAGTGTCTCAGGGGCTGCTTGCCAAACCTTGAAGTTGACCAGGTTATAGCCTCCGCAGGTACGCTTGCGTAGCAAACGAGCACTTTCACCCGATGAACAGCATTCCTATCACGCTGGAGGAGAGTTAATCCTGCAGACCTCGTTCCTCCTGGGAAAGCGCAAGGCCACCCTGAGCCTCAGGGTAGTGCCTAAGTTTGCTCCGTGCAAGCTCTGCGTGCCTCGGTTTCCATGAGGTCTCCACCGTGGTTGTGCCTCAATGGAACGCGAGGATAGCTTTCAGGACTCCAAGCACTCTGGCCTCCGCACCGTTTCCCATGCTACCACACGGATTCCCCCCACGTCTCCTCTCTGCCTGCTGAGCAACAAGCAGCCGTGTAGGCCCTTCAGAACACTGCTTGCATGCAGAGACCAAGGCGGGACACTGCTCTCTGTCTTCCTTTGGAAACCTAGGTTGTCGGAGCTTACCCACCTCACGAAGACAGTCTGAGCCGGTTTCATGAGCTGGGGAACGTGGACTCAGTGAGGACCAGGGCCCTACCTGCACTCTGAAAATCACTCTGCTCAGCCTTCCATCCAGGAGCTCACACCGACTGGCTCGTTGGTTTAGCAGGACGTCTAAGTGAGGTCCAAGCTGAGCAAAGAGCACTCTTCCTCCTTTACCCTGCTAGGCCCACGGAAGAGGTAGAGCCAACTAGGCCTCGCTCAGACCAGGCCTCCTTCAGGGATCTTGCCACACTTCGAAGCCTGCACAGTAAAAGATACTTAGCGAAGTTGCCAGGGTTTCGCCATGCTCTCCCTCGGCAGCTCCACTACTGCAGGTACTCATGTTTGCTTTGAACTAGTATAGGTGTCCCTGCTTCCAAAAGCAGTCTTTTCCCCTTTGGAAATGTGGATTCTTGTAGCCTAGGAGCTGTTTGCGAAACCCTAGGAAGGCCCAGCTTCTACTCACTGCAGGCACGCCCGGGGAGGAAACGAGTATGTTTCCCCAGAGAAACAGGCTGCTTGCAAGTGTCGAGGGGAGCTTCTCAGGTGCCCAGTGTGTCCCGTTTGTTTCCCTTCGCAGCTCCCGTACTGCAGGTACTTATGCTGGGTGCTAACAAGGGTTGGTTGGCTCTGCCGACAAAAGCAGCCTTTTCCCTTTGGAAGCTTGGATTGTAGTGTCTCAGGGGCTGCTTGCCAAAACTGGAAGTTGACCAGGTTATAGCCTCCGCAGGTACGCTTGCGTAGTAAACGAGCACTTTCACCCGATGAACAGCGTTCCTATCACGCTGGAGGAGAGTTAATCCTGCAGACCTCGTTCCTCCTGGGAAAGCGCAAGGCCACCGTGAGCCTCAGGGTAGTGCCTGAGTTTACTCCGGGCAAGCTCTGCGTGCCTCGGTTTCCATGAGGTCTCCACCTTTGTTGTGCCTCAATGGAACGCGAGGATAGCTGTCAGAAATCCAAGCACTCTGGCCTCCGCACCGTTTCCCATGCTACAACACGGATCCCCCCCACGTCTCCTCTCTGCCTGCTGAGCAACAAGCAGCCGTGTAGGCCCTTCAGAACCCTTCTTGCATGCAGAGCCCAAGGCGGCACACTGGTCTCTGTCTTCCTTTGGAAACCTAGGTTGTTGCAGCTTGCCCCAGCTACGAAGACAGTCTGAGCCGGTCTCATGTGCTGAGGAACGTGAACTCAATAAGGAGCAGGGCCATACGTGCACTCAGAAAATCACTCTGCTCAGCCTTCCATCCAGGAACTCACACCGACTGGCTCGTTGGTTTAGCAGGACGTCTAAGTGAGGTCCAAGCTGAGCAAGAGCACAATTCCTCCTTTACCCTGCTAGGCCCCCGGAAGAGGTAGAGCCAACTAGGCATCGCTCAGTCCAACCCTCCTTCAGGGATCTTGCCACACTTCGAAGCCTGCACAGTAAAAGATACTTAGCGAAGTTGCCAGGGTTTCGCCATGCTCTCCCTCGGCAGCTCCACTACTGCAGGGACTCATGTTTGCTGTGAACGAGGATAGGTGGCCCTGCTTCAAAAAGCAGTCTTTTCCCCTTTGGAAATGTGGATTCTTTGAGCCTCGGAGCTGTTTGCGAAACCCTAGGAAGGCCCAGCTTCTACTCACTGCAGGCACGCCCGGGCAGGAAACGAGTATGTTTCCCCAGAGAAACAGGCTGCTTGCAAGTGTCGAGAAGAGCTTCTCAGGTGCCCAGTGTGTCCCGTTTGTTTCCCTTCGCAGCTCCCGTACTGCAGGTACTTATGCTGGGTGCTAAAAAGAGTTGGTTGGCTCTGCCGACAAAAGCAGCCTTTTCCCTTTGGAAGCTTGGATTGTAGTGTCTCAGGGGCTGCTTGCCAAACCTTGAAGTTGCCCAGGTTATAGCCTCCGCAGGTACGCTTGCGTAGCAAACGAGCACTTTCTACCGATGAACAGGCTTCCTGTCACGCTGGAGGAGAGTTAATCCCGCAGACCTCGTTCCTCCTGGGAAAGCGCAAGGCCACCCTGAGCCTCAGGGTAGTGCCTAAGTTTCCAACGGGCAAGCTCTGCGTGCCTCGGTTTCCATGAGGTCTCCACCGTTTTTGTGCTTCAATGGAACGCGAGGATATCTTTCAGGACTCCAAGCACTCTGACCTCCGCACCGTTTCCCATGCTACCACACGGATCCCCCCCACGTCTCCTCTCTGCCTGCTGAGCAACAAGCAGCCGTGTAGGCCCTTCAGAACACTTCTTGCATGCAGAGCCCAAGGCGGCACACTGCTCTCTGTCTTCCTTTGGAAACCTAGGTTGTCGCAGCTTACCCAGCTCACCAAGACAGTCTGAGCCGGTCTCATGAGCTGGGGAACGTGGACTCAGTGAGGACCAGGACCCTACCTGCACTCAGAAAATCACTCTGCTCAGCCTTCCATCCAGGAGCTCACACCGACTGGCTCGTTGGTTTAGCAGGACGTCTAAGTGAGGTCCAAGCTGAGCAAAGAACACACTTCCTCCTTTACCCTGCTAGGCCCACGGAAGAGGTAGAGCCAACTAGGCCTCGCTCAGGCCAGCCCTCCTTCAGGGATCTTGCCACACTTCGAAGCCTGCACAGTAAAAGATATTTAGCGAAGTTGCCAGGGTTTCGCCATTCTCCCTCGGCAGCTCCACTACTGCAGGGACTCATGTTTGCTGTGAACTAGGATAGGTGGCCCACTTCAAAAAGCAGTCTTTTCCCCTTTGGAAAGGTGGATTCTTGTAGCCTAGGAGCTGTTTGCGAAACCATAGGAAGGCCCAGCTTTTACTCACTGCAGGCACGCCCGGGGAGGAAACGAGTATGTTTCCCCAGAGAAACAGGCTGCTTGCAAGTGTCGAGGGGAGCTTCTCAGGTGCCCAGTGTGTCCGTTTGTTTCCCTTCGCAGCTCCCGTACTGCAGGTACTTATGCTGGGTGCTAACAAGGGTTGGTTGGCTCTGCCGACAAAAGCAGCCTTTTCCCTTTGGAAGCTTGGATTGTAGTGTCTCAGGGGCTGCTTGCCAAACCTTGAAGTTGACCAGGTTATAGCCTCCGCAGGTACGCTTGCGTAGCAAACGAGCACTTTCACCCGATGAACAGCGTTCCTATCACGCTGGAGGAGAGTTAATCCTGCAGACCTCGTTCCTCCTGGGAAAGCGCAAGGCCACCCTGAGCCTCAGGGTAGTGCCTAAGTTTGCTCCGTGCAAGCTCTGCGTGCCTCGGTTTCCATGAGGTCTCCACCGTGGTTGTGCCTCAATGGAACGCGAGGATAGCTTTCAGGACTCCAAGCACTCTGGCCTCCGCACCGTTTCCCATGCTACCACACGGATTCCCCCCACGTCTCCTCTCTGCCTGCTGAGCAACAAGCAGCCGTGTAGGCCCTTCAGAACACTGCTTGCATGCAGAGACCAAGGCGGGACACTGCTCTCTGTCTTCCTTTGGAAACCTAGGTTGTCGGAGCTTACCCACCTCACGAAGACAGTCTGAGCCGGTTTCATGAGCTGGGGAACGTGGACTCAGTGAGGACCAGGGCCCTACCTGCACTCTGAAAATCACTCTGCTCAGCCTTCCATCCAGGAGCTCACACCGACTGGCTCGTTGGTTTAGCAGGACGTCTAAGTGAGGTCCAAGCTGAGCAAAGAGCACTCTTCCTCCTTTACCCTGCTAGGCCCACGGAAGAGGTAGAGCCAACTAGGCCTCGCTCAGACCAGGCCTCCTTCAGGGATCTTGCCACACTTCGAAGCCTGCACAGTAAAAGATACTTAGCGAAGTTGCCAGGGTTTCGCCATGCTCTCCCTCGGCAGCTCCACTACTGCAGGTACTCATGTTTGCTTTGAACTAGTATAGGTGTCCCTGCTTCCAAAAGCAGTCTTTTCCCCTTTGGAAATGTGGATTCTTGTAGCCTAGGAGCTGTTTGCGAAACCCTAGGAAGGCCCAGCTTCTACTCACTGCAGGCACGCCCGGGGAGGAAACGAGTATGTTTCCCCAGAGAAACAGGCTGCTTGCAAGTGTCGAGGGGAGCTTCTCAGGTGCCCAGTGTGTCCCGTTTGTTTCCCTTCGCAGCTCCCGTACTGCAGGTACTTATGCTGGGTGCTAACAAGGGTTGGTTGGCTCTGCCGACAAAAGCAGCCTTTTCCCTTTGGAAGCTTGGATTGTAGTGTCTCAGGGGCTGCTTGCCAAAACTTGAAGTTGACCAGGTTATAGCCTCCGCAGGTACGCTTGCGTAGTAAACGAGCACTTTCACCCGATGAACAGCGTTCCTATCACGCTGGAGGAGAGTTAATCCTGCAGACCTCGTTCCTCCTGGGAAAGCGCAAGGCCACCGTGAGCCTCAGGGTAGTGCCTGAGTTTACTCCGGGCAAGCTCTGCGTGCCTCGGTTTCCATGAGGTCTCCACCTTTGTTGTGCCTCAATGGAACGCGAGGATAGCTGTCAGAAATCCAAGCACTCTGGCCTCCGCACCGTTTCCCATGCTACAACACGGATTCCCCCCACGTCTCCTCTCTGCCTGCTGAGCAACAAGCAGCCGTGTAGGCCCTTCAGAACCCTTCTTGCATGCAGAGCCCAAGGCGGCACACTGCTCTCTGTCTTCCTTTGGAAACCTAGGTTGTTGCAGCTTGCCCCAGCTACGAAGACAGTCTGAGCCGGTCTCATGTGCTGAGGAACGTGAACTCAATGAGGAGCAGGGCCATACGTGCACTCAGAAAATCACTCTGCTCAGCCTTCCATCCAGGAACTCACACCGACTGGCTCGTTGGTTTAGCAGGACGTCTAAGTGAGGTCCAAGCTGAGCAAGAGCACAATTCCTCCTTTACCCTGCTAGGCCCCCGGAAGAGGTAGAGCCAACTAGGCCTCGCTCAGGCTATCCCTCCTTCAGGGATCTTGCCACACTTCGAAGCCTGCACAGTAAAAGATACTTAGCGAAGTTGCCAGGGTTTCGCCATGCTCTCCCTCGGCAGCTCCACTACTGCAGGGACTCATGTTTGCTGTGAACGAGGATAGGTGGCCCTGCTTCAAAAAGCAGTCTTTTCCCCTTTGGAAATGTGGATTCTTTGAGCCTCGGAGCTGTTTGCGAAACCCTAGGAAGGCCCAGCTTCTACTCACTGCAGGCACGCCCGGGCAGGAAACGAGTATGTTTCCCCAGAGAAACAGGCTGCTTGCAAGTGTCGAGAAGAGCTTCTCAGGTGCCCAGTGTGTCCCGTTTGTTTCCCTTCGCAGCTCCCGTACTGCAGGTACTTATGCTGGGTGCTAAAAAGAGTTGGTTGGCTCTGCCGACAAAAGCAGCCTTTTCCCTTTGGAAGCTTGGATTGTAGCGTCTCAGGGGCTGCTTGCCAAACCTTGAAGTTGCCCAGGTTATAGCCTCCGCAGGTACGCTTGCGTAGCAAACGAGCACTTTCTACCGATGAACAGGGTTCCTGTCACGCTGGAGGAGAGTTAATCCCGCAGACCTCGTTCCTCCTGGGAAAGCGCAAGGCCACCCTGAGCCTCAGGGTAGTGCCTAAGTTTCCAACGGGCAAGCTCTGCGTGCCTCGGTTTCCATGAGGTCTCCACCGTTGTTGTGCTTCAATGGAACGCGAGGATAGCTTTCAGGACTCCAAGCACTCTGACCTCCGCACCGTTTCCCATGCTACCACACGGATCCCCCCCACGTCTCCTCTCTGCCTGCTGAGCAACAAGCAGCCGTGTAGGCCCTTCAGAACACTTCTTGCATGCAGAGCCCAAGGCGGCACACTGCTCTCTGTCTTCCTTTGGAAACCTAGGTTGTCGCAGCTTACCCAGCTCACCAAGACAGTCTGAGCCGGTCTCATGAGCTGGGGAACGTGGACTCAGTGAGGACCAGGACCCTACCTGCACTCAGAAAATCACTCTGCTCAGCCTTCCATCCAGGAGCTCACACCGACTGGCTCGTTGGTTTAGCAGGACGTCTAAGTGAGGTCCAAGCTGAGCAAAGAACACACTTCCTCCTTTACCCTGCTAGGCCCACGGAAGAGGTAGAGCCAACTAGGCCTCGCTCAGGCCAGCCCTCCTTCAGGGATCTTGCCACACTTCGAAGCCTGCACAGTAAAAGATATTTAGCGAAGTTGCCAGGGTTTCGCCATTCTCCCTCGGCAGCTCCACTACTGCAGGGACTCATGTTTGCTGTGAACTAGGATAGGTGGCCCACTTCAAAAAGCAGTCTTTTCCCCTTTGGAAAGGTGGATTCTTGTAGCCTAGGAGCTGTTTGCGAAACCATAGGAAGGCCCAGCTTTTACTCACTGCAGGCACGCCCGGGGAGGAAACGAGTATGTTTCCCCAGAGAAACAGGCTGCTTGCAAGTGTCGAGGGGAGCTTCTCAGGTGCCCAGTGTGTCCGTTTGTTTCCCTTCGCAGCTCCCGTACTGCAGGTACTTATGCTGGGTGCTAACAAGGGTTGGTTGGCTCTGCCGACAAAAGCAGCCTTTTCCCTTTGGAAGCTTGGATTGTAGTGTCTCAGGGGCTGCTTGCCAAACCTTGAAGTTGACCAGGTTATAGCCTCCGCAGGTACGCTTGCGTAGCAAACGAGCACTTTCACCCGATGAACAGCGTTCCTATCACGCTGGAGGAGAGTTAATCCTGCAGACCTCGTTCCTCCTGGGAAAGCGCAAGGCCACCCTGAGCCTCAGGGTAGTGCCTAAGTTTGCTCCGTGCAAGCTCTGCGTGCCTCGGTTTCCATGAGGTCTCCACCGTGGTTGTGCCTCAATGGAACGCGAGGATAGCTTTCAGGACTCCAAGCACTCTGGCCTCCGCACCGTTTCCCATGCTACCACACGGATTTCCCCCACGTCTCCTCTCTGCCTGCTGAGCAACAAGCAGCCGTGTAGGCCCTTCAGAACACTGCTTGCATGCAGAGACCAAGGCGGGACACTGCTCTCTGTCTTCCTTTGGAAACCTAGGTTGTCGGAGCTTACCCACCTCACGAAGACAGTCTGAGCCGGTTTCATGAGCTGGGGAACGTGGACTCAGTGAGGACCAGGGCCCTACCTGCACTCTGAAAATCACTCTGCTCAGCCTTCCATCCAGGAGCTCACACCGACTGGCTCGTTGGTTTAGCAGGACGTCTAAGTGAGGTCCAAGCTGAGCAAAGAGCACTCTTCCTCCTTTACCCTGCTAGGCCCACGGAAGAGGTAGAGCCAACTAGGCCTCGCTCAGGCCAGCCCTCCTTCAGGGATCTTGCCACACTTCGAAGCCTGCACAGTAAAAGATACTTAGCGAAGTTGCCAGGGTTTCGCCATGCTCTCCCTCGGCAGCTCCACTACTGCAGGTACTCATGTTTGCTTTGAACTAGTATAGGTGTCCCTGCTTCCAAAAGCAGTCTTTTCCCCTTTGGAAATGTGGATTCTTGTAGCCTAGGAGCTGTTTGCGAAACCCTAGGAAGGCCCAGCTTCTACTCACTGCAGGCACGCCCGGGGAGGAAACGAGTATGTTTCCCCAGAGAAACAGGCTGCTTGCAAGTGTCGAGGGGAGCTTCTCAGGTGCCCAGTGTGTCCCGTTTGTTTCCCTTCGCAGCTCCCGTACTGCAGGTACTTATGCTGGGTGCTAACAAGGGTTGGTTGGCTCTGCCGACAAAAGCAGCCTTTTCCCTTTGGAAGCTTGGATTGTAGTGTCTCAGGGGCTGCTTGCCAAAACTTGAAGTTGACCAGGTTATAGCCTCCGCAGGTACGCTTGCGTAGTAAACGAGCACTTTCACCCGATGAACAGCGTTCCTATCACGCTGGAGGAGAGTTAATCCTGCAGACCTCGTTCCTCCTGGGAAAGCGCAAGGCCACCGTGAGCCTCAGGGTAGTGCCTGAGTTTACTCCGGGCAAGCTCTGCGTGCCTCGGTTTCCATGAGGTCTCCACCGTTGTTGTGCCTCAATGGAACGTGAGGATAGCTGTCAGAAATCCAAGCACTCTGGCCTCCGCACCGTTTCCCATGCTACAACACGGATCCCCCCCACGTCTCCTCTCTGCCTGCTGAGCAACAAGCAGCCGTGTAGGCCCTTCAGAACCCTTCTTGCATGCAGAGCCCAAGGCGGCACACTGCTCTCTGTCTTCCTTTGGAAACCTAGGTTGTTGCAGCTTGCCCCAGCTACGAAGACAGTCTGAGCCGGTCTCATGTGCTGAGGAACGTGAACTCAATGAGGAGCAGGGCCATACGTGCACTCAGAAAATCACTCTGCTCAGCCTTCCATCCAGGAACTCACACCGACTGGCTCGTTGGTTTAGCAGGACGTCTAAGTGAGGTCCAAGCTGAGCAAGAGCACAATTCCTCCTTTACCCTGCTAGGCCCCCGGAAGAGGTAGAGCCAACTAGGCCTCGCTCAGGCTATCCCTCCTTCAGGGATCTTGCCACACTTCGAAGCCTGCACAGTAAAAGATACTTAGCGAAGTTGCCAGGGTTTCGCCATGCTCTCCCTCGGCAGCTCCACTACTGCAGGGACTCATGTTTGCTGTGAACGAGGATAGGTGGCCCTGCTTCAAAAAGCAGTCTTTTCCCCTTTGGAAATGTGGATTCTTTGAGCCTCGGAGCTGTTTGCGAAACCCTAGGAAGGCCCAGCTTCTACTCACTGCAGGCACGCCCGGGCAGGAAACGAGTATGTTTCCCCAGAGAAACAGGCTGCTTGCAAGTGTCGAGAAGAGCTTCTCAGGTGCCCAGTGTGTCCCGTTTGTTTCCCTTCGCAGCTCCCGTACTGCAGGTACTTATGCTGGGTGCTAAAAAGAGTTGGTTGGCTCTGCCGACAAAAGCAGCCTTTTCCCTTTGGAAGCTTGGATTGTAGTGTCTCAGGGGCTGCTTGCCAAACCTTGAAGTTGCCCAGGTTATAGCCTCCGCAGGTACGCTTGCGTAGCAAACGAGCACTTTCTACCGATGAACAGGGTTCCTGTCACGCTGGAGGAGAGTTAATCCCGCAGACCTCGTTCCTCCTGGGAAAGCGCAAGGCCACCCTGAGCCTCAGGGTAGTGCCTAAGTTTCCAACGGGCAAGCTCTGCGTGCCTCGGTTTCCATGAGGTCTCCACCGTTGTTGTGCTTCAATGGAACGCGAGGATAGCTTTCAGGACTCCAAGCACTCTGACCTCCGCACCGTTTCCCATGCTACCACACGGATCCCCCCCACGTCTCCTCTCTGCCTGCTGAGCAACAAGCAGCCATGTAGGCCCTTCAGAACACTTCTTGCATGCAGAGCCCAAGGCGGCACACTGCTCTCTGTCTTCCTTTGGAAACCTAGGTTGTCGCAGCTTACCCAGCTCACCAAGACAGTCTGAGCCGGTCTCATGAGCTGGGGAACGTGGACTCAGTGAGGACCAGGACCCTACCTGCACTCAGAAAATCACTCTGCTCAGCCTTCCATCCAGGAGCTCACACCGACTGGCTCGTTGGTTTAGCAGGACGTCTAAGTGAGGTCCAAGCTGAGCAAAGAACACACTTCCTCCTTTACCCTGCTAGGCCCACGGAAGAGGTAGAGCCAACTAGGCCTCGCTCAGGCCAGCCCTCCTTCAGGGATCTTGCCACACTTCGAAGCCTGCACAGTAAAAGATATTTAGCGAAGTTGCCAGGGTTTCGCCATTCTCCCTCGGCAGCTCCACTACTGCAGGGACTCATGTTTGCTGTGAACTAGGATAGGTGGCCCACTTCAAAAAGCAGTCTTTTCCCCTTTGGAAAGGTGGATTCTTGTAGCCTAGGAGCTGTTTGCGAAACCCTAGGAAGGCCCAGCTTTTACTCACTGCAGGCACGCCCGGGGAGGAAACGAGTATGTTTCCCCAGAGAAACAGGCTGCTTGCAAGTGTCGAGGGGAGCTTCTCAGGTGCCCAGTGTGTCCCGTTTGTTTCCCTTCGCAGCTCCCGTACTGCAGGTACTTATGCTGGGTGCTAACAAGGGTTGGTTGGCTCTGCCGACAAAAGCAGCCTTTTCCCTTTGGAAGCTTGGATTGTAGTGTCTCAGGGGCTGCTTGCCAAACCTTGAAGTTGACCAGGTTATAGCCTCCGCAGGTACGCTTGCGTAGCAAACGAGCACTTTCACCCGATGAACAGTGTTCCTATCACGCTGGAGGAGAGTTAATCCTGCAGACCTCGTTCCTCCTGGGAAAGCGCAAGGCCACCCTGAGCCTCAGGGTAAGCCTAAGTTTGCTCCGTGCAAGCTCTGCGTGCCTCGGTTTCCATGAGGTCTCCACCGTGGTTGTGCCTCAATGGAACGCGAGGATAGCTTTCAGGACTCCAAGCACTCTGACCTCCGCACCGTTTCCCATGCTACCACACGGATCCCCCCCACGTCTCCTCTCTGCCTGCTGAGCAACAAGCAGCCGTGTAGGCCCTTCAGAACACTTCTTGCATGCAGAGACCAAGGCGGGACACTGCTCTCTGTCTTCCTTTGGAAACCTAGGTTGTCGGAGCTTACCCACCTCACGAAGACAGTCTGAGCCGGTTTCATGAGCTGGGGAACGTGGACTCAGTGAGGACCAGGGCCCTACCTGCACTCTGAAAATCACTCTGCTCAGCCTTCCATCCAGGAGCTCACACCGACTGGCTCGTTGGTTTAGCAGGACGTCTAAGTGAGGTCCAAGCTGAGCAAAGAGCACTCTTCCTCCTTTACCCTGCTAGGCCCACGGAAGAGGTAGAGCCAACTAGGCCTCGCTCAGACCAGGCCTCCTTCAGGGATCTTGCCACACTTCGAAGCCTGCACAGTAAAAGATACTTAGCGAAGTTGCCAGGGTTTCGCCATGCTCTCCCTCGGCAGCTCCACTACTGCAGGTACTCATGTTTGCTTTGAACTAGTATAGGTGTCCCTGCTTCCAAAAGCAGTCTTTTCCCCTTTGGAAATGTGGATTCTTGTAGCCTAGGAGCTGTTTGCGAAACCCTAGGAAGGCCCAGCTTCTACTCACTGCAGGCACGCCCGGGGAGGAAACGAGTATGTTTCCCCAGAGAAACAGGCTGCTTGCAAGTGTCGAGGGGAGCTTCTCAGGTGCCCAGTGTGTCCCGTTTGTTTCCCTTCGCAGCTCCCGTACTGCAGGTACTTATGCTGGGTGCTAACAAGGGTTGGTTGGCTCTGCCGACAAAAGCAGCCTTTTCCCTTTGGAAGCTTGGATTGTAGTGTCTCAGGGGCTGCTTGCCAAAACTTGAAGTTGACCAGGTTATAGCCTCCGCAGGTACGCTTGCGTAGTAAACGAGCACTTTCACCCGATGAACAGCGTTCCTATCACGCTGGAGGAGAGTTAATCCTGCAGACCTCGTTCCTCCTGGGAAAGCGCAAGGCCACCGTGAGCCTCAGGGTAGAGCCTGAGTTTACTCCGGGCAAGCTCTGCGTGCCTCGGTTTCCATGAGTCTCCAACTTTGTTGTGCCTCAATGGAACGCGAGGATAGCTGTCAGAAATCCAAGCACTCTGGCCTCCGCACCGTTTCCCATGCTACAACACGGATCCCCCCCACGTCTCCTCTCTGCCTGCTGAGCAACAAGCAGCCGTGTAGGCCCTTCAGAACCCTTCTTGCATGCAGAGCCCAAGGCGGCACACTGCTCTCTGTCTTCCTTTGGAAACCTAGGTTGTTGCAGCTTGCCCCAGCTACGAAGACAGTCTGAGCCGGTCTCATGTGCTGAGGAACGTGAACTCAATGAGGAGCAGGGCCATACGTGCACTCAGAAAATCACTCTGCTCAGCCTTCCATCCAGGAACTCACACCGACTTGCTCGTTGGTTTAGCAGGACGTCTAAGTGAGGTCCAAGCTGAGCAAGAGCACAATTCCTCCTTTACCCTGCTAGGCCCCCGGAAGAGGTAGAGCCAACTAGGCCTCGCTCAGGCCATCCCTCCTTCAGGGATCTTGCCACACTTCGAAGCCTGCACAGTAAAAGATACTTAGCGAAGTTGCCAGGGTTTCGCCATGCTCTCCCTCGGCAGCTCCACTACTGCAGGGACTCATGTTTGCTGTGAACGAGGATAGGTGGCCCTGCTTCAAAAAGCAGTCTTTTCCCCTTTGGAAATGTGGATTCTTTGAGCCTCGGAGCTGTTTGCGAAACCCTAGGAAGGCCCAGCTTCTACTCACTGCAGGCACGCCCGGGCAGGAAACGAGTATGTTTCCCCAGAGAAACAGGCTGCTTGCAAGTGTCGAGAAGAGCTTCTCAGGTGCCCAGTGTGTCCCGTTTGTTTCCCTTCGCAGCTCCCGTACTGCAGGTACTTATGCTGGGTGCTAAAAAGAGTTGGTTGGCTCTGCCGACAAAAGCAGCCTTTTCCCTTTGGAAGCTTGGATTGTAGTGTCTCAGGGGCTGCTTGCCAAACCTTGAAGTTGCCCAGGATATAGCCTCCGCAGGTACGCTTGCGTAGCAAACGAGCACTTTCTACCGATGAACAGGGTTCCTGTCACGCTGGAGGAGAGTTAATCCCGCAGACCTCGTTCCTCCTGGGAAAGCGCAAGGCCACCCTGAGCCTCAGGGTAGTGCCTAAGTTTCCAACGGGCAAGCTCTGCGTGCCTCGGTTTCCATGAGGTCTCCACCGTTGTTGTGCTTCAATGGAACGCGAGGATAGCTTTCAGGACTCCAAGCACTCTGACCTCCGCACCGTTTCCCATGCTACCACACGGATCCCCCTCACGTCTCCTCTCTGCCTGCTGGACAACAAGCAGCCGTGTAGGCCCTTCAGAACACTTCTTGCATGCAGAGCCCAAGGCGGCACACTGCTCTCTGTCTTCCTTTGGAAACCTAGGTTGTCGCAGCTTACCCAGCTCACCAAGACAGTCTGAGCCGGTCTCATGAGCTGGGGAACGTGGACTCAGTGAGGACCAGGACCCTACCTGCACTCAGAAAATCACTCTGCTCAGCCTTCCATCCAGGAGCTCACACCGACTGGCTCGTTGGTTTAGCAGGACGTCTAAGTGAGGTCCAAGCTGAGCAAAGAACACACTTCCTCCTTTACCCTGCTAGGCCCACGGAAGAGGTAGAGCCAACTAGGCCTCGCTCAGGCCAGCCCTCCTTCAGGGATCTTGCCACACTTCGAAGCCTGCACAGTAAAAGATATTTAGCGAAGTTGCCAGGGTTTCGCCATTCTCCCTCGGCAGCTCCACTACTGCAGGGACTCATGTTTGCTGTGAACTAGGATAGGTGGCCCACTTCAAAAAGCAGTCTTTTCCCCTTTGGAAAGGTGGATTCTTGTAGCCTAGGAGCTGTTTGCGAAACCCTAGGAAGGCCCAGCTTTTACTCACTGCAGGCACGCCCGGGGAGGAAACGAGTATGTTTCCCCAGAGAAACAGGCTGCTTGCAAGTGTCGAGGGGAGCTTCTCAGGTGCCCAGTGTGTCCGTTTGTTTCCCTTCGCAGCTCCCGTACTGCAGGTACTTATGCTGGGTGCTAACAAGGGTTCGTTGGCTCTGCCGACAAAAGCAGCCTTTTCCCTTTGGAAGCTTGGATTGTAGTGTCTCAGGGGCTGCTTGCCAAACCTTGAAGTTGACCAGGTTATAGCCTCCGCAGGTACGCTTGCGTAGCAAACGAGCACTTTCACCCGATGAACAGCGTTCCTATTACGCTGCAGGAGAGTTAATCCTGCAGACCTCGTTCCTCCTGGGAAAGCGCAAGGCCACCGTGAGCCTCAGGGTAGTGCCTGAGTTTACTCCGGGCAAGCTCTGCGTGCCTCGGTTTCCATGAGGTCTCCACCTTTGTTGTGCCTCAATGGAACGCGAGGATAGCTCTCAGGAATCCAAGCACTCTGGCCTCCGCACCGTTTCCCATGCTACAACACGGATCCCCCCCACGTCTCCTCTCTGCCTGCTGAGCAACAAGCAGCCGTGTAGGCCCTTCAGAACCCTTCTTGCATGCAGAGCCCAAGGCGGCACACTGCTCTCTGTCTTCCTTTGGAAACCTAGGTTGTTGCAGCTTGCCCCAGCTACGAAGACAGTCTGAGCCGGTCTCATGTGCTGAGGAACGTGAACTCAATGAGGACCAGGGCCATACGTGCACTCAGAAAATCACTCTGCTCAGCCTTCCATCCAGGAACTCACACCGACTTGCTCGTTGGTTTAGCAGGACGTCTAAGTGAGGTCCAAGCTGAGCAAGAGCACAATTCCTCCTTTACCCTGCTAGGCCCCCGGAAGAGGTAGAGCCAACTAGGCCTCACTCAGGCCATCCCTCCTTCAGGGATCTTGCCACAGTTCGAAGCCTGCACAGTAAAAGATACTTAGCGAAGTTGCCAGGGTTTCGCCATGCTCTCCCTCGGCAGCTCCACTACTGCAGGGACTCATGTTTGCTGTGAACGAGGATAGGTGG
Organism: Balaenoptera borealis; assembly: GCF_965194805.1. NCBI lineage: Eukaryota > Metazoa > Chordata > Mammalia > Artiodactyla > Balaenopteridae > Balaenoptera > Balaenoptera borealis. Next base: position 29,670,166 of record NC_138870.1, read on the forward strand.
CCCTGCTTCAAAAAGCAGTCTTTTCCCCTTTGGAAATGTGGATTCTTTGAGCCTCGGAGCTGTTTGCGAAACCCTAGGAAGGCCCAGCTTCTACTCACTGCAGGCACGCCCGGGCAGGAAACGAGTATGTTTCCCCAGAGAAACAGGCTGCTTGCAAGTGTCGAGAAGAGCTTCTCAGGTGCCCAGTGTGTTCCGTTTGTTTCCCTTCGCAGCTCCCGTACTGCAGGTACTTATGCTGGGTGCTAAAAAGAGTAGGTTGGCTCTGCCGAAAAAAGCAGCCTTTTCCCTTTGGAAGCTTGGATTGTAGTGTCTCAGGGGCTGCTTGCCAAACCTTGAAGTTGCCCAGGTTATAGCCTCCGCAGGTACGCTTGCGTAGCAAACGAGCACTTTCTACCGATGAACAGGGTTCCTGTCACGCTGGAGGAGAGTTAATCCCGCAGACCTCGTTCCTCCTGGGAAAGCGCAAGGCCACCCTGAGCCTCAGGGTAGTGCCTAAGTTTGCTCCGTGCAAGCTCTGCGTGCCTCGGTTTCCATGAGGTCTCCACCGTGGTTGTGCCTCAATGGAACGCGAGGATAGCTTTCAGGACTCCAAGCACTCTGACCTCCGCACCGTTTCCCATGCTACCACACGGATTCCCCCCACGTCTCCTCTCTGCCTGCTGAGCAACAAGCAGCCGTGTAGGCCCTTCAGAACACTTCTTGCATGCAGAGACCAAGGCGGGACACTGCTCTCTGTCTTCCTTTGGAAACCTAGGTTGTCAGAGCTTACCCACCTCACGAAGACAGTCTGAGCCGGTTTCATGAGCTGGGGAACGTGGACTCAGTGAGGACCAGGGCCCTACCTGCACTCTGAAAATCACTCTGCTCAGCCTTCCATCCAGGAGCTCACACCGACTGGCTCGTTGGTTTAGCAGGACGTCTAAGTGAGGTCCAAGCTGAGCAAAGAGCACTCTTCCTCCTTTACCCTGCTAGGCCCACGGAAGAGGTAGAGCCAACTAGGCCTCGCTCAGACCAGGCCTCCTTCAGGGATCTTGCCACACTTCGAAGCCTGCACAGTAAAAGATACTTAGCGAAGTTGCCAGGGTTTCGCCATGCTCTCCCTCGGCAGCTCCACTACTGCAGGGACTCATGTTTGCTTTGAACTAGTATAGGTGTCCCTGCTTCCAAAAGCAGTCTTTTCCCCTTTGGAAATGTGGATTCTTGTAGCCTAGGAGCTGTTTGCGAAACCCTAGGAAGGCCCAGCTTCTACTCACTGCAGGCACGCCCGGGGAGGAAACGAGTATGTTTCCCCAGAGAAACAGGCTGCTTGCAAGTGTCGAGGGGAGCTTCTCAGGTGCCCAGTGTGTCCCGTTTGTTTCCCTTCGCAGCTCCCGTACTGCAGGTACTTATGCTGGGTGCTAACAAGGGTTGGTTGGCTCTGCCGACAAAAGCAGCCTTTTCCCTTTGGAAGCTTGGATTGTAGTGTCTCAGGGGCTGCTTGCCAAAACTTGAAGTTGACCAGGTTATAGCCTCCGCAGGTACGCTTGCGTAGTAAACGAGCACTTTCACCCGATGAACAGCGTTCCTATCACGCTGGAGGAGAGTTAATCCTGCAGACCTCGTTCCTCCTGGGAAAGCGCAAGGCCACCGTGAGCCTCAGGGTAGAGCCTGAGTTTACTCCGGGCAGCTCTGCGTGCCTCGGTTTCCATGAGTCTCCAACTTTGTTGTGCCTCAATGGAACGCGAGGATAGCTCTCAGGAATCCAAGCACTCTGGCCTCCGCACCGTTTCCCATGCTACAACACGGATCCCTCCCACGTCTCCTCTCTGCCTGCTGAGCAACAAGCAGCCGTGTAGGCCCTTCAGAACCCTTCTTGCATGCAGAGCCCAAGGCGGCACACTGCTCTCTGTCTTCCTTTGGAAACCTAGGTTGTTGCAGCTTGCCCCAGCTACGAAGACAGTCTGAGCCGGTCTCATGTGCTGAGGAACGTGAACTCAATGAGGAGCAGGGCCATACGTGCACTCAGAAAATCACTCTGCTCAGCCTTCCATCCAGGAACTCACACCGACTTGCTCGTTGGTTTAGCAGGACGTCTAAGTGAGGTCCAAGCTGAGCAAGAGCACAATTCCTCCTTTACCCTGCTAGGCCCCCGGAAGAGGTAGAGCCAACTAGGCCTCGCTCAGGCCATCCCTCCTTCAGGGATCTTGCCACACTTCGAAGCCTGCACAGTAAAAGATACTTAGCGAAGTTGCCAGGGTTTCGCCATTCTCCCTCGGCAGCTCCACTACTGCAGGGACTCATGTTTGCTGTGAACGAGGATAGGTGGCCCTGCTTCAAAAAGCAGTCTTTTCCCCTTTGGAAATGTGGATTCTTTGAGCCTCGGAGCTGTTTGCGAAACCCTAGGAAGGCCCAGCTTCTACTCACTGCAGGCACGCCCGGGCAGGAAACGAGTATGTTTCCCCAGAGAAACAGGCTGCTTGCAAGTGTCGAGAAGAGCTTCTCAGGTGCCCATTGTGTCCCGTTTGTTTCCCTTCGCAGCTCCCGTACTGCAGGTACTTATGCTGGGTGCTAAAAAGAGTTGGTTGGCTCTGCCGACAAAAGCAGCCTTTTCCCTTTGGAAGCTTGGATTGTAGTGTCTCAGGGGCTGCTTGCCAAACCTTGAAGTTGCCCAGGTTATAGCCTTCGCAGGTACGCTTGCGTAGCAAACGAGCACTTTCTACCGATGAACAGGGTTCCTGTCACGCTGGAGGAGAGTTAATCCCGCAGACCTCGTTCCTCCTGGGAAAGCGCAAGGCCACCCTGAGCCTCAGGGTAGTGCCTAAGTTTCCAACGGGCAAGCTCTGCGTGCCTCGGTTTCCATGAGGTCTCCACCGTTGTTGTGCTTCAATGGAACGCGAGGATAGCTTTCAGGACTCCAAGCACTCTGACCTCCGCACCGTTTCCCATGCTACCACACGGATCCCCCCCACGTCTCCTCTCTGCCTGCTGAGCAACAAGCAGCCGTGTAGGCCCTTCAGAACACTTCTTGCATGCAGAGCCCAAGGCGGCACACTGCTCTCTGTCTTCCTTTGGAAACCTAGGTTGTCGCAGCTTACCCAGCTCACCAAGACAGTCTGAGCCGGTCTCATGAGCTGGGGAACGTGGACTCAGTGAGGACCAGGAGCCTACCTGCACTCAGAAAATCACTCTGCTCAGCCTTCCATCCAGGAGCTCACACCGACTGGCTCGTTGGTTTAGCAGGACGTCTAAGTGAGGTCCAAGCTGAGCAAAGAACACACTTCCTCCTTTACCCTGCTAGGCCCACGGAAGAGGTAGAGCCAACTAGGCCTCGCTCAGGCCAGCCCTCCTTCAGGGATCTTGCCACACTTCGAAGCCTGCACAGTAAAAGATATTTAGCGAAGTTGCCAGGGTTTCGCCATTCTCCCTCGGCAGCTCCACTACTGCAGGGACTCATGTTTGCTGTGAACGAGGATAGGTGGCCCTGCTTCAAAAAGCAGTCTTTTCCCCTTTGGAAATGTGGATTCTTGTAGCCTCGGAGCTGTTTGCAAAACCCTAGGAAGGCCCAGTTTCTACTCACGGCAGACACGCCCGGGGAGGAAACGAGTATGTTTCCCCAGAGAAACAGGCTGCTTGCAAGTGTCGAGCGGAGCTTCTCAGGTGCCCAGTGTTTCCCGTTTGTTTCCCTTCGCAGCTGACATCCTGCAGGTACTTATGCTGGGGGCTAACAAGGGTAGGTGGCTCTTCCGACAAAAGCAGCCTTTTCCTTTTGGAAGCTTGGATTGTAGTGTCTCAGGGGCTGCTTGCCAAACCTTGAAGTTGCCCAGGTTATAGCCTCCAGAGGTACGCTTGAATAGCAAACGAGCACTTTCACCCGAGGAACAGGGTTCCTGTCACGGTGGAGGAGAGTTAATCCCGCAGACCTCGTTCCTCCTGGGAAAGCGCAAGTCCACCCTGAGCCTCAGGGTAGTGCCTGAGTTTACTCCGGGCAAGCTCTGCGTGCCTCGGTTTCCATGAGGTCTCCACCTTTGTTGTGCCTCAATGGAACGCGAGGATAGCTTTCAGGACTCCAAGCACTCTGGCCTCCGCACCGTTTCCCATGCTACCACACGGATCCCCCGCACGTCTCCTCTCTGCCTGCTGAGCAACAAGCAGCCGTGTAGGCCCTTCAGAACCCTTCTTGCATGCAGAGCCCAAGGCGGCACACTGCTCTCTGTCTTCCTTTGGAAACCTAGGTTGTTGCAGCTTGCCCCAGCTACGAAGACAGTCTGAGCCGGTCTCATGTGCTGAGGAACGTGAACTCAATGAGGACCAGGGCCATACGTGCACTCAGAAAATCACTCTGCTCAGCCTTCCATCCAGGAGCTCACACCGACTGGCTCGTTGGTTTAGCAGGACGTCTAAGTGAGGTCCAAGCTGAGCAAAGAACACACTTCCTCCTTTACCCTGCTAGGCCCACGGAAGAGGTAGAGCCAACTAGGCCTCGCTCAGGCCAGCCCTCCTTCAGGGATCTTGCCACACTTCGAAGCCTGCACAGTAAAAGATATTTAGAGAAGTTGCCAGGGTTTCGCCATGCTCTCCCTCGGCAGCTCCACTACTACAGGGACTCATGTTTGCTGTGAACTAGGAGAGGTGGTCCACTTCCAAAAGCAGTCTTTTCCCCTTTGGAAATGTGGATTCTTTGAGCCTCGGAGCTGTTTGCGAAACCCTAGGAAGGCCCAGCTTCTACTCACGGCAGGCACGCCCGGGGAGGAAACGAGTATGTTTCCCAAGAGAAACAGGCTGCTTGCAAGTGTCGAGGGGAGCTTCTCAGGTGCCCAGTGTGTGCCGTTTGTTTCACTTCACAGCTCCCGTACTGCAGGTACTTATGCTGGGTGCTAACAAGGGTTGGTTGGCTCTGCCGACAAAAGCAGCCTTTTCCCTTTGGAAGCTTGGATTGTAGTGTCTCAGGGGCTGCTTGCCAAAACTTAAAGTTGACCAGGTTATAGCCTCCGCAGGTACGCTTGCGTAGTAAACGAGCACTTTCACCCGATGAACAGCGTTCCTATCACGCTGGAGGAGAGTTAATCCTGCAGACCTCGTTCCTCCTGGGAAAGCGCAAGGCCACCGTGAGCCTCAGGGTAGTGCCTGAGTTTACTCCGGGCAAGCTCTGCGTGCCTCGGTTTCCATGAGGTCTCCACCTTTGTTGTGCCTCAATGGAACGCGAGGATAGCTGTCAGAAATCCAAGCACTCTGGCCTCCGCACCGTTTCCCATGCTACAACACGGATCCCCCCCACGTCTCCTCTCTGCCTGCTGAGCAACAAGCAGCCGTGTAGGCCCTTCAGAACCCTTCTTGCATGCAGAGCCCAAGGCGGCACACTGCTCTCTGTCTTCCTTTGGAAACCTAGGTTGTTGCAGCTTGCCCCACCTACGAAGACAGTCTGAGCCGGTCTCATGTGCTGAGGAACGTGAACTCAATGAGGAGCAGGGCCATACGTGCACTCAGAAAATCACTCTGCTCAGCCTTCCATCCAGGAACTCACACCGACTGGCTCGTTGGTTTAGCAGGACGTCTAAGTGAGGTCCAAGCTGAGCAAGAGCACATTTCCTCCTTTACCCTGCTAGGCCCCCGGAAGAGGTAGAGCCAACGAGGCCTCGCTCAGGCCATCCCTCCTTCAGGGATCTTGCCACACTTCGAAGCCTGCACAGTAAAAGATACTTAGCGAAGTTGCCAGGGTTTCGCCATGCTCTCCCTCGGCAGCTCCACTACTGCAGGGACTCATGTTTGCTGTGAACGAGGATAGGTGGCCCTGCTTCAAAAAGCAGTCTTTTCCCCTTTGGAAATGTGGATTCTTTGAGCCTCGGAGCTGTTTGCGAAACCCTAGGAAGGCCCAGCTTCTACTCACTGCAGGCACGCCCGGGCAGGAAACGAGTATGTTTCCCCAGAGAAACAGGCTGCTTGCAAGTGTCGAGAAGAGCTTCTCAGGTGCCCAGTGTGTCCCGTTTGTTTCCCTTCGCAGCTCCCGTACTGCAGGTACTTATGCTGGGTGCTAAAAAGAGTTGGTTGGCTCTGCCGACAAAAGCAGCCTTTTCCCTTTGGAAGCTTGGATTGTAGTGTCTCAGGGGCTGCTTGCCAAACCTTGAAGTTGCCCAGGTTATAGCCTCCGCAGGTACGCTTGCGTAGCAAACGAGCACTTTCTACCGATGAACAGGGTTCCTGTCACGCTGGAGGAGAGTTAATCCCGCAGACCTCGTTCCTCCTGGGAAAGCGCAAGGCCACCCTGAGCCTCAGGGTAGTGCCTAAGTTTCCAACGGGCAAGCTCTGCGTGCCTCGGTTTCCATGAGGTCTCCACCGTTGTTGTGCTTCAATGGAACGCGAGGATAGCTTTCAGGACTCCAAGCACTCTGACCTCCGCACCGTTTCCCATGCTACCACACGGATCCCCCCCACGTCTCCTCTCTGCCTGCTGAGCAACAAGCAGCCGTGTAGGCCCTTCAGAACACTTCTTGCATGCAGAGCCCAAGGCGGCACACTGCTCTCTGTCTTCCTTTGGAAACCTAGGTTGTCGCAGCTTACCCAGCTCACCAAGACAGTCTGAGCCGGTCTCATGAGCTGGGGAACGTGGACTCAGTGAGGACCAGGACCCTACCTGCACTCAGAAAATCACTCTGCTCAGCCTTCCATCCAGGAGCTCACACCGACTGGCTCGTTGGTTTAGCAGGACGTCTAAGTGAGGTCCAAGCTGAGCAAAGAACACACTTCCTCCTTTACCCTGCTAGGCCCACGGAAGAGGTAGAGCCAACTAGGCCTCGCTCAGGCCAGCCCTCCTTCAGGGATCTTGCCACACTTCGAAGCCTGCACAGTAAAAGATATTTAGCGAAGTTGCCAGGGTTTCGCCATTCTCCCTCGGCAGCTCCACTACTGCAGGGACTCATGTTTGCTGTGAACTAGGATAGGTGGCCCACTTCAAAGAGCAGTCTTTTCCCCTTTGGAAAGGTGGATTCTTGTAGCCTAGGAGCTGTTTGCGAAACCCTAGGAAGGCCCAGCTTTTACTCACTGCAGACACGCCCGGGGAGGAAACGAGTATGTTTCCCCAGAGAAACAGGCTGCTTGCAAGTGTCGAGGGGAGCTTCTCAGGTGCCCAGTGTGTCCGTTTGTTTCCCTTCGCAGCTCCCGTACTGCAGGTACTTATGCTGGGTGCTAACAAGGGTTGGTTGGCTCTGCCGACAAAAGCAGCCTTTTCCCTTTGGAAGCTTGGATTGTAGTGTCTCAGGGGCTGCTTGCCAAACCTTGAAGTTGACCAGGTTATAGCCTCCGCAGGTACGCTTGCGTAGCAAACGAGCACTTTCACCCGATGAACAGCGTTCCTATCACGCTGGAGGAGAGTTAATCCTGCAGACCTCGTTCCTCCTGGGAAAGCGCAAGGCCACCCTGAGCCTCAGGGTAGTGCCTAAGTTTGCTCCGTGCAAGCTCTGCGTGCCTCGGTTTCCATGAGGTCTCCACCGTGGTTGTGCCTCAATGGAACGCGAGGATAGCTTTCAGGACTCCAAGCACTCTGGCCTCCGCACCGTTTCCCATGCTACCACACGGATTCCCCCCACGTCTCCTCTCTGCCTGCTGAGCAACAAGCAGCCGTGTAGGCCCTTCAGAACACTTCTTGCATGCAGAGACCAAGGCGGGACACTGCTCTCTGTCTTCCTTTGGAAACCTAGGTTGTCGGAGATTACCCACCTCACGAAGACAGTCTGAGCCGGTTTCATGAGCTGGGGAACGTGGACTCAGTGAGGACCAGGGCCCTACCTGCACTCTGAATATCACTCTGCTCAGCCTTCCATCCAGGAACTCACACCGACTGGCTCGTTGGTTTAGCAGGACGTCTAAGTGAGGTCCAAGCTGAGCAAAGAGCACTCTTCCTCCTTTACCCTGCTAGGCCCACGGAAGAGGTAGAGCCAACTAGGCCTCGCTCAGACCAGGCCTCCTTCAGGGATCTTGCCACACTTCGAAGCCTGCACAGTAAAAGATACTTAGCGAAGTTGCCAGGGTTTCGCCATGCTCTCCCTCGGCAGCTCCACTACTGCAGGTACTCATGTTTGCTTTGAACTAGTATAGGTGTCCCTGCTTCCAAAAGCAGTCCTTTCCCCTTTGGAAATGTGGATTCTTGTAGCCTAGGAGCTGTTTGCGAAACCCTAGGAAGGCCCAGCTTCTACTCACTGCAGGCACGCCCGGGGAGGAAACGAGTATGTTTCCCCAGAGAAACAGGCTGCTTGCAAGTGTCGAGGGGAGCTTCTCAGGTGCCCAGTGTGTCCCGTTTGTTTCCCTTCGCAGCTCCCGTACTGCAGGTACTTATGCTGGGTGCTAACAAGGGTTGGTTGGCTCTGCCGACAAAAGCAGCCTTTTCCCTTTGGAAGCTTGGATTGTAGTGTCTCAGGGGCTGCTTGCCAAAACTTGAAGTTGACCAGGTTATAGCCTCCGCAGGTACGCTTGCGTAGTAAACGAGCACTTTCACCCGATGAACAGCGTTCCTATCACGCTGGAGGAGAGTTAATCCTGCAGACCTCGTTCCTCCTGGGAAAGCGCAAGGCCACCGTGAGCCTCAGGGTAGAGCCTGAGTTTACTCCGGGCAAGCTCTGCGTGCCTCGGTTTCCATGAGTCTCCAACTTTGTTGTGCCTCAATGGAACGCGAGGATAGCTCTCAGGAAACCAAGCACTCTGGCCTCCGCACCGTTTCCCATGCTACAACACGGATCCCCCCCACGTCTCCTCTCTGCCTGCTGAGCAACAAGCAGCCGTGTAGGCCCTTCAGAACCCTTCTTGCATGCAGAGCCCAAGGCGGCACACTGCTCTCTGTCTTCCTTTGGAAACCTAGGTTGTTGCAGCTTGCCCCAGCTACGAAGACAGTCTGAGCCGGTCTCATGTGCTGAGGAACGTGAACTCAATGAGGAGCAGGGCCATACGTGCACTCAGAAAATCACTCTGCTCAGCCTTCCATCCAGGAACTCACACCGACTTGCTCGTTGGTTTAGCAGGACGTCTAAGTGAGGTCCAAGCTGAGCAAGAGCACAATTCCTCCTTTACCCTGCTAGGCCCACGGAAGAGGTAGAGCCAACTAGGCCTCGCTCAGGCCATCCCTCCTTCAGGGATCTTGCCACACTTCGAAGCCTGCACAGTAAAAGATACTTAGCGAAGTTGCCAGGGTTTCGCCATGCTCTCCCTCGGCAGCTCCACTACTGCAGGGACTCATGTTTGCTGTGAACGAGGATAGGTGGCCCTGCTTCAAAAAGCAGTCTTTTCCCCTTTGGAAATGTGGATTCTTTGAGCCTCGGAGCTGTTTGCGAAACCCTAGGAAGGCCCAGCTTCTACTCACTGCAGGCACGCCCGGGCAGGAAACGAGTATGTTTCCCCAGAGAAACAGGCTGCTTGCAAGTGTCGAGAAGAGCTTCTCAGGTGCCCAGTGTGTCCCGTTTGTTTCCCTTCGCAGCTCCCGTACTGCAGGTACTTATGCTGGGTGCTAAAAAGAGTTGGTTGGCTCTGCCGACAAAAGCAGCCTTTTCCCTTTGGAAGCTTGGATTGTAGTGTCTCAGGGGCTGCTTGCCAAACCTTGAAGTTGCCCAGGTTATAGCCTCCGCAGGTACGCTTGCGTAGCAAACGAGCACTTTCTACCGATGAACAGGGTTCCTGTCACGCTGGAGGAGAGTTAATCCCGCAGACCTCGTTCCTCCTGGGAAAGCGCAAGGCCACCCTGAGCCTCAGGGTAGTGCCTAAGTTTCCAACGGGCAAGCTCTGCGTGCCTCGGTTTCCATGAGGTCTCCACCGTTGTTGTGCTTCAATGGAACGCGAGGATAGCTTTCAGGACTCCAAGCACTCTGACCTCCGCACCGTTTCCCATGCTACCACACGGATCCCCCCCACGTCTCCTCTCTGCCTGCTGAGCAACAAGCAGCCGTGTAGGCCCTTCAGAACACTTCTTGCATGCAGAGCCCAAGGCGGCACACTGCTCTCTGTCTTCCTTTGGAAACCTAGGTTGTCGCAGCTTACCCAGCTCACCAAGACAGTCTGAGCCGGTCTCATGAGCTGGGGAACGTGGACTCAGTGAGGACCAGGAGCCTACCTGCACTCAGAAAATCACTCTGCTCAGCCTTCCATCCAGGAGCTCACACCGACTGGCTCGTTGGTTTAGCAGGACGTCTAAGTGAGGTCCAAGCTGAGCAAAGAACACACTTCCTCCTTTACCCTGCTAGGCCCACGGAAGAGGTAGAGCCAACTAGGCCTCGCTCAGGCCAGCCCTCCTTCAGGGATCTTGCCACACTTCGAAGCCTGCACAGTAAAAGATATTTAGCGAAGTTGCCAGGGTTTCGCCATTCTCCCTCGGCAGCTCCACTACTGCAGGGACTCATGTTTGCTGTGAACGAGGATAGGTGGCCCTGCTTCAAAAAGCAGTCTTTTCCCCTTTGGAAATGTGGATTCTTGTAGCCTCGGAGCTGTTTGCAAAACCCTAGGAAGGCCCAGTTTCTACTCACGGCAGACACGCCCGGGGAGGAAACGAGTATGTTTCCCCAGAGAAACAGGCTGCTTGCAAGTGTCGAGCGGAGCTTCTCAGGTGCCCAGTGTTTCCCGTTTGTTTCCCTTCGCAGCTGACATCCTGCAGGTACTTATGCTGGGGGCTAACAAGGGTAGGTGGCTCTTCCGACAAAAGCAGCCTTTTCCTTTTGGAAGCTTGGATTGTAGTGTCTCAGGGGCTGCTTGCCAAACCTTGAAGTTGCCCAGGTTATAGCCTCCAGAGGTACGCTTGAATAGCAAACGAGCACTTTCACCCGAGGAACAGGGTTCCTGTCACGGTGGAGGAGAGTTAATCCCGCAGACCTCGTTCCTCCTGGGAAAGCGCAAGTCCACCCTGAGCCTCAGGGTAGTGCCTGAGTTTACTCCGGGCAAGCTCTGCGTGCCTCGGTTTCCATGAGGTCTCCACCTTTGTTGTGCCTCAATGGAACGCGAGGATAGCTTTCAGGACTCCAAGCACTCTGGCCTCCGCACCGTTTCCCATGCTACCACACGGATCCCCCGCACGTCTCCTCTCTGCCTGCTGAGCAACAAGCAGCCGTGTAGGCCCTTCAGAACCCTTCTTGCATGCAGAGCCCAAGGCGGCACACTGCTCTCTGTCTTCCTTTGGAAACCTAGGTTGTTGCAGCTTGCCCCAGCTACGAAGACAGTCTGAGCCGGTCTCATGTGCTGAGGAACGTGAACTCAATGAGGACCAGGGCCATACGTGCACTCAGAAAATCACTCTGCTCAGCCTTCCATCCAGGAGCTCACACCGACTGGCTCGTTGGTTTAGCAGGACGTCTAAGTGAGGTCCAAGCTGAGCAAAGAACACACTTCCTCCTTTACCCTGCTAGGCCCACGGAAGAGGTAGAGCCAACTAGGCCTCGCTCAGGCCAGCCCTCCTTCAGGGATCTTGCCACACTTCGAAGCCTGCACAGTAAAAGATATTTAGAGAAGTTGCCAGGGTTTCGCCATGCTCTCCCTCGGCAGCTCCACTACTACAGGGACTCATGTTTGCTGTGAACTAGGAGAGGTGGTCCACTTCCAAAAGCAGTCTTTTCCCCTTTGGAAATGTGGATTCTTTGAGCCTCGGAGCTGTTTGCGAAACCCTAGGAAGGCCCAGCTTCTACTCACGGCAGGCACGCCCGGGGAGGAAACGAGTATGTTTCCCAAGAGAAACAGGCTGCTTGCAAGTGTCGAGGGGAGCTTCTCAGGTGCCCAGTGTGTTCCGTTTGTTTCCCTTCGCAGCTCCCGTACTGCAGGTACTTATGCTGGGTGCTAACAAGGGTTGGTTGGCTCTGCCGACAAAAGCAGCCTTTTCCCTTTGGAAGCTTGGATTGTAGTGTCTCAGGGGCTGCTTGCCAAAACTTAAAGTTGACCAGGTTATAGCCTCCGCAGGTACGCTTGCGTAGTAAACGAGCACTTTCACCCGATGAACAGCGTTCCTATCACGCTGGAGGAGAGTTAATCCTGCAGACCTCGTTCCTCCTGGGAAAGCGCAAGGCCACCGTGAGCCTCAGGGTAGTGCCTGAGTTTACTCCGGGCAAGCTCTGCGTGCCTCGGTTTCCATGAGGTCTCCACCTTTGTTGTGCCTCAATGGAACGCGAGGATAGCTGTCAGAAATCCAAGCACTCTGGCCTCCGCACCGTTTCCCATGCTACAACACGGATCCCCCCCACGTCTCCTCTCTGCCTGCTGAGCAACAAGCAGCCGTGTAGGCCCTTCAGAACCCTTCTTGCATGCAGAGCCCAAGGCGGCACACTGCTCTCTGTCTTCCTTTGGAAACCTAGGTTGTTGCAGCTTGCCCCACCTACGAAGACAGTCTGAGCCGGTCTCATGTGCTGAGGAACGTGAACTCAATGAGGAGCAGGGCCATACGTGCACTCAGAAAATCACTCTGCTCAGCCTTCCATCCAGGAACTCACACCGACTGGCTCGTTGGTTTAGCAGGACGTCTAAGTGAGGTCCAAGCTGAGCAAGAGCACATTTCCTCCTTTACCCTGCTAGGCCCCCGGAAGAGGTAGAGCCAACGAGGCCTCGCTCAGGCCATCCCTCCTTCAGGGATCTTGCCACACTTCGAAGCCTGCACAGTAAAAGATACTTAGCGAAGTTGCCAGGGTTTCGCCATGCTCTCCCTCGGCAGCTCCACTACTGCAGGGACTCATGTTTGCTGTGAACGAGGATAGGTGGCCCTGCTTCAAAAAGCAGTCTTTTCCCCTTTGGAAATGTGGATTCTTTGAGCCTCGGAGCTGTTTGCGAAACCCTAGGAAGGCCCAGCTTCTACTCACTGCAGGCACGCCCGGGCAGGAAACGAGTATGTTTCCCCAGAGAAACAGGCTGCTTGCAAGTGTCGAGAAGAGCTTCTCAGGTGCCCAGTGTGTCCCGTTTGTTTCCCTTCGCAGCTCCCGTACTGCAGGTACTTATGCTGGGTGCTAAAAAGAGTTGGTTGGCTCTGCCGACAAAAGCAGCCTTTTCCCTTTGGAAGCTTGGATTGTAGTGTCTCAGGGGCTGCTTGCCAAACCTTGAAGTTGCCCAGGTTATAGCCTCCGCAGGTACGCTTGCGTAGCAAACGAGCACTTTCTACCGATGAACAGGGTTCCTGTCACGCTGGAGGAGAGTTAATCCCGCAGACCTCGTTCCTCCTGGGAAAGCGCAAGGCCACCCTGAGCCTCAGGGTAGTGCCTAAGTTTCCAACGGGCAAGCTCTGCGTGCCTCGGTTTCCATGAGGTCTCCACCGTTGTTGTGCTTCAATGGAACGCGAGGATAGCTTTCAGGACTCCAAGCACTCTGACCTCCGCACCGTTTCCCATGCTACCACACGGATCCCCCCCACGTCTCCTCTCTGCCTGCTGAGCAACAAGCAGCCGTGTAGGCCCTTCAGAACACTTCTTGCATGCAGAGCCCAAGGCGGCACACTGCTCTCTGTCTTCCTTTGGAAACCTAGGTTGTCGCAGCTTACCCAGCTCACCAAGACAGTCTGAGCCGGTCTCATGAGCTGGGGAACGTGGACTCAGTGAGGACCAGGACCCTACCTGCACTCAGAAAATCACTCTGCTCAGCCTTCCATCCAGGAGCTCACACCGACTGGCTCGTTGGTTTAGCAGGACGTCTAAGTGAGGTCCAAGCTGAGCAAAGAACACACTTCCTCCTTTACCCTGCTAGGCCCACGGAAGAGGTAGAGCCAACTAGGCCTCGCTCAGGCCAGCCCTCCTTCAGGGATCTTGCCACACTTCGAAGCCTGCACAGTAAAAGATATTTAGCGAAGTTGCCAGGGTTTCGCCATTCTCCCTCGGCAGCTCCACTACTGCAGGGACTCATGTTTGCTGTGAACTAGGATAGGTGGCCCACTTCAAAGAGCAGTCTTTTCCCCTTTGGAAAGGTGGATTCTTGTAGCCTAGGAGCTGTTTGCGAAACCCTAGGAAGGCCCAGCTTCTACTCACTGCAGGCACGCCCGGGCAGGAAACGAGTATGTTTCCCCAGAGAAACAGGCTGCTTGCAAGTGTCGAGGGGAGCTTCTCAGGTGCCCAGTGTGTCCGTTTGTTTCCCTTCGCAGCTCCCGTACTGCAGGTACTTATGCTGGGTGCTAACAAGGGTTGGTTGGCTCTGCCGACAAAAGCAGCCTTTTCCCTTTGGAAGCTTGGATTGTAGTGTCTCAGGGGCTGCTTGCCAAACCTTGAAGTTGACCAGGTTATAGCCTCCGCAGGTACGCTTGCGTAGCAAACGAGCACTTTCACCCGATGAACAGCGTTCCTATCACGCTGGAGGAGAGTTAATCCTGCAGACCTCGTTCCTCCTGGGAAAGCGCAAGGCCACCCTGAGCCTCAGGGTAGTGCCTAAGTTTGCTCCGTGCAAGCTCTGCGTGCCTCGGTTTCCATGAGGTCTCCACCGTGGTTGTGCCTCAATGGAACGCGAGGATAGCTTTCAGGACTCCAAGCACTCTGGCCTCCGCACCGTTTCCCATGCTACCACACGGATTCCCCCCACGTCTCCTCTCTGCCTGCTGAGCAACAAGCAGCCGTGTAGGCCCTTCAGAACACTTCTTGCATGCAGAGACCAAGGCGGGACACTGCTCTCTGTCTTCCTTTGGAAACCTAGGTTGTCGGAGATTACCCACCTCACGAAGACAGTCTGAGCCGGTTTCATGAGCTGGGGAACGTGGACTCAGTGAGGACCAGGGCCCTACCTGCACTCTGAATATCACTCTGCTCAGCCTTCCATCCAGGAACTCACACCGACTGGCTCGTTGGTTTAGCAGGACGTCTAAGTGAGGTCCAAGCTGAGCAAAGAGCACTCTTCCTCCTTTACCCTGCTAGGCCCACGGAAGAGGTAGAGCCAACTAGGCCTCGCTCAGACCAGGCCTCCTTCAGGGATCTTGCCACACTTCGAAGCCTGCACAGTAAAAGATACTTAGCGAAGTTGCCAGGGTTTCGCCATGCTCTCCCTCGGCAGCTCCACTACTGCAGGTACTCATGTTTGCTTTGAACTAGTATAGGTGTCCCTGCTTCCAAAAGCAGTCCTTTCCCCTTTGGAAATGTGGATTCTTGTAGCCTAGGAGCTGTTTGCGAAACCCTAGGAAGGCCCAGCTTCTACTCACTGCAGGCACGCCCGGGGAGGAAACGAGTATGTTTCCCCAGAGAAACAGGCTGCTTGCAAGTGTCGAGGGGAGCTTCTCAGGTGCCCAGTGTGTCCCGTTTGTTTCCCTTCGCAGCTCCCGTACTGCAGGTACTTATGCTGGGTGCTAACAAGGGTTGGTTGGCTCTGCCGACAAAAGCAGCCTTTTCCCTTTGGAAGCTTGGATTGTAGTGTCTCAGGGGCTGCTTGCCAAAACTTGAAGTTGACCAGGTTATAGCCTCCGCAGGTACGCTTGCGTAGTAAACGAGCACTTTCACCCGATGAACAGCGTTCCTATCACGCTGGAGGAGAGTTAATCCTGCAGACCTCGTTCCTCCTGGGAAAGCGCAAGGCCACCGTGAGCCTCAGGGTAGAGCCTGAGTTTACTCCGGGCAAGCTCTGCGTGCCTCGGTTTCCATGAGTCTCCAACTTTGTTGTGCCTCAATGGAACGCGAGGATAGCTCTCAGGAAACCAAGCACTCTGGCCTCCGCACCGTTTCCCATGCTACAACACGGATCCCCCCCACGTCTCCTCTCTGCCTGCTGAGCAACAAGCAGCCGTGTAGGCCCTTCAGAACCCTTCTTGCATGCAGAGCCCAAGGCGGCACACTGCTCTCTGTCTTCCTTTGGAAACCTAGGTTGTTGCAGCTTGCCCCAGCTACGAAGACAGTCTGAGCCGGTCTCATGTGCTGAGGAACGTGAACTCAATGAGGAGCAGGGCCATACGTGCACTCAGAAAATCACTCTGCTCAGCCTTCCATCCAGGAACTCACACCGACTTGCTCGTTGGTTTAGCAGGACGTCTAAGTGAGGTCCAAGCTGAGCAAGAGCACAATTCCTCCTTTACCCTGCTAGGCCCACGGAAGAGGTAGAGCCAACTAGGCCTCGCTCAGGCCATCCCTCCTTCAGGGATCTTGCCACACTTCGAAGCCTGCACAGTAAAAGATATTTAGCGAAGTTGCCAGGGTTTCGCCATTCTCCCTCGGCAGCTCCACTACTGCAGGGACTCATGTTTGCTGTGAACTAGGATAGGTGGCCCACTTCAAAAAGCAGTCTTTTCCCCTTTGAAAGGTGGATTCTTGTAGCCTAGGAGCTGTTTGCGAAACCATAGGAAGGCCCAGCTTTTACTCACTGCAGGCACGCCCGGGGAGGAAACGAGTATGTTTCCCCAGAGAAACAGGCTGCTTGCAAGTGTCGAGGGGAGCTTCTCAGGTGCCCAGTGTGTCCGTTTGTTTCCCTTCGCAGCTCCCGTACTGCAGGTACTTATGCTGGGTGCTAACAAGGGTTCGTTGGCTCTGCCGACAAAAGCAGCCTTTTCCCTTTGGAAGCTTGGATTGTAGTGTCTCAGGGGCTGCTTGCCAAACCTTGAAGTTGAACAGGTTATAGCCTCCGCAGGTACGCTTGCGTAGCAAACGAGCACTTTCACCCGATGAACAGCGTTCCTATTACGCTGCAGGAGAGTTAATCCTGCAGACCTCGTTCCTCCTGGGAAAGCGCAAGGCCACCGTGAGCCTCAGGGTAGTGCCTGAGTTTACTCCGGGCAAGCTCTGCGTGCCTCGGTTTCCATGAGGTCTCCACCTTTGTTGTGCCTCAATGGAACGCGAGGATAGCTCTCAGGAATCCAAGCACTCTGGCCTCCGCACCGTTTCCCATGCTACAACACGGATCCCCCCCACGTCTCCTCTCTGCCTGCTGAGCAACAAGCAGCCGTGTAGGCCCTTCAGAACCCTTCTTGCATGCAGAGCCCAAGGCGGCACACTGCTCTCTGTCTTCCTTTGGAAACCTAGGTTGTTGCAGCTTGCCCCAGCTACGAAGACAGTCTGAGCCGGTCTCATGTGCTGAGGAACGTGAACTCAATGAGGACCAGGGCCATACGTGCACTCAGAAAATCACTCTGCTCAGCCTTCCATCCAGGAACTCACACCGACTTGCTCGTTGGTTTAGCAGGACGTCTAAGTGAGGTCCAAGCTGAGCAAGAGCACAATTCCTCCTTTACCCTGCTAGGCCCCCGGAAGAGGTAGAGCCAACTAGGCCTCGCTCAGGCCATCCCTCCTTCAGGGATCTTGCCACAGTTCGAAGCCTGCACAGTAAAAGATACTTAGCGAAGTTGCCAGGGTTTCGCCATGCTCTCCCTCGGCAGCTCCACTACTGCAGGGACTCATGTTTGCTGTGAACGAGGATAGGTGGCCCTGCTTCAAAAAGCAGTCTTTTCCCCTTTGGAAATGTGGATTCTTTGAGCCTCGGAGCTGTTTGCGAAACCCTAGGAAGGCCCAGCTTCTACTCACTGCAGGCACGCCCGGGCAGGAAACGAGTATGTTTCCCCAGAGAAACAGGCTGCTTGCAAGTGTCGAGAAGAGCTTCTCAGGTGCCCAGTGTGTTCCGTTTGTTTCCCTTCGCAGCTCCCGTACTGCAGGTACTTATGCTGGGTGCTAAAAAGAGTAGGTTGGCTCTGCCGAAAAAAGCAGCCTTTTCCCTTTGGAAGCTTGGATTGTAGTGTCTCAGGGGCTGCTTGCCAAACCTTGAAGTTGACCAGGTTATAGCCTCCGCAGGTACGCTTGCGTAGCAAACGAGCACTTTCTACCGATGAACAGGGTTCCTGTCACGCTGGAGGAGAGTTAATCCTGCAGACCTCGTTCCTCCTGGGAAAGCGCAAGGCCACCCTGAGCCTCAGGGTAGTGCCTAAGTTTGCTCCGTGCAAGCTCTGCGTGCCTCGGTTTCCATGAGGTCTCCACCGTGGTTGTGCCTCAATGGAACGCGAGGATAGCTTTCAGGACTCCAAGCACTCTGGCCTCCGCACCGTTTCCCATGCTACCACACGGATTCCCCCCACGTCTCCTCTCTGCCTGCTGAGCAACAAGCAGCCGTGTAGGCCCTTCAGAACACTTCTTGCATGCAGAGACCAAGGCGGGACACTGCTCTCTGTCTTCCTTTGGAAACCTAGGTTGTCGGAGCTTACCCACCTCACGAAGACAGTCTGAGCCGGTTTCATGAGCTGGGGAACGTGGACTCAGTGAGGACCAGGGCCCTACCTGCACTCTGAAAATCACTCTGCTCAGCCTTCCATCCAGGAGCTCACACCGACTGGCTCGTTGGTTTAGCAGGACGTCTAAGTGAGGTCCAAGCTGAGCAAAGAGCACTCTTCCTCCTTTACCCTGCTAGGCCCACGGAAGAGGTAGAGCCAACTAGGCCTCGCTCAGACCAGGCCTCCTTCAGGGATCTTGCCACACTTCGAAGCCTGCACAGTAAAAGATACTTAGCGAAGTTGCCAGGGTTTCGCCATGCTCTCCCTCGGCAGCTCCACTACTGCAGGTACTCATGTTTGCTTTGAACTAGTATAGGTGTCCCTGCTTCCAAAAGCAGTCTTTTCCCCTTTGGAAATGTGGATTCTTGTAGCCTAGGAGCTGTTTGCGAAACCCTAGGAAGGCCCAGCTTCTACTCACTGCAGGCACGCCCGGGGAGGAAACGAGTATGTTTCCCCAGAGAAACAGGCTGCTTGCAAGTGTCGAGGGGAGCTTCTCAGGTGCCCAGTGTGTCCCGTTTGTTTCCCTTCGCAGCTCCCGTACTGCAGGTACTTATGCTGGGTGCTAACAAGGGTTGGTTGGCTCTGCCGACAAAAGCAGCCTTTTCCCTTTGGAAGCTTGGATTGTAGTGTCTCAGGGGCTGCTTGCCAAAACTTGAAGTTGACCAGGTTATAGCCTCTGCAGGTACGCTTGCGTAGCAAACGAGCACTTTCACCCGATGAACAGCGTTCCTCTCACGCTGGAGGAGAGTTAATCCTGCAGACCTCGTTCCTCCTGGGAAAGCGCAAGGCCACCGTGAGCCTCAGGGTAGTGCCTGAGTTTACTCCGGGCAAGCTCTGCGTGCCTCGGTTTCCATGAGGTCTCCACCTTTGTTGTGCCTCAATGGAACGCGAGGATAGCTCTCAGGAATCCAAGCACTCTGGCCACCGCACCGTTTCCCATGCTACAACACGGATCCCCCCCACGTCTCCTCTCTGCCTGCTGAGCAACAAGCAGCCGTGTAGGCCCTTCAGAACCCTTCTTGCATGCAGAGCCCAAGGCGGCACACTGCTCTCTGTCTTCCTTTGGAAACCTAGGTTGTTGCAGCTTGCCCCAGCTACGAAGACAGTCTGAGCCGGTCTCATGTGCTGAGGAACGTGAACTCAATGAGGAGCAGGGCCATACGTGCACTCAGAAAATCACTCTGCTCAGCCTTCCATCCAGGAACTCACACCGACTGGCTCGTTGGTTTAGCAGGACGTCTAAGTGAGGTCCAAGCTGAGCAAGAGCACAATTCCTCCTTTACCCTGCTAGGCCCCCGGAAGAGGTAGAGCCAACTAGGCCTCGCTCAGGCCATCCCTCCTTCAGGGATCTTGCCACACTTCGAAGCCTGCACAGTAAAAGATACTTAGCGAAGTTGCCAGGGTTTCGCCATGCTCTCCCTCGGCAGCTCCACTACTGCAGGGACTCATGTTTGCTGTGAACGAGGATAGGTGGCCCTGCTTCAAAAAGCAGTCTTTTCCCCTTTGGAAATGTGGATTCTTTGAGCCTCGGAGCTGTTTGCGAAACCCTAGGAAGGCCCAGCTTCTACTCACTGCAGGCACGCCCGGGCAGGAAACGAGTATGTTTCCCCAGAGAAACAGGCTGCTTGCAAGTGTCGAGAAGAGCTTCTCAGGTGCCCAGTGTGTCCCGTTTGTTTCCCTTCGCAGCTCCCGTACTGCAGGTACTTATGCTGGGTGCTAAAAAGAGTTGGTTGGCTCTGCCGACAAAAGCAGCCTTTTCCCTTTGGAAGCTTGGATTGTAGTGTCTCAGGGGCTGCTTGCCAAACCTTGAAGTTGCCCAGGTTATAGCCTCCGCAGGTACGCTTGCGTAGCAAACGAGCACTTTCTACCGATGAACAGGGTTCCTGTCACGCTGGAGGAGAGTTAATCCCGCAGACCTCGTTCCTCCTGGGAAAGCGCAAGGCCACCCTGAGCCTCAGGGTAGTGCCTAAGTTTCCAACGGGCAAGCTCTGCGTGCCTCGGTTTCCATGAGGTCTCCACCGTTGTTGTGCTTCAATGGAACGCGAGGATAGCTTTCAGGACTCCAAGCACTCTGACCTCCGCACCGTTTCCCATGCTACCACACGGATCCCCCCCACGTCTCCTCTCTGCCTGCTGAGCAACAAGCAGCCGTGTAGGCCCTTCAGAACACTTCTTGCATGCAGAGCCCAAGGCGGCACACTGCTCTCTGTCTTCCTTTGGAAACCTAGGTTGTCGCAGCTTACCCAGCTCACCAAGACAGTCTGAGCCGGTCTCATGAGCTGGGGAACGTGGACTCAGTGAGGACCAGGACCCTACCTGCACTCAGAAAATCACTCTGCTCAGCCTTCCATCCAGGAGCTCACACCGACTGGCTCGTTGGTTTAGCAGGACGTCTAAGTGAGGTCCAAGCTGAGCAAAGAACACACTTCCTCCTTTACCCTGCTAGGCCCACGGAAGAGGTAGAGCCAACTAGGCCTCGCTCAGGCCAGCCCTCCTTCAGGGATCTTGCCACACTTCGAAGCCTGCACAGTAAAAGATATTTAACGAAGTTGCCAGGGTTTCGCCATTCTCCCTCGGCAGCTCCACTACTGCAGGGACTCATGTTTGCTGTGAACTAGGATAGGTGGCCCACTTCAAAAAGCAGTCTTTTCCCCTTTGGAAAGGTGGATTCTTGTAGCCTAGGAGCTGTTTGCGAAACCCTAGGAAGGCCCAGCTTTTACTCACTGCAGGCACGCCCGGGGAGGAAACGAGTATGTTTCCCCAGAGAAACAGGCTGCTTGCAAGTGTCGAGGGGAGCTTCTCAGGTGCCCAGTGTGTCCCGTTTGTTTCCCTTCGCAGCTCCCGTACTGCAGGTACTTATGCTGGGTGCTAACAAGGGTTGGTTGGCTCTGCCGACAAAAGCAGCCTTTTCCCTTTGGAAGCTTGGATTGTAGTGTCTCAGGGGCTGCTTGCCAAACCTTGAAGTTGACCAGGTTATAGCCTCCGCAGGTACGCTTGCGTAGCAAACGAGCACTTTCACCCGATGAACAGCGTTCCTATCACGCTGCAGGAGAGTTAATCCTGCAGACCTCGTTCCTCCTGGGAAAGCGCAAGGCCACCCTGAGCCTCAGGGTAGTGCCTAAGTTTGCTCCGTGCAAGCTCTGCGTGCCTCGGTTTCCATGAGGTCTCCACCGTGGTTGTGCCTCAATGGAACGCGAGGATAGCTTTCAGGACTCCAAGCACTCTGGCCTCCGCACCGTTTCCCATGCTACCACACGGATTCCCCCCACGTCTCCTCTCTGCCTGCTGAGCAACAAGCAGCCGTGTAGGCCCTTCAGAACACTTCTTGCATGCAGAGACCAAGGCGGGACACTGCTCTCTGTCTTCCTTTGGAAACCTAGGTTGTCGGAGCTTACCCACCTCACGAAGACAGTCTGAGCCGGTTTCATGAGCTGGGGAACGTGGACTCAGTGAGGACCAGGGCCCTACCTGCACTCTGAAAATCACTCTGCTCAGCCTTCCATCCAGGAACTCACACCGACTGGCTCGTTGGTTTAGCAGGACGTCTAAGTGAGGTCCAAGCTGAGCAAGAGCACTCTTCCTCCTTTACCCTGCTAGGCCCCCGGAAGAGGTAGAGCCAACTAGGCCTCGCTCAGGCCATCCCTCCTTCAGGGATCTTGCCACAGTTCGAAGCCTGCACAGTAAAAGATACTTAGCGAAGTTGCCAGGGTTTCGCCATGCTCTCCCTCGGCAGCTCCACTACTGCAGGGACTCATGTTTGCTGTGAACGAGGATAGGTGGCCCTGCTTCAAAAAGCAGTCTTTTCCCCTTTGGAAATGTGGATTCTTGTAGCCTCGGAGCTGTTTGCAAAACCCTAGGAAGGCCCAGTTTCTACTCACGGCAGACACGCCCGGGGAGGAAACGAGTATGTTTCCCCAGAGAAACAGGCTGCTTGCAAGTGTCGAGCGGAGCTTCTCAGGTGCCCAGTGTTTCCCGTTTGTTTCCCTTCGCAGCTGACATCCTGCAGGTACTTATGCTGGGGGCTAACAAGGGTAGGTGGCTCTTCCGACAAAAGCAGCCTTTTCCTTTTGGAAGCTTGGATTGTAGTGTCTCAGGGGCTGCTTGCCAAACCTTGAAGTTGCCCAGGTTATAGCCTCCAGAGGTACGCTTGAATAGCAAACGAGCACTTTCACCCGAGGAACAGGGTTCCTGTCACGATGGAGGAGAGTTAATCCCGCAGTCCTCGTTCCTCCTGGGAAAGCGCAAGTCCACCCTGAGCCTCAGGGTAGTGCCTGAGTTTACTCCGGGCAAGCTCTGCGTGCCTCGGTTTCCATGAGGTCTCCACCTTTGTTGTGCCTCAATGGAACGCGAGGATAGCTTTCAGGACTCCAAGCACTCTGGCCTCCGCACCGTTTCCCATGCTACCACACGGATCCCCCGCACGTCTCCTCTCTGCCTGCTGAGCAACAAGCAGCCGTGTAGGCCCTTCAGAACCCTTCTTGCATGCAGAGCCCAAGGCGGCACACTGCTCTCTGTCTTCCTTTGGAAACCTAGGTTGTTGCAGCTTGCCCCAGCTACGAAGACAGTCTGAGCCGGTCTCATGTGCTGAGGAACGTGAACTCAATGAGGACCAGGGCCATACGTGCACTCAGAAAATCACTCTGCTCAGCCTTCCATCCAGGAGCTCACACCGACTGGCTCGTTGGTTTAGCAGGACGTCTAAGTGAGGTCCAAGCTGAGCAAAGAACACACTTCCTCCTTTACCCTGCTAGGCCCACGGAAGAGGTAGAGCCAACTAGGCCTCGCTCAGGCCAGCCCTCCTTCAGGGATCTTGCCACACTTCGAAGCCTGCACAGTAAAAGATATTTAGCGAAGTTGCCAGGGTTTCGCCATTCTCCCTCGGCAGCTCCACTACTGCAGGGACTCATGTTTGCTGTGAACTAGGATAGGTGGCCCACTTCAAAAAGCAGTCTTTTCCCCTTTGAAAGGTGGATTCTTGTAGCCTAGGAGCTGTTTGCGAAACCATAGGAAGGCCCAGCTTTTACTCACTGCAGGCACGCCCGGGGAGGAAACGAGTATGTTTCCCCAGAGAAACAGGCTGCTTGCAAGTGTCGAGGGGAGCTTCTCAGGTGCCCAGTGTGTCCGTTTGTTTCCCTTCGCAGCTCCCGTACTGCAGGTACTTATGCTGGGTGCTAACAAGGGTTCGTTGGCTCTGCCGACAAAAGCAGCCTTTTCCCTTTGGAAGCTTGGATTGTAGTGTCTCAGGGGCTGCTTGCCAAACCTTGAAGTTGAACAGGTTATAGCCTCCGCAGGTACGCTTGCGTAGCAAACGAGCACTTTCACCCGATGAACAGCGTTCCTATTACGCTGCAGGAGAGTTAATCCTGCAGACCTCGTTCCTCCTGGGAAAGCGCAAGGCCACCGTGAGCCTCAGGGTAGTGCCTGAGTTTACTCCGGGCAAGCTCTGCGTGCCTCGGTTTCCATGAGGTCTCCACCTTTGTTGTGCCTCAATGGAACGCGAGGATAGCTCTCAGGAATCCAAGCACTCTGGCCTCCGCACCGTTTCCCATGCTACAACACGGATCCCCCCAACGTCTCCTCTCTGCCTGCTGAGCAACAAGCAGCCGTGTAGGCCCTTCAGAACCCTTCTTGCATGCAGAGCCCAAGGCGGCACACTGCTCTCTGTCTTCCTTTGGAAACCTAGGTTGTTGCAGCTTGCCCCAGCTACGAAGACAGTCTGAGCCGGTCTCATGTGCTGAGGAACGTGAACTCAATGAGGACCAGGGCCATACGTGCACTCAGAAAATCACTCTGCTCAGCCTTCCATCCAGGAACTCACACCGACTTGCTCGTTGGTTTAGCAGGACGTCTAAGTGAGGTCCAAGCTGAGCAAGAGCACAATTCCTCCTTTACCCTGCTAGGCCCCCGGAAGAGGTAGAGCCAACTAGGCCTCGCTCAGGCCATCCCTCCTTCAGGGATCTTGCCACACTTCGAAGCCTGCACAGTAAAAGATACTTAGCGAAGTTGCCAGGGTTTCGCCATGCTCTCCCTCGGCAGCTCCACTACTGCAGGGACTCATGTTTGCTGTGAACGAGGATAGGTGGCCCTGCTTCAAAAAGCAGTCTTTTCCCCTTTGGAAATGTGGATTCTTTGAGCCTCGGAGCTGTTTGCGAAACCCTAGGAAGGCCCAGCTTCTACTCACTGCAGGCACGCCCGGGCAGGAAACGAGTATGTTTCCCCAGAGAAACAGGCTGCTTGCAAGTGTCGAGAAGAGCTTCTCAGGTGCCCAGTGTGTTCCGTTTGTTTCCCTTCGCAGCTCCCGTACTGCAGGTACTTATGCTGGGTGCTAAAAAGAGTAGGTTGGCTCTGCCGAAAAAAGCAGCCTTTTCCCTTTGGAAGCTTGGATTGTAGTGTCTCAGGGGCTGCTTGCCAAACCTTGAAGTTGACCAGGTTATAGCCTCCGCAGGTACGCTTGCGTAGCAAACGAGCACTTTCTACCGATGAACAGGGTTCCTGTCACGCTGCAGGAGAGTTAATCCTGCAGACCTCGTTCCTCCTGGGAAAGCGCAAGGCCACCCTGAGCCTCAGGGTAGTGCCTAAGTTTGCTCCGTGCAAGCTCTGCGTGCCTCGGTTTCCATGAGGTCTCCACCGTGGTTGTGCCTCAATGGAACGCGAGGATAGCTTTCAGGACTCCAAGCACTCTGGCCTCCGCACCGTTTCCCATGCTACCACACGGATTCCCCCCACGTCTCCTCTCTGCCTGCTGAGCAACAAGCAGCCGTGTAGGCCCTTCAGAACACTTCTTGCATGCAGAGACCAAGGCGGGACACTGCTCTCTGTCTTCCTTTGGAAACCTAGGTTGTCGGAGCTTACCCACCTCACGAAGACAGTCTGAGCCGGTTTCATGAGCTGGGGAACGTGGACTCAGTGAGGACCAGGGCCCTACCTGCACTCTGAAAATCACTCTGCTCAGCCTTCCATCCAGGAGCTCACACCGACTGGCTCGTTGGTTTAGCAGGACGTCTAAGTGAGGTCCAAGCTGAGCAAAGAGCACTCTTCCTCCTTTACCCTGCTAGGCCCACGGAAGAGGTAGAGCCAACTAGGCCTCGCTCAGACCAGGCCTCCTTCAGGGATCTTGCCACACTTCGAAGCCTGCACAGTAAAAGATACTTAGCGAAGTTGCCAGGGTTTCGCCATGCTCTCCCTCGGCAGCTCCACTACTGCAGGTACTCATGTTTGCTTTGAACTAGTATAGGTGTCCCTGCTTCCAAAAGCAGTCTTTTCCCCTTTGGAAATGTGGATTCTTGTAGCCTAGGAGCTGTTTGCGAAACCCTAGGAAGGCCCAGCTTCTACTCACTGCAGGCACGCCCGGGGAGGAAACGAGTATGTTTCCCCAGAGAAACAGGCTGCTTGCAAGTGTCGAGGGGAGCTTCTCAGGTGCCCAGTGTGTCCCGTTTGTTTCCCTTCGCAGCTCCCGTACTGCAGGTACTTATGCTGGGTGCTAACAAGGGTTGGTTGGCTCTGCCGACAAAAGCAGCCTTTTCCCTTTGGAAGCTTGGATTGTAGTGTCTCAGGGGCTGCTTGCCAAAACTTGAAGTTGACCAGGTTATAGCCTCTGCAGGTACGCTTGCGTAGCAAACGAGCACTTTCACCCGATGAACAGCGTTCCTCTCACGCTGGAGAAGAGTTAATCCTGCAGACCTCGTTCCTCCTGGGAAAGCGCAAGGCCACCGTGAGCCTCAGGGTAGTGCCTGAGTTTACTCCGGGCAAGCTCTGCGTGCCTCGGTTTCCATGAGGTCTCCACCTTTGTTGTGCCTCAATGGAACGCGAGGATAGCTCTCAGGAATCCAAGCACTCTGGCCACCGCACCGTTTCCCATGCTACAACACGGATCCCCCCCACGTCTCCTCTCTGCCTGCTGAGCAACAAGCAGCCGTGTAGGCCCTTCAGAACCCTTCTTGCATGCAGAGCCCAAGGCGGCACACTGCTCTCTGTCTTCCTTTGGAAACCTAGGTTGTTGCAGCTTGCCCCAGCTACGAAGACAGTCTGAGCCGGTCTCATGTGCTGAGGAACGTGAACTCAATGAGGAGCAGGGCCATACGTGCACTCAGAAAATCACTCTGCTCAGCCTTCCATCCAGGAACTCACACCGACTGGCTCGTTGGTTTAGCAGGACGTCTAAGTGAGGTCCAAGCTGAGCAAGAGCACAATTCCTCCTTTACCCTGCTAGGCCCCCGGAAGAGGTAGAGCCAACTAGGCCTCGCTCAGGCCATCCCTCCTTCAGGGATCTTGCCACACTTCGAAGCCTGCACAGTAAAAGATACTTAGCAAAGTTGCCAGGGTTTCGCCATGCTCTCCCTCGGCAGCTCCACTACTGCAGGGACTCATGTTTGCTGTGAACGAGGATAGGTGGCCCTGCTTCAAAAAGCAGTCTTTTCCCCTTTGGAAATGTGGATTCTTTGAGCCTCGGAGCTGTTTGCGAAACCCTAGGAAGGCCCAGCTTCTACTCACTGCAGGCACGCCCGGGCAGGAAACGAGTATGTTTCCCCAGAGAAACAGGCTGCTTGCAAGTGTCGAGAAGAGCTTCTCAGGTGCCCAGTGTGTCCCGTTTGTTTCCCTTTGCAGCTCCCGTACTGCAGGTACTTATGCTGGGTGCTAAAAAGAGTTGGTTGGCTCTGCCGACAAAAGCAGCCTTTTCCCTTTGGAAGCTTGGATTGTAGTGTCTCAGGGGCTGCTTGCCAAACCTTGAAGTTGCCCAGGTTATAGCCTCCGCAGGTACGCTTGCGTAGCAAACGAGCACTTTCTACCGATGAACAGGGTTCCTGTCACGCTGGAGGAGAGTTAATCCCGCAGACCTCGTTCCTCCTGGGAAAGCGCAAGGCCACCCTGAGCCTCAGGGTAGTGCCTAAGTTTCCAACGGGCAAGCTCTGCGTGCCTCGGTTTCCATGAGGTCTCCACCGTTGTTGTGCTTCAATGGAACGCGAGGATAGCTTTCAGGACTCCAAGCACTCTGACCTCCGCACCGTTTCCCATGCTACCACACGGATCCCCCCCACGTCTCCTCTCTGCCTGCTGAGCAACAAGCAGCCGTGTAGGCCCTTCAGAACACTTCTTGCATGCAGAGCCCAAGGCGGCACACTGCTCTCTGTCTTCCTTTGGAAACCTAGGTTGTCGCAGCTTACCCAGCTCACCAAGACAGTCTGAGCCGGTCTCATGAGCTGGGGAACGTGGACTCAGTGAGGACCAGGACCCTACCTGCACTCAGAAAATCACTCTGCTCAGCCTTCCATCCAGGAGCTCACACCGACTGGCTCGTTGGTTTAGCAGGACGTCTAAGTGAGGTCCAAGCTGAGCAAAGAACACACTTCCTCCTTTACCCTGCTAGGCCCACGGAAGAGGTAGAGCCAACTAGGCCTCGCTCAGGCCAGCCCTCCTTCAGGGATCTTGCCACACTTCGAAGCCTGCACAGTAAAAGATATTTAGCGAAGTTGCCAGGGTTTCGCCATTCTCCCTCGGCAGCTCCACTACTGCAGGGACTCATGTTTGCTGTGAACTAGGATAGGTGGCCCACTTCAAAAAGCAGTCTTTTCCCCTTTGGAAAGGTGGATTCTTGTAGCCTAGGAGCTGTTTGCGAAACCCTAGGAAGGCCCAGCTTTTACTCACTGCAGGCACGCCCGGGGAGGAAACGAGTATGTTTCCCCAGAGAAACAGGCTGCTTGCAAGTGTCGAGGGGAGCTTCTCAGGTGCCCAGTGTGTCCCGTTTGTTTCCCTTCGCAGCTCCCGTACTGCAGGTACTTATGCTGGGTGCTAACAAGGGTTGGTTGGCTCTGCCGACAAAAGCAGCCTTTTCCCTTTGGAAGCTTGGATTGTAGTGTCTCAGGGGCTGCTTGCCAAACCTTGAAGTTGACCAGGTTATAGCCTCCGCAGGTACGCTTGCGTAGCAAACGAGCACTTTCACCCGATGAACAGCGTTCCTATCACGCTGCAGGAGAGTTAATCCTGCAGACCTCGTTCCTCCTGGGAAAGCGCAAGGCCACCCTGAGCCTCAGGGTAGTGCCTAAGTTTGCTCCGTGCAAGCTCTGCGTGCCTCGGTTTCCATGAGGTCTCCACCGTGGTTGTGCCTCAATGGAACGCGAGGATAGCTTTCAGGACTCCAAGCACTCTGGCCTCCGCACCGTTTCCCATGCTACCACACGGATTCCCCCCACGTCTCCTCTCTGCCTGCTGAGCAACAAGCAGCCGTGTAGGCCCTTCAGAACACTTCTTGCATGCAGAGACCAAGGCGGGACACTGCTCTCTGTCTTCCTTTGGAAACCTAGGTTGTCGGAGCTTACCCACCTCACGAAGACAGTCTGAGCCGGTTTCATGAGCTGGGGAACGTGGACTCAGTGAGGACCAGGGCCCTACCTGCACTCTGAAAATCACTCTGCTCAGCCTTCCATCCAGGAACTCACACCGACTGGCTCGTTGGTTTAGCAGGACGTCTAAGTGAGGTCCAAGCTGAGCAAGAGCACTCTTCCTCCTTTACCCTGCTAGGCCCACGGAAGAGGTAGAGCCAACTAGGCCTCGCTCAGGCCATCCCTCCTTCAGGGATCTTGCCACAGTTCGAAGCCTGCACAGTAAAAGATACTTAGCGAAGTTGCCAGGGTTTCGCCATGCTCTCCCTCGGCAGCTCCACTACTGCAGGGACTCATGTTTGCTGTGAACGAGGATAGGTGGCCCTGCTTCAAAAAGCAGTCTTTTCCCCTTTGGAAATGTGGATTCTTGTAGCCTCGGAGCTGTTTGCAAAACCCTAGGAAGGCCCAGTTTCTACTCACGGCAGACACGCCCGGGGAGGAAACGAGTATGTTTCCCCAGAGAAACAGGCTGCTTGCAAGTGTCGAGCGGAGCTTCTCAGGTGCCCAGTGTTTCCCGTTTGTTTCCCTTCGCAGCTGACATCCTGCAGGTACTTATGCTGGGGGCTAACAAGGGTAGGTGGCTCTTCCGACAAAAGCAGCCTTTTCCTTTTGGAAGCTTGGATTGTAGTGTCTCAGGGGCTGCTTGCCAAACCTTGAAGTTGCCCAGGTTATAGCCTCCAGAGGTACGCTTGAATAGCAAACGAGCACTTTCACCCGAGGAACAGGGTTCCTGTCACGATGGAGGAGAGTTAATCCCGCAGTCCTCGTTCCTCCTGGGAAAGCGCAAGTCCACCCTGAGCCTCAGGGTAGTGCCTGAGTTTACTCCGGGCAAGCTCTGCGTGCCTCGGTTTCCATGAGGTCTCCACCTTTGTTGTGCCTCAATGGAACGCGAGGATAGCTTTCAGGACTCCAAGCACTCTGGCCTCCGCACCGTTTCCCATGCTACCACACGGATCCCCCGCACGTCTCCTCTCTGCCTGCTGAGCAACAAGCAGCCGTGTAGGCCCTTCAGAACCCTTCTTGCATGCAGAGCCCAAGGCGGCACACTGCTCTCTGTCTTCCTTTGGAAACCTAGGTTGTTGCAGCTTGCCCCAGCTACGAAGACAGTCTGAGCCGGTCTCATGTGCTGAGGAACGTGAACTCAATGAGGACCAGGGCCATACGTGCACTCAGAAAATCACTCTGCTCAGCCTTCCATCCAGGAGCTCACACCGACTGGCTCGTTGGTTTAGCAGGACGTCTAAGTGAGGTCCAAGCTGAGCAAAGAACACACTTCCTCCTTTACCCTGCTAGGCCCACGGAAGAGGTAGAGCCAACTAGGCCTCGCTCAGGCCAGCCCTCCTTCAGGGATCTTGCCACACTTCGAAGCCTGCACAGTAAAAGATATTTAGAGAAGTTGCCAGGGTTTCGCCATGCTCTCCCTCGGCAGCTCCACTACTACAGGGACTCATGTTTGCTGTGAACTAGGAGAGGTGGCCCACTTCCAAAAGCAGTCTTTTCCCCTTTGGAAATGTGGATTCTTTGAGCCTCGGAGCTGTTTGCGAAACCCTAGGAAGGCCCAGCTTCTACTCACGGCAGGCACGCCCGGGGAGGAAACGAGTATGTTTCCCCAGAGAAACAGGCTGCTTGCAAGTGTCGAGGGGAGCTTCTCAGGTGCCCAGTGTGTGCCGTTTGTTTCACTTCACAGCTCCCGTACTGCAGGTACTTATGCTGGGTGCTAACAAGGGTTGGTTGGCTCTGCCGACAAAAGCAGCCTTTTCCCTTTGGAAGCTTGGATTGTAGTGTCTCAGGGGCTGCTTGCCAAAACTTGAAGTTGACCAGGTTATAGCCTCCGCAGGTACGCTTGCGTAGTAAACGAGCACTTTCACCCGATGAACAGCGTTCCTATCACGCTGGAGGAGAGTTAATCCTGCAGACCTCGTTCCTCCTGGGAAAGCGCAAGGCCACCGTGAGCCTCAGGGTAGTGCCTGAGTTTACTCCGGGCAAGCTCTGCGTGCCTCGGTTTCCATGAGGTCTCCACCTTTGTTGTGCCTCAATGGAACGCGAGGATAGCTGTCAGAAATCCAAGCACTCTGGCCTCCGCACTGTTTCCCATGCTACAACACGGATCCCCCCCACGTCTCCTCTCTGCCTGCTGAGCAACAAGCAGCCGTGTAGGCCCTTCAGAACCCTTCTTGCATGCAGAGCCCAAGGCGGCACACTGCTCTCTGTCTTCCTTTGGAAATCTAGGTTGTTGCAGCTTGCCCCAGCTACGAAGACAGTCTGAGCCGGTCTCATGTGCTGAGGAACGTGAACTCAATGAGGAGCAGGGCCATACGTGCACTCAGAAAATCACTCTGCTCAGCCTTCCATCCAGGAACTCACACCGACTGGCTCGTTGGTTTAGCAGGACGTCTAAGTGAGGTCCAAGCTGAGCAAGAGCACAATTCCTCCTTTACCCTGCTAGGCCCCCGGAAGAGGTAGAGCCAACTAGGCCTCGCTCAGGCCATCCCTCCTTCAGGGATCTTGCCACACTTCGAAGCCTGCACAGTAAAAGATACTTAGCGAAGTTGCCAGGGTTTCGCCATGCTCTCCCTCGGCAGCTCCACTACTGCAGGGACTCATGTTTGCTGTGAACGAGGATAGGTGGCCCTGCTTCAAAGAGCAGTCTTTTCCCCTTTGGAAATGTGGATTCTTTGAGCCTCGGAGCTGTTTGCGAAACCCTAGGAAGGCCCAGCTTCTACTCACTGCAGGCACGCCCGGGCAGGAAACGAGTATGTTTCCCCAGAGAAACAGGCTGCTTGCAAGTGTCGAGAAGAGCTTCTCAGGTGCCCAGTGTGTCCCGTTTGTTTCCCTTCGCAGCTCCCGTACTGCAGGTACTTATGCTGGGTGCTAAAAAGAGTTGGTTGGCTCTGCCGACAAAAGCAGCCTTTTCCCTTTGGAAGCTTGGATTGTAGTGTCTCAGGGGCTGCTTGCCAAACCTTGAAGTTGCCCAGGTTATAGCCTCCGCAGGTACGCTTGCGTAGCAAACGAGCACTTTCTACCGATGAACAGGGTTCCTGTCACGCTGGAGGAGAGTTAATCCCGCAGACCTCGTTCCTCCTGGGAAAGCGCAAGGCCACCCTGAGCCTCAGGGTAGTGCCTAAGTTTCCAACGGGCAAGCTCTGCGTGCCTCGGTTTCCATGAGGTCTCCACCGTTGTTGTGCTTCAATGGAACGCGAGGATATCTTTCAGGACTCCAAGCACTCTGACCTCCGCACCGTTTCCCATGCTACCACACGGATCCCCCCCACGTCTCCTCTCTGCCTGCTGAGCAACAAGCAGCCGTGTAGGCCCTTCAGAACACTTCTTGCATGCAGAGCCCAAGGCGGCACACTGCTCTCTGTCTTCCTTTGGAAACCTAGGTTGTCACAGCTTACCCAGCTCACCAAGACAGTCTGAGCCGGTCTCATGAGCTGGGGAACGTGGACTCAGTGAGGACCAGGACCCTACCTGCACTCAGAAAATCACTCTGCTCAGCCTTCCATCCAGGAGCTCACACCGACTGGCTCGTTGGTTTAGCAGGACGTCTAAGTGAGGTTCAAGCTGAGCAAAGAACACACTTCCTCCTTTACCCTGCTAGGCCCACGGAAGAGGTAGAGCCAACTAGGCCTCGCTCAGGCCAGCCCTCCTTCAGGGATCTTGCCACACTTCGAAGCCTGCACAGTAAAAGATATTTAGCGAAGTTGCCAGGGTTTCGCCATTCTCCCTCGGCAGCTCCACTACTGCAGGTACTCATGTTTGCTGTGAACTAGGATAGGTGGCCCACTTCAAAGAGCAGTCTTTTCCCCTTTGGAAAGGTGGATTCTTGTAGCCTAGGAGCTGTTTGCGAAACCCTAGGAAGGCCCAGCTTTTACTCACTGCAGGCACGCCCGGGGAGGAAACGAGTATGTTTCCCCAGAGAAACAGGCTGCTTGCAAGTGTCGAGGGGAGCTTCTCAGGTGCCCAGTGTGTCCCGTTTGTTTCCCTTCGCAGCTCCCGTACTGCAGGTACTTATGCTGGGTGCTAACAAGGGTTGGTTGTCTCTGCCGACAAAAGCAGCCTTTTCCGTTTGGAAGCTTGGATTGTAGTGTCTCAGGGGCTGCTTGCCAAACCTTGAAGTTGACCAGGTTATAGCCTCCGCAGGTACGCTTGCGTAGCAAACGAGCACTTTCACCCGATGAACAGCGTTCCTATCACGCTGGAGGAGAGTTAATCCTGCAGACCTCGTTCCTCCTGGGAAAGCGCAAGGCCACCCTGAGCCTCAGGGTAGTGCCTAAGTTTGCTCCGTGCAAGCTCTGCGTGCCTCGGTTTCCATGAGGTCTCCACCGTGGTTGTGCCTCAATGGAACGCGAGGATAGCTTTCAGGACTCCAAGCACTCTGGCCTCCGCACCGTTTCCCATGCTACCACACGGATTCCCCCCACGTCTCCTCTCTGCCTGCTGAGCAACAAGCAGCCGTGTAGGCCCTTCAGAACACTGCTTGCATGCAGAGACCAAGGCGGGACACTGCTCTCTGTCTTCCTTTGGAAACCTAGGTTGTCGTAGCTTACCCACCTCACGAAGACAGTCTGAGCCGGTTTCATGAGCTGGGGAACGTGGACTCAGTGAGGACCAGGGCCCTACCTGCACTCTGAAAATCACTCTGCTCAGCCTTCCATCCAGGAGCTCACACCGACTGGCTCGTTGGTTTAGCAGGACGTCTAAGTGAGGTCCAAGCTGAGCAAAGAGCACTCTTCCTCCTTTACCCTGCTAGGCCCACGGAAGAGGTAGAGCCAACTAGGCCTCGCTCAGACCAGGCCTCCTTCAGGGATCTTGCCACACTTCGAAGCCTGCACAGTAAAAGATACTTAGCGAAGTTGCCAGGGTTTCGCCATGCTCTCCCTCGGCAGCTCCACTACTGCAGGTACTCATGTTTGCTTTGAACTAGTATAGGTGTCCCTGCTTCCAAAAGCAGTCTTTTCCCCTTTGGAAATGTGGATTCTTGTAGCCTAGGAGCTGTTTGCGAAACCCTAGGAAGGCCCAGCTTCTACTCACTGCAGGCACGCCCGGGCAGGAAACGAGTATGTTTCCCCAGAGAAACAGGCTGCTTGCAAGTGTCGAGGGGAGCTTCTCAGGTGCCCAGTGTGTCCCGTTTGTTTCCCTTCGCAGCTCCCGTACTGCAGGTACTTATGCTGGGTGCTAACAAGGGTTGGTTGGCTCTGCCGACAAAAGCAGCCTTTTCCCTTTGGAAGCTTGGATTGTAGTGTCTCAGGGGCTGCTTGCCAAAACTTGAAGTTGACCAGGTTATAGCCTCCGCAGGTACGCTTGCGTAGTAAACGAGCACTTTCACCCGATGAACAGCGTTCCTATCACGCTGGAGGA
Source organism: Balaenoptera borealis (assembly GCF_965194805.1). Taxonomy (NCBI): domain Eukaryota; kingdom Metazoa; phylum Chordata; class Mammalia; order Artiodactyla; family Balaenopteridae; genus Balaenoptera; species Balaenoptera borealis. Next base: position 29,704,030 of record NC_138870.1, read on the forward strand.
GAGTTAATCCTGCAGACCTCGTTCCTCCTGGGAAAGCGCAAGGCCACCGTGAGCCTCAGGTTAGTGCCTGAGTTTATTCCGGGCAAGCTCTGCGTGCCTCGGTTTCCATGAGTCTCCAACTTTGTTGTGCCTCAATGGAACGCGAGGATAGCTCTCAGGACTCCAAGCACTCTGGCCTTGGCACCGTTTCCCATGCTACAACACGGATCCCCCCCACGTCTCCTCTCTGCCTGCTGAGCAACAAGCAGCCGTGTAGGCCCTTCAGAACCCTTCTTGCATGCAGAGCCCAAGGCGGCACACTGCTCTCTGTCTTCCTTTGGAAACCTAGGTTGTTGCAGCTTGCCCCAGCTACGAAGACAGTCTGAGCCGGTCTCATGTGCTGAGGAACGTGAACTCAATGAGGAGCAGGGCCATACGTGCACTCAGAAAATCACTCTGCTCAGCCTTCCATCCAGGAACTCACACCGACTTGCTCGTTGGTTTAGCAAGACGTCTAAGTGAGGTCCAAGCTTAGCAAGAGCACAATTCCTCCTTTACCCTGCTAGGCCCACGGAAGAGGTAGAGCCAACTAGGCCTCGCTCAGGCCATCCCTCCTTCAGGGATCTTGCCACACTTCGAAGCCTGCACAGTAAAAGATACTTAGCGAAGTTGCCAGGGTTTCGCCATGCTCTCCCTCGGCAGCTCCACTACTGCAGGGACTCATGTTTGCTGTGAACGAGGATAGGTGGCCCTGCTTCAAAGAGCAGTCTTTTCCCCTTTGGAAATGTGGATTCTTTGAGCCTCGGAGCTGTTTGCGAAACCCTAGGAAGGCCCAGCTTCTACTCACTGCAGGCACGCCCGGGCAGGAAACGAGTATGTTTCCCCAGAGAAACAGGCTGCTTGCAAGTGTCGAGAAGAGCTTCTCAGGTGCCCAGTGTGTCCCGTTTGTTTCCCTTCGCAGCTCCCGTACTGCAGGTACTTATGCTGGGTGCTAAAAAGAGTTGGTTGGCTCTGCCGACAAAAGCAGCCTTTTCCCTTTGGAAGCTTGGATTGTAGTGTCTCAGGGGCTGCTTGCCAAACCTTGAAGTTGCCCAGGTTATAGCCTCCGCAGGTACGCTTGCGTAGCAAACGAGCACTTTCTACCGATGAACAGGGTTCCTGTCACGCTGGAGGAGAGTTAATCCCGCAGACCTCGTTCCTCCTGGGAAAGCGCAAGGCCACCCTGAGCCTCAGGGTAGTGCCTAAGTTTCCAACGGGCAAGCTCTGCGTGCCTCGGTTTCCATGAGGTCTCCACCGTTGTTGTGCTTCAATGGAACGCGAGGATATCTTTCAGGACTCCAAGCACTCTGACCTCCGCACCGTTTCCCATGCTACCACACGGATCCCCCCCACGTCTCCTCTCTGCCTGCTGAGCAACAAGCAGCCGTGTAGGCCCTTCAGAACACTTCTTGCATGCAGAGCCCAAGGCGGCACACTGCTCTCTGTCTTCCTTTGGAAACCTAGGTTGTCGCAGCTTACCCAGCTCACCAAGACAGTCTGAGCCGGTCTCATGAGCTGGGGAACGTGGACTCAGTGAGGACCAGGACCCTACCTGCACTCAGAAAATCACTCTGCTCAGCCTTCCATCCAGGAGCTCACACCGACTGGCTCGTTGGTTTAGCAGGACGTCTAAGTGAGGTTCAAGCTGAGCAAAGAACACACTTCCTCCTTTACCCTGCTAGGCCCACGGAAGAGGTAGAGCCAACTAGGCCTCGCTCAGGCCAGCCCTCCTTCAGGGATCTTGCCACACTTCGAAGCCTGCACAGTAAAAGATATTTAGCGAAGTTGCCAGGGTTTCGCCATTCTCCCTCGGCAGCTCCACTACTGCAGGGACTCATGTTTGCTGTGAACTAGGATAGGTGGCCCACTTCAAAGAGCAGTCTTTTCCCCTTTGGAAAGGTGGATTCTTGTAGCCTAGGAGCTGTTTGCGAAACCCTAGGAAGGCCCAGCTTTTACTCACTGCAGGCACGCCCGGGGAGGAAACGAGTATGTTTCCCCAGAGAAACAGGCTGCTTGCAAGTGTCGAGGGGAGCTTCTCAGGTGCCCAGTGTGTCCCGTTTGTTTCCCTTCGCAGCTCCCGTACTGCAGGTACTTATGCTGGGTGCTAACAAGGGTTGGTTGTCTCTGCCGACAAAAGCAGCCTTTTCCGTTTGGAAGCTTGGATTGTAGTGTCTCAGGGGCTGCTTGCCAAACCTTGAAGTTGACCAGGTTATAGCCTCCGCAGGTACGCTTGCGTAGCAAACGAGCACTTTCACCCGATGAACAGCGTTCCTATCACGCTGGAGGAGAGTTAATCCTGCAGACCTCGTTCCTCCTGGGAAAGCGCAAGGCCACCCTGAGCCTCAGGGTAGTGCCTAAGTTTGCTCCGTGCAAGCTCTGCGTGCCTCGGTTTCCATGAGGTCTCCACCGTGGTTGTGCCTCAATGGAACGCGAGGATAGCTTTCAGGACTCCAAGCACTCTGGCCTCCGCACCGTTTCCCATGCTACCACACGGATTCCCCCCACGTCTCCTCTCTGCCTGCTGAGCAACAAGCAGCCGTGTAGGCCCTTCAGAACACTGCTTGCATGCAGAGACCAAGGCGGGACACTGCTCTCTGTCTTCCTTTGGAAACCTAGGTTGTCGTAGCTTACCCACCTCACGAAGACAGTCTGAGCCGGTTTCATGAGCTGGGGAACGTGGACTCAGTGAGGACCAGGGCCCTACCTGCACTCTGAAAATCACTCTGCTCAGCCTTCCATCCAGGAGCTCACACCGACTGGCTCGTTGGTTTAGCAGGACGTCTAAGTGAGGTCCAAGCTGAGCAAAGAGCACTCTTCCTCCTTTACCCTGCTAGGCCCACGGAAGAGGTAGAGCCAACTAGGCCTCGCTCAGACCAGGCCTCCTTCAGGGATCTTGCCACACTTCGAAGCCTGCACAGTAAAAGATACTTAGCGAAGTTGCCAGGGTTTCGCCATGCTCTCCCTCGGCAGCTCCACTACTGCAGGTACTCATGTTTGCTTTGAACTAGTATAGGTGTCCCTGCTTCCAAAAGCAGTCTTTTCCCCTTTGGAAATGTGGATTCTTGTAGCCTAGGAGCTGTTTGCGAAACCCTAGGAAGGCCCAGCTTCTACTCACTGCAGGCACGCCCGGGCAGGAAACGAGTATGTTTCCCCAGAGAAACAGGCTGCTTGCAAGTGTCGAGGGGAGCTTCTCAGGTGCCCAGTGTGTCCCGTTTGTTTCCCTTCGCAGCTCCCGTACTGCAGGTACTTATGCTGGGTGCTAACAAGGGTTGGTTGGCTCTGCCGACAAAAGCAGCCTTTTCCCTTTGGAAGCTTGGATTGTAGTGTCTCAGGGGCTGCTTGCCAAAACTTGAAGTTGACCAGGTTATAGCCTCCGCAGGTACGCTTGCGTAGTAAACGAGCACTTTCACCCGATGAACAGCGTTCCTATCACGCTGGAGGAGAGTTAATCCTGCAGACCTCGTTCCTCCTGGGAAAGCGCAAGGCCACCGTGAGCCTCAGGTTAGTGCCTGAGTTTATTCCGGGCAAGCTCTGCGTGCCTCGGTTTCCATGAGTCTCCAACTTTGTTGTGCCTCAATGGAACGCGAGGATAGCTCTCAGGACTCCAAGCACTCTGGCCTTGGCACCGTTTCCCATGCTACAACACGGATCCCCCCCACGTCTCCTCTCTGCCTGCTGAGCAACAAGCAGCCGTGTAGGCCCTTCAGAACCCTTCTTGCATGCAGAGCCCAAGGCGGCACACTGCTCTCTGTCTTCCTTTGGAAACCTAGGTTGTTGCAGCTTGCCCCAGCTACGAAGACAGTCTGAGCCGGTCTCATGTGCTGAGGAACGTGAACTCAATGAGGAGCAGGGCCATACGTGCACTCAGAAAATCACTCTGCTCAGCCTTCCATCCAGGAACTCACACCGACTTGCTCGTTGGTTTAGCAAGACGTCTAAGTGAGGTCCAAGCTTAGCAAGAGCACAATTCCTCCTTTACCCTGCTAGGCCCCCGGAAGAGGTAGAGCCAACTAGGCCTCGCTCAGGCCATCCCTCCTTCAGGGATCTTGCCACACTTCGAAGCCTGCACAGTAAAAGATACTTAGCGAAGTTGCCAGGGTTTCGCCATGCTCTCCCTCGGCAGCTCCACTACTGCAGGGACTCATGTTTGCTGTGAACGAGGATAGGTGGCCCTGCTTCAAAAAGCAGTCTTTTCCCCTTTGGAAATGTGGATTCTTTGAGCCTCGGAGCTGTTTGCTAAACCCTAGGAAGGCCCAGCTTCTACTCACTGCAGGCACGCCCGGGCAGGAAACGAGTATGTTTCCCCAGAGAAACAGGCTGCTTGCAAGTGTCGAGAAGAGCTTCTCAGGTGCCCAGTGTGTCCCGTTTGTTTCCCTTCGCAGCTCCCGTACTGCAGGTACTTATGCTGGGTGCTAAAAAGAGTTGGTTGGCTCTGCCGACAAAAGCAGCCTTTTCCCTTTGGAAGCTTGGATTGTAGTGTCTCAGGGGCTGCTTGCCAAACCTTGAAGTTGCCCAGGTTATAGCCTCCGCAGGTACGCTTGCGTAGCAAACGAGCACTTTCTACCGATGAACAGGGTTCCTGTCACGCTGGAGGAGAGTTAATCCCGCAGACCTCGTTCCTCCTGGGAAAGCGCAAGGCCACCCTGAGCCTCAGGGTAGTGCCTAAGTTTCCAACGGGCAAGCTCTGCGTGCCTCGGTTTCCATGAGGTCTCCACCGTTGTTGTGCTTCAATGGAACGCGAGGATAGCTTTCAGGACTCCAAGCACTCTGACCTCCGCACCGTTTCCCATGCTACCACACGGATCCCCCCCACGTCTCCTCTCTGCCTGCTGAGCAACAAGCAGCCGTGTAGGCCCTTCAGAACACTTCTTGCATGCAGAGCCCAAGGCGGCACACTGCTCTCTGTCTTCCTTTGGAAACCTAGGTTGTCGCAGCTTACCCAGCTCACCAAGACAGTCTGAGCCGGTCTCATGAGCTGGGGAACGTGGACTCAGTGAGGACCAGGACCCTACCTGCACTCAGAAAATCACTCTGCTCAGCCTTCCATCCAGGAGCTCACACCGACTGGCTCGTTGGTTTAGCAGGACGTCTAAGTGAGGTCCAAGCTGAGCAAAGAACACACTTCCTCCTTTACCCTGCTAGGCCCACGGAAGAGGTAGAGCCAACTAGGCCTCGCTCAGGCCAGCCCTCCTTCAGGGATCTTGCCACACTTCGAAGCCTGCACAGTAAAAGATATTTAGCGAAGTTGCCAGGGTTTCGCCATTCTCCCTCGGCAGCTCCACTACTGCAGGGACTCATGTTTGCTGTGAACTAGGATAGGTGGCCCACTTCAAAAAGCAGTCTTTTCCCCTTTGGAAAGGTGGATTCTTGTAGCCTAGGAGCTGTTTGCGAAACCATAGGAAGGCCCAGCTTTTACTCACTGCAGGCACGCCCGGGGAGGAAACGAGTATGTTTCCCCAGAGAAACAGGCTGCTTGCAAGTGTCGAGGGGAGCTTCTCAGGTGCCCAGTGTGTCCGTTTGTTTCCCTTCGCAGCTCCCGTACTGCAGGTACTTATGCTGGGTGCTAACAAGGGTTCGTTGGCTCTGCCGACAAAAGCAGCCTTTTCCCTTTGGAAGCTTGGATTGTAGTGTCTCAGGGGCTGCTTGCCAAACCTTGAAGTTGACCAGGTTATAGCCTCCGCAGGTACGCTTGCGTAGCAAACGAGCACTTTCACCCGATGAACAGCGTTCCTATCACGCTGGAGGAGAGTTAATCCTGCAGACCTCGTTCCTCCTGGGAAAGCGCAAGGCCACCCTGAGCCTCAGGGTAGTGCCTAAGTTTGCTCCGTGCAAGCTCTGCGTGCCTCGGTTTCCATGAGGTCTCCACCGTGGTTGTGCCTCAATGGAACGCGAGGATAGCTTTCAGGATTCCAAGCACTCTGGCCTCCGCACCGTTTCCCATGCTACCACACGGATTCCCCCCACGTCTCCTCTCTGCCTGCTGAGCAACAAGCAGCCGTGTAGGCCCTTCAGAACCCTTCTTGCATGCAGAGCCCAAGGCGGCACACTGCTCTCTGTCTTCCTTTGGAAACCTAGGTTGTTGCAGCTTGCCCCAGCTACGAAGACAGTCTGAGCCGGTCTCATGTGCTGAGGAACGTGAACTCAATGAGGAGCAGGGCCATACGTGCACTCAGAAAATCACTCTGCTCAGCCTTCCATCCAGGAACTCACACCGACTTGCTCGTTGGTTTAGCAGGACGTCTAAGTGAGGTCCAAGCTGAGCAAGAGCACAATTCCTCCTTTCCCCTGCTAGGCCCCCGGAAGAGGTAGAGCCAACTAGGCCTCGCTCAGGCCATCCCTCCTTCAGGGATCTTGCCACACCTCGAAGCCTGCACAGTAAAAGATACTTAGCGAAGTTGCCAGGGTTTCGCCATGCACTCCCTCGGCAGCTCCACTACTGCAGGGACTCATGTTTGCTGTGAACGAGGATAGGTGGCCCTGCTTCAAAAAGCAGTCTTTTCCCCTTTGGAAATGTGGATTCTTTGAGCCTCGGAGCTGTTTGCGAAACCCTAGGAAGGCCCAGCTTCTACTCACTGCAGGCACGCCCGGGCAGGAAACGAGTATGTTTCCCCAGAGAAACAGGCTGCTTGCAAGTGTCGAGAAGAGCTTCTCAGGTGCCCAGTGTGTCCCGTTTGTTTCCCTTCGCAGCTCCCGTACTGCAGGTACTTATGCTGGGTGCTAAAAGGAGTTGGTTGGCTCTGCCGACAAAAGCAGCTTTTTCCCTTTGGAAGCTTGGATTGTAGTGTCTCAGGGGCTGCTTGCCAAACCTTGAAGTTGCCCAGGTTATAGCCTCCGCAGGTACGCTTGCGTAGCAAACGAGCACTTTCTACCGATGAACAGGGTTCCTGTCACGCTGGAGGAGAGTTAATCCCGCAGACCTCGTTCCTCCTGGGAAAGCGCAAGGCCACACTGAGCCTCAGGGTAGTGCCTAAGTTTCCAACGGGCAAGCTCTGCGTGCCTCGGTTTCCATGAGGTCTCCACCGTTGTTGTGCTTCAATGGAACGCGAGGATAGCTTTCAGGACTCCAAGCACTCTGACCTCCGCACCGTTTCCCATGCTACCACACGGATCTCCCCCACGTCTCCTCTCTGCCTGCTGAGCAACAAGCAGCCGTGTAGGCCCTTCAGAACACTTCTTGCATGCAGAGCCCAAGGCGGCACCCTGCTCTCTGTCTTCCTTTGGAAACCTAGGTTGTCGGAGCTTACCCACCTCACGAAGACAGTCTGAGCCGGTCTCATGAGCTGGGGAACGTGGACTCAGTGAGGACCAGGACCCTACCTGCACTCAGAAAATCACTCTGCTCAGCCTTCCATCCAGGAGCTCACACCGACTGGCTCGTTGGTTTAGCAGGACGTCTAAGTGAGGTCCAAGCTGAGCAAAGAACACACTTCCTCCTTTACCCTGCTAGGCCCACGGAAGAGGTAGAGCCAACTAGGCCTCGCTCAGGCCAGCCCTCCTTCAGGGATCTTGCCACACTTCGAAGCCTGCACAGTAAAAGATATTTAGCGAAGTTGCCAGGGTTTCGCCATTCTCCCTCGGCAGCTCCACTACTGCAGGGACTCATGTTTGCTGTGAACTAGAATAGGTGGCCCACTTCAAAAAGCAGTCTTTTCCCCTTTGGAAAGGTGGATTCTTGTAGCCTAGGAGCTGTTTGCGAAACCATAGGAAGGCCCAGCTTTTACTCACTGCAGGCACGCCCGGGGAGGAAACGAGTATGTTTCCCCAGAGAAACAGGCTGCTTGCAAGTGTCGAGGGGAGCTTCTCAGGTGCCCAGTGTGTCCCGTTTGTTTCCCTTCGCAGCTCCCGTACTGCAGGTACTTATGCTGGGTGCTAACAAGAGTTGGTTGGCTCTGCCGACAAAAGCAGCCTTTTCCCTTTGGAAGCTTGGATTGTAGTGTCTCAGGGGCTGCTTGCCAAACCTTGAAGTTGACCAGGTTATAGCCTCCGCAGGTACGCTTGCGTAGCAAACGAGCACTTTCACCCGATGAACAGCGTTCCTATTACGCTGCAGGAGAGTTAATCCTGCAGACCTCGTTCCTCCTGGGAAAGCGCAAGGCCACCGTGAGCCTCAGGGTAGTGCCTGAGTTTACTCCGGGCAAGCTCTGCGTGCCTCGGTTTCCATGAGGTCTCCACCTTTGTTGTGCCTCAATGGAACTCGAGGATAGCTCTCAGGTATCCAAGCACTCTGGCCTCTGCACCGTTTCCCATGCTACAACACGGATCCCCCCCACGTCTCCTCTCTGCCTGCTGAGCAACAAGCAGCCGTGTAGGCCCTTCAGAACCCTTCTTGCATGCAGAGCCCAAGGCGGCACACTGCTCTCTGTCTTCCTTTGGAAACCTAGGTGGTTGCAGCTTGCCCCAGCTACGAAGACAGTCTGAGCCGGTCTCATGTGCTGAGGAACGTGAACTCAATGAGGACCAGGGCCATACGTGCACTCAGAAAATCACTCTGCTCAGCCTTCCATCCAGGAACTCACACCGACTTGCTCGTTGGTTTAGCAGGACATCTAAGTGAGGTCCAAGCTGAGCAAGAGCACAATTCCTCCTTTACCCTGCTAGGCCCCCGGAAGAGGTAGAGCCAACTAGGCCTCTCTCAGGCCATCCCTCCTTCAGGGATCTTGCCACACTTCGAAGCCTGCACAGTAAAAGATACTTAGCGAAGTTGCCAGGGTTTCGCCATGCTCTCCCTCGGCAGCTCCACTACTGCAGGGACTCATGTTTGCTGTGAACGAGGATAGGTGGCCCTGCTTCAAAAAGCAGTCTTTTCCCCTTTGGAAATGTGGATTCTTTGAGCCTCGGAGCTGTTTGCGAAACCCTAGGAAGGCCCAGCTTCTACTCACTGCAGGCACGCCCGGGCAGGAAACGAGTATGTTTCCCCAGAACAACAGGCTGCTTGCAAGTGTCGAGAAGAGCTTCTCAGGTGCCCAGTGTGTTCCGTTTGTTTCCCTTCGCAGCTCCCGTACTGCAGGTACTTATGCTGGGTGCTAAAAAGAGTTGGTTGGCTCTGCCGACAAAAGCAGCCTTTTCCCTTTGGAAGCTTGGATTGTAGTGTCTCAGGGCCTGCTTGCCAAACCTTGAAGTTGCCCAGGTTATAGCCTCCGCAGGTACGCTTGCGTAGCAAACGAGCACTTTCTACCGATGAACAGGGTTCCTGTCACGCTGGAGGAGAGTTAATCCCGCAGACCTCGTTCCTCCTGGGAAAGCGCAAGGCCACCCTGAGCCTCAGGGTAGTGCCTAAGTTTCCAACGGGCAAGCTCTGCGTGCCTCGGTTTCCATGAGGTCTCCACCGTTGTTGTGCTTCAATGGAACGCGAGGATAGCTTTCAGGACTCCAAGCACTCTGACCTCCGCACCGTTTCCCATGCTACCACACGGATCCCCCCCACGTCTCCTCTCTGCCTGCTGAGCAACAAGCAGCCGTGTAGGCCCTTCAGAACACTTCTTGCATGCAGAGCCCAAGGCGGCACACTGCTCTCTGTCTTCCTTTGGAAACCTAGGTTGTCGCAGCTTACCCAGCTCACCAAGACAGTCTGAGCCGGTCTCATGAGCTGGGGAACGTGGACTCAGTGAGGACCAGGACCCTACCTGCACTCAGAAAATCACTCTGCTCAGCCTTCCATCCAGGAGCTCACACCGACTGGCTCGTTGGTTTAGCAGGACGTCTAAGTGAGGTCCAAGCTGAGCAAAGAACACACTTCCTCCTTTACCCTGCTAGGCCCACGGAAGAGGTAGAGCCAACTAGGCCTCGCTCAGGCCAGCCCTCCTTCAGGGATCTTGCCACACTTCGAAGCCTGCACAGTAAAAGATATTTAGCGAAGTTGCCAGGGTTTCGCCATTCTCCCTCGGCAGCTCCACTACTGCAGGGACTCATGTTTGCTGTGAACGAGGATAGGTGGCCCTGCTTCAAGAAGCAGTCTTTTCCCCTTTGGAAATGTGGATTCTTTGAGCCTCGGAGCTGTTTGCGAAACCCTAGGAAGGCCCAGCTTCTACTCACTGCAGGCACGCCCGGGCAGGAAACGAGTATGTTTCCCCAGAGAAACAGGCTGCTTGCAAGTGTCGAGGGGAGCTTCTCAGGTGCCCAGTGTGTCCGTTTGTTTCCCTTCGCAGCTCCCGTACTGCAGGTACTTATGCTGGGTGCTAACAAGGGTTCGTTGGCTCTGCCGACAAAAGCAGCCTTTTCCCTTTGGAAGCTTGGATTGTAGTGTCTCAGGGGCTGCTTGCCAAACCTTGAAGTTGACCAGGTTATAGCCTCCGCAGGTACGCTTGCGTAGCAAACGAGCACTTTCACCCGATGAACAGCGTTCCTATCACGCTGCAGGAGAGTTAATCCTGCAGACCTCGTTCCTCCTGGGAAAGCGCAAGGCCACCCTGAGCCTCAGGGTAGTGCCTAAGTTTGCTCCGTGCAAGCTCTGCGTGCCTCGGTTTCCATGAGGTCTCCACCGTGGTTGTGCCTCAATGGAACGCGAGGATAGCTTTCAGGACTCCAAGCACTCTGGCCTCCGCACCGTTTCCCATGCTACCACACGGATTCCCCCCACGTCTCCTCTCTGCCTGCTGAGCAACAAGCAGCCGTGTAGGCCCTTCAGAACACTGCTTGCATGCAGAGACCAAGGCGGGACACTGCTCTCTGTCTTCCTTTGGAAACCTAGGTTGTCGGAGCTTACCCACCTCACGAAGACAGTCTGAGCCGGTTTCATGAGCTGGGGAACGTGGACTCAGTGAGGACCAGGGCCCTACCTGCACTCTGAAAATCACTCTGCTCAGCCTTCCATCCAGGAGCTCACACCGACTGGCTCGTTGGTTTAGCAGGACGTCTAAGTGAGGTCCAAGCTGAGCAAAGAGCACTCTTCCTCCTTTACCCTGCTAGGCCCACGGAAGAGGTAGAGCCAACTAGGCCTCGCTCAGACCAGGCCTCCTTCAGGGACCTTGCCACACTTCGAAGCCTGCACAGTAAAAGATACTTAGCGAAGTTGCCAGGGTTTCGCCATGCTCTCCCTCGGCAGCTCCACTACTGCAGGTACTCATGTTTGCTTTGAACTAGTATAGGTGTCCCTGCTTCCAAAAGCAGTCTTTTCCCCTTTGGAAATGTGGATTCTTGTAGCCTAGGAGCTGTTTGCGAAACCCTAGGAAGGCCCAGCTTCTACTCACTGCAGGCACGCCCGGGGAGGAAACGAGTATGTTTCCCCAGAGAAACAGGCTGCTTGCAAGTGTCGAGGGGAGCTTCTCAGGTGCCCAGTGTGTCCCGTTTGTTTCCCTTCGCAGCTCCCGTACTGCAGGTACTTATGCTGGGTGCTAACAAGGGTTGGTTGGCTCTGCCGACAAAAGCAGCCTTTTCCCTTTGGAAGCTTGGATTGTAGTGTCTCAGGGGCTGCTTGCCAAACCTTGAAGTTGACCAGGTTATAGCCTCCGCAGGTACGCTTGCGTAGCAAACGAGCACTTTCACCCGATGAACAGCGTTCCTATCACGCTGCAGGAGAGTTAATCCTGCAGACCTCGTTCCTCCTGGGAAAGCGCAAGGCCACCGTGAGCCTCAGGGTAGTGCCTGAGTTTACTCCGGGCAAGCTCTGCGTGCCTCGGTTTCCATGAGGTCTCCACCTTTGTTGTGCCTCAATGGAACGCGAGGATAGCTCTCAGGAATCCAAGCACTCTGGCCTCCGCACCGTTTCCCATGCTACCACACGGATCCCCCCCACGTCTCCTCTCTGCCTGCTGAGCAACAAGCAGCCGTGTAGGCCCTTCAGAACACTTCTTGCATGCAGAGCCCAAGGCGGCACACTGCTCTCTGTCTTCCTTTGGAAACCTAGGTTGTCGCAGCTTACCCAGCTCACCAAGACAGTCTGAGCCGGTCTCATGAGCTGGGGAACGTGGACTCAGTGAGGACCAGGACCCTACCTGCACTCAGAAAATCACTCTGCTCAGCCTTCCATCCAGGAGCTCACACCGACTGGCTCGTTGGTTTAGCAGGACGTCTAAGTGAGGTCCAAGCTGAGCAAAGAACACACTTCCTCCTTTACCCTGCTAGGCCCACGGAAGAGGTAGAGCCAACTAGGCCTCGCTCAGGCCAGCCCTCCTTCAGGGATCTTGCCACACTTCGAAGCCTGCACAGTAAAAGATATTTAGCGAAGTTGCCAGGGTTTCGCCATTCTCCCTCGGCAGCTCCACTACTGCAGGGACTCATGTTTGCTGTGAACTAGGATAGGTGGCCCACTTCAAAAAGCAGTCTTTTCCCCTTTGGAAAGGTGGATTCTTGTAGCCTAGGAGCTGTTTGCGAAACCATAGGAAGGCCCAGCTTTTACTCACTGCAGGCACGCCCGGGGAGGAAACGAGTATGTTTCCCCAGAGAAACAGGCTGCTTGCAAGTGTCGAGGGGAGCTTCTCAGGTGCCCAGTGTGTCCGTTTGTTTCCCTTCGCAGCTCCCGTACTGCAGGTACTTATGCTGGGTGCTAACAAGGGTTCGTTGGCTCTGCCGACAAAAGCAGCCTTTTCCCTTTGGAAGCTTGGATTGTAGTGTCTCAGGGGCTGCTTGCCAAACCTTGAAGTTGACCAGGTTATAGCCTCCGCAGGTACGCTTGCGTAGCAAACGAGCACTTTCACCCGATGAACAGCGTTCCTATCACGCTGGAGGAGAGTTAATCCTGCAGACCTCGTTCCTCCTGGGAAAGCGCAAGGCCACCCTGAGCCTCAGGGTAGTGCCTAAGTTTGCTCCGTGCAAGCTCTGCGTGCCTCGGTTTCCATGAGGTCTCCACCGTGGTTGTGCCTCAATGGAACGCGAGGATAGATTTCAGGATTCCAAGCACTCTGGCCTCCGCACCGTTTCCCATGCTACCACACGGATTCCCCCCACGTCTCCTCTCTGCCTGCTGAGCAACAAGCAGCCGTGTAGGCCCTTCAGAACCCTTCTTGCATGCAGAGCCCAAGGCGGCACACTGCTCTCTGTCTTCCTTTGGAAACCTAGGTTGTTGCAGCTTGCCCCAGCTACGAAGACAGTCTGAGCCGGTCTCATGTGCTGAGGAACGTGAACTCAATGAGGAGCAGGGCCATACGTGCACTCAGAAAATCACTCTGCTCAGCCTTCCATCCAGGAACTCACACCGACTTGCTCGTTGGTTTAGCAGGACGTCTAAGTGAGGTCCAAGCTGAGCAAGAGCACAATTCCTCCTTTCCCCTGCTAGGCCCCCGGAAGAGGTAGAGCCAACTAGGCCTCGCTCAGGCCATCCCTCCTTCAGGGATCTTGCCACACCTCGAAGCCTGCACAGTAAAAGATACTTAGCGAAGTTGCCAGGGTTTCGCCATGCACTCCCTCGGCAGCTCCACTACTGCAGGGACTCATGTTTGCTGTGAACGAGGATAGGTGGCCCTGCTTCAAAAAGCAGTCTTTTCCCCTTTGGAAATGTGGATTCTTTGAGCCTCGGAGCTGTTTGCGAAACCCTAGGAAGGCCCAGCTTCTACTCACTGCAGGCACGCCCGGGCAGGAAACGAGTATGTTTCCCCAGAGAAACAGGCTGCTTGCAAGTGTCGAGAAGAGCTTCTCAGGTGCCCAGTGTGTCCCGTTTGTTTCCCTTCGCAGCTCCCGTACTGCAGGTACTTATGCTGGGTGCTAAAAGGAGTTGGTTGGCTCTGCCGACAAAAGCAGCTTTTTCCCTTTGGAAGCTTGGATTGTAGTGTCTCAGGGGCTGCTTGCCAAACCTTGAAGTTGCCCAGGTTATAGCCTCCGCAGGTACGCTTGCGTAGCAAACGAGCACTTTCTACCGATGAACAGGGTTCCTGTCACGCTGGAGGAGAGTTAATCCCGCAGACCTCGTTCCTCCTGGGAAAGCGCAAGGCCACACTGAGCCTCAGGGTAGTGCCTAAGTTTCCAACGGGCAAGCTCTGCGTGCCTCGGTTTCCATGAGGTCTCCACCGTTGTTGTGCTTCAATGGAACGCGAGGATAGCTTTCAGGACTCCAAGCACTCTGACCTCCGCACCGTTTCCCATGCTACCACACGGATCTCCCCCACGTCTCCTCTCTGCCTGCTGAGCAACAAGCAGCCGTGTAGGCCCTTCAGAACACTTCTTGCATGCAGAGCCCAAGGCGGCACCCTGCTCTCTGTCTTCCTTTGGAAACCTAGGTTGTCGGAGCTTACCCACCTCACGAAGACAGTCTGAGCCGGTCTCATGAGCTGGGGAACGTGGACTCAGTGAGGACCAGGACCCTACCTGCACTCAGAAAATCACTCTGCTCAGCCTTCCATCCAGGAGCTCACACCGACTGGCTCGTTGGTTTAGCAGGACGTCTAAGTGAGGTCCAAGCTGAGCAAAGAACACACTTCCTCCTTTACCCTGCTAGGCCCACGGAAGAGGTAGAGCCAACTAGGCCTCGCTCAGGCCAGCCCTCCTTCAGGGATCTTGCCACACTTCGAAGCCTGCACAGTAAAAGATATTTAGCGAAGTTGCCAGGGTTTCGCCATTCTCCCTCGGCAGCTCCACTACTGCAGGGACTCATGTTTGCTGTGAACTAGAATAGGTGGCCCACTTCAAAAAGCAGTCTTTTCCCCTTTGGAAAGGTGGATTCTTGTAGCCTAGGAGCTGTTTGCGAAACCATAGGAAGGCCCAGCTTTTACTCACTGCAGGCACGCCCGGGGAGGAAACGAGTATGTTTCCCCAGAGAAACAGGCTGCTTGCAAGTGTCGAGGGGAGCTTCTCAGGTGCCCAGTGTGTCCCGTTTGTTTCCCTTCGCAGCTCCCGTACTGCAGGTACTTATGCTGGGTGCTAACAAGAGTTGGTTGGCTCTGCCGACAAAAGCAGCCTTTTCCCTTTGGAAGCTTGGATTGTAGTGTCTCAGGGGCTGCTTGCCAAACCTTGAAGTTGACCAGGTTATAGCCTCCGCAGGTACGCTTGCGTAGCAAACGAGCACTTTCACCCGATGAACAGCGTTCCTATTACGCTGCAGGAGAGTTAATCCTGCAGACCTCGTTCCTCCTGGGAAAGCGCAAGGCCACCGTGAGCCTCAGGGTAGTGCCTGAGTTTACTCCGGGCAAGCTCTGCGTGCCTCGGTTTCCATGAGGTCTCCACCTTTGTTGTGCCTCAATGGAACTCGAGGATAGCTCTCAGGTATCCAAGCACTCTGGCCTCTGCACCGTTTCCCATGCTACAACACGGATCCCCCCCACGTCTCCTCTCTGCCTGCTGAGCAACAAGCAGCCGTGTAGGCCCTTCAGAACCCTTCTTGCATGCAGAGCCCAAGGCGGCACACTGCTCTCTGTCTTCCTTTGGAAACCTAGGTGGTTGCAGCTTGCCCCAGCTACGAAGACAGTCTGAGCCGGTCTCATGTGCTGAGGAACGTGAACTCAATGAGGACCAGGGCCATACGTGCACTCAGAAAATCACTCTGCTCAGCCTTCCATCCAGGAACTCACACCAACTTGCTCGTTGGTTTAGCAGGACATCTAAGTGAGGTCCAAGCTGAGCAAGAGCACAATTCCTCCTTTACCCTGCTAGGCCCCCGGAAGAGGTAGAGCCAACTAGGCCTCTCTCAGGCCATCCCTCCTTCAGGGATATTGCCACACTTCGAAGCCTGCACAGTAAAAGATACTTAGCGAAGTTGCCAGGGTTTCGCCATGCTCTCCCTCGGCAGCTCCACTACTGCAGGGACTCATGTTTGCTGTGAACGAGGATAGGTGGCCCTGCTTCAAAAAGCAGTCTTTTCCCCTTTGGAAATGTAGATTCTTTGAGCCTCGGAGCTGTTTGCGAAACCCTAGGAAGGCCCAGCTTCTACTCACTGCAGGCACGCCCGGGCAGGAAACGAGTATGTTTCCCCAGAACAACAGGCTGCTTGCAAGTGTCGAGAAGAGCTTCTCAGGTGCCCAGTGTGTTCCGTTTGTTTCCCTTCGCAGCTCCCGTACTGCAGGTACTTATGCTGGGTGCTAAAAAGAGTTGGTTGGCTCTGCCGACAAAAGCAGCCTTTTCCCTTTGGAAGCTTGGATTGTAGTGTCTCAGGGCCTGCTTGCCAAACCTTGAAGTTGCCCAGGTTATAGCCTCCGCAGGTACGCTTGCGTAGCAAACGAGCACTTTCTACCGATGAACAGGGTTCCTGTCACGCTGGAGGAGAGTTAATCCCGCAGACCTCGTTCCTCCTGGGAAAGCGCAAGGCCACCCTGAGCCTCAGGGTAGTGCCTAAGTTTCCAACGGGCAAGCTCTGCGTGCCTCGGTTTCCATGAGGTCTCCACCGTTGTTGTGCTTCAATGGAACGCGAGGATAGCTTTCAGGACTCCAAGCACTCTGACCTCCGCACCGTTTCCCATGCTACCACACGGATCCCCCCCACGTCTCCTCTCTGCCTGCTGAGCAACAAGCAGCCGTGTAGGCCCTTCAGAACACTTCTTGCATGCAGAGCCCAAGGCGGCACACTGCTCTCTGTCTTCCTTTGGAAACCTAGGTTGTCGCAGCTTACCCAGCTCACCAAGACAGTCTGAGCCGGTCTCATGAGCTGGGGAACGTGGACTCAGTGAGGACCAGGACCCTACCTGCACTCAGAAAATCACTCTGCTCAGCCTTCCATCCAGGAGCTCACACCGACTGGCTCGTTGGTTTAGCAGGACGTCTAAGTGAGGTCCAAGCTGAGCAAAGAACACACTTCCTCCTTTACCCTGCTAGGCCCACGGAAGAGGTAGAGCCAACTAGGCCTCGCTCAGGCCAGCCCTCCTTCAGGGATCTTGCCACACTTCGAAGCCTGCACAGTAAAAGATATTTAGCGAAGTTGCCAGGGTTTCGCCATTCTCCCTCGGCAGCTCCACTACTGCAGGGACTCATGTTTGCTGTGAACGAGGATAGGTGGCCCTGCTTCAAGAAGCAGTCTTTTCCCCTTTGGAAATGTGGATTCTTTGAGCCTCGGAGCTGTTTGCGAAACCCTAGGAAGGCCCAGCTTCTACTCACTGCAGGCACGCCCGGGCAGGAAACGAGTATGTTTCCCCAGAGAAACAGGCTGCTTGCAAGTGTCGAGGGGAGCTTCTCAGGTGCCCAGTGTGTCCGTTTGTTTCCCTTCGCAGCTCCCGTACTGCAGGTACTTATGCTGGGTGCTAACAAGGGTTCGTTGGCTCTGCCGACAAAAGCAGCCTTTTCCCTTTGGAAGCTTGGATTGTAGTGTCTCAGGGGCTGCTTGCCAAACCTTGAAGTTGACCAGGTTATAGCCTCCGCAGGTACGCTTCCGTAGCAAACGAGCACTTTCACCCGATGAACAGCGTTCCTATCACGCTGCAGGAGAGTTAATCCTGCAGACCTCGTTCCTCCTGGGAAAGCGCAAGGCCACCCTGAGCCTCAGGGTAGTGCCTAAGTTTGCTCCGTGCAAGCTCTGCGTGCCTCGGTTTCCATGAGGTCTCCACCGTGGTTGTGCCTCAATGGAACGCGAGGATAGCTTTCAGGACTCCAAGCACTCTGGCCTCCGCACCGTTTCCCATGCTACCACACGGATTCCCCCCACGTCTCCTCTCTGCCTGCTGAGCAACAAGCAGCCGTGTAGGCCCTTCAGAACACTGCTTGCATGCAGAGACCAAGGCGGGACACTGCTCTCTGTCTTCCTTTGGAAACCTAGGTTGTCGGAGCTTACCCACCTCACGAAGACAGTCTGAGCCGGTTTCATGAGCTGGGGAACGTGGACTCAGTGAGGACCAGGGCCCTACCTGCACTCTGAAAATCACTCTGCTCAGCCTTCCATCCAGGAGCTCACACCGACTGGCTCGTTGGTTTAGCAGGACGTCTAAGTGAGGTCCAAGCTGAGCAAAGAGCACTCTTCCTCCTTTACCCTGCTAGGCCCACGGAAGAGGTAGAGCCAACTAGGCCTCGCTCAGACCAGGCCTCCTTCAGGGACCTTGCCACACTTCGAAGCCTGCACAGTAAAAGATACTTAGCGAAGTTGCCAGGGTTTCGCCATGCTCTCCCTCGGCAGCTCCACTACTGCAGGTACTCATGTTTGCTTTGAACTAGTATAGGTGTCCCTGCTTCCAAAAGCAGTCTTTTCCCCTTTGGAAATGTGGATTCTTGTAGCCTAGGAGCTGTTTGCGAAACCCTAGGAAGGCCCAGCTTCTACTCACTGCAGGCACGCCCGGGGAGGAAACGAGTATGTTTCCCCAGAGAAACAGGCTGCTTGCAAGTGTCGAGGGGAGCTTCTCAGGTGCCCAGTGTGTCCCGTTTGTTTCCCTTCGCAGCTCCCGTACTGCAGGTACTTATGCTGGGTGCTAACAAGGGTTGGTTGGCTCTGCCGACAAAAGCAGCCTTTTCCCTTTGGAAGCTTGGATTGTAGTGTCTCAGGGGCTGCTTGCCAAACCTTGAAGTTGACCAGGTTATAGCCTCCGCAGGTACGCTTGCGTAGCAAACGAGCACTTTCACCCGATGAACAGCGTTCCTATCACGCTGCAGGAGAGTTAATCCTGCAGACCTCGTTCCTCCTGGGAAAGCGCAAGGCCACCGTGAGCCTCAGGGTAGTGCCTGAGTTTACTCCGGGCAAGCTCTGCGTGCCTCGGTTTCCATGAGGTCTCCACCTTTGTTGTGCCTCAATGGAACGCGAGGATAGCTCTCAGGAATCCAAGCACTCTGGCCTCCGCACCGTTTCCCATGCTACCACACGGATCCCCCCCACGTCTCCTCTCTGCCTGCTGAGCAACAAGCAGCCGTGTAGGCCCTTCAGAACACTTCTTGCATGCAGAGCCCAAGGCGGCACACTGCTCTCTGTCTTCCTTTGGAAACCTAGGTTGTCGCAGCTTACCCAGCTCACCAAGACAGTCTGAGCCGGTCTCATGAGCTGGGGAACGTGGACTCAGTGAGGACCAGGACCCTACCTGCACTCAGAAAATCACTCTGCTCAGCCTTCCATCCAGGAGCTCACACCGACTGGCTCGTTGGTTTAGCAGGACGTCTAAGTGAGGTCCAAGCTGAGCAAAGAACACACTTCCTCCTTTACCCTGCTAGGCCCACGGAAGAGGTAGAGCCAACTAGGCCTCGCTCAGGCCAGCCCTCCTTCAGGGATCTTGCCACACTTCGAAGCCTGCACAGTAAAAGATATTTAGCGAAGTTGTCAGGGTTTCGCCATTCTCCCTCGGCAGCTCCACTACTGCAGGGACTCATGTTTGCTGTGAACTAGGATAGGTGGCCCACTTCAAAAAGCAGTCTTTTCCCCTTTGGAAAGGTGGATTCTTGTAGCCTAGGAGCTGTTTGCGAAACCCTAGGAAGGCCCAGCTTTTACTCACTGCAGGCACGCCCGGGGAGGAAACGAGTATGTTTCCCCAGAGAAACAGGCTGCTTGCAAGTGTCGAGGGGAGCTTCTCAGGTGCCCAGTGTGTCCGTTTGTTTCCCTTCGCAGCTCCCGTACTGCAGGTACTTATGCTGGGTGCTAACAAGGGTTCGTTGGCTCTGCCGACAAAAGCAGCCTTTTCCCTTTGGAAGCTTGGATTGTAGTGTCTCAGGGGCTGCTTGCCAAACCTTGAAGTTGACCAGGTTATAGCCTCCGCAGGTACGCTTGCGTAGCAAACGAGCACTTTCACCCGATGAACAGCGTTCCTATCACGCTGCAGGAGAGTTAATCCTGCAGACCTCGTTCCTCCTGGGAAAGCGCAAGGCCACCCTGAGCCTCAGGGTAGTGCCTAAGTTTGCTCCGTGCAAGCTCTTCGTGCCTCGGTTTCCATGAGGTCTCCACCGTGGTTGTGCCTCAATGGAACGCGAGGATAGCTTTCAGGACTCCAAGCACTCTGGCCTCCGCACCGTTTCCCATGCTACCACACGGATTCCCCCCACGTCTCCTCTCTGCCTGCTGAGCAACAAGCAGCCGTGTAGGCCCTTCAGAACACTTCTTGCATGCAGAGACCAAGGCGGCACACTGCTCTCTGTCTTCCTTTGGAAACCTAGGTTGTCGCAGCTTACCCACCTCACGAAGACAGTCTGAGCCGGTTTCATGAGCTGGGGAACGTGGACTCAGTGAGGACCAGGGCCCTACCTGCACTCTGAAAATCACTCTGCTCAGCCTTCCATCCAGGAGCTCACACCGACTGGCTCGTTGGTTTAGCAGGACGTCTAAGTGAGGTCCAAGCTGAGCAAAGAGCACTCTTCCTCCTTTACCCTGCTAGGCCCACGGAAGAGGTAGAGCCAACTAGGCCTCGCTCAGACCAGGCCTCCTTCAGGGATCTTGCCACAC
This sequence comes from Balaenoptera borealis, assembly GCF_965194805.1. Classification (NCBI taxonomy): domain Eukaryota; kingdom Metazoa; phylum Chordata; class Mammalia; order Artiodactyla; family Balaenopteridae; genus Balaenoptera; species Balaenoptera borealis. Next base: position 29,724,245 of record NC_138870.1, read on the forward strand.
TTCGAAGCCTGCACAGTAAAAGATACTTAGCGAAGTTGCCAGGGTTTCGCCATGCTCTCCCTCGGCAGCTCCACTACTGCAGGTACTCATGTTTGCTTTGAACTAGTATAGGTGTCCCTGCTTCCAAAAGCAGTCTTTTCCCCTTTGGAAAGGTGGATTCTTGTAGCCTAGGAGCTGTTTGCGAAACCCTAGGAAGGCCCAGCTTCTACTCACTGCAGGCACGCCCGGGGAGGAAACGAGTATGTTTCCCCAGAGAAACAGGCTGCTTGCAAGTGTCGAGGGGAGCTTCTCAGGTGCCCAGTGTGTCCCGTTTGTTTCCCTTCGCAGCTCCCGTACTGCAGGTACTTATGCTGGGTGCTAACAAGGGTTGGTTGGCTCTGCCGACAAAAGCAGCCTTTTCCCTTTGGAAGCTTGGATTGTAGTGTCTCAGGGGCTGCTTGCCAAAACTTGAAGTTGACCAGGTTATAGCCTCCGCAGGTACGCTTGCGTAGTAAACGAGCACTTTCACCCGATGAACAGCGTTCCTATCACGCTGGAGGAGAGTTAATCCTGCAGACCTCGTTCCTCCTGGGAAAGCGCAAGGCCACCGTGAGCCTCAGGGTAGTGCCTGAGTTTACTCCGCGCAAGCTCTGCGTGCCTCGGTTTCCATGAGGTCTCCACCTTTGTTGTGCCTCAATGGAACGCGAGGATAGCTGTCAGAAATCCAAGCAGTCTGGCCTCCGCACCGTTTCCCATGCTACAACACGGATCCCCCCCACGTCTCCTCTCTGCCTGCTGAGCAACAAGCAGCCGTGTAGGCCCTTCAGAACCCTTCTTGCATGCAGAGCCCAAGGCGGCACACTGCTCTCTGTCTTCCTTTGAAAACCTAGGTTGTTGCAGCTTGCCCCAGCTACGAAGACAGTCTGAGCCGGTCTCATGTGCTGAGGAACGTGAACTCAATGAGGACCAGGGCCATACGTGCACTCAGAAAATCACTCTGCTCAGCCTTCCATCCAGGAACTCACACCGACTTGCTCGTTGGTTTAGCAGGACGTCTAAGTGAGGTCCAAGCTGAGCAAGAGCACAATTCCTCCTTTACCCTGCTAGGCCCCCGGAAGAGGTAGAGCCAACTAGGCCTCGCTCAGGCCATCCCTCCTTCAGGGATCTTGCCACACTTCGAAGCCTGCACAGTAAAAGATACTTAGCGAAGTTGCCAGGGTTTCGCCATGCTCTCCCTCGGCAGCTCCACTACTGCAGGGACTCATGTTTGCTGTGAACGAGGATAGGTGGCCCTGCTTCAAAAAGCAGTCTTTTCCCCTTTGGAAATGTGGATTCTTTGAGCCTCGGAGCTGTTTGCGAAACCCTAGGAAGGCCCAGCTTCTACTCACTGCAGGCACGCCCGGGCAGGAAACGAGTATGTTTCCCCAGAGAAACAGGCTGCTTGCAAGTGTCGAGAAGAGCTTCTCAGGTGCCCAGTGTGTCCCGTTTGTTTCCCTTCGCAGCTCCCGTACTGCAGGTACTTATGCTGGGTGCTAAAAAGAGTTGGTTGGCTCTGCCGACAAAAGCAGCCTTTTCCCTTTGGAAGCTTGGATTGTAGTGTCTCAGGGGCTGCTTGCCAAACCTTGAAGTTGCCCAGGTTATAGCCTCCGCAGGTACGCTTGCGTAGCAAACGAGCACTTTCTACCGATGAACAGGGTTCCTGTCACGCTGGAGGAGAGTTAATCCCGCAGACCTCGTTCCTCCTGGGAAAGCGCAAGGCCACCGTGAGCCTCAGGGTAGTGCCTGAGTTTACTCCGGGCAAGCTCTGCGTGCCTCGGTTTCCATGAGGTCTCCACCTTTGTTGTGCCTCAATGGAACGCGAGGATAGCTCTCAGGTATCCAAGCACTCTCCCTCCGCACCGTTTCCCATGCTACAACAGGGATCCCCCCCACGTCTCCTCTCTGCCTGCTGAGCAACAAGCAGCCGTGTAGGCCCTTCAGAACCCTTCTTGCATGCAGAGCCCAAGGCGGCACACTGCTCTCTGTCTTCCTTTGGAAACCTAGGTTGTTGCAGCTTGCCCCAGCTACGAAGACAGTCTGAGCCGGTCTCATGTGCTGAGGAACGTGAACTCAATGAGGAGCAGGGCCATACGTGCACTCAGAAAATCACTCTGCTCAGCCTTCCATCCAGGAACTCACACCGACTTGCTCGTTGGTTTAGCAGGACGTCTAAGTGAGGTCCAAGCTGAGCAAGAGCACAATTCCTCCTTTACCCTGCTAGGCCCCCGGAAGAGGTAGAGCCAACTAGGCCTCACTCAGGCCATCCCTCCTTCAGGGATCTTGCCACAGTTCGAAGCCTGCACAGTAAAAGATACTTAGCGAAGTTGCCAGGGTTTCGCCATGCTCTCCCTCGGCAGCTCCACTACTGCAGGGACTCATGTTTGCTGTGAACGAGGATAGGTGGCCCTGCTTCAAAAAGCAGTCTTTTCCCCTTTGGAAATGTGGATTCTTTGAGCCTCGGAGCTGTTTGCGAAACCCTAGGAAGGCCCAGCTTCTACTCACTGCAGGCACGCCCGGGCAGGAAACGAGTATGTTTCCCCAGAGAAACAGGCTGCTTGCAAGTGTCGAGAAGAGCTTCTCAGGTGCCCAGTGTGTTCCGTTTGTTTCCCTTCGCAGCTCCCGTACTGCAGGTACTTATGCTGGGTGCTAACAAGAGTTGGTTGGCTCTGCCGACAAAAGCAGCCTTTTCCCTTTGGAAGCTTGGATTGTAGTGTCTCAGGGCCTGCTTGCCAAACCTTGAAGTTGCCCAGGTTATAGCCTCCGCAGGTACGCTTGCGTAGCAAACGAGCACTTTCTACCGATGAACAGGGTTCCTGTCACGCTGGAGGAGAGTTAATCCCGCAGACCTCGTTCCTCCTGGGAAAGCGCAAGGCCACCCTGAGCCTCAGGGTAGTGCCTAAGTTTCCAACGGGCAAGCTCTGCGTGCCTCGGTTTCCATGATGTCTCCACCGTTGTTGTGCTTCAATGGAACGCGAGGATAGCTTTCAGGACTCCAAGCACTCTGACCTCCGCACCGTTTCCCATGCTACCACACGGATCCCCCCCACGTCTCCTCTCTGCCTGCTGAGCAACAAGCAGCCGTGTAGGCCCTTCAGAACACTTCTTGCATGCAGAGCCCAAGGCGGCACACTGCTCTCTGTCTTCCTTTGGAAACCTAGGTTGTCGCAGCTTACCCAGCTCACCAAGACAGTCTGAGCCGGTCTCATGAGCTGGGGAACGTGGACTCAGTGAGGACCAGGACCCTACCTGCACTCAGAAAATCACTCTGCTCAGCCTTCCATCCAGGAGCTCACACCGACTGGCTCGTTGGTTTAGCAGGACGTCTAAGTGAGGTCCAAGCTGAGCAAAGAACACACTTCCTCCTTTACCCTGCTAGGCCCACGGAAGAGGTAGAGCCAACTAGGCCTCGCTCAGGCCAGCCCTCCTTCAGGGATCTTGCCACACTTCGAAGCCTGCACAGTAAAAGATATTTAGCGAAGTTGCCAGGGTTTCGCCATTCTCCCTCGGCAGCTCCACTACTGCAGGGACTCATGTTTGCTGTGAACTAGGATAGGTGGCCCACGTCAAAAAGCAGGCTTTTCCCCTTTGGAAAGGTGGATTCTTGTAGCCTAGGAGCTGTTTGCGAAACCATAGGAAGGCCCAGCTTTTACTCACTGCAGGCACGCCCGGGCAGGAAACGAGTATGTTTCCCCAGAGAAACAGGCTGCTTGCAAGTGTCGAGGGGAGCTTCTCAGGTGCCCAGTGTGTCCGTTTGTTTCCCTTCGCAGCTCCCGTACTGCAGGTACTTATGCTGGGTGCTAACAAGGGTTCGTTGGCTCTGCCGACAAAAGCAGCCTTTTCCCTTTGGAAGCTTGGATTGTAGTGTCTCAGGGGCTGCTTGCCAAACCTTGAAGTTGACCAGGTTATAGCCTCCGCAGGTACGCTTGCGTAGCAAACGAGCACTTTCACCCGATGAACAGCGTTCCTATCACGCTGCAGGAGAGTTAATCCTGCAGACCTCGTTCCTCCTGGGAAAGCGCAAGGCCACCCTGAGCCTCAGGGTAGTGCCTAAGTTTGCTCCGTGCAAGCTCTGCGTGCCTCGGTTTCCATGAGGTCTCCACCGTGGTTGTGCCTCAATGGAACGCGAGGATAGCTTTCAGGACTCCAAGCACTCTGGCCTCCGCACCGTTTCCCATGCTACCACACGGATTCCCCCCACGTCTCCTCTCTGCCTGCTGAGCAACAAGCAGCCGTGTAGGCCCTTCAGAACACTTCTTGCATGCAGAGACCAAGGCGGGACACTGCTCTCTGTCTTCCTTTGGAAACCTAGGTTGTCGGAGCTTACCCACCTCACGAAGACAGTCTGAGCCGGTTTCATGAGCTGGGGAACGTGGACTCAGTGAGGACCAGGGCCCTACCTGCACTCTGAAAATCACTCTGCTCAGCCTTCCATCCAGGAGCTCACACCGACTGGCTCGTTGGTTTAGCAGGACGTCTAAGTGAGGTCCAAGCTGAGCAAAGAGCACTCTTCCTCCTTTACCCTGCTAGGCCCACGGAAGAGGTAGAGCCAACTAGGCCTCGCTCAGACCATGCCTCCTTCAGGGATCTTGCCACACTTCGAAGCCTGCACAGTAAAAGATACTTAGCGAAGTTGCCAGGGTTTCGCCATGCTCTCCCTCGGCAGCTCCACTACTGCAGGTACTCATGTTTGCTTTGAACTAGTATAGGTGTCCCTGCTTCCAAAAGCAGTCTTTTCCCCTTTGGAAAGGTGGATTCTTGTAGCCTAGGAGCTGTTTGCGAAACCCTAGGAAGGCCCAGCTTCTACTCACTGCAGGCACGCCCGGGGAGGAAACGAGTATGTTTCCCCAGAGAAACAGGCTGCTTGCAAGTGTCGAGGGGAGCTTCTCAGGTGCCCAGTGTGTCCCGTTTGTTTCCCTTCGCAGCTCCCGTACTGCAGGTACTTATGCTGGGTGCTAACAAGGGTTGGTTGGCTCTGCCGACAAAAGCAGCCTTTTCCCTTTGGAAGCTTGGATTGTAGTGTCTCAGGGGCTGCTTGCCAAAACTTGAAGTTGACCAGGTTATAGCCTCCGCAGGTACGCTTGCGTAGCAAACGAGCACTTTCACCCGATGAACAGCGTTCCTATCACTCTGGAGGAGAGTTAATCCTGCAGACCTCGTTCCTCCTGGGAAAGCGCAAGGCCACCCTGAGCCTCAGGGTAGTGCCTAAGTTTCCAACGGGCAAGCTCTGCGTGCCTCGGTTTCCATGAGGTCTGCACCCTTGTTGTGCTTCAATGGAACGCGAGGATAGCTTTCATGACTCCAAGCACTCTGACCTCCGCACCGTTTCCCATGCTACCACACGGATCCCCCCCACGTCTCCTCTCTGCCTGCTGAGCAACAAGCAGCCGTGTAGGCCCTTCAGAACACTTCTTGCATGCAGAGCCCAAGGCGGCACACTGCTCTCTGTCTTCCTTTGGAAACCTAGGTTGTCGCAGCTTACCCAGCTCACCAAGACAGTCTGAGCCGGTCTCATGAGCTGGGGAACGTGGACTCAGTGAGGACCAGGACCCTACCTGCACTCAGAAAATCACTCTGCTCAGCCTTCCATCCAGGAGCTCACACCGACTGGCTCGTTGGTTTAGCAGGACGTCTAAGTGAGGTCCAAGCTGAGCAAAGAACACACTTCCTCCTTTACCCTGCTAGGCCCACGGAAGAGGTAGAGCCAACTAGGCCTCGCTCAGGCCAGCCCTCCTTCAGGGATCTTGCCACACTTCGAAGCCTGCACAGTAAAAGATATTTAGCGAAGTTGCCAGGGTTTCGCCATTCTCCCTCGGCAGCTCCACTACTGCAGGGACTCATGTTTGCTGTGAACTAGGATAGGTGGCCCACTTCAAAAAGCAGTCTTTTCCCCTTTGGAAAGGTGGATTCTTGTAGCCTAGGAGCTGTTTGCGAAACCCTAGGAAGGCCCAGCTTTTACTCACTGCAGGCACGCCCGGGGAGGAAACGAGTATGTTTCCCCAGAGAAACAGGCTGCTTGCAAGTGTCGAGGGGAGCTTCTCAGGTGCCCAGTGTGTCCGTTTGTTTCCCTTCGCAGCTCCCGTACTGCATGTACTTATGCTGGGTGCTAGCAAGGGTTGGTTGGCTCTGCCGACAAAAGCAGCCTTTTCCCTTTGGAAGCTTGGATTGTAGTGTCTCAGGGGCTGCTTGCCAAACCTTGAAGTTGCCCAGGTTATAGCCTCCGCAGGTACGCTTGCGTAGCAAACGAGCACTTTCACCCGATGAACAGCGTTCCTATCACGCTGCAGGAGAGTTAATCCTGCAGACCTCGTTCCTCCTGGGAAAGCGCAAGGCCACCCTGAGCCTCAGGGTAGTGCCTAAGTTTGCTCCGTGCAAGCTCTGCGTGCCTCGGTTTCCATGAGGTCTCCACCGTGGTTGTGCCTCAATGGAACGCGAGGATAGCTTTCAGGACTCCAAGCACTCTGGCCTCCGCACCGTTTCCCATGCTACCACACGGATTTCCCCCACGTCTCCTCTCTGCCTGCTGAGCAACAAGCAGCCGTGTAGGCCCTTCAGAACACTTCTTGCATGCAGAGACCAAGGCGGGACACTGCTCTCTGTCTTCCTTTGGAAACCTAGGTTGTCGGAGCTTACCCACCTCACGAAGACAGTCTGAGCCGGTTTCATGAGCTGGGGAACGTGGACTCAGTGAGGACCAGGGCCCTACCTGCACTCTGAAAATCACTCTGCTCAGCCTTCCATCCAGGAGCTCACACCGACTGGCTCGTTGGTTTAGCAGGACGTCTAAGTGAGGTCCAAGCTGAGCAAAGAACACACTTCCTCCTTTACCCTGCTAGGCCCACGGAAGAGGTAGAGCCAACTAGGCCTCGCTCAGACCAGGCCTCCTTCAGGGATCTTGCCACACTTCGAAGCCTGCACAGTAAAAGATACTTAGCGAAGTTGCCAGGGTTTCGCCATGCTCTCCCTCGGCAGCTCCACTACTGCAGGTACTCATGTTTGCTTTGAACTAGTATAGGTGTCCCTGCTTCCAAAAGCAGTCTTTTCCCCTTTGGAAATGTGGATTCTTGTAGCCTAGGAGCTGTTTGCGAAACCCTAGGAAGGCCCAGCTTCTACTCACTGCAGGCACGCCCGGGGAGGAAACGAGTATGTTTCCCCAGAGAAACAGGCTGCTTGCAAGTGTCGAGGGGAGCTTCTCAGGTGCCCAGTGTGTCCCGTTTGTTTCCCTTCGCAGCTCCCGTACTGCAGGTACTTATGCTGGGTGCTAACAAGGGTTGGTTGGCTCTGCCGACAAAAGCAGCCTTTTCCCTTTGGAAGCTTGGATTGTAGTGTCTCAGGGGCTGCTTGCCAAAACTTGAAGTTGACCAGGTTATAGCCTCCGCAGGTACGCTTGCGTAGCAAACGAGCACTTTCACCCGATGAACAGCGTTCCTATCACGCTGGAGGAGAGTTAATCCTGCAGACCTCGTTCCTCCTGGGAAAGCGCAAGGCCACCGTGAGCCTCAGGGTAGTGCCTGAGTTTACTCCGGGCAAGCTCTGCGTGCCTCGGTTTCCATGAGGTCTCCACCTTTGTTGTGCCTCAATGGAACGCGAGGATAGCTGTCAGAAATCCAAGCACTCTGGCCTCCGCACCGTTTCCCATGCTACAACACGGATCCCCCCCACGTCTCCTCTCTGCCTGCTGAGCAACAAGCAGCCGTGTAGGCCCTTCAGAACCCTTCTTGCATGCAGAGCCCAAGGCGGCACACTGGTCTCTGTCTTCCTTTGAAAACCTAGGTTGTTGCAGCTTGCCCCAGCTACGAAGACAGTCTGAGCCGGTCTCATGTGCTGAGGAACGTGAACTCAATGAGGAGCAGGGCCATACGTGCACTCAGAAAATCACTCTGCTCAGCCTTCCATCCAGATACTCACACCGACTGGCTCGTTGGTTTAGCAGGACGTCTAAGTGAGGTCCAAGCTGAGCAAGAGCACAATTCCTCCTTTTCCCTGCTAGGCCCCCGGAAGAGGTAGAGCCAACTAGGCCTCGCTCAGGCCATCCCTCCTTCAGGGATCTTGCCACACTTCGAAGCCTGCACAGTAAAAGATACTTAGCGAAGTTGCCAGGGTTTCGCCATGCTCTCCCTCGGCAGCTCCACTACTGCAGGGACTCATGTTTGCTGTGAACGAGGATAGGTGGCCCTGCTTCAAAAAGCAGTCTTTTCCCCTTTGGAAATGTGGATTCTTTGAGCCTCGGAGCTGTTTGCGAAACCCTAGGAAGGCCCAGCTTCTACTCACTGCAGGCACGCCCGGGCAGGAAACGAGTATGTTTCCCCAGAGAAACAGGCTGCTTGCAAGTGTCGAGAAGAGCTTCTCAGGTGCCCAGTGTGTCCCGTTTGTTTCCCTTCGCAGCTCCCGTACTGCAGGTACTTATGCTGGGTGCTAAAAAGAGTTGGTTGGCTCTGCCGACAAAAGCAGCCTTTTCCCTTTGGAAGCTTGGATTGTAGTGTCTCAGGGGCTGCTTGCCAAACCTTGAAGTTGCCCAGGTTATAGCCTCCGCAGGTACGCTTGCGTAGCAAACGAGCACTTTCTACCGATGAACAGGGTTCCTGTCACGCTGGAGGAGAGTTAATCCCGCAGACCTCGTTCCTCCTGGGAAAGCGCAAGGCCACCCTGAGCCTCAGGGTAGTGCCTAAGTTTCCAACGGGCAAGCTCTGCGTGCCTCGGTTTCCATGAGGTCTCCACCGTTGTTGTGCTTCAATGGAACGCGAGGATAGCTTTCAGGACTCCAAGCACTCTGACCTCCGCACCGTTTCCCATGCTACCACACGGATCCCCCCCACGTCTCCTCTCTGCCTGCTGAGCAACAAGCAGCCGTGTAGGCCCTTCAGAACACTTCTTGCATGCAGAGCCCAAGGCGGCACACTGCTCTCTGTCTTCCTTTGGAAACCTAGGTTGTCGCAGCTTACCCAGCTCACCAAGACAGTCTGAGCCGGTCTCATGAGCTGGGGAACGTGGACTCAGTGAGGACCAGGACCCTACCTGCACTCAGAAAATCACTCTGCTCAGCCTTCCATCCAGGAGCTCACACCGACTGGCTCGTTGGTTTAGCAGGACGTCTAAGTGAGGTCCAAGCTGAGCAAAGAACACACTTCCTCCTTTACCCTGCTAGGCCCACGGAAGAGGTAGAGCCAACTAGGCCTCGCTCAGGCCAGCCCTCCTTCAGGGATCTTGCCACACTTCGAAGCCTGCACAGTAAAAGATATTTAGCGAAGTTGCCAGGGTTTCGCCATTCTCCCTCGGCAGCTCCACTACTGCAGGGACTCATGTTTGCTGTGAACGAGGATAGGTGGCCCACTTCAAAAAGCAGTCTTTTCCCCTTTGGAAAGGTGGATTCTTGTAGCCTAGGAGCTGTTTGCGAAACCATAGGAAGGCCCAGCTTTTACTCACTGCAGGCACGCCCGGGGAGGAAACGAGTATGTTTCCCCAGAGAAACAGGCTGCTTGCAAGTGTCGAGGGGAGCTTCTCAGGTGCCCAGTGTGTCCGTTTGTTTCCCTTCGCAGCTCCCGTACTGCTGGTACTTATGCTGGGTGCTAACAAGGGTTGGTTGGCTCTGCCGACAAAAGCAGCCTTTTCCCTTTGGAAGCTTGGATTGTAGTGTCTCAGGGGCTGCTTGCCAAACCTTGAAGTTGACCAGGTTATAGCCTCCGCAGGTACGCTTGCGTAGCAAACGAGCACTTTCACCCGATGAACAGCGTTCCTATCACGCTGCAGGAGAGTTAATCCTGCAGACCTCGTTCCTCCTGGGAAAGCGCAAGGCCACCCTGAGCCTCAGGGTAGTGCCTAAGTTTGCTCCGTGCAAGCTCTGCGTGCCTCGGTTTCCATGAGGTCTCCACCGTGGTTGTGCCTCAATGGAACGCGAGGATAGCTTTCAGGACTCCAAGCACTCTGGCCTCCGCACCGTTTCCCATGCTACCACACGGATTCCCCCCACGTCTCCTCTCTGCCTGCTGAGCAACAAGCAGCCGTGTAGGCCCTTCAGAACACTGCTTGCATGCAGAGACCAAGGCGGGACACTGCTCTCTGTCTTCCTTTGGAAACCTAGGTTGTCGGAGCTTACCCACCTCACGAAGACAGTCTGAGCCAGTTTCATGAGCTGGGGAACGTGGACTCAGTGAGGACCAGGGCCCTACCTGCACTCTGAAAATCACTCTGCTCAGCCTTCCATCCAGGAGCTCACACCGACTGGCTCGTTGGTTTAGCAGGACGTCTAAGTGAGGTCCAAGCTGAGCAAAGAGCACTCTTCCTCCTTTACCCTGCTAGGCCCACGGAAGAGGTAGAGCCAACTAGGCCTCGCTCAGACCAGGCCTCCTTCAGGGATCTTGCCACACTTCGAAGCCTGCACAGTAAAAGATACTTAGCGAAGTTGCCAGGGTTTCGCCATGCTCTCCCTCGGCAGCTCCACTACTGCAGGGACTCATGTTTGCTGTGAACGAGGATAGGTGGCCCTGCTTCCAAAAGCAGTCTTTTCCCCTTTGGAAATGTGGATTCTTTGAGCCTCGGAGCTGTTTGCGAAACCCTAGGAAGGCCCAGCTTCTACTCACTGCAGGCACGCCCGGGCAGGAAACGAGTATGTTTCCCCAGAGAAACAGGCTGCTTGCAAGTGTCGAGAAGAGCTTCTCAGGTGCCCAGTGTGTCCCGTTTGTTTCCCTTTGCAGCTCCCGTACTGCAGGTACTTATGCTGGGTGCTAAAAAGAGTTGGTTGGCTCTGCCGACAAAAGCAGCCTTTTCCCTTTGGAAGCTTGGATTGTAGTGTCTCAGGGGCTGCTTGCCAAACCTTGAAGTTGCCCAGGTTATAGCCTCCGCAGGTACGCTTGCGTAGCAAACGAGCACTTTCTACCGATGAACAGGGTTCCTGTCACGCTGGAGGAGAGTTAATCCCGCAGACCTCGTTCCTCCTGGGAAAGCGCAAGGCCACCCTGAGCCTCAGGGTAGTGCCTAAGTTTCCAACGGGCAAGCTCTGCGTGCCTCGGTTTCCATGAGGTCTCCACCGTTGTTGTGCTTCAATGGAACGCGAGGATAGCTTTCAGGACTCCAAGCACTCTGACCTCCGCACCGTTTCCCATGCTACCACACGGATCCCCCCCACGTCTCCTCTCTGCCTGCTGAGCAACAAGCAGCCGTGTAGGCCCTTCAGAACACTTCTTGCATGCAGAGCCCAAGGCGGCACACTGCTCTCTGTCTTCCTTTGGAAACCTAGGTTGTCGCAGCTTACCCAGCTCACCAAGACAGTCTGAGCCGGTCTCATGAGCTGGGGAACGTGGACTCAGTGAGGACCAGGACCCTACCTGCACTCAGAAAATCACTCTGCTCAGCCTTCCATCCAGGAGCTCACACCGACTGGCTCGTTGGTTTAGCAGGACGTCTAAGTGAGGTCCAAGCTGAGCAAAGAACACACTTCCTCCTTTACCCTGCTAGGCCCACGGAAGAGGTAGAGCCAACTAGGCCTCGCTCAGGCCAGCCCTCCTTCAGGGATCTTGCCACACTTCGAAGCCTGCACAGTAAAAGATATTTAGCGAAGTTGCCAGGGTTTCGCCATTCTCCCTCGGCAGCTCCACTACTGCAGGGACTCATGTTTGCTGTGAACTAGGATAGGTGGCCCACTTCAAAAAGCAGTCTTTTCCCCTTTGGAAAGGTGGATTCTTGTAGCCTAGGAGCTGTTTGCGAAACCATAGGAAGGCCCAGCTTTTACTCACTGCAGGCACGCCCGGGGAGGAAACGAGTATGTTTCCCCAGAGAAACAGGCTGCTTGCAAGTGTCGAGGGGAGCTTCTCAGGTGCCCAGTGTGTCCGTTTGTTTCCCTTCGCAGCTCCCGTACTGCTGGTACTTATGCTGGGTGCTAACAAGGGTTGGTTGGCTCTGCCGACAAAAGCAGCCTTTTCCCTTTGGAAGCTTGGATTGTAGTGTCTCAGGGGCTGCTTGCCAAACCTTGAAGTTGACCAGGTTATAGCCTCCGCAGGTACGCTTGCGTAGCAAACGAGCACTTTCACCCGATGAACAGCGTTCCTATCACGCTGGAGGAGAGTTAATCCTGCAGACCTCGTTCCTCCTGGGAAAGCGCAAGGCCACCCTGAGCCTCAGGGTAGTGCCTAAGTTTGCTCCGTGCAAGCTCTGCGTGCCTCGGTTTCCATGAGGTCTCCACCGTGGTTGTGCCTCAATGGAACGCGAGGATAGCTTTCAGGACTCCAAGCACTCTGGCCTCCGCACCGTTTCCCATGCTACCACACGGATTCCCCCCACGTCTCCTCTCTGCCTGCTGAGCAACAAGCAGCCGTGTAGGCCCTTCAGAACACTGCTTGCATGCAGAGACCAAGGCGGGACACTGCTCTCTGTCTTCCTTTGGAAACCTAGGTTGTCGGAGCTTACCCACCTCACGAAGACAGTCTGAGCCGGTTTCATGAGCTGGGGAACGTGGACTCAGTGAGGACCAGGGCCCTACCTGCACTCTGAAAATCACTCTGCTCAGCCTTCCATCCAGGAGCTCACACCGACTGGCTCGTTGGTTTAGCAGGACGTCTAAGTGAGGTCCAAGCTGAGCAAAGAGCACTCTTCCTCCTTTACCCTGCTAGGCCCACGGAAGAGGTAGAGCCAACTAGGCCTCGCTCAGACCAGGCCTCCTTCAGGGATCTTGCCACACTTCGAAGCCTGCACAGTAAAAGATACTTAGCGAAGTTGCCAGGGTTTCGCCATGCTCTCCCTCGGCAGCTCCACTACTGCAGGGACTCATGTTTGCTGTGAACGAGGATAGGTGGCCCTGCTTCCAAAAGCAGTCTTTTCCCCTTTGGAAATGTGGATTCTTGTAGCCTAGGAGCTGTTTGCGAAACCCTAGGAAGGCCCAGCTTCTACTCACTGCAGGCACGCCCGGGGAGGAAACGAGTATGTTTCCCCAGAGAAACAGGCTGCTTGCAAGTGTCGAGGGGAGCTTCTCAGGTGCCCAGTGTGTCCCGTTTGTTTCCCTTCGCAGCTCCCGTACTGCAGGTACTTATGCTGGGTGCTAACAAGGGTTGGTTGGCTCTGCCGACAAAAGCAGCCTTTTCCCTTTGGAAGCTTGGATTGTAGTGTCTCAGGGGCTGCTTGCCAAAACTTGAAGTTGACCAGGTTATAGCCTCCGCAGGTACGCTTGCGTAGTAAACGAGCACTTTCACCCGATGAACAGCGTTCCTATCACGCTGGAGGAGAGTTAATCCTGCAGACCTCGTTCCTCCTGGGAAAGCGCAAGGCCACCGTGAGCCTCAGGGTAGTGCCTGAGTTTACTCCGGGCAAGCTCTGCGTGCCTCGGTTTCCATGAGTCTCCACCTTTGTTGTGCCTCAATGGAACGCGAGGATAGCTCTCAGGAATCCAAGCACTCTGGCCTCCGCACCGTTTCCCATGCTACAACACGGATCCCCCCCACGTCTCCTCTCTGCCTGCTGAGCAACAAGCAGCCGTGTAGGCCCTTCAGAACCCTTCTTGCATGCAGAGCCCAAGGCGGCACACTGCTCTCTGTCTTCCTTTGGAAACCTAGTTTGTTGCAGCTTGCCCCAGCTACGAAGACAGTCTGAGCCGGTCTCATGTGCTGAGGAACGTGAACTCAATGAGGAGCAGGGCCATACGTGCACTCAGAAAATCACTCTGCTCAGCCTTCCATCCAGGAACTCACACCGACTTGCTCGTTGGTTTAGCAGGACGTCTAAGTGAGGTCCAAGCTGAGCAAGAGCACAATTCCTCCTTTACCCTGCTAGGCCCACGGAAGAGGTAGAGCCAACTAGGCCTCGCTCAGGCCAGCCCTCCTTCAGGGATCTTGCCACACGTCGAAGCCTGCACAGTAAAAGATATTTAGCGAAGTTGCCAGGGTTTCGCCATTCTCCCTCGGCAGCTCCACTACTGCAGGGACACATGTTTGCTGTGAACTAGGATATGTGGCCCACTTCAAAAAGCAGTCTTTTCCCCTTTGGAAAGGTGGATTCTTGTAGCCTAGGAGCTGTTTGCGAAACCCTAGGAAGGCCTAGCTTCTACTCACTGCAGGCACGCCCGGGGAGGAAACGAGTATGTTTCCCCAGAGAAACAGGCTGCTTGCAAGTGTCGAGGGGAGCTTCTCAGGTGCCCAGTGTGTCCGTTTGTTTCCCTTCGCAGCTCCCGTACTGCAGGTACTTATGCTGGGTGCTAACAAGGGTTGGTTGGCTCTGCCGACAAAAGCAGCCTTTTCCCTTTGGAAGCTTGGATTGTAGTGTCTCAGGGGCTGCTTGCCAAACCTTGAAGTTGACCAGGTTATAGCCTCCGCAGGTACGCTTGCGTAGCAAACGAGCACTTTCACCCGATGAACAGCGTTCCTATTACGCTGCAGGAGAGTTAATCCTGCAGACGTCGTTCCTCCTGGGAAAGCGCAAGGCCGCCGTGAGCCTCAGGGTAGTGCCTGAGTTTACTCCGGGCAAGCTCTGCGTGCCTCGGTTTCCATGAGGTCTCCACCTTTGTTGTGCCTCAATGGAACGCGAGGATAGCTCTCAGGAATCCAAGCACTCTGGCCTCCTCCCCGTTTCCCATGCTACAACACGGATCCCCCCCACGTCTCCTCTCTGCCTGCTGAGCAACAAGCAGCCGTGTAGGCCCTTCAGAACCCTTCTTGCATGCAGAGCCCAAGGCGGCACACTGCTCTCTGTCTTCCTTTGGAAACCTAGGTTGTTGCAGCTTGCCCCAGCTACGAAGACAGTCTGAGCCGGTCTCATGTGCTGAGGAACGTGAACTCAATGAGGAGCAGGGCCATACGTGCACTCAGAAAATCACTCTGCTCAGCCTTCCATCCAGGAACTCACACCGACTGGCTCGTTGGTTTAGCAGGACGTCTAAGTGAGGTCCAAGCTGAGCAAGAGCACAATTCCTCCTTTACCCTGCTAGGCCCCCGGAAGAGGTAGAGCCAACTAGGCCTCACTCAGGCCATCCCTCCTTCAGGGATCTTGCCACACTTCGAAGCCTGCACAGTAAAAGATACTTAGCGAAGTTGCCAGGGTTTCGCCATGCTCTCCCTCGGCAGCTCCACTACTGCAGGGACTCATGTTTGCTGTGAACGAGGATAGGTGGCCCTGCTTCAAAAAGCAGTCTTTTCCCCTTTGGAAATGTGGATTCTTTGAGCCTCGGAGCTGTTTGCGAAACCCTAGGAAGGCCCAGCTTCTACTCACTGCAGGCACGCCCGGGCAGGAAACGAGTATGTTTCCCCAGAGAAACAGGCTGCTTGCAAGTGTCGAGAAGAGCTTCTCAGGTGCCCAGTGTTTCCCGTTTGTTTCCCTTCGCAGCTCCCGTACTGCAGGTACTTATGCTGGGTGCTAACAAGAGTTGGTTGGCTCTGCCGACAAAAGCAGCCTTTTCCCTTTGGAAGCTTGGATTGTAGTGTCTCAGGGGCTGCTTGCCAAACCTTGAAGTTGCCCAGGTTATAGCCTCCGCAGGTACGCTTGCGTAGCAAACGAGCACTTTCTACCGATGAACAGGGTTCCTGTCACGCTGGAGGAGAGTTAATCCCGCAGACCTCGTTCCTCCTGGGAAAGCGCAAGGCCACCCTGAGCCTCAGGGTAGTGCCTAAGTTTCCAACGGGCAAGCTCTGCGTGCCTCGGTTTCCATGAGGTCTCCACCGTTGTTGTGCTTCAATGGAACGCGAGGATAGCTTTCAGGACTCCAAGCACTCTGACCTCCGCACCGTTTCCCATGCTACCACACGGATCCCCCCCACGTCTCCTCTCTGCCTGCTGAGCAACAAGCAGCCGTGTAGGCCCTTCAGAACACTTCTTGCATGCAGAGCCCAAGGCGGCACACTGCTCTCTGTCTTCCTTTGGAAACCTAGGTTGTCGCAGCTTACCCAGCTCACCAAGACAGTCTGAGCCGGTCTCATGAGCTGGGGAACGTGGACTCAGTGAGGACCAGGACCCTACCTGCACTCAGAAAATCACTCTGCTCAGCCTTCCATCCAGGAGCTCACACCGACTGGCTCGTTGGTTTAGCAGGACGTCTAAGTGAGGTCCAAGCTGAGCAAAGAACACACTTCCTCCTTTACCCTGCTAGGCCCACGGAAGAGGTAGAGCCAACTAGGCCTCGCTCAGGCCAGCCCTCCTTCAGGGATCTTGCCACACTTCGAAGCCTGCACAGTAAAAGATATTTAGCGAAGTTGCCAGGGTTTCGCCATTCTCCCTCGGCAGCTCCACTACTGCAGGGACTCATGTTTGCTGTGAACTAGGATAGGTGGCCCACTTCAAAAAGCAGTCTTTTCCCCTTTGGAAAGGTGGATTCTTGTAGCCTAGGAGCTGTTTGCGAAACCCTAGGAAGGCCCAGCTTTTACTCACTGCAGGCACGCCCGGGGAGGAAACGAGTATGTTTCCCCAGAGAAACAGGCTGCTTGCAAGTGTCGAGGGGAGCTTCTCAGGTGCCCAGTGTGTCCGTTTGTTTCCCTTCGCAGCTCCCGTACTGCAGGTACTTATGCTGGGTGCTAACAAGGGTTGGTTGGCTCTGCCGACAAAAGCAGCCTTTTCCCTTTGGAAGCTTGGATTGTAGTGTCTCAGGGGCTGCTTGCCAAACCTTGAAGTTGACCAGGTTATAGCCTCCGCAGGTACGCTTGCGTAGCAAACGAGCACTTTCACCCGATGAACAGCGTTCCTATCACGCTGCAGGAGAGTTAATCCTGCAGACCTCGTTCCTCCTGGGAAAGCGCAAGGCCACCCTGAGCCTCAGGGTAGTGCCTAAGTTTGCTCCGTGCAAGCTCTGCGTGCCTCGGTTTCCATGAGGTCTCCACCGTGGTTGTGCCTCAATGGAACGCGAGGATAGCTTTCAGGACTCCAAGCACTCTGGCCTCCGCACCGTTTCCCATGCTACCACACGGATTCCCCCCACGTCTCCTCTCTGCCTGCTGAGCAACAAGCAGCCGTGTAGGCCCTTCAGAACACTTCTTGCATGCAGAGACCAAGGCGGGACACTGCTCTCTGTCTTCCTTTGGAAACCTAGGTTGTCGGAGCTTACCCACCTCACGAAGACAGTCTGAGCCGGTTTCATGAGCTGGGGAACGTGGACTCAGTGAGGACCAGGGCCCTACCTGCACTCTGAAAATCACTCTGCTCAGCCTTCCATCCAGGAGCTCACACCGACTGGCTCGTTGGTTTAGCAGGACGTCTAAGTGAGGTCCAAGCTGAGCAAAGAGCACTCTTCCTCCTTTACCCTGCTAGGCCCACGAAAGAGGTAGAGCCAACTAGGCCTCGCTCAGACCAGGCCTCCTTCAGGGATCTTGCCACACTTCGAAGCCTGCACAGTAAAAGATACTTAGCGAAGTTGCCAGGGTTTCGCCATGCTCTCCCTCGGCAGCTCCACTACTGCAGGTACTCATGTTTGCTTTGAACTAGTATAGGTGTCCCTGCTTCCAAAAGCAGTCTTTTCCCCTTTGGAAATGTGGATTCTTGTAGCCTAGGAGCTGTTTGCGAAACCATAGGAAGGCCCAGCTTTTACTCACTGCAGGCACGCCCGGGGAGGAAACGAGTATGTTTCCCCAGAGAAACAGGCTGCTTGCAAGTGTCGAGGGGAGCTTCTCAGGTGCCCAGTGTGTCCGTTTGTTTCCCTTCGCAGCTCCCGTACTGCTGGTACTTATGCTGGGTGCTAACAAGGGTTGGTTGGCTCTGCCGACAAAAGCAGCCTTTTCCCTTTGGAAGCTTGGATTGTAGTGTCTCAGGGGCTGCTTGCCAAACCTTGAAGTTGACCAGGTTATAGCCTCCGCAGGTACGCTTGCGTAGCAAACGAGCACTTTCACCCGATGAACAGCGTTCCTATCACGCTGGAGGAGAGTTAATCCTGCAGACCTCGTTCCTCCTGGGAAAGCGCAAGGCCACCCTGAGCCTCAGGGTAGTGCCTAAGTTTGCTCCGTGCAAGCTCTGCGTGCCTCGGTTTCCATGAGGTCTCCACCGTGGTTGTGCCTCAATGGAACGCGAGGATAGCTTTCAGGACTCCAAGCACTCTGGCCTCCGCACCGTTTCCCATGCTACCACACGGATTCCCCCCACGTCTCCTCTCTGCCTGCTGAGCAACAAGCAGCCGTGTAGGCCCTTCAGAACACTGCTTGCATGCAGAGACCAAGGCGGGACACTGCTCTCTGTCTTCCTTTGGAAACCTAGGTTGTCGGAGCTTACCCACCTCACGAAGACAGTCTGAGCCGGTTTCATGAGCTGGGGAACGTGGACTCAGTGAGGACCAGGGCCCTACCTGCACTCTGAAAATCACTCTGCTCAGCCTTCCATCCAGGAGCTCACACCGACTGGCTCGTTGGTTTAGCAGGACGTCTAAGTGAGGTCCAAGCTGAGCAAAGAGCACTCTTCCTCCTTTACCCTGCTAGGCCCACGGAAGAGGTAGAGCCAACTAGGCCTCGCTCAGACCAGGCCTCCTTCAGGGATCTTGCCACACTTCGAAGCCTGCACAGTAAAAGATACTTAGCGAAGTTGCCAGGGTTTCGCCATGCTCTCCCTCGGCAGCTCCACTACTGCAGGGACTCATGTTTGCTGTGAACGAGGATAGGTGGCCCTGCTTCCAAAAGCAGTCTTTTCCCCTTTGGAAATGTGGATTCTTGTAGCCTAGGAGCTGTTTGCGAAACCCTAGGAAGGCCCAGCTTCTACTCACTGCAGGCACGCCCGGGGAGGAAACGAGTATGTTTCCCCAGAGAAACAGGCTGCTTGCAAGTGTCGAGGGGAGCTTCTCAGGTGCCCAGTGTGTCCCGTTTGTTTCCCTTCGCAGCTCCCGTACTGCAGGTACTTATGCTGGGTGCTAACAAGGGTTGGTTGGCTCTGCCGACAAAAGCAGCCTTTTCCCTTTGGAAGCTTGGATTGTAGTGTCTCAGGGGCTGCTTGCCAAAACTTGAAGTTGACCAGGTTATAGCCTCCGCAGGTACGCTTGCGTAGTAAACGAGCACTTTCACCCGATGAACAGCGTTCCTATCACGCTGGAGGAGAGTTAATCCTGCAGACCTCGTTCCTCCTGGGAAAGCGCAAGGCCACCGTGAGCCTCAGGGTAGTGCCTGAGTTTACTCCGGGCAAGCTCTGCGTGCCTCGGTTTCCATGAGTCTCCACCTTTGTTGTGCCTCAATGGAACGCGAGGATAGCTCTCAGGAATCCAAGCACTCTGGCCTCCGCACCGTTTCCCATGCTACAACACGGATCCCCCCCACGTCTCCTCTCTGCCTGCTGAGCAACAAGCAGCCGTGTAGGCCCTTCAGAACCCTTCTTGCATGCAGAGCCCAAGGCGGCACACTGCTCTCTGTCTTCCTTTGGAAACCTAGTTTGTTGCAGCTTGCCCCAGCTACGAAGACAGTCTGAGCCGGTCTCATGTGCTGAGGAACGTGAACTCAATGAGGAGCAGGGCCATACGTGCACTCAGAAAATCACTCTGCTCAGCCTTCCATCCAGGAACTCACACCGACTTGCTCGTTGGTTTAGCAGGACGTCTAAGTGAGGTCCAAGCTGAGCAAGAGCACAATTCCTCCTTTACCCTGCTAGGCCCACGGAAGAGGTAGAGCCAACTAGGCCTCGCTCAGGCCAGCCCTCCTTCAGGGATCTTGCCACACGTCGAAGCCTGCACAGTAAAAGATATTTAGCGAAGTTGCCAGGGTTTCGCCATTCTCCCTCGGCAGCTCCACTACTGCAGGGACACATGTTTGCTGTGAACTAGGATATGTGGCCCACTTCAAAAAGCAGTCTTTTCCCCTTTGGAAAGGTGGATTCTTGTAGCCTAGGAGCTGTTTGCGAAACCCTAGGAAGGCCTAGCTTCTACTCACTGCAGGCACGCCCGGGGAGGAAACGAGTATGTTTCCCCAGAGAAACAGGCTGCTTGCAAGTGTCGAGGGGAGCTTCTCAGGTGCCCAGTGTGTCCGTTTGTTTCCCTTCGCAGCTCCCGTACTGCAGGTACTTATGCTGGGTGCTAACAAGGGTTGGTTGGCTCTGCCGACAAAAGCAGCCTTTTCCCTTTGGAAGCTTGGATTGTAGTGTCTCAGGGGCTGCTTGCCAAACCTTGAAGTTGACCAGGTTATAGCCTCCGCAGGTACGCTTGCGTAGCAAACGAGCACTTTCACCCGATGAACAGCGTTCCTATTACGCTGCAGGAGAGTTAATCCTGCAGACGTCGTTCCTCCTGGGAAAGCGCAAGGCCGCCGTGAGCCTCAGGGTAGTGCCTGAGTTTACTCCGGGCAAGCTCTGCGTGCCTCGGTTTCCATGAGGTCTCCACCTTTGTTGTGCCTCAATGGAACGCGAGGATAGCTCTCAGGAATCCAAGCACTCTGGCCTCCTCCCCGTTTCCCATGCTACAACACGGATCCCCCCCACGTCTCCTCTCTGCCTGCTGAGCAACAAGCAGCCGTGTAGGCCCTTCAGAACCCTTCTTGCATGCAGAGCCCAAGGCGGCACACTGCTCTCTGTCTTCCTTTGGAAACCTAGGTTGTTGCAGCTTGCCCCAGCTACGAAGACAGTCTGAGCCGGTCTCATGTGCTGAGGAACGTGAACTCAATGAGGAGCAGGGCCATACGTGCACTCAGAAAATCACTCTGCTCAGCCTTCCATCCAGGAACTCACACCGACTGGCTCGTTGGTTTAGCAGGACGTCTAAGTGAGGTCCAAGCTGAGCAAGAGCACAATTCCTCCTTTACCCTGCTAGGCCCCCGGAAGAGGTAGAGCCAACTAGGCCTCACTCAGGCCATCCCTCCTTCAGGGATCTTGCCACACTTCGAAGCCTGCACAGTAAAAGATACTTAGCGAAGTTGCCAGGGTTTCGCCATGCTCTCCCTCGGCAGCTCCACTACTGCAGGGACTCATGTTTGCTGTGAACGAGGATAGGTGGCCCTGCTTCAAAAAGCAGTCTTTTCCCCTTTGGAAATGTGGATTCTTTGAGCCTCGGAGCTGTTTGCGAAACCCTAGGAAGGCCCAGCTTCTACTCACTGCAGGCACGCCCGGGCAGGAAACGAGTATGTTTCCCCAGAGAAACAGGCTGCTTGCAAGTGTCGAGAAGAGCTTCTCAGGTGCCCAGTGTTTCCCGTTTGTTTCCCTTCGCAGCTCCCGTACTGCAGGTACTTATGCTGGGTGCTAACAAGAGTTGGTTGGCTCTGCCGACAAAAGCAGCCTTTTCCCTTTGGAAGCTTGGATTGTAGTGTCTCAGGGGCTGCTTGCCAAACCTTGAAGTTGCCCAGGTTATAGCCTCCGCAGGTACGCTTGCGTAGCAAACGAGCACTTTCTACCGATGAACAGGGTTCCTGTCACGCTGGAGGAGAGTTAATCCCGCAGACCTCGTTCCTCCTGGGAAAGCGCAAGGCCACCCTGAGCCTCAGGGTAGTGCCTAAGTTTCCAACGGGCAAGCTCTGCGTGCCTCGGTTTCCATGAGGTCTCCACCGTTGTTGTGCTTCAATGGAACGCGAGGATAGCTTTCAGGACTCCAAGCACTCTGACCTCCGCACCGTTTCCCATGCTACCACACGGATCCCCCCCACGTCTCCTCTCTGCCTGCTGAGCAACAAGCAGCCGTGTAGGCCCTTCAGAACACTTCTTGCATGCAGAGCCCAAGGCGGCACACTGCTCTCTGTCTTCCTTTGGAAACCTAGGTTGTCGCAGCTTACCCAGCTCACCAAGACAGTCTGAGCCGGTCTCATGAGCTGGGGAACGTGGACTCAGTGAGGACCAGGACCCTACCTGCACTCAGAAAATCACTCTGCTCAGCCTTCCATCCAGGAGCTCACACCGACTGGCTCGTTGGTTTAGCAGGACGTCTAAGTGAGGTCCAAGCTGAGCAAAGAACACACTTCCTCCTTTACCCTGCTAGGCCCACGGAAGAGGTAGAGCCAACTAGGCCTCGCTCAGGCCAGCCCTCCTTCAGGGATCTTGCCACACTTCGAAGCCTGCACAGTAAAAGATATTTAGCGAAGTTGCCAGGGTTTCGCCATTCTCCCTCGGCAGCTCCACTACTGCAGGGACTCATGTTTGCTGTGAACTAGGATAGGTGGCCCACTTCAAAAAGCAGTCTTTTCCCCTTTGGAAAGGTGGATTCTTGTAGCCTAGGAGCTGTTTGCGAAACCCTAGGAAGGCCCAGCTTTTACTCACTGCAGGCACGCCCGGGGAGGAAACGAGTATGTTTCCCCAGAGAAACAGGCTGCTTGCAAGTGTCGAGGGGAGCTTCTCAGGTGCCCAGTGTGTCCGTTTGTTTCCCTTCGCAGCTCCCGTACTGCAGGTACTTATGCTGGGTGCTAACAAGGGTTGGTTGGCTCTGCCGACAAAAGCAGCCTTTTCCCTTTGGAAGCTTGGATTGTAGTGTCTCAGGGGCTGCTTGCCAAACCTTGAAGTTGACCAGGTTATAGCCTCCGCAGGTACGCTTGCGTAGCAAACGAGCACTTTCACCCGATGAACAGCGTTCCTATCACGCTGCAGGAGAGTTAATCCTGCAGACCTCGTTCCTCCTGGGAAAGCGCAAGGCCACCCTGAGCCTCAGGGTAGTGCCTAAGTTTGCTCCGTGCAAGCTCTGCGTGCCTCGGTTTCCATGAGGTCTCCACCGTGGTTGTGCCTCAATGGAACGCGAGGATAGCTTTCAGGACTCCAAGCACTCTGGCCTCCGCACCGTTTCCCATGCTACCACACGGATTCCCCCCACGTCTCCTCTCTGCCTGCTGAGCAACAAGCAGCCGTGTAGGCCCTTCAGAACACTTCTTGCATGCAGAGACCAAGGCGGGACACTGCTCTCTGTCTTCCTTTGGAAACCTAGGTTGTCGGAGCTTACCCACCTCACGAAGACAGTCTGAGCCGGTTTCATGAGCTGGGGAACGTGGACTCAGTGAGGACCAGGGCCCTACCTGCACTCTGAAAATCACTCTGCTCAGCCTTCCATCCAGGAGCTCACACCGACTGGCTCGTTGGTTTAGCAGGACGTCTAAGTGAGGTCCAAGCTGAGCAAAGAGCACTCTTCCTCCTTTACCCTGCTAGGCCCACGAAAGAGGTAGAGCCAACTAGGCCTCGCTCAGACCAGGCCTCCTTCAGGGATCTTGCCACACTTCGAAGCCTGCACAGTAAAAGATACTTAGCGAAGTTGCCAGGGTTTCGCCATGCTCTCCCTCGGCAGCTCCACTACTGCAGGGACTCATATTTGCTGTGAACGAGGATAGGTGTCCCTGCTTCCAAAAGCAGTCTTTTCCCCTTTGGAAATGTGGATTCTTGTAGCCTAGGAGCTGTTTGCGAAACCCTAGGAAGGCCCAGCTTCTACTCACTGCAGGCACGCCCGGGGAGGAAACGAGTATGTTTCCCCAGAGAAACAGGCTGCTTGCAAGTGTCGAGGGGAGCTTCTCAGGTGCCCAGTGTGTCCCGTTTGTTTCCCTTCGCAGCTCCCGTACTGCAGGTACTTATGCTGGGTGCTAACAAGGGTTGGTTGGCTCTGCCGACAAAAGCAGCCTTTTCCCTTTGGAAGCTTGGATTGTAGTGTCTCAGGGGCTGCTTGCCAAAACTTGAAGTTGACCAGGTTATAGCCTCCGCAGGTACGCTTGCGTAGCAAACGAGCACTTTCACCCGATGAACAGCGTTCCTATCACGCTGGAGGAGAGTTAATCCTGCAGACCTCGTTCCTCCTGGGAAAGCGCAAGGCCACCGTGAGCCTCAGGGTAGTGCCTGAGTTTACTCCGGGCAAGCTCTGCGTGCCTCGGTTTCCATGAGGTCTCCACCTTTGTTGTGCCTCAATGGAACGCGAGGATAGCTGTCAGAAATCCAAGCACTCTGGCCTCCGCACCGTTTCCCATGCTACAACACGGATCCCCCCCACGTCTCCTCTCTGCCTGCTGAGCAACAAGCAGCCGTGTAGGCCCTTCAGAACCCTTCTTGCATGCAGAGCCCAAGGCGGCACACTGGTCTCTGTCTTCCTTTGAAAACCTAGGTTGTTGCAGCTTGCCCCAGCTACGAAGACAGTCTGAGCCGGTCTCATGTGCTGAGGAACGTGAACTCAATGAGGAGCAGGGCCATACGTGCACTCAGAAAATCACTCTGCTCAGCCTTCCATCCAGGAACTCACACCGACTTGCTCGTTGGTTTAGCAGGACGTCTAAGTGAGGTCCAAGCTGAGCAAGAGCACAATTCCTCCTTTACCCTGCTAGGCCCACGGAAGAGGTAGAGCCAACTAGGCCTCACTCAGGCCATCCCTCCTTCAGGGATCTTGCCACACTTCGAAGCCTGCACAGTAAAAGATACTTAGCGAAGTTGCCAGGGTTTCGCCATGCTCTCCCTCGGCAGCTCCACTACTGCAGGGACTCATGTTTGCTGTGAACGAGGATAGGTGGCCCTGCTTCAAAAAGCAGTCTTTTCCCCTTTGGAAATGTGGATTCTTTGAGCCTCGGAGCTGTTTGCGAAACCCTAGGAAGGCCCAGCTTCTACTCACTGCAGGCACGCCCGGGCAGGAAACGAGTATGTTTCCCCAGAGAAACAGGCTGCTTGCAAGTGTCGAGAAGAGCTTCTCAGGTGCCCAGTGTGTCCCGTTTGTTTCCCTTCGCAGCTCCCGTACTGCAGGTACTTATGCTGGGTGCTAAAAAGAGTTGGTTGGCTCTGCCGACAAAAGCAGCCTTTTCCCTTTGGAAGCTTGGATTGTAGTGTCTCAGGGGCTGCTTGCCAAACCTTGAAGTTGCCCAGGTTATAGCCTCCGCAGGTACGCTTGCGTAGCAAACAAGCACTTTCTACCGATGAACAGGGTTCCTGTCACGCTGGAGGAGAGTTAATCCCGCAGACCTCGTTCCTCCTGGGAAAGCGCAAGGCCACCCTGAGCCTCAGGGTAGTGCCTAAGTTTCCAACGGGCAAGCTCTGCGTGCCTCGGTTTCCATGAGGTCTCCACCGTTGTTGTACTTCAATGGAACGCGAGGATAGCTTTCAGGACTCCAAGCACTCTGGCCTCCGCACCGTTTCCCATGCTACCACACGGATCCCCCCCACGTCTCCTCTCTGCCTGCTGAGCAACAAGCAGCCGTGTAGGCCCTTCAGAACACTTCTTGCATGCAGAGCCCAAGGCGGCACACTGCTCTCTGTCTTCCTTTGGAAACCTAGGTTGTCGCAGCTTACCCAGCTCACCAAGACAGTCTGAGCCGGTCTCATGAGCTGGGGAACGTGGACTCAGTGAGGAACAGGACCCTACCTGCACTCAGAAAATCACTCTGCTCAGCCTTCCATCCAGGAGCTCACACCGACTGGCTCGTTGGTTTAGCAGGACGTCTAAGTGAGGTCCAAGCTGAGCAAAGAGCACTCTTCCTCCTTTACCCTGCTAGGCCCACGGAAGAGGTAGAGCCAACTAGGCCTCGCTCAGACCAGGCCTCCTTCAGGGATCTTGCCACACTTCGAAGCCTGCACAGTAAAAGATACTTAGCGAAGTTGCCAGGGTTTCGCCATGCTCTCCCTCGGCAGCTCCACTACTGCAGGTACTCATGTTTGCTTTGAACTAGTATAGGTGTCCCTGCTTCCAAAAGCAGTCTTTTCCCCTTTGGAAATGTGGATTCTTGTAGCCTAGGAGCTGTTTGCGAAACCCTAGGAAGGCCCAGCTTCTACTCACTGCAGGCACGCCGGGGGAGGAAACGAGTATGTTTCCCCAGAGAAACAGGCTGCTTGCAAGTGTCGAGGGGAGCTTCTCAGGTGCCCAGTGTGTCCCGTTTGTTTCCCTTCGCAGCTCCCGTACTGCAGGTACTTATGCTGGGTGCTAACAAGGGTTGGTTGGCTCTGCCGACAAAAGCAGCCTTTTCCCTTTGGAAGCTTGGATTGTAGTGTCTCAGGGGCTGCTTGCCAAAACTTGAAGTTGACCAGGTTATAGCCTCCGCAGGTACGCTTGCGTAGTAAACGAGCACTTTCACCCGATGAACAGCGTTCCTATCACGCTGGAGGAGAGTTAATCCTGCAGACCTCGTTCCTCCTGGGAAAGCGCAAGGCCACCGTGAGCCTCAGGGTAGTGCCTGAGTTTACTCCGGGCAAGCTCTGCGTGCCTCGGTTTCCATGAGGTCTCCACCTTTGTTGTGCCTCAATGGAACGCGAGGATAGCTGTCAGAAATCCAAGCACTCTGGCCTCCGCACCGTTTCCCATGCTACAACACGGATCCCCCCCACGTCTCCTCTCTGCCTGCTGAGCAACAAGCAGCCGTGTAGGCCCTTCAGAACCCTTCTTGCATGCAGAGCCCAAGGCGGCACACTGGTCTCTGTCTTCCTTTGAAAACCTAGGTTGTTGCAGCTTGCCCCAGCTACGAAGACAGTCTGAGCCGGTCTCATGTGCTGAGGAACGTGAACTCAATGAGGAGCAGGGCCATACGTGCACTCAGAAAATCACTCTGCTCAGCCTTCCATCCAGGAACTCACACCGACTTGCTCGTTGGTTTAGCAGGACGTCTAAGTGAGGTCCAAGCTGAGCAAGAGCACAATTCCTCCTTTACCCTGCTAGGCCCCCGGAAGAGGTAGAGCCAACTAGGCCTCGCTCAGGCCATCCCTCCTTCAGGGATCTTGCCACACTTCGAAGCCTGCACAGTAAAAGATACTTAGCGAAGTTGCCAGGGTTTCGCCATGCTCTCCCTCGGCAGCTCCACTACTGCAGGGACTCATGTTTGCTGTGAACGAGGATAGGTGGCCCTGCTTCAAAAAGCAGTCTTTTCCCCTTTGGAAATGTGGATTCTTTGAGCCTCGGAGCTGTTTGCGAAACCCTAGGAAGGCCCAGCTTCTACTCACTGCAGGCACGCCCGGGCAGGAAACGAGTATGTTTCCCCAGAGAAACAGGCTGCTTGCAAGTGTCGAGAAGAGCTTCTCAGGTGCCCAGTGTGTCCCGTTTGTTTCCCTTCGCAGCTCCCGTACTGCAGGTACTTATGCTGGGTGCTAAAAAGAGTTGGTTGGCTCTGCCGACAAAAGCAGCCTTTTCCCTTTGGAAGCTTGGATTGTAGTGTCTCAGGGGCTGCTTGCCAAACCTTGAAGTTGCCCAGGTTATAGCCTCCGCAGGTACGCTTGCGTAGCAAACGAGCACTTTCTACCGATGAACAGGGTTCCTGTCACGCTGGAGGAGAGTTAATCCCGCAGACCTCGTTCCTCCTGGGAAAGCGCAAGGCCACCCTGAGCCTCAGGGTAGTGCCTAAGTTTCCAACGGGCAAGCTCTGCGTGCCTCGGTTTCCATGAGGTCTCCACCGTTGTTGTGCTTCAATGGAACGCGAGGATAGCTTTCAGGACTCCAAGCACTCTGACCTCCGCACCGTTTCCCATGCTACCACACGGATCCCCCCCACGTCTCCTCTCTGCCTGCTGAGCAACAAGCAGCCGTGTAGGCCCTTCAGAACACTTCTTGCATGCAGAGCCCAAGGCGGCACACTGCTCTCTGTCTTCCTTTGGAAACCTAGGTTGTCGCAGCTTACCCAGCTCACCAAGACAGTCTGAGCCGGTCTCATGAGCTGGGGAACGTGGACTCAGTGAGGACCAGGACCCTACCTGCACTCAGAAAATCACTCTGCTCAGCCTTCCATCCAGGAGCTCACACCGACTGGCTCGTTGGTTTAGCAGGACGTCTAAGTGAGGTCCAAGCTGAGCAAAGAACACACTTCCTCCTTTACCCTGCTAGGCCCACGGAAGAGGTAGAGCCAACTAGGCCTCGCTCAGGCCAGCCCTCCTTCAGGGATCTTGCCACACTTCGAAGCCTGCACAGGAAAAGATATTTAGCGAAGTTGCCAGGGTTTCGCCATTCTCCCTCGGCAGCTCCACTACTGCAGGGACTCATGTTTGCTGTGAACTAGGATAGGTGGCCCACTTCAAAAAGCAGTCTTTTCCCCTTTGGAAAGGTGGATTCTTGTAGCCTAGGAGCTGTTTGCGAAACCCTAGGAAGGCCCAGCTTCTACTCACTGCAGGCACGCCCGGGGAGGAAACGAGTATGTTTCCCCAGAGAAACAGGCTGCTTGCAAGTGTCGAGGGGAGCTTCTCAGGTGCCCAGTGTGTCCGTTTGTTTCCCTTCGCAGCTCCCGTACTGCAGGTACTTATGCTGGGTGCTAACAAGGGTTGGTTGGCTCTGCCGACAAAAGCAGCCTTTTCCCTTTGGAAGCTTGGATTGTAGTGTCTCAGGGGCTGCTTGCCAAACCTTGAAGTTGACCAGGTTATAGCCTCCGCAGGTACGCTTGCGTAGCAAACGAGCACTTTCACCCGATGAACAGCGTTCCTATCACGCTGCAGGAGAGTTAATCCTGCAGACCTCGTTCTTCCTGGGAAAGCGCAAGGCCACCCTGAGCCTCAGGGTAGTGCCTAAGTTTCCAACGGGCAAGCTCTGCGTGCCTCGGTTTCCATGAGGTCTCCACCGTGGTTGTGCCTCAATGGAACGCGAGGATAGCTTTCAGGACTCCAAGCACTCTGGCCTCCGCACCGTTTCCCATGCTACCACACGGATTCCCCCCACGTCTCCTCTCTGCCTGCTGAGCAACAAGCAGCCGTGTAGGCCCTTCAGAACACTTCTTGCATGCAGAGACCAAGGCGGGACACTGCTCTCTGTCTTCCTTTGGAAACCTAGGTTGTCGGAGCTTACCCACCTCACGAAGACAGTCTGAGCCGGTTTCATGAGCTGGGGAACGTGGACTCAGTGAGGACCAGGGCCCTACCTGCACTCTGAAAATCACTCTGCTCAGCCTTCCATCCAGGAGCTCACACCGACTGGCTCGTTGGTTTAGCAGGACGTCTAAGTGAGGTCCAAGCTGAGCAAAGAGCACTCTTCCTCCTTTACCCTGCTAGGCCCACGAAAGAGGTAGAGCCAACTAGGCCTCGCTCAGACCAGGCCTCCTTCAGGGATCTTGCCACACTTCGAAGCCTGCACAGTAAAAGATACTTAGCGAAGTTGCCAGGGTTTCGCCATGCTCTCCCTCGGCAGCTCCACTACTGCAGGGACTCATATTTGCTGTGAACGAGGATAGGTGTCCCTGCTTCCAAAAGCAGTCTTTTCCCCTTTGGAAATGTGGATTCTTGTAGCCTAGGAGCTGTTTGCGAAACCCTAGGAAGGCCCAGCTTCTACTCACTGCAGGCACGCCCGGGGAGGAAACGAGTATGTTTCCCCAGAGAAACAGGCTGCTTGCAAGTGTCGAGGGGAGCTTCTCAGGTGCCCAGTGTGTCCCGTTTGTTTCCCTTCGCAGCTCCCGTACTGCAGGTACTTATGCTGGGTGCTAACAAGGGTTGGTTGGCTCTGCCGACAAAAGCAGCCTTTTCCCTTTGGAAGCTTGGATTGTAGTGTCTCAGGGGCTGCTTGCCAAAACTTGAAGTTGACCAGGTTATAGCCTCCGCAGGTACGCTTGCGTAGCAAACGAGCACTTTCACCCGATGAACAGCGTTCCTATCACGCTGGAGGAGAGTTAATCCTGCAGACCTCGTTCCTCCTGGGAAAGCGCAAGGCCACCGTGAGCCTCAGGGTAGTGCCTGAGTTTACTCCGGGCAAGCTCTGCGTGCCTCGGTTTCCATGAGGTCTCCACCTTTGTTGTGCCTCAATGGAACGCGAGGATAGCTCTCAGGAATCCAAGCACTCTGGCCTCCGCACCGTTTCCCATGCTACAACACGGATCCCCCCCACGTCTCCTCTCTGCCTGCTGAGCAACAAGCAGCCGTGTAGGCCCTTCAGAACCCTTCTTGCATGCAGAGCCCAAGGCGGCACCCTGGTCTCTGTCTTCCTTTGAAAACCTAGGTTGTTGCAGCTTGCCCCAGCTACGAAGACAGTCTGAGCCGGTCTCATGTGCTGAGGAACGTGAACACAATGAGGACCAGGGCCATACGTGCACTCAGAAAATCACTCTGCTCAGCCTTCCATCCAGGAACTCACACCGACTTGCTCGTTGGTTTAGCAGGACGTCTAAGTGAGGTCCAAGCTGAGCAAGAGCACAATTCCTCCTTTACCCTGCTAGGCCCACGGAAGAGGTAGAGCCAACTAGGCCTCGCTCAGGCCATCCCTCCTTCAGGGATCTTGCCACACTTCGAAGCCTGCACAGTAAAAGATACTTAGCGAAGTTGCCAGGGTTTCGCCATGCTCTCCCTCGGCAGCTCCACTACTGCAGGGACTCATGTTTGCTGTGAACGAGGATAGGTGGCCCTGCTTCAAAAAGCAGTCTTTTCCCCTTTGGAAATGTGGATTCTTTGAGCCTCGGAGCTGTTTGCGAAACCCTAGGAAGGCCCAGCTTCTACTCACTGCAGGCACGCCCGGGCAGGAAACGAGTATGTTTCCCCAGAGAAACAGGCTGCTTGCAAGTGTCGAGAAGAGCTTCTCAGGTGCCCAGTGTGTCCCGTTTGTTTCCCTTCGCAGCTCCCGTACTGCAGGTACTTATGCTGGGTGCTAAAAAGAGTTGGTTGGCTCTGCCGACAAAAGCAGCCTTTTCCCTTTGGAAGCTTGGATTGTAGTGTCTCAGGGGCTGCTTGCCAAACCTTGAAGTTGCCCAGGTTATAGCCTCCGCAGGTACGCTTGCGTAGCAAACGAGCACTTTCTACCGATGAACAGGGTTCCTGTCACGCTGGAGGAGAGTTAATCCCGCAGACCTCGTTCCTCCTGGGAAAGCGCAAGGCCACCCTGAGCCTCAGGGTAGTGCCTAAGTTTCCAACGGGCAAGCTCTGCGTGCCTCGGTTTCCATGAGGTCTCCACCGTTGTTGTGCTTCAATGGAACGCGAGGATAGCTTTCAGGACTCCAAGCACTCTGACCTCCGCACCGTTTCCCATGCTACCACACGGATCCCCCCCACGTCTCCTCTCTGCCTGCTGAGCAACAAGCAGCCGTGTAGGCCCTTCAGAACACTTCTTGCATGCAGAGCCCAAGGCGGCACACTGCTCTCTGTCTTCCTTTGGAAACCTAGGTTGTCGCAGCTTACCCAGCTCACCAAGACAGTCTGAGCCGGTCTCATGAGCTGGGGAACGTGGACTCAGTGAGGACCAGGACCCTACCTGCACTCAGAAAATCACTCTGCTCAGCCTTCCATCCAGGAGCTCACACCGACTGGCTCGTTGGTTTAGCAGGACGTCTAAGTGAGGTCCAAGCTGAGCAAAGAGCACTCTTCCTCCTTTACCCTGCTAGGCCCACGGAAGAGGTAGAGCCAACTAGGCCTCGCTCAGACCAGGCCTCCTTCAGGGATCTTGCCACACTTCGAAGCCTGCACAGTAAAAGATACTTAGCGAAGTTGCCAGGGTTTCGCCATGCTCTCCCTCGGCAGCTCCACTACTGCAGGTACTCATGTTTGCTTTGAACTAGTATAGGTGTCCCTGCTTCCAAAAGCAGTCTTTTCCCCTTTGGAAATGTGGATTCTTGTAGCCTAGGAGCTGTTTGCGAAACCCTAGGAAGGCCCAGCTTCTACTCACTGCAGGCACGCCCGGGGAGGAAACGAGTATGTTTCCCCAGAGAAACAGGCTGCTTGCAAGTGTCGAGGGGAGCTTCTCAGGTGCCCAGTGTGTCCCGTTTGTTTCCCTTCGCAGCTCCCGTACTGCAGGTACTTATGCTGGGTGCTAACAAGGGTTGGTTGGCTCTGCCGACAAAAGCAGCCTTTTCCCTTTGGAAGCTTGGATTGTAGTGTCTCAGGGGCTGCTTGCCAAAACTTGAAGTTGACCAGGTTATAGCCTCCGCAGGTACGCTTGCGTAGTAAACGAGCACTTTCACCCGATGAACAGCGTTCCTATCACGCTGGAGGAGAGTTAATCCTGCAGACCTCGTTCCTCCTGGGAAAGCGCAAGGCCACCGTGAGCCTCAGGGTAGTGCCTGAGTTTACTCCGGGCAAGCTCTGCGTGCCTCGGTTTCCATGAGGTCTCCACCTTTGTTGTGCCTCAATGGAACGCGAGGATAGCTGTCAGAAATCCAAGCACTCTGGCCTCCGCACCGTTTCCCATGCTACAACACGGATCCCCCCCACGTGTCCTCTCTGCCTGCTGAGCAACAAGCAGCCGTGTAGGCCCTTCAGAACCCTTCTTGCATGCAGAGCCCAAGGCGGCACACTGCTCTCTGTCTTCCTTTGGAAACCTAGGTTGTTGCAGCTTGCCCCAGCTACGAAGACAGTCTGAGCCGGTCTCATGTGCTGAGGAACGTGAACTCAATGAGGAGCAGGGCCATACGTGCACTCCGAAAATCACTCTGCTCAGCCTTCCATCCAGGAACTCACACCGACTGGCTCGTTGGTTTAGCAGGACGTCTAAGTGAGGTCCAAGCTGAGCAAGAGCACAATTCCTCCTTTACCCTGCTAGGCCCCCGGAAGAGGTAGAGCCAACTAGGCCTCGCTCAGGCCATCCCTCCTTCAGGGATCTTGCCACACTTCGAAGCCTGCACAGTAAAAGATACTTAGCGAAGTTGCCAGGGTTTCGCCATGCTCTCCCTCGGCAGCTCCACTACTGCAGGGACTCATGTTTGCTGTGAACGAGGATAGGTGGCCCTGCTTCAAAAAGCAGTCTTTTCCCCTTTGGAAATGTGGATTCTTTGAGCCTCGGAGCTGTTTGCGAAACCCTAGGAAGGCCCAGCTTCTACTCACTGCAGGCACGCCCGGGCAGGAAACGAGTATGTTTCCCCAGAGAAACAGGCTGCTTGCAAGTGTCGAGAAGAGCTTCTCAGGTGCCCAGTGTGTCCCGTTTGTTTCCCTTCGCAGCTCCCGTACTGCAGGTACTTATGCTGGGTGCTAAAAAGAGTTGGTTGGCTCTGCCGACAAAAGCAGCCTTTTCCCTTTGGAAGCTTGGATTGTAGTGTCTCAGGGGCTGCTTGCCAAACCTTGAAGTTGCCCAGGTTATAGCCTCCGCAGGTACGCTTGCGTAGCAAACGAGCACTTTCTACCGATGAACAGGGTTCCTGTCACGCTGGAGGAGAGTTAATCCCGCAGACCTCGTTCCTCCTGGGAAAGCGCAAGGCCACCCTGAGCCTCAGGGTAGTGCCTAAGTTTCCAACGGGCAAGCTCTGCGTGCCTCGGTTTCCATGAGGTCTCCACCGTTGTTGTGCTTCAATGGAACGCGAGGATAGCTTTCAGGACTCCAAGCACTCTGACCTCCGCACCGTTTCCCATGCTACCACACGGATCCCCCCCACGTCTCCTCTCTGCCTGCTGAGCAACAAGCAGCCGTGTAGGCCCTTCAGAACACTTCTTGCATGCAGAGCCCAAGGCGGCACACTGCTCTCTGTCTTCCTTTGGAAACCTAGGTTGTCGCAGCTTACCCAGCTCACCAAGACAGTCTGAGCCGGTCTCATGAGCTGGGGAACGTGGACTCAGTGAGGACCAGGACCCTACCTGCACTCAGAAAATCACTCTGCTCAGCCTTCCATCCAGGAGCTCACACCGACTGGCTCGTTGGTTTAGCAGGACGTCTAAGTGAGGTCCAAGCTGAGCAAAGAACACACTTCCTCCTTTACCCTGCTAGGCCCACGGAAGAGGTAGAGCCAACTAGGCCTCGCTCAGGCCAGCCCTCCTTCAGGGATCTTGCCACACTTCGAAGCCTGCACAGTAAAAGATATTTAGCGAAGTTGCCAGGGTTTCGCCATTCTCCCTCGGCAGCTCCACTACTGCAGGGACACATGTTTGCTGTGAACTAGGATAGGTGGCCCACTTCAAAAAGCAGTCTTTTCCCCTTTGGAAAGGTGGATTCTTGTAGCCTAGGAGCTGTTTGCGAAACCATAGGAAGGCCCAGCTTTTACTCACTGCAGGCACGCCCGGGGAGGAAACGAGTATGTTTCCCCAGAGAAACAGGCTGCTTGCAAGTGTCGAGGGGAGCTTCTCAGGTGCCCAGTGTGTCCGTTTGTTTCCCTTCGCAGCTCCCGTACTGCAGGTACTTATGCTGGGTGCTAACAAGGGTTGGTTGGCTCTGCCGACAAAAGCAGCCTTTTCCCTTTGGAAGCTTGGATTGTAGTGTCTCAGGGGCTGCTTGCCAAACCTTGAAGTTGACCAGGTTATAGCCTCCGCAGGTACGCTTGCGTAGCAAACGAGCACTTTCACCCGATGAACAGCGTTTCTATTACGCTGCAGGAGAGTTAATCCTGCAGACCTCGTTCCTCCTGGGAAAGCGCAAGGCCACCGTGAGCCTCAGGGTAGTGCCTGAGTTTACTCCGGGCAAGCTCTGCGTGCCTCGGTTTCCATGAGGTCTCCACCTTTGTTGTGCCTCAATGGAACGCGAGGATAGCTCTCAGGAATCCAAGCACTCTGGCCTCCTCACCGTTTCCCATGCTACAACACGGATCCCCCCCACGTCTCCTCTCTGCCTGCTGAGCAACAAGCAGCCGTGTAGGCCCTTCAGAACCCTTCTTGCATGCAGAGCCCAAGGCGGCACACTGCTCTCTGTCTTCCTTTGGAAACCTAGGTTGTTGCAGCTTGCCCCAGCTACGAAGACAGTCTGAGCCGGTCTCATGTGCTGAGGAACGTGAACTCAATGAGGACCAGGGCCATACGTGCACTCAGAAAATCACTCTGCTCAGCCTTCCATCCAGGAACTCACACCGACTTGCTCGTTGGTTTAGCAGGACGTCTAAGTGAGGTCCAAGCTGAGCAAGAGCACAATTCCTCCTTTACCCTGCGAGGCCCCCGGAAGAGGTAGAGCCAACTAGGCCTCACTCAGGACATCCCTCCTTCAGGGATCTTGCCACAGTTCGAAGCCTGCACAGTAAAAGATACTTAGCGAAGTTGCCAGGGTTTCGCCATGCTCTCCCTCGGCAGCTCCACTACTGCAGGGACTCATGTTTGCTGTGAACGAGGATAGGTGGCCCTGCTTCAAAAAGCAGTCTTTTCCCCTTTGGAAATGTGGATTCTTTGAGCCTCGGAGCTGTTTGCGAAACCCTAGGAAGGCCCAGCTTCTACTCACTGCAGGCACGCCCGGGCAGGAAACGAGTATGTTTCCCCAGAGAAACAGGCTGCTTGCAAGTGTCGAGAAGAGCTTCTCAGGTGCCCAGTGAGTTCCGTTTGTTTCCCTTCGCAGCTCCCGTACTGCAGGTACTTATGCTGGGTGCTAAAAAGAGTTGGTTGGCTCTGCCGACAAAAGCAGCCTTTTCCCTTTGGAAGCTTGGATTGTAGTGTCTCAGGGGCTGCTTGCCAAACCTTGAAGTTGCCCAGGTTATAGCCTCCGCAGGTACGCTTGCGTAGCAAACGAGCACTTTCTACCGATGAACAGGGTTCCTGTCACGCTGGAGGAGAGTTAATCCCGCAGACCTCGTTCCTCCTGGGAAAGCGCAAGGCCACCCTGAGCCTCAGGGTAGTGCCTAAGTTTCCAACGGGCAAGCTCTGCGTGCCTCGGTTTCCATGAGGTCTCCACCGTTGTTGTGCTTCAATGGAACGCGAGGATAGCTTTCAGGACTCCAAGCACTCTGACCTCCGCACCGTTTCCCATGCTACCACACGGATCCCCCCCACGTCTCCTCTCTGCCTGCTGAGCAACAAGCAGCCGTGTAGGCCCTTCAGAACACTTCTTGCATGCAGAGCCCAAGGCGGCACACTGCTCTCTGTCTTCCTTTGGAAACCTAGGTTGTCGCAGCTTACCCAGCTCACCAAGACAGTCTGAGCCGGTCTCATGAGCTGGGGAACGTGGACTCAGTGAGGACCAGGACCCTACCTGCACTCAGAAAATCACTCTGCTCAGCCTTCCATCCAGGAGCTCACACCGACTGGCTCGTTGGTTTAGCAGGACGTCTAAGTGAGGTCCAAGCTGAGCAAAGAACACACTTCCTCCTTTACCCTGCTAGGCCCACGGAAGAGGTAGAGCCAACTAGGCCTCGCTCAGGCCAGCCCTCCTTCAGGGATCTTGCCACACTTCGAAGCCTGCACAGGAAAAGATATTTAGCGAAGTTGCCAGGGTTTCGCCATTCTCCCTCGGCAGCTCCACTACTGCAGGGACTCATGTTTGCTGTGAACTAGGATAGGTGGCCCACTTCAAAAAGCAGTCTTTTCCCCTTTGGAAAGGTGGATTCTTGTAGCCTAGGAGCTGTTTGCGAAACCATAGGAAGGCCCAGCTTTTACTCACTGCAGGCACGCCCGGGGAGGAAACGAGTATGTTTCCCCAGAGAAACAGGCTGCTTGCAAGTGTCGAGGGGAGCTTCTCAGGTGCGCAGTGTGTCCGTTTGTTTCCCTTCGCAGCTCCCGTACTGCAGGTACTTATGCTGGGTGCTAACAAGGGTTGGTTGGCTCTGCCGACAAAAGCAGCCTTTTCCCTTTGGAAGCTTGGATTGTAGTGTCTCAGGGGCTGCTTGCCAAAACTTGAAGTTGACCAGGTTATAGCCTCCGCAGGTACGCTTGCGTAGCAAACGAGCACTTTCACCCGATGAACAGCGTTCCTATCACGCTGCAGGAGAGTTAATCCTGCAGACCTCGTTCCTCCTGGGAAAGCGCAAGGCCACCCTGAGCCTCAGGGTAGTGCCTAAGTTTGCTCCGTGCAAGCTCTGCGTGCCTCGGTTTCCATGAGGTCTCCACCGTGGTTGTGCCTCAATGGAACGCGAGGATAGCTTTCAGGACTCCAAGCACTCTGGCCTCCGCACCGTTTCCCATGCTACCACACGGATTCCCCCCACGTCTCCTCTCTGCCTGCTGAGCAACAAGCAGCCGTGTAGGCCCTTCAGAACACTTCTTGCATGCAGAGCCCAAGGCGGCACACTGCTCTCTGTCTTCCTTTGGAAACCTAGGTTGTCGGAGCTTACCCACCTCACGAAGACAGTCTGAGCCGGTTTCATGAGCTGGGGAACGTGGACTCAGTGAGGACCAGGGCCCTACCTGCACTCTGAAAATCACTCTGCTCAGCCTTCCATCCAGGAGCTCACACCGACTGGCTCGTTGGTTTAGCAGGACGTCTAAGTGAGGTCCAAGCTGAGCAAAGAGCACTCTTCCTCCTTTACCCTGCTAGGCCCACGGAAGAGGTAGAGCCAACTAGGCCTCGCTCAGACCAGGCCTCCTTCAGGGATCTTGCCACACTTCGAAGCCTGCACAGTAAAAGATACTTAGCGAAGTTGCCAGGGTTTCGCCATGCTCTCCCTCGGCAGCTCCACTACTGCAGGGACTCATGTTTGCTGTGAACGAGGATAGGTGGCCCTGCTTCCAAAAGCAGTCTTTTCCCCTTTGGAAATGTGGATTCTTTTAGCCTAGGAGCTGTTTGCGAAACCCTAGGAAGGCCCAGCTTCTACTCACTGCAGGCACGCCCGGGGAGGAAACGAGTATGTTTCCCCAGAGAAACAGGCTGCTTGCAAGTGTCGAGGGGAGCTTCTCAGGTGCCCAGTGTGTCCCGTTTGTTTCCCTTCGCAGCTCCCGTACTGCAGGTACTTATGCTGGGTGCTAACAAGGGTTGGTTGGCTCTGCCGACAAAAGCAGCCTTTTCCCTTTGGAAGCTTGGATTGTAGTGTCTCAGGGGCTGCTTGCCAAAACTTGAAGTTGACCAGGTTATAGCCTCCGCAGGTACGCTTGCGTAGCAAACGAGCACTTTCACCCGATGAACAGCGTTCCTATCACGCTGGAGGAGAGTTAATCCTGCAGACCTCGTTCCTCCTGGGAAAGCGCAAGGCCACCGTGAGCCTCAGGGTAGTGCCTGAGTTTACTCCGGGCAAGCTCTGCGTGCCTCGGTTTCCATGAGTCTCCACCTTTGTTGTGCCTCAATGGAACGCGAGGATAGCTCTCAGGAATCCAAGCACTCTGGCCTCCTCACCGTTTCCCATGCTACAACACGGATCCCCCCCACGTCTCCTCTCTGCCTGCTGAGCAACAAGCAGCCGTATAGGCCCTTCAGAAACCTTCTTGCATGCAGAGCCCAAGGCGGCACACTGCTCTCTGTCTTCCTTTGGAAACCTAGGTTGTTGCAGCTTGCCCCAGCTACGAAGACAGTCTGAGCCGGTCTCATGTGCTGAGGAACGTGAACTCAATGAGGAGCAGGGCCATACGTGCACTCAGAAAATCACTCTGCTCAGCCTTCCATCCAGGAACTCACACCGACTTGCTCGTTGGTTTAGCAGGACGTCTAAGTGAGGTCCAAGCTGAGCAAGAGCACAATTCCTCCTTTACCCTGCTAGGCCCACGGAAGAGGTAGAGCCAACTAGGCCTCGCTCAGGCCAGCCCTCCTTCAGGGATCTTGCCACACGTCGAAGCCTGCACAGTAAAAGATATTTAGCGAAGTTGCCAGGGTTTCGCCATTCTCCCTCGGCAGCTCCACTACTGCAGGGACACATGTTTGCTGTGAACTAGGATAGGTGGCCCACTTCAAAAAGCAGTCTTTTCCCCTTTGGAAAGGTGGATTCTTGTAGCCTAGGAGCTGTTTGCGAAACCCTAGGAAGGCCCAGCTTCTACTCACTGCAGGCACGCCCGGGGAGGAAACGAGTATGTTTCCCCAGAGAAACAGGCTGCTTGCAAGTGTCGAGGGGAGCTTCTCAGGTGCCCAGTGTGTCCGTTTGTTTCCCTTCGCAGCTCCCGTGCTGCAGGTACTTATGCTGGGTGCTAACAAGGGTTGGTTGGCTCTGCCGACAAAAGCAGCCTTTTCCCTTTGGAAGCTTGGATTGTAGTGTCTCAGGGGCTGCTTGCCAAACCTTGAAGTTGACCAGGTTATAGCCTCCGCAGGTACGCTTGCGTAGCAAACGAGCACTTTCACCCGATGAACAGCGTTCCTATTACGCTGCAGGAGAGTTAATCCTGCAGACCTCGTTCCTCCTGGGAAAGCGCAAGGCCACCCTGAGCCTCAGGGTAGTGCCTGAGTTTACTCCGGGCAAGCTCTGCGTGCCTCGGTTTCCATGAGGTCTCCACCTTTGTTGTGCCTCAATGGAACGCGAGGATAGCTCTCAGGAATCCAAGCACTCTGGCCTCCTCACCGTTTCCCATGCTACAACACGGATCCCCCCCACGTCTCCTCTCTGCCTGCTGAGCAACAAGCAGCCGTGTAGGCCCTTCAGAACCCTTCTTGCATGCAGAGCCCAAGGCGGCACACTGCTCTCTGTCTTCCTTTGGAAACCTAGGTTGTTGCAGCTTGCCCCAGCTACGAAGACAGTCTGAGACGGTCTCATGTGCTGAGCAACGTGAACTCAATGAGGACCAGGGCCATACGTGCACTCAGAAAATCACTCTGCTCAGCCTTCCATCCAGGAACTCACACCGACTTGCTCGTTGGTTTAGCAGGACGTCTAAGTGAGGTCCAAGCTGAGCAAGAGCACAATTCCTCCTTTACCCTGCTAGGCCCCCGGAAGAGGTAGAGCCAACTAGGCCTCACTCAGGCCATCCCTCCTTCAGGGATCTTGCCACAGTTCGAAGCCTGCACAGTAAAAGATACTTAGCGAAGTTGCCAGGGTTTCGCCATGCTCTCCCTCGGCAGCTCCACTACTGCAGGGACTCATGTTTGCTGTGAACGAGGATAGGTGGCCCTGCTTCAAAAAGCAGTCTTTTCCCCTTTGGAAATGTGGATTCTTTGAGCCTCGGAGCTGTTTGCGAAACCCTAGGAAGGCCCAGCTTCTACTCACTGCAGGCACGCCCGGGCAGGAAACGAGTATGTTTCCCCAGAGAAACAGGCTGCTTGCAAGTGTCGAGAAGAGCTTCTCAGGTGCCCAGTGTGTCCCGTTTGTTTCCCTTCGCAGCTCCCGTACTGCAGGTACTTATGCTGGGTGCTAAAAAGAGTTGGTTGGCTCTGCCGACAAAAGCAGCCTTTTCCCTTTGGAAGCTTGGATTGTAGTGTCTCAGGGGCTGCTTGCCAAACCTTGAAGTTGCCCAGGTTATAGCCTCCGCAGGTACGCTTGCGTAGCAAACGAGCACTTTCTACCGATGAACAGGGTTCCTGTCACGCTGGAGGAGAGTTAATCCCGCAGACCTCGTTCCTCCTGGGAAAGCGCAAGGCCACCCTGAGCCTCAGGGTAGTGCCTAAGTTTCCAACGGGCAAGCTCTGCGTGCCTCGGTTTCCATGAGGTCTCCACCGTTGTTGTGCTTCAATGGAACGCGAGGATAGCTTTCAGGACTCCAAGCACTCTGACCTCCGCACCGTTTCCCATGCTACCACACGGATCCCCCCCACGTCTCCTCTCTGCCTGCTGAGCAACAAGCAGCCGTGTAGGCCCTTCAGAACACTTCTTGCATGCAGAGCCCAAGGCGGCACACTGCTCTCTGTCTTCCTTTGGAAACCTAGGTTGTCGCAGCTTACCCAGCTCACCAAGACAGTCTGAGCCGGTCTCATGAGCTGGGGAACGTGGACTCAGTGAGGACCAGGACCCTACCTGCACTCAGAAAATCACTCTGCTCAGCCTTCCATCCAGGAGCTCACACCGACTGGCTCGTTGGTTTAGCAGGACGTCTAAGTGAGGTCCAAGCTGAGCAAAGAACACACTTCCTCCTTTACCCTGCTAGGCCCACGGAAGAGGTAGAGCCAACTAGGCCTCGCTC
This sequence comes from Balaenoptera borealis, assembly GCF_965194805.1. NCBI lineage: Eukaryota > Metazoa > Chordata > Mammalia > Artiodactyla > Balaenopteridae > Balaenoptera > Balaenoptera borealis. The sequence continues at coordinate 29,764,571 of NC_138870.1, forward strand.
AGGCCAGCCCTCCTTCAGGGATCTTGCCACACTTCGAAGCCTGCACAGGAAAAGATATTTAGCGAAGTTGCCAGGGTTTCGCCATTCTCCCTCGGCAGCTCCACTACTGCAGGGACTCATGTTTGCTGTGAACTAGGATAGGTGGCCCACTTCAAAAAGCAGTCTTTTCCCCTTTGGAAAGGTGGATTCTTGTAGCCTAGGAGCTGTTTGCGAAACCCTAGGAAGGCCCAGCTTTTACTCACTGCAGGCACGCCCGGGGAGGAAACGAGTATGTTTCCCCAGAGAAACAGGCTGCTTGCAAGTGTTGAGGGGAGCTTCTCAGGTGCCCAGTGTGTCCGTTTGTTTCCCTTCGCAGCTCCCGTACTGCAGGTACTTATGCTGGGTGCTAACAAGGGTTGGTTGGCTCTGCCGACAAAAGCAGCCTTTTCCCTTTGGAAGCTTGGATTGTAGTGTCTCAGGGGCTGCTTGCCAAACCTTGAAGTTGCCCAGGTTATAGCCTCCGCAGGTACGCTTGCGTAGCAAACGAGCACTTTCACCCGATGAACAGCGTTCCTATCACGCTGCAGGAGAGTTAATCCTGCAGACCTCGTTCCTCCTGGGAAAGCGCAAGGCCACCCTGAGCCTCAGGGTAGTGCCTAAGTTTGCTCCGTGCAAGCTCTGCGTGCCTCGGTTTCCATGAGGTCTCCACCGTGGTTGTGCCTCAATGGAACGCGAGGATAGCTTTCAGGACTCCAAGCACTCTGGCCTCCGCACCGTTTCCCATGCTACCACACGGATTCCCCCCACGTCTCCTCTCTGCCTGCTGAGCAACAAGCAGCCGTGTAGGCCCTTCAGAACACTTCTTGCATGCAGAGACCAAGGCGGGACACTGCTCTCTGTCTTCCTTTGGAAACCTAGGTTGTCGGAGCTTACCCACCTCACGAAGACAGTCTGAGCCGGTTTCATGAGCTGGGGAACGTGGACTCAGTGAGGACCAGGGCCCTACCTGCACTCTGAAAATCACTCTGCTCAGCCTTCCATCCAGGAGCTCACACCGACTGGCTCGTTGGTTTAGCAGGACGTCTAAGTGAGGTCCAAGCTGAGCAAAGAGCACTCTTCCTCCTTTACCCTGCTAGGCCCACGGAAGAGGTAGAGCCAACTAGGCCTCGCTCAGACCAGGCCTCCTTCAGGGATCTTGCCACACTTCGAAGCCTGCACAGTAAAAGATACTTAGCGAAGTTGCCAGGGTTTCGCCATGCTCTCCCTCGGCAGCTCCACTACTGCAGGGACTCATGTTTGCTGTGAACGAGGATAGGTGGCCCTGCTTCAAAAAGCAGTCTTTTCCCCTTTGGAAATGTGGATTCTTGTAGCCTAGGAGCTGTTTGCGAAACCCTAGGAAGGCCCAGCTTCTACTCACTGCAGGCACGCCCGGGGAGGAAACGAGTATGTTTCCCCAGAGAAACAGGCTGCTTGCAAGTGTCGAGGGGAGCTTCTCAGGTGCCCAGTGTGTCCCGTTTGTTTCCCTTCGCAGCTCCCGTACTGCAGGTACTTATGCTGGGTGCTAACAAGGGTTGGTTGGCTCTGCCGACAAAAGCAGCCTTTTCCCTTTGGAAGCTTGGATTGTAGTGTCTCAGGGGCTGCTTGCCAAAACTTGAAGTTGACCAGGTTATAGCCTCCGCAGGTACGCTTGCGTAGCAAACGAGCACTTTCACCCGATGAACAGCGTTCCTATCACGCTGGAGGAGAGTTAATCCTGCAGACCTCGTTCCTCCTGGGAAAGCGCAAGGCCACCGTGAGCCTCAGGGTAGTGCCTGAGTTTACTCCGGGCAAGCTCTGCGTGCCTCGGTTTCCATGAGGTCTCCACCTTTGTTGTGCCTCAATGGAACGCGAGGATAGCTCTCAGGAATCCAAGCACTCTGGCCTCCGCACCGTTTCCCATGCTACAACACGGATCCCCCCCACGTCTCCTCTCTGCCTGCTGAGCAACAAGCAGCCGTGTAGGCCCTTCAGAACCCTTCTTGCATGCAGAGCCCAAGGCGGCACACTGGTCTCTGTCTTCCTTTGAAAACCTAGGTTGTTGCAGCTTGCCCCAGCTACGAAGACAGTCTGAGCCGGTCTCATGTGCTGAGGAACGTGAACTCAATGAGGACCAGGGCCATACGTGCACTCAGAAAATCACTCTGCTCAGCCTTCCATCCAGGAACTCACACCGACTTGCTCGTTGGTTTAGCAGGACGTCTAAGTGAGGTCCAAGCTGAGCAAGAGCACAATTCCTCCTTTACCCTGCTAGGCCCACGGAAGAGGTAGAGCCAACTAGGCCTCGCTCAGGCCATCCCTCCTTCAGGGATCTTGCCACACTTCGAAGCCTGCACAGTAAAAGATACTTAGCGAAGTTGCCAGGGTTTCGCCATGCTCTCCCTCGGCAGCTCCACTACTGCAGGGACTCATGTTTGCTGTGAACGAGGATAGGTGGCCCTGCTTCAAAAAGCAGTCTTTTCCCCTTTGGAAATGTGGATTCTTTGAGCCTCGGAGCTGTTTGCGAAACCCTAGGAAGGCCCAGCTTCTACTCACTGCAGGCACGCCCGGGCAGGAAACGAGTATGTTTCCCCAGAGAAACAGGCTGCTTGCAAGCGTCGAGAAGAGCTTCTCAGGTGCCCAGTGTGTCCCGTTTGTTTCCCTTCGCAGCTCCCGTACTGCAGGTACTTATGCTGGGTGCTAAAAAGAGTTGGTTGGCTCTGCCGACAAAAGCAGCCTTTTCCCTTTGGAAGCTTGGATTGTAGTGTCTCAGGGGCTGCTTGCCAAACCTTGAAGTTGCCCAGGTTATAGCCTCCGCAGGTACGCTTGCGTAGCAAACAAGCACTTTCTACCGATGAACAGGGTTCCTGTCACGCTGGAGGAGAGTTAATCCCGCAGACCTCGTTCCTCCTGGGAAAGCGCAAGGCCACCCTGAGCCTCAGGGTAGTGCCTAAGTTTCCAACGGGCAAGCTCTGCGTGCCTCCGTTTCCATGAGGTCTCCACCTTTGTTGTACTTCAATGGAACGCGAGGATAGCTTTCAGGACTCCAAGCACTCTGACCTCCGCACCGTTTCCCATGCTACCACACGGATCCCCCCCACGTCTCCTCTCTGCCTGCTGAGCAACAAGCAGCCGTGTAGGCCCTTCAGAACACTTCTTGCATGCAGAGCCCAAGGCGGCACACTGCTCTCTGTCTTCCTTTGGAAACCTAGGTTGTCGCAGCTTACCCAGCTCACCAAGACAGTCTGAGCCGGTCTCATGAGCTGGGGAACGTGGACTCAGTGAGGACCAGGACCCTACCTGCACTCAGAAAATCACTCTGCTCAGCCTTCCATCCAGGAGCTCACACCGACTGGCTCGTTGGTATAGCAGGACGTCTAAGTGAGGTCCAAGCTGAGCAAAGAACACACTTCCTCCTTTACCCTGCTAGGCCCACGGAAGAGGTAGAGCCAACTAGGCCTCGCTCAGGCCAGCCCTCCTTCAGGGATCTTGCCACAGTTCGAAGCCTGCACAGTAAAAGATACTTAGCGAAGTTGCCAGGGTTTCGCCATGCTCTCCCTCGGCAGCTCCACTACTGCAGGGACTCATGTTTGCTGTGAACGAGGATAGGTGGCCCTGCTTCAAGAAGCAGTCTTTTCCCCTTTGGAAATGTGGATTCTTTGAGCCTCGGAGCTGTTTGCGAAACCCTAGGAAGGCCCAGGTTCTACTCACTGCAGGCACGCCCGGGCAGGAAACGAGTATGTTTCCCCAGAGAAACAGGCTGCTTGCAAGTGTCGAGGGGAGCTTCTCAGGTGCCCAGTGTGTCCGTTTGTTTCCCTTCGCAGCTCCCGTACTGCAGGTACTTATGCTGGGTGCTAACAAGGGTTCGTTGGCTCTGCCGACAAAAGCAGCCTTTTCCCTTTGGAAGCTTGGATTGTAGTGTCTCAGGGGCTGCTTGCCAAACCTTGAAGTTGACCAGGTTATAGCCTCCGCAGGTACGCTTGCGTAGCAAACGAGCACTTTCACCCGATGAACAGCGTTCCTATCACGCTGCAGGAGAGTTAATCCTGCAGACCTCGTTCCTCCTGGGAAAGCGCAAGGCCACCCTGAGCCTCAGGGTAGTGCCTAAGTTTGCTCCGTGCAAGCTCTGCGTGCCTCGGTTTCCATGAGGTCTCCACCGTGGTTGTGCCTCAATGGAACGCGAGGATAGCTTTCAGGACTCCAAGCACTCTGGCCTCCGCACCGTTTCCCATGCTACCACACGGATTCCCCCCACGTCTCCTCTCTGCCTGCTGAGCAACAAGCAGCCGTGTAGGCCCTTCAGAACACTTCTTGCATGCAGAGACCAAGGCGGGACACTGCTCTCTGTCTTCCTTTGGAAACCTAGGTTGTCGGAGCTTACCCACCTCACGAAGACAGTCTGAGCCGGTTTCATGAGCTGGGGAACGTGGACTCAGTGAGGACCAGGGCCCTACCTGCACTCTGAAAATCACTCTGCTCAGCCTTCCATCCAGGAGCTCACACCGACTGGCTCGTTGGTTTAGCAGGACGTCTAAGTGAGGTCCAAGCTGAGCAAAGAGCACTCTTCCTCCTTTACCCTGCTAGGCCCACGGAAGAGGTAGAGCCAACTAGGCCTCGCTCAGACCAGGCCTCCTTCAGGGATCTTGCCACACTTCGAAGCCTGCACAGTAAAAGATACTTAGCGAAGTTGCCAGGGTTTCGCCATGCTCTCCCTCGGCAGCTCCACTACTGCAGGGACTCATGTTTGCTGTGAACGAGGATAGGTGGCCCTGCTTCCAAAAGCAGTCTTTTCCCCTTTGGAAATGTGGATTCTTGTAGCCTAGGAGCTGTTTGCGAAACCCTAGGAAGGCCCAGCTTCTACTCACTGCAGGCACGCCCGGGGAGGAAACGAGTATGTTTCCCCAGAGAAACAGGCTGCTTGCAAGTGTCGAGGGGAGCTTCTCAGGTGCCCAGTGTGTCCCGTTTGTTTCCCTTCGCAGCTCCCGTACTGCAGGTACTTATGCTGGGTGCTAACAAGGGTTGGTTGGCTCTGCCGACAAAAGCAGCCTTTTCCCTTTGGAAGCTTGGATTGTAGTGTCTCAGGGGCTGCTTGCCAAAACTTGAAGTTGACCAGGTTATAGCCTCCGCAGGTACGCTTGCGTAGTAAACGAGCACTTTCACCCGATGAACAGCGTTCCTATCACGCTGGAGGAGAGTTAATCCTGCAGACCTCGTTCCTCCTGGGAAAGCGCAAGGCCACCGTGAGCCTCAGGGTAGTGCCTGAGTTTACTCCGGGCAAGCTCTGCGTGCCTCGGTTTCCATGAGGTCTCCACCTTTGTTGTGCCTCAATGGAACGCGAGGATAGCTGTCAGAAATCCAAGCACTCTGGCCTCCGCACCGTTTCCCATGCTACAACACGGATCCCCCCCACGTCTCCTCTCTGCCTGCTGAGCAACAAGCAGCCGTGTAGGCCCTTCAGAACCCTTCTTGCATGCAGAGCCCAAGGCGGCACACTGGTCTCTGTCTTCCTTTGAAAACCTAGGTTGTTGCAGCTTGCCCCAGCTACGAAGACAGTCTGAGCCGGTCTCATGTGCTGAGGAACGTGAACTCAATGAGGAGCAGGGCCATACGTGCACTCAGAAAATCACTCTGCTCAGCCTTCCATCCAGGAACTCACACCGACTGGCTCGTTGGTTTAGCAGGACGTCTAAGTGAGGTCCAAGCTGAGCAAGAGCACAATTCCTCCTTTACCCTGCTAGGCCCCCGGAAGAGGTAGAGCCAACTAGGCCTCGCTCAGGCCATCCCTCCTTCAGGGATCTTGCCACACTTCGAAGCCTGCACAGTAAAAGATACTTAGCGAAGTTGCCAGGGTTTCGCCATGCTCTCCCTCGGCAGCTCCACTACTGCAGGGACTCATGTTTGCTGTGAACGAGGAGAGGTGGCCCTGCTTCAAAAAGCAGTCTTTTCCCCTTTGGAAATGTGGATTCTTTGAGCCTCGGAGCTGTTTGCGAAACCCTAGGAAGGCCCAGCTTCTACTCACTGCAGGCACGCCCGGGCAGGAAACGAGTATGTTTCCCCAGAGAAACAGGCTGCTTGCAAGTGTCGAGAAGAGCTTCTCAGGTGCCCAGTGTGTCCCGTTTGTTTCCCTTCGCAGCTCCCGTACTGCAGGTACTTATGCTGGGTGCTAAAAAGAGTTGGTTGGCTCTGCCGACAAAAGCAGCCTTTTCCCTTTGGAAGCTTGGATTGTAGTGTCTCAGGGGCTGCTTGCCAAACCTTGAAGTTGCCCAGGTTATAGCCTCCGCAGGTACGCTTGCGTAGCAAACGAGCACTTTCTACCGATGAACAGGGTTCCTGTCACGCTGGAGGAGAGTTAATCCCGCAGACCTCGTTCCTCCTGGGAAAGCGCAAGGCCACCCTGAGCCTCAGGGTAGTGCCTAAGTTTCCAACGGGCAAGCTCTGCGTGCCTCGGTTTCCATGAGGTCTCCACCGTTGTTGTGCTTCAATGGAACGCGAGGATAGCTTTCAGGACTCCAAGCACTCTGACCTCCGCACCGTTTCCCATGCTACCACACGGATCCCCCCCACGTCTCCTCTCTGCCTGCTGAGCAACAAGCAGCCGTGTAGGCCCTTCAGAACACTTCTTGCATGCAGAGCCCAAGGCGGCACACTGCTCTCTGTCTTCCTTTGGAAACCTAGGTTGTCGCAGCTTACCCAGCTCACCAAGACAGTCTGAGCCGGTCTCATGAGCTGGGGAACGTGGACTCAGTGAGGACCAGGACCCTACCTGCACTCAGAAAATCACTCTGCTCAGCCTTCCATCCAGGAGCTCACACCGACTGGCTCGTTGGTTTAGCAGGACGTCTAAGTGAGGTCCAAGCTGAGCAAAGAACACACTTCCTCCTTTACCCTGCTAGGCCCACGGAAGAGGTAGAGCCAACTAGGCCTCGCTCAGGCCAGCCCTCCTTCAGGGATCTTGCCACACTTCGAAGCCTGCACAGTAAAAGATATTTAGCGAAGTTGCCAGGGTTTCGCCATTCTCCCTCGGCAGCTCCACTACTGCAGGGACACATGTTTGCTGTGAACTAGGATAGGTGGCCCACTTCAAAAAGCAGTCTTTTCCCCTTTGGAAAGGTGGATTCTTGTAGCCTAGGAGCTGTTTGCGAAACCATAGGAAGGCCCAGCTTTTACTCACTGCAGGCACGCCCGGGGAGGAAACGAGCATGTTTCCCCAGAGAAACAGGCTGCTTGCAAGTGTCGAGGGGAGCTTCTCAGGTGCCCAGTGTGTCCGTTTGTTTCCCTTCGCAGCTCCCGTACTGCAGGTACTTATGCTGGGTGCTAACAAGGGTTGGTTGGCTCTGCCGACAAAAGCAGCCTTTTCCCTTTGGAAGCTTGGATTGTTGTGTCTCAGGGGCTGCTTGCCAAACCTTGAAGTTGACCAGGTTATAGCCTCCGCAGGTACGCTTGCGTAGCAAACGAGCACTTTCACCCGATGAACAGCGTTCCTATTACGCTGCAGGAGAGTTAATCCTGCAGACCTCGTTCCTCCTGGGAAAGCGCAAGGCCACCGTGAGCCTCAGGGTAGTGCCTGAGTTTACTCCGGGCAAGCTCTGCGTGCCTCGGTTTCCATGAGGTCTCCACCTTTGTTGTGCCTCAATGGAACGCGAGGATAGCTCTCAGGAATCCAAGCACTCTGGCCTCCTCACCGTTTCCCATGCTACAACACGGATCCCCCCCACGTCTCCTCTCTGCCTGCTGAGCAACAAGCAGCCGTGTAGGCCCTTCAGAACCCTTCTTGCATGCAGAGCCCAAGGCGGCACACTGGTCTCTGTCTTCCTTTGAAAACCTAGGTTGTTGCAGCTTGCCCCAGCTACGAAGACAGTCTGAGCCGGTCTCATGTGCTGAGGAACGTGAACTCAATGAGGACCAGGGCCATACGTGCACTCAGAAAATCACTCTGCTCAGCCTTCCATCCAGGAACTCACACCGACTTGCTCGTTGGTTTAGCAGGACGTCTAAGTGAGGTCCAAGCTGAGCAAGAGCACAATTCCTCCTTTACCCTGCTAGGCCCCCGGAAGAGGTAGAGCCAACTAGGCCTCACTCAGGACATCCCTCCTTCAGGGATCTTGCCACAGTTCGAAGCCTGCACAGTAAAAGATACTTAGCGAAGTTGCCAGGGTTTCGCCATGCTCTCCCTCGGCAGCTCCACTACTGCAGGGACTCATGTTTGCTGTGAACGAGGATAGGTGGCCCTGCTTCAAAAAGCAGTCTTTTCCCCTTTGGAAATGTGGATTCTTTGAGCCTCGGAGCTGTTTGCGAAACCCTAGGAAGGCCCAGCTTCTACTCACTGCAGGCACGCCCGGGCAGGAAACGAGTATGTTTCCCCAGAGAAACAGGCTGCTTGCAAGTGTCGAGAAGAGCTTCTCAGGTGCCCAGTGTGTTCCGTTTGTTTCCCTTCGCAGCTCCCGTACTGCAGGTACTTATGCTGGGTGCTAAAAAGAGTTGGTTGGCTCTGCCGACAAAAGCAGCCTTTTCCCTTTGGAAGCTTGGATTGTAGTGTCTCAGGGCCTGCTTGCCAAACCTTGAAGTTGCCCAGGTTATAGCGTCCGCAGGTACGCTTGCGTAGCAAACGAGCACTTTCTACCGATGAACAGGGTTCCTGTCACGCTGGAGGAGAGTTAATCCCGCAGACCTCGTTCCTCCTGGGAAAGCGCAAGGCCACCCTGAGCCTCAGGGTAGTGCCTAAGTTTCCAACGGGCAAGCTCTGCGTGCCTCGGTTTCCATGAGGTCTCCACCGTTGTTGTGCTTCAATGGAACGCGAGGATAGCTTTCAGGACTCCAAGCACTCTGACCTCCGCACCGTTTCCCATGCTACCACACGGATCCCCCCCACGTCTCCTCTCTGCCTGCTGAGCAACAAGCAGCCGTGTAGGCCCTTCAGAACACTTCTTGCATGCAGAGCCCAAGGCGGCACACTGCTCTCTGTCTTCCTTTGGAAACCTAGGTTGTCGCAGCTTACCCAGCTCACCAAGACAGTCTGAGCCGGTCTCATGAGCTGGGGAACGTGGACTCAGTGAGGACCAGGACCCTACCTGCACTCAGAAAATCACTCTGCTCAGCCTTCCATCCAGGAGCTCACACCGACTGGCTCGTTGGTTTAGCAGGACGTCTAAGTGAGGTCCAAGCTGAGCAAAGAACACACTTCCTCCTTTACCCTGCTAGGCCCACGGAAGAGGTAGAGCCAACTAGGCCTCGCTCAGGCCAGCCCTCCTTCAGGGATCTTGCCACACTTCGAAGCCTGCACAGTAAAAGATATTTAGCGAAGTTGCCAGGGTTTCGCCATTCTCCCTCGACAGCTCCACTACTGCAGGGACTCATGTTTGCTGTGAACTAGGATAGGTGGCCCACTTCAAAAAGCAGTCTTTTCCCCTTTGGAAAGGTGGATTCTTGTAGCCTAGGAGTTGTTTGCGAAACCATAGGAAGGCCCAGCTTTTACTCACTGCAGGCACGCCCGGGGAGGAAACGAGTATGTTTCCCCAGAGAAACAGGCTGCTTGCAAGTGTCGAGAAGAGCTTCTCAGGTGCCCAGTGTGTCCGTTTGTTTCCCTTCGCAGCTCCCGTACTGCAGGTACTTATGCTGGGTGCTAACAAGGGTTGGTTGGCTCTGCCGACAAAAGCAGCCTTTTCCTTTTGGAAGCTTGGATTGTAGTGTCTCAGGGGCTGCTTGCCAAACCTTGAAGTTGCCCAGGTTATAGCCTCCGCAGGTACGCTTGCGTAGCAAACGAGCACTTTCACCCGATGAACAGCGTTCCTATCACGCTGCAGGAGAGTTAATCCTGCAGACCTCGTTCCTCCTGGGAAAGCGCAAGGCCACCCTGAGCCTCAGGGTAGTGCCTAAGTTTGCTCCGTGCAAGCTCTGCGTGCCTCGGTTTCCATGAGGTCTCCACCGTGGTTGTGCCTCAATGGAACGCGAGGATAGCTTTCAGGACTCCAAGCACTCTGGCCTCCGCACCGTTTCCCATGCTACCACACGGATTCCCCCCACGTCTCCTCTCTGCCTGCTGAGCAACAAGCAGCCGTGTAGGCCCTTCAGAACACTTCTTGCATGCAGAGACCAAGGCGGGACACTGCTCTCTGTCTTCCTTTGGAAACCTAGGTTGTCGGAGCTTACCCACCTCACGAAGACAGTCTGAGCCGGTTTCATGAGCTGGGGAACGTGGACTCAGTGAGGACCAGGGCCCTACCTGCACTCTGAAAATCACTCTGCTCAGCCTTCCATCCAGGAGCTCACACCGACTGGCTCGTTGGTTTAGCAGGACGTCTAAGTGAGGTCCAAGCTGAGCAAAGAGCACTCTTCCTCCTTTACCCTGCTAGGCCCACGGAAGAGGTAGAGCCAACTAGGCCTCGCTCAGACCAGGCCTCCTTCAGGGATCTTGCCACACTTCGAAGCCTGCACAGTAAAAGATACTTAGCGAAGTTGCCAGGGTTTCGCCATGCTCTCCCTCGGCAGCTCCACTACTGCAGGTACTCATGTTTGCTTTGAACTAGTATAGGTGTCCCTGCTTCCAAAAGCAGTCTTTTCCCCTTTGGAAATGTGGATTCTTGTAGCCTAGGAGCTGTTTGCGAAACCCTAGGAAGGCCCAGCTTCTACTCACTGCAGGCACGCCCGGGGAGGAAACGAGGATGTTTCCCCAGAGAAACAGGCTGCTTGCAAGTGTCGAGGGGAGCTTCTCAGGTGCCCAGTGTGTCCCGTTTGTTTCCCTTCGCAGCTCCCGTACTGCAGGTACTTATGCTGGGTGCTAACAAGGGTTGGTTGGCTCTGCCGACAAAAGCAGCCTTTTCCCTTTGGAAGCTTGGATTGTAGTGTCTCAGGGGCTGCTTGCCAAAACTGGAAGTTGACCAGGTTATAGCCTCCGCAGGTACGCTTGCGTAGTAAACGAGCACTTTCACCCGATGAACAGCGTTCCTATCACGCTGGAGGAGAGTTAATCCTGCAGACCTCGTTCCTCCTGGGAAAGCGCAAGGCCACCGTGAGCCTCAGGGTAGTGCCTGAGTTTACTCCGGGCAAGCTCTGCGTGCCTCGGTTTCCATGAGGTCTCCACCTTTGTTGTGCCTCAATGGAACGCGAGGATAGCTCTCAGGAATCCAAGCACTCTGGCCTCCGCACCGTTTCCCATGCTACAACACGGATCCCCCCCACGTCTCCTCTCTGCCTGCTGAGCAACAAGCAGCCGTGTAGGCCCTTCAGAACCCTTCTTGCATGCAGAGCCCAAGGCGGCACACTGGTCTCTGTCTTCCTTTGAAAACCTAGGTTGTTGCAGCTTGCCCCAGCTACGAAGACAGTCTGAGCCGGTCTCATGTGCTGAGGAACGTGAACTCAATGAGGAGCAGGGCCATACGTGCACTCAGAAAATCACTCTGCTCAGCCTTCCATCCAGGAACTCACACCGACTGGCTCGTTGGTTTAGCAGGACGTCTAAGTGAGGTCCAAGCTGAGCAAGAGCACAATTCCTCCTTTACCCTGCTAGGCCCCCGGAAGAGGTAGAGCCAACTAGGCCTCGCTCAGGCCATCCCTCCTTCAGGGATCTTGCCACACTTCGAAGCCTGCACAGTAAAAGATACTTAGCGAAGTTGCCAGGGTTTCGCCATGCTCTCCCTCGGCAGCTCCACTACTGCAGGGACTCATGTTTGCTGTGAACGAGGATAGGTGGCCCTGCTTCAAAAAGCAGTCTTTTCCCCTTTGGAAATGTGGATTCTTTGAGCCTCGGAGCTGTTTGCGAAACCCTAGGAAGGCCCAGCTTCTACTCACTGCAGGCACGCCCGGGCAGGAAACGAGTATGTTTCCCCAGAGAAACAGGCTGCTTGCAAGTGTCGAGAAGAGCTTCTCAGGTGCCCAGTGTGTCCCGTTTGTTTCCCTTCGCAGCTCCCGTACTGCAGGTACTTATGCTGGGTGCTAAAAAGAGTTGGTTGGCTCTGCCGACAAAAGCAGCCTTTTCCCTTTGGAAGCTTGGATTGTAGTGTCTCAGGGGCTGCTTGCCAAACCTTGAAGTTGCCCAGGTTATAGCCTCCGCAGGTACGCTTGCGTAGCAAACGAGCACTTTCTACCGATGAACAGGGTTCCTGTCACGCTGGAGGAGAGTTAATCCCGCAGACCTCGTTCCTCCTGGGAAAGCGCAAGGCCACCCTGAGCCTCAGGGTAGTGCCTAAGTTTCCAACGGGCAAGCTCTGCGTGCCTCGGTTTCCATGAGGTCTCCACCGTTGTTGTGCTTCAATGGAACGCGAGGATAGCTTTCAGGACTCCAAGCACTCTGACCTCCGCACCGTTTCCCATGCTACCACACGGATCCCCCCCACGTCTCCTCTCTGCCTGCTGAGCAACAAGCAGCCGTGTAGGCCCTTCAGAACACTTCTTGCATGCAGAGCCCAAGGCGGCACACTGCTCTCTGTCTTCCTTTGGAAACCTAGGTTGTCGCAGCTTACCCAGCTCACCAAGACAGTCTGAGCCGGTCTCATGAGCTGGGGAACGTGGACTCAGTGAGGACCAGGACCCTACCTGCACTCAGAAAATCACTCTGCTCAGCCTTCCATCCAGGAGCTCACACCGACTGGCTCGTTGGTTTAGCAGGACGTCTAAGTGAGGTCCAAGCTGAGCAAAGAACACACTTCCTCCTTTACCCTGCTAGGCCCACGGAAGAGGTAGAGCCAACTAGGCCTCGCTCAGGCCAGCCCTCCTTCAGGGATCTTGCCACACTTCGAAGCCTGCACAGTAAAAGATATTTAGCGAAGTTGCCAGGGTTTCGCCATTCTCCCTCGGCAGCTCCACTACTGCAGGGACACATGTTTGCTGTGAACGAGGATAGGTGGCCCACTTCAAAAAGCAGTCTTTTCCCGTTTGGAAAGGTGGATTCTTGTAGCCTAGGAGCTGTTTGCGAAACCATAGGAAGGCCCAGCTTTTACTCACTGCAGGCACGCCCGGGGAGGAAACGAGTATGTTTCCCCAGAGAAACAGGCTGCTTGCAAGTGTCGAGGGGAGCTTCTCAGGTGCCCAGTGTGTCCGTTTGTTTCCCTTCGCAGCTCCCGTACTGCAGGTACTTATGCTGGGTGCTAACAAGGGTTGGTTGGCTCTGCCGACAAAAGCAGCCTTTTCCCTTTGGAAGCTTGGATTGTAGTGTCTCAGGGGCTGCTTGCCAAACCTTGAAGTTGACCAGGTTATAGCCTCCGCAGGTACGCTTGCGTAGCAAACGAGCACTTTCACCCGATGAACAGCGTTCCTATTACGCTGCAGGAGAGTTAATCCTGCAGACCTCGTTCCTCCTGGGAAAGCGCAAGGCCACCGTGAGCCTCAGGGTAGTGCCTGAGTTTACTCCGGGCAAGCTCTGCGTGCCTCGGTTTCCATGAGGTCTCCACCTTTGTTGTGCCTCAATGGAACGCGAGGATAGCTGTCAGAAATCCAAGCACTCTGGCCTCCTCACCGTTTCCCATGCTACAACACGGATCCCCCCCACGTCTCCTCTCTGCCTGCTGAGCAACAAGCAGCCGTGTAGGCCCTTCAGAACCCTTCTTGCATGCAGAGCCCAAGGCGGCACACTGCTCTCTGTCTTCCTTTGGAAACCTAGGTTGTTGCAGCTTGCCCCAGCTACGAAGACAGTCTGAGCCGGTCTCATGTGCTGAGGAACGTGAACTCAATGAGGACCAGGGCCATACGTGCACTCAGAAAATCACTCTGCTCAGCCTTCCATCCAGGAACTCACACCGACTTGCTCGTTGGTTTAGCAGGACGTCTAAGTGAGGTCCAAGCTGAGCAAGAGCACAATTCCTCCTTTACCCTGCTAGGCCCCCGGAAGAGGTAGAGCCAACTAGGCCTCGCTCAGGCCATCCCTCCTTCAGGGATCTTGCCACACTTCGAAGCCTGCACAGTAAAAGATACTTAGCGAAGTTGCCAGGGTTTCGCCATGCTCTCCCTCGGCAGCTCCACTACTGCAGGGACTCATGTTTGCTGTGAACGAGGATAGGTGGCCCTGCTTCAAAAAGCAGTCTTTTCCCCTTTGGAAATGTGGATTCTTTGAGCCTCGGAGCTGTTTGCGAAACCCTAGGAAGGCCCAGCTTCTACTCACTGCAGGCACGCCCGGGCAGGAAACGAGTATGTTTCCCCAGAGAAACAGGCTGCTTGCAAGTGTCGAGAAGAGCTTCTCAGGTGCCCAGTGTGTTCCGTTTGTTTCCCTTCGCAGCTCCCGTACTGCAGGTACTTATGCTGGGTGCTAAAAAGAGTTGGTTGGCTCTGCCGACAAAAGCAGCCTTTTCCCTTTGGAAGCTTGGATTGTAGTGTCTCAGGGCCTGCTTGCCAAACCTTGAAGTTGCCCAGGTTATAGCCTCCGCAGGTACGCTTGCGTAGCAAACGAGCACTTTCTACCGATGAACAGGGTTCCTGTCACGCTGGAGGAGAGTTAATCCCGCAGACCTCGTTCCTCCTGGGAAAGCGCAAGGCCACCCTGAGCCTCAGGGTAGTGCCTAAGTTTCCAACGGGCAAGCTCTGCGTGCCTCGGTTTCCATGAGGTCTCCACCGTTGTTGTGCTTCAATGGAACGCGAGGATAGGTTTCAGGACTCCAAGCACTCTGACCTCCGCACCGTTTCCCATGCTACCACACGGATCCCCCCCACGTCTCCTCTCTGCCTGCTGAGCAACAAGCAGCCGTGTAGGCCCTTCAGAACACTTCTTGCATGCAGAGCCCAAGGCGGCACACTGCTCTCTGTCTTCCTTTGGAAACCTAGGTTGTCGCAGCTTACCCAGCTCACCAAGACAGTCTGAGCCGGTCTCATGAGCTGGGGAACGTGGACTCAGTGAGGACCAGGACCCTACCTGCACTCAGAAAATCACTCTGCTCAGCCTTCCATCCAGGAGCTCACACCGACTGGCTCGTTGGTTTAGCAGGACGTCTAAGTGAGGTCCAAGCTGAGCAAAGAACACACTTCCTCCTTTACCCTGCTAGGCCCACGGAAGAGGTAGAGCCAACTAGGCCTCGCTCAGGCCAGCCCTCCTTCAGGGATCTTGCCACACTTCGAAGCCTGCACAGTAAAAGATATTTAGCGAAGTTGCCAGGGTTTCGCCATTCTCCCTCGACAGCTCCACTACTGCAGGGACTCATGTTGCTGTGAACTAGGATAGGTGGCCCACTTCAAAAAGCAGTCTTTTCCCCTTTGGAAAGGTGGATTCTTGTAGCCTAGGAGTTGTTTGCGAAACCATAGGAAGGCCCAGCTTTTACTCACTGCAGGCACGCCCGGGGAGGAAACGAGTATGTTTCCCCAGAGAAACAGGCTGCTTGCAAGTGTCGAGGGAAGCTTCTCAGGTGCCCAGTGTGTCCGTTTGTTTCCCTTCGCAGCTCCCGTACTGCAGGTACTTATGCTGGGTGCTAACAAGGGTTGGTTGGCTCTGCCGACAAAAGCAGCCTTTTCCTTTTGGAAGCTTGGATTGTAGTGTCTCAGGGGCTGCTTGCCAAACCTTGAAGTTGCCCAGGTTATAGCCTCCGCAGGTACGCTTGCGTAGCAAACGAGCACTTTCACCCGATGAACAGCGTTCCTATCACGCTGCAGGAGAGTTAATCCTGCAGACCTCGTTCCTCCTGGGAAAGCGCAAGGCCACCCTGAGCCTCAGGGTAGTGCCTAAGTTTGCTCCGTGCAAGCTCTGCGTGCCTCGGTTTCCATGAGGTCTCCACCGTGGTTGTGCCTCAATGGAACGCGAGGATAGCTTTCAGGACTCCAAGCACTCTGGCCTCCGCACCGTTTCCCATGCTACCACACGGATTCCCCCCACGTCTCCTCTCTGCCTGCTGAGCAACAAGCAGCCGTGTAGGCCCTTCAGAACACTGCTTGCATGCAGAGACCAAGGCGGGACACTGCTCTCTGTCTTCCTTTGGAAACCTAGGTTGTCGGAGCTTACCCACCTCACGAAGACAGTCTGAGCCGGTTTCATGAGCTGGGGAACGTGGACTCAGTGAGGACCAGGGCCCTACCTGCACTCTGAAAATCACTCTGCTCAGCCTTCCATCCAGGAGCTCACACCGACTGGCTCGTTGGTTTAGCAGGACGTCTAAGTGAGGTCCAAGCTGAGCAAAGAGCACTCTTCCTCCTTTACCCTGCTAGGCCCACGGAAGAGGTAGAGCCAACTAGGCCTCGCTCAGACCAGGCCTCCTTCAGGGATCTTGCCACACTTCGAAGCCTGCACAGTAAAAGATACTTAGCGAAGTTGCCAGGGTTTCGCCATGCTCTCCCTCGGCAGCTCCACTACTGCAGGGACTCATGTTTGCTGTGAACGAGGATAGGTGTCCCTGCTTCCAAAAGCAGTCTTTTCCCCTTTGGAAATGTGGATTCTTGTAGCCTAGGAGCTGTTTGCGAAACCCTAGGAAGGCCCAGCTTCTACTCACTGCAGGCACGCCCGGGGAGGAAACGAGTATGTTTCCCCAGAGAAACAGGCTGCTTGCAAGTGTCGAGGGGAGCTTCTCAGGTGCCCAGTGTGTCCCGTTTGTTTCCCTTCGCAGCTCCCGTACTGCAGGTACTTATGCTGGGTGCTAACAAGGGTTGGTTGGCTCTGCCGACAAAAGCAGCCTTTTCCCTTTGGAAGCTTGGATTGTAGTGTCTCAGGGGCTGCTTGCCAAAACTTGAAGTTGACCAGGTTATAGCCTCCGCAGGTACGCTTGCGTAGCAAACGAGCACTTTCACCCGATGAACAGCGTTCCTATCACGCTGCAGGAGAGTTAATCCTGCAGACCTCGTTCCTCCTGGGAAAGCGCAAGGCCACCGTGAGCCTCAGGGTAGTGCCTGAGTTTACTCCGGGCAAGCTCTGCGTGCCTCGGTTTCCATGAGGTCTCCACCTTTGTTGTGCCTCAATGGAACGCGAGGATAGCTCTCAGGAATCCAAGCACTCTGGCCTCCGCACCGTTTCCCATGCTACAACACGGATCCCCCCCACGTCTCCTCTCTGCCTGCTGAGCAACAAGCAGCCGTGTAGGCCCTTCAGAACCCTTCTTGCATGCAGAGCCCAAGGCGGCACACTGCTCTCTGTCTTCCTTTGGAAACCTAGTTTGTTGCAGCTTGCCCCAGCTACGAAGACAGTCTGAGCCGGTCTCATGTGCTGAGGAACGTGAACTCAATGAGGACCAGGGCCATACGTGCACTCAGAAAATCACTCTGCTCAGCCTTCCATCCAGGAACTCACACCGACTTGCTCGTTGGTTTAGCAGGACGTCTAAGTGAGGTCCAAGCTGAGCAAGAGCACAATTCCTCCTTTACCCTGCTAGGCCCACGGAAGAGGTAGAGCCAACTAGGCCTCGCTCAGGCCATCCCTCCTTCAGGGATCTTGCCACACTTCGAAGCCTGCACAGTAAAAGATACTTAGCGAAGTTGCCAGGGTTTCGCCATGCTCTCCCTCGGCAGCTCCACTACTGCAGGGACTCATGTTTGCTGTGAACGAGGATAGGTGGCCCTGCTTCAAAAAGCAGTCTTTTCCCCTTTGGAAATGTGGATTCTTTGAGCCTCGGAGCTGTTTGCGAAACCCTAGGAAGGCCCAGCTTCTACTCACTGCAGGCACGCCCGGGCAGGAAACGAGTATGTTTCCCCAGAGAAACAGGCTGCTTGCAAGTGTCGAGAAGAGCTTCTCAGGTGCCCAGTGTGTCCCGTTTGTTTCCCTTCGCAGCTCCCGTACTGCAGGTACTTATGCTGGGTGCTAAAAAGAGTTGGTTGGCTCTGCCGACAAAAGCAGCCTTTTCCCTTTGGAAGCTTGGATTGTAGTGTCTCAGGGGCTGCTTGCCAAACCTTGAAGTTGCCCAGGTTATAGCCTCCGCAGGTACGCTTGCGTAGCAAACAAGCACTTTCTACCGATGAACAGGGTTCCTGTCACGCTGGAGAAGAGTTAATCCCGCAGACCTCGTTCCTCCTGGGAAAGCGCAAGGCCACCCTGAGCCTCAGGGTAGTGCCTAAGTTTCCAACGGGCAAGCTCTGCGTGCCTCGGTTTCCATGAGGTCTCCACCGTTGTTGTACTTCAATGGAACGCGAGGATAGCTTTCAGGACTCCAAGCACTCTGACCTCCGCACCGTTTCCCATGCTACCACACGGATCCCCCCCACGTCTCCTCTCTGCCTGCTGAGCAACAAGCAGCCGTGTAGGCCCTTCAGAACACTTCTTGCATGCAGAGCCCAAGGCGGCACGCTGCTCTCTGTCTTCCTTTGGAAACCTAGGTTGTCGCAGCTTACCCAGCTCACCAAGACAGTCTGAGCCGGTCTCATGAGCTGGGGAACGTGGACTCAGTGAGGACCAGGACCCTACCTGCACTCAGAAAATCACTCTGCTCAGCCTTCCATCCAGGAGCTCACACCGACTGGCTCGTTGGTTTAGCAGGACGTCTAAGTGAGGTCCAAGCTGAGCAAAGAACACACTTCCTCCTTTACCCTGCTAGGCCCACGGAAGAGGTAGAGCCAACTAGGCCTCGCTCAGGCCAGCCCTCCTTCAGGGATCTTGCCACACTTCGAAGCCTGCACAGTAAAAGATACTTAGCGAAGTTCCCAGGGTTTCGCCATGCTCTCCCTCGGCAGCTCCACTACTGCAGGGACTCATGTTTGCTGTGAACGAGGATAGGTGGCCCTGCTTCCAAAAGCAGTCTTTTCCCCTTTGGAAATGTGGATTCTTTGAGCCTCGGAGCTGTTTGCGAAACCCTAGGAAGGCCCAGCTTCTACTCACTGCAGGCACGCCCGGGCAGGAAACGAGTATGTTTCCCCAGAGAAACAGGCTGCTTGCAAGTGTCGAGGGGAGCTTCTCAGGTGCCCAGTGTGTCCGTTTGTTTCCCTTCGCAGCTCCCGTACTGCAGGTACTTATGCTGGGTGCTAACAAGGGTTCGTTGGCTCTGCCGACAAAAGCAGCCTTTTCCCTTTGGAAGCTTGGATTGTAGTGTCTCAGGGGCTGCTTGCCAAACCTTGAAGTTGACCAGGTTATAGCCTCCGCAGGTACGCTTGCGTAGCAAACGAGCACTTTCACCCGATGAACAGCGTTCCTATCACGCTGCAGGAGAGTTAATCCTGCAGACCTCGTTCCTCCTGGGAAAGCGCAAGGCCACCCTGAGCCTCAGGGTAGTGCCTAAGTTTGCTCCGTGCAAGCTCTGCATGCCTCGGTTTCCATGAGGTCTCCACCGTGGTTGTGCCTCAATGGAACGCGAGGATAGCTTTCAGGACTCCAAGCACTCTGGCCTCCGCACCGTTTCCCATGCTACCACACGGATTCCCCCCACGTCTCCTCTCTGCCTGCTGAGCAACAAGCAGCCGTGTAGGCCCTTCAGAACACTTCTTGCATGCAGAGACCAAGGCGGGACACTGCTCTCTGTCTTCCTTTGGAAACCTAGGTTGTCGGAGCTTACCCACCTCACGAAGACAGTCTGAGCCGGTTTCATGAGCTGGGGAACGTGGACTCAGTGAGGACCAGGGCCCTACCTGCACTCTGAAAATCACTCTGCTCAGCCTTCCATCCAGGAGCTCACACCGACTGGCTCGTTGGTTTAGCAGGACGTCTAAGTGAGGTCCAAGCTGAGCAAAGAGCACTCTTCCTCCTTTACCCTGCTAGGCCCACGGAAGAGGTAGAGCCAACTAGGCCTCGCTCAGACCAGGCCTCCTTCAGAGATCTTGCCACACTTCGAAGCCTGCACAGTAAAAGATACTTAGCGAAGTTGCCAGGGTTTCGCCATGCTCTCCCTCGGCAGCTCCACTACTGCAGGGACTCATGTTTGCTGTGAACGAGGATAGGTGTCCCTGCTTCCAAAAGCAGTCTTTTCCCCTTTGGAAATGTGGATTCTTGTAGCCTAGGAGCTGTTTGCGAAACCCTAGGAAGGCCCAGCTTCTACTCACTGCAGGCACGCCCGGGGAGGAAACGAGTATGTTTCCCCAGAGAAACAGGCTGCTTGCAAGTGTCGAGGGGAGCTTCTCAGGTGCCCAGTGTGTCCGTTTGTTTCCCTTCGCAGCTCCCGTACTGCAGGTACTTATGCTGGGTGCTAACAAGGGTTGGTTGGCTCTGCCGACAAAAGCAGCCTTTTCCCTTTGGAAGCTTGGATTGTAGTGTCTCAGGGGCTGCTTGCCAAACCTTGAAGTTGACCAGGTTATAGCCTCCGCAGGTACGCTTGCGTAGCAAACGAGCACTTTCACCCGATGAACAGCGTTCCTATTACGCTGCAGGAGAGTTAATCCTGCAGACCTCGTTCCTCCTGGGAAAGCGCAAGGCCACCGTGAGCCTCAGGGTAGTGCCTGAGTTTACTCCGGGCAAGCTCTGCGTGCCTCGGTTTCCATGAGGTCTCCACCTTTGTTGTGCCTCAATGGAACGCGAGGATAGCTCTCAGGAATCCAAGCACTCTGGCCTCCTCACCGTTTCCCATGCTACAACACGGATCCCCCCCACGTCTCCTCTCTGCCTGCTGAGCAACAAGCAGCCGTGTAGGCCCTTCAGAACCCTTCTTGCATGCAGAGCCCAAGGCGGCACACTGCTCTCTGTCTTCCTTTGGAAACCTAGGTTGTTGCAGCTTGCCCCAGCTACGAAGACAGTCTGAGCCGGTCTCATGTGCTGAGGAACGTGAACTCAATGAGGACCAGGGCCATACGTGCACTCAGAAAATCACTCTGCTCAGCCTTCCATCCAGGAGCTCACACCGACTGGCTCGTTGGTTTAGCAGGACGTCTAAGTGAGGTCCAAGCTGAGCAAGAGCACAATTCCTCCTTTACCCTGCTAGGCCCACGGAAGAGGTAGAGCCAACTAGGCCTCGCTCAGGCCATCCCTCCTTCAGGGATCTTGCCACACTTCGAAGCCTGCACAGTAAAAGATACTTAGCGAAGTTGCCAGGGTTTCGCCATGTTCTCCCTCGGCAGCTCCACTACTGCAGGGACTCATGTTTGCTGTGAACGAGGATAGGTGGCCCTGCTTCAAAAAGCAGTCTTTTCCCCTTTGGAAAAGTGGATTCTTTGAGCCTCGGAGCTGTTTGCGAAACCCTAGGAAGGCCCAGCTTCTACTCACTGCAGGCACGCCCGGGCAGGAAACGAGTATGTTTCCCCAGAGAAACAGGCTGCTTGCAAGTGTCGAGAAGAGCTTCTCAGGTGCCCAGTGTGTCCCGTTTGTTTCCCTTCGCAGCTCCCGTACTGCAGGTACTTATGCTGGGTGCTAAAAAGAGTTGGTTGGCTCTGCCGACAAAAGCAGCCTTTTCCCTTTGGAAGCTTGGATTGTAGTGTCTCAGGGGCTGCTTGCCAAACCTTGAAGTTGCCCAGGTTATAGCCTCCGCAGGTACGCTTGCGTAGCAAACGAGCACTTTCTACCGATGAACAGGGTTCCTGTCACGCTGGAGGAGAGTTAATCCCGCAGACCTCGTTCCTCCTGGGAAAGCGCAAGGCCACCCTGAGCCTCAGGGTAGTGCCTAAGTTTCCAACGGGCAAGCTCTGCGTGCCTCGGTTTCCATGAGGTCTCCACCTTTGTTGTGCTTCAATGGAACGCGAGGATAGCTTTCAGGACTCCAAGCACTCTGACCTCCGCACCGTTTCCCATGCTACCACACGGATCCCCCCCACGTCTCCTCTCTGCCTGCTGAGCAACAAGCAGCCGTGTAGGCCCTTCAGAACACTTCTTGCATGCAGAGCCCAAGGCGGCACACTGCTCTCTGTCTTCCTTTGGAAACCTAGGTTGTCGCAGCTTACCCAGCTCACCAAGACAGTCTGAGCCGGTCTCATGAGCTGGGGAACGTGGACTCAGTGAGGACCAGGACCCTACCTGCACTCAGAAAATCACTCTGCTCAGCCTTCCATCCAGGAGCTCACACCGACTGGCTCGTTGGTTTAGCAGGACGTCTAAGTGAGGTCCAAGCTGAGCAAAGAACACACTTCCTCCTTTACCCTGCTAGGCCCACGGAAGAGGTAGAGCCAACTAGGCCTCGCTCAGGCCAGCCCTCCTTCAGGGATCTTGCCACACTTCGAAGCCTGCACAGTAAAAGATATTTAGCGAAGTTGCCAGGGTTTCGCCATTCTCCCTCGGCAGCTCCACTACTGCAGGGACACATGTTTGCTGTGAACTAGGATAGGTGGCCCACTTCAAAAAGCAGTCTTTTCCCCTTTGGAAAGGTGGATTCTTGTAGCCTAGGAGCTGTTTGCGAAACCATAGGAAGGCCCAGCTTTTACTCACTGCAGGCACGCCCGGGGAGGAAACGAGTATGTTTCCCCAGAGAAACAGGCTGCTTGCAAGTGTCGAGGGGAGCTTCTCAGGTGCCCAGTGTGTCCGTTTGTTTCCCTTCGCAGCTCCCGTACTGCAGGTACTTATGCTGGGTGCTAACAAGGGTTGGTTGGCTCTGCCGACAAAAGCAGCCTTTTCCCTTTGGAAGCTTGGATTGTAGTGTCTCAGGGGCTGCTTGCCAAACCTTGAAGTTGACCAGGTTATAGCCTCCGCAGGTACGCTTGCGTAGCAAACGAGCACTTTCACCCGATGAACAGCGTTCCTATCACGCTGCAGGAGAGTTAATCCTGCAGACCTCGTTCCTCCTGGGAAAGCGCAAGGCCACCCTGAGCCTCAGGGTAGTGCCTAAGTTTGCTCCGTGCAAGCTCTGCGTGCCTCGGTTTCCATGAGGTCTCCACCGTGGTTGTGCCTCAATGGAACGCGAGGATAGCTTTCAGGACTCCAAGCACTCTGGCCTCCGCACCGTTTCCCATGCTACCACACGGATTCCCCCCACGTCTCCTCTCTGCCTGCTGAGCAACAAGCAGCCGTGTAGGCCCTTCAGAACACTTCTTGCATGCAGAGACCAAGGCGGGACACTGCTCTCTGTCTTCCTTTGGAAACCTAGGTTGTCGGAGCTTACCCACCTCACGAAGACAGTCTGAGCCGGTTTCATGAGCTGGGGAACGTGGACTCAGTGAGGACCAGGGCCCTACCTGCACTCTGAAAATCACTCTGCTCAGCCTTCCATCCAGGAGCTCACACCGACTGGCTCGTTGGTTTAGCAGGACGTCTAAGTGAGGTCCAAGCTGAGCAAAGAGCACTCTTCCTCCTTTACCCTGCTAGGCCCACGGAAGAGGTAGAGCCAACTAGGCCTCGCTCAGACCAGGCCTCCTTCAGGGATCTTGCCACACTTCGAAGCCTGCACAGTAAAAGATACTTAGCGAAGTTGCCAGGGTTTCGCCATGCTCTCCCTCGGCAGCTCCACTACTGCAGGGACTCATGTTTGCTGTGAACGAGGATAGGTGTCCCTGCTTCCAAAAGCAGTCTTTTCCCCTTTGGAAATGTGGATTCTTGTAGCCTAGGAGCTGTTTGCGAAACCCTAGGAAGGCCCAGCTTCTACTCACTGCAGGCACGCCCGGGGAGGAAACGAGTATGTTTCCCCAGAGAAACAGGCTGCTTGCAAGTGTCGAGGGGAGCTTCTCAGGTGCCCAGTGTGTCCGTTTGTTTCCCTTCGCAGCTCCCGTACTGCAGGTACTTATGCTGGGTGCTAACAAGGGTTGGTTGGCTCTGCCGACAAAAGCAGCCTTTTCCCTTTGGAAGCTTGGATTGTAGTGTCTCAGGGGCTGCTTGCCAAACCTTGAAGTTGACCAGGTTATAGCCTCCGCAGGTACGCTTGCGTAGCAAACGAGCACTTTCACCCGATGAACAGCGTTCCTATTACGCTGCAGGAGAGTTAATCCTGCAGACCTCGTTCCTCCTGGGAAAGCGCAAGGCCACCGTGAGCCTCAGGGTAGTGCCTGAGTTTACTCCGGGCAAGCTCTGCGTGCCTCGGTTTCCATGAGGTCTCCACCTTTGTTGTGCCTCAATGGAACGCGAGGATAGCTCTCAGGAATCCAAGCACTCTGGCCTCCTCACCGTTTCCCATGCTACAACACGGATCCCCCCCACGTCTCCTCTCTGCCTGCTGAGCAACAAGCAGCCGTGTAGGCCCTTCAGAACCCTTCTTGCATGCAGAGCCCAAGGCGGCACACTGCTCTCTGTCTTCCTTTGGAAACCTAGGTTGTTGCAGCTTGCCCCAGCTACGAAGACAGTCTGAGCCGGTCTCATGTGCTGAGGAACGTGAACTCAATGAGGACCAGGGCCATACGTGCACTCAGAAAATCACTCTGCTCAGCCTTCCATCCAGGAACTCACACCGACTTGCTCGTTGGTTTAGCAGGACGTCTAAGTGAGGTCCAAGCTGAGCAAGAGCACAATTCCTCCTTTACCCTGCTAGGCCCACGGAAGAGGTAGAGCCAACTAGGCCTCGCTCAGGCCATCCCTCCTTCAGGGATCTTGCCACACTTCGAAGCCTGCACAGTAAAAGATACTTAGCGAAGTTGCCAGGGTTTCGCCATGTTCTCCCTCGGCAGCTCCACTACTGCAGGGACTCATGTTTGCTGTGAACGAGGATAGGTGGCCCTGCTTCAAAAAGCAGTCTTTTCCCCTTTGGAAATGTGGATTCTTTGAGCCTCGGAGCTGTTTGCGAAACCCTAGGAAGGCCCAGCTTCTACTCACTGCAGGCACGCCCGGGCAGGAAACGAGTATGTTTCCCCAGAGAAACAGGCTGCTTGCAAGTGTCGAGAAGAGCTTCTCAGGTGCCCAGTGTGTCCCGTTTGTTTCCCTTCGCAGCTCCCGTACTGCAGGTACTTATGCTGGGTGCTAAAAAGAGTTGGTTGGCTCTGCCGACAAAAGCAGCCTTTTCCCTTTGGAAGCTTGGATTGTAGTGTCTCAGGGGCTGCTTGCCAAACCTTGAAGTTGCCCAGGTTATAGCCTCCGCAGGTACGCTTGCGTAGCAAACGAGCACTTTCTACCGATGAACAGGGTTCCTGTCACGCTGGAGGAGAGTTAATCCCGCAGACCTCGTTCCTCCTGGGAAAGCGCAAGGCCACCCTGAGCCTCAGGGTAGTGCCTAAGTTTCCAACGGGCAAGCTCTGCGTGCCTCGGTTTCCATGAGGTCTCCACCGTTGTTGTGCTTCAATGGAACGCGAGGATAGCTTTCAGGACTCCAAATACTCTGACCTCCGCACCGTTTCCCATGCTACCACACGGATCCCCCCCACGTCTCCTCTCTGCCTGCTGAGCAACAAGCAGCCGTGTAGGCCCTTCAGAACACTTCTTGCATGCAGAGCCCAAGGCGGCACACTGCTCTCTGTCTTCCTTTGGAAACCTAGGTTGTCGCAGCTTACCCAGCTCACCAAGACAGTCTGAGCCGGTCTCATGAGCTGGGGAACGTGGACTCAGTGAGGACCAGGACCCTACCTGCACTCAGAAAATCACTCTGCTCAGCCTTCCATCCAGGAGCTCACACCGACTGGCTCGTTGGTTTAGCAGGACGTCTAAGTGAGGTCCAAGCTGAGCAAAGAACACACTTCCTCCTTTACCCTGCTAGGCCCACGGAAGAGGTAGAGCCAACTAGGCCTCGCTCAGGCCAGCCCTCCTTCAGGGATCTTGCCACACTTCGAAGCCTGCACAGTAAAAGATATTTAGCGAAGTTGCCAGGGTTTCGCCATTCTCCCTCGGCAGCTCCACTACTGCAGGGACACATGTTTGCTGTGAACTAGGATAGGTGGCCCACTTCAAAAAGCAGTCTTTTCCCCTTTGGAAAGGTGGATTCTTGTAGCCTAGGAGCTGTTTGCGAAACCATAGGAAGGCCCAGCTTTTACTCACTGCAGGCACGCCCGGGGAGGAAACGAGTATGTTTCCCCAGAGAAACAGGCTGCTTGCAAGTGTCGAGGGGAGCTTCTCAGGTGCCCAGTGTGTCCGTTTGTTTCCCTTCGCAGCTCCCGTACTGCAGGTACTTATGCTGGGTGCTAACAAGGGTTGGTTGGCTCTGCCGACAAAAGCAGCCTTTTCCCTTTGGAAGCTTGGATTGTAGTGTCTCAGGGGCTGCTTGCCAAACCTTGAAGTTGACCAGGTTATAGCCTCCGCAGGTACGCTTGCGTAGCAAACGAGCACTTTCACCCGATGAACAGCGTTCCTATTACGCTGCAGGAGAGTTAATCCTGCAGACCTCGTTCCTCCTGGGAAAGCGCAAGGCCACCGTGAGCCTCAGGGTAGTGCCTGAGTTTACTCCGGGCAAGCTCTGCGTGCCTCGGTTTCCATGAGGTCTCCACCTTTGTTGTGCCTCAATGGAACGCGAGGATAGCTCTCAGGAATCCAAGCACTCTGGCCTCCTCACCGTTTCCCATGCTACAACACGGATCCCCCCCACGTCTCCTCTCTGCCTGCTGAGCAACAAGCAGCCGTGTAGGCCCTTCAGAACCCTTCTTGCATGCAGAGCCCAAGGCGGCACACTGCTCTCTGTCTTCCTTTGGAAACCTAGGTTGTTGCAGCTTGCCCCAGCTACGAAGACAGTCTGAGCCGGTCTCATGTGCTGAGGAACGTGAACTCAATGAGGACCAGGGCCATACGTGCACTCAGAAAATCACTCTGCTCAGCCTTCCATCCAGGAACTCACACCGACTTGCTCGTTGGTTTAGCAGGACGTCTAAGTGAGGTCCAAGCTGAGCAAGAGCACAATTCCTCCTTTACCCTGCTAGGCCCCCGGAAGAGGTAGAGCCAACTAGGCCTCACTCAGGACATCCCTCCTTCAGGGATCTTGCCACAGTTCGAAGCCTGCACAGTAGAAGATACTTAGCGAAGTTGCCAGGGTTTCGCCATGCTCTCCCTCGGCAGCTCCACTACTGCAGGGACTCATGTTTGCTGTGAACGAGGATAGGTGGCCCTGCTTCAAAAAGCAGTCTTTTCCCCTTTGGAAATGTGGATTCTTTGAGCCTCGGAGCTGTTTGCGAAACCCTAGGAAGGCCCAGCTTCTACTCACTGCAGGCACGCCCGGGCAGGAAACGAGTATGTTTCCCCAGAGAAACAGGCTGCTTGCAAGTGTCGAGAAGAGCTTCTCAGGTGCCCAGTGTGTTCCGTTTGTTTCCCTTCGCAGCTCCCGTACTGCAGGTACTTATGCTGGGTGCTAAAAAGAGTTGGTTGGCTCTGCCGACAAAAGCAGCCTTTTCCCTTTGGAAGCTTGGATTGTAGTGTCTCAGGGCCTGCTTGCCAAACCTTGAAGTTGCCCAGGTTATAGCCTCCGCAGGTACGCTTGCGTAGCAAACGAGCACTTTCTACCGATGAACAGGGTTCCTGTCACGCTGGAGGAGAGTTAATCCCGCAGACCTCGTTCCTCCTGGGAAAGCGCAAGGCCACCCTGAGCCTCAGGGTAGTGCCTAAGTTTCCAACGGGCAAGCTCTGCGTGCCTCGGTTTCCATGAGGTCTCCACCGTTGTTGTGCTTCAATGGAACGCGAGGATAGGTTTCAGGACTCCAAGCACTCTGACCTCCGCACCGTTTCCCATGCTACCACACGGATCCCCCCCACGTCTCCTCTCTGCCTGCTGAGCAACAAGCAGCCGTGTAGGCCCTTCAGAACACTTCTTGCATGCAGAGCCCAAGGCGGCACACTGCTCTCTGTCTTCCTTTGGAAACCTAGGTTGTCGCAGCTTACCCAGCTCACCAAGACAGTCTGAGCCGGTCTCATGAGCTGGGGAACGTGGACTCAGTGAGGACCAGGACCCTACCTGCACTCAGAAAATCACTCTGCTCAGCCTTCCATCCAGGAGCTCACACCGACTGGCTCGTTGGTTTAGCAGGACGTCTAAGTGAGGTCCAAGCTGAGCAAAGAACACACTTCCTCCTTTACCCTGCTAGGCCCACGGAAGAGGTAGAGCCAACTAGGCCTCGCTCAGGCCAGCCCTCCTTCAGGGATCTTGCCACACTTCGAAGCCTGCACAGTAAAAGATATTTAGCGAAGTTGCCAGGGTTTCGCCATTCTCCCTCGGCAGCTCCACTACTGCAGGGACTCATGTTTGCTGTGAACTAGGATAGGTGGCCCACTTCAAAAAGCAGTCTTTTCCCCTTTGGAAAGGTGGATTCTTGTAGCCTAGGAGTTGTTTGCGAAACCATAGGAAGGCCCAGCTTTTACTCACTGCAGGTACGCCCGGGGAGGAAACGAGTATGTTTCCCCAGAGAAACAGGCTGCTTGCAAGTGTCGAGGGGAGCTTCTCAGGTGCCCAGTGTGTCCGTTTGTTTCCCTTCGCAGCTCCCGTACTGCAGGTACTTATGCTGGGTGCTAACAAGGGTTGGTTGGCTCTGCCGACAAAAGCAGCCTTTTCCCTTTGGAAGCTTGGATTGTAGTGTCTCAGGGGCTGCTTGCCAAACCTTGAAGTTGCCCAGGTTATAGCCTCCGCAGGTACGCTTGCGTAGCAAACGAGCACTTTCACCCGATGAACAGCGTTCCTATCACGCTGCAGGAGAGTTAATCCTGCAGACCTCGTTCCTCCTGGGAAAGCGCAAGGCCACCCTGAGCCTCAGGGTAGTGCCTAAGTTTGCTCCGTGCAAGCTCTGCGTGCCTCGGTTTCCATGAGGTCTCCACCGTGGTTGTGCCTCAATGGAACGCGAGGATAGCTTTCAGGACTCCAAGCACTCTGGCCTCCGCACCGTTTCCCATGCTACCACACGGATTCCCCCCACGTCTCCTCTCTGCCTGCTGAGCAACAAGCAGCCGTGTAGGCCCTTCAGAACACTTCTTGCATGCAGAGACCAAGGCGGGACACTGCTCTCTGTCTTCCTTTGGAAACCTAGGTTGTCGGAGCTTACCCACCTCACGAAGACAGTCTGAGCCGGTTTCATGAGCTGGGGAACGTGGACTCAGTGAGGACCAGGGCCCTACCTGCACTCTGAAAATCACTCTGCTCAGCCTTCCATCCAGGAGCTCACACCGACTGGCTCGTTGGTTTAGCAGGACGTCTAAGTGAGGTCCAAGCTGAGCAAAGAGCACTCTTCCTCCTTTACCCTGCTAGGCCCACGGAAGAGGTAGAGCCAACTAGGCCTCGCTCAGACCAGGCCTCCTTCAGGGATCTTGCCACACTTCGAAGCCTGCACAGTAAAAGATACTTAGCGAAGTTGCCAGGGTTTCGCCATGCTCTCCCTCGGCAGCTCCACTACTGCAGGGACTCATGTTTGCTGTGAACGAGGATAGGTGTCCCTGCTTCCAAAAGCAGTCTTTTCCCCTTTGGAAATGTGGATTCTTGTAGCCTAGGAGCTGTTTGCGAAACCCTAGGAAGGCCCAGCTTCTACTCACTGCAGGCACGCCCGGGGAGGAAACGAGTATGTTTCCCCAGAGAAACAGGCTGCTTGCAAGTGTCGAGGGGAGCTTCTCAGGTGCCCAGTGTGTCCCGTTTGTTTCCCTTCGCAGCTCCCGTACTGCAGGTACTTATGCTGGGTGCTAACAAGGGTTGGTTGGCTCTGCCGACAAAAGCAGCCTTTTCCCTTTGGAAGCTTGGATTGTAGTGTCTCAGGGGCTGCTTGCCAAAACTTGAAGTTGACCAGGTTATAGCCTCCGCAGGTACGCTTGCGTAGCAAACGAGCACTTTCACCCGATGAACAGGGTTCCTGTCACGCTGGAGGAGAGTTAATCCCGCAGACCTCGTTCCTCCTGGGAAAGCGCAAGGCCACCCTGAGCCTCAGGGTAGTGCCTAAGTTTCCAACGGGCAAGCTCTGCGTGCCTCGGTTTCCATGAGGTCTCCACCGTTGTTGTGCTTCAATGGAACGCGAGGATAGGTTTCAGGACTCCAAGCACTCTGACCTCCGCACCGTTTCCCATGCTACCACACGGATCCCCCCCACGTCTCCTCTCTGCCTGCTGAGCAACAAGCAGCCGTGTAGGCCCTTCAGAACACTTCTTGCATGCAGAGCCCAAGGCGGCACACTGCTCTCTGTCTTCCTTTGGAAACCTAGGTTGTCGCAGCTTACCCAGCTCACCAAGACAGTCTGAGCCGGTCTCATGAGCTGGGGAACGTGGACTCAGTGAGGACCAGGACCCTACCTGCACTCAGAAAATCACTCTGCTCAGCCTTCCATCCAGGAGCTCACACCGACTGGCTCGTTGGTTTAGCAGGACGTCTAAGTGAGGTCCAAGCTGAGCAAAGAACACACTTCCTCCTTTACCCTGCTAGGCCCACGGAAGAGGTAGAGCCAACTAGGCCTCGCTCAGGCCAGCCCTCCTTCAGGGATCTTGCCACACTTCGAAGCCTGCACAGTAAAAGATATTTAGCGAAGTTGCCAGGGTTTCGCCATTCTCCCTCGGCAGCTCCACTACTGCAGGGACTCATGTTTGCTGTGAACTAGGATAGGTGGCCCACTTCAAAAAGCAGTCTTTTCCCCTTTGGAAAGGTGGATTCTTGTAGCCTAGGAGCTGTTTGCGAAACCATAGGAAGGCCCAGCTTTTACTCACTGCAGGCACGCCCGGGGAGGAAACGAGTATGTTTCCCCAGAGAAACAGGCTGCTTGCAAGTGTCGAGGGGAGCTTCTCAGGTGCCCAGTGTGTCCCGTTTGTTTCCCTTCGCAGCTCCCGTACTGCAGGTACTTATGCTGGGTGCTAACAAGGGTTGGTTGGCTCTGCCGACAAAAGCAGCCTTTTCCCTTTGGAAGCTTGGATTGTAGTGTCTCAGGGGCTGCTTGCCAAAACTTGAAGTTGCCCAGGTTATAGCCTCCGCAGGTACGCTTGCGTAGCAAACGAGCACTTTCACCCGATGAACAGCGTTCCTATCACGCTGCAGGAGAGTTAATCCTGCAGACCTCGTTCCTCCTGGGAAAGCGCAAGGCCACCATGAGCCCCAGGGTAGTGCCTGAGTTTACTCCGGGCAAGCTCTGCGTGCCTCGGTTTCCATGAGGTCTCCACCTTTGTTGTGCCTCAATGGAACGCGAGGATAGCTGTCAGAAATCCAAGCACTCTGGCCTCCGCACCGTTTCCCATGCTACAACACGGATCCCCCCCACGTCTCCTCTCTGCCTGCTGAGCAACAAGCAGCCGTGTAGGCCCTTCAGAACACTTCTTGCATGCAGAGCCCAAGGCGGCACACTGCTCTCTGTCTTCCTTTGGAAACCTAGGTTGTTGCAGCTTGCCCCAGCTACGAAGACAGTCTGAGCCGGTCTCATGTGCTGAGGAACGTGAACTCAATGAGGAGCAGGGCCATACGTGCACTCAGAAAATCACTCTGCTCAGCCTTCCATCCAGGAACTCACACCGACTGGCTCGTTGGTTTAGCAGGACGTCTAAGTGAGGTCCAAGCTGAGCAAGAGCACAATTCCTCCTTTACCCTGCTAGGCCCACGGAAGAGGTAGAGCCAACTAGGCCTCGCTCAGGCCATCCCTCCTTCAGGGATTTTGCCACACTTCGAAGCCTGCACAGTAAAAGATACTTAGCGAAGTTGCCAGGGTTTCGCCATGCTCTCCCTCGGCAGCTCCACTACTGCAGGGACTCATGTTTGCTGTGAACGAGGATAGGTGGCCCTGCTTCAAAAAGCAGTCTTTTCCCCTTTGGAAATGTGGATTCTTTGAGCCTCGGAGCTGTTTGCGAAACCCTAGGAAGGCCCAGCTTCTACTCACTGCAGGCACGCCCGGGCAGGAAACGAGTATGTTTCCCCAGAGAAACAGGCTGCTTGCAAGTGTCGAGAAGAGCTTCTCAGGTGCCCAGTGTGTCCCGTTTGTTTCCCTTCGCAGCTCCCGTACTGCAGGTACTTATGCTGGGTGCTAACAAGGGTTGGTTGGCTCTGCCGA
This sequence comes from Balaenoptera borealis, assembly GCF_965194805.1. Classification (NCBI taxonomy): domain Eukaryota; kingdom Metazoa; phylum Chordata; class Mammalia; order Artiodactyla; family Balaenopteridae; genus Balaenoptera; species Balaenoptera borealis. The sequence goes on from NC_138870.1 coordinate 29,796,122, forward strand.
CAAAAGCAGCCTTTTCCCTTTGGAAGCTTGGATTGTAGTGTCTCAGGGGCTGCTTGCCAAAACTTGAAGTTGACCAGGTTATAGCCTCCGCAGGTACGCTTGCGTAGCAAACGAGCACTTTCACCCGATGAACAGCGTTCCTATCACGCTGGAGGAGAGTTAATCCTGCAGACCTCGTTCCTCCTGGGAAAGCGCAAGGCCACCGTGAGCCTCAGGGTAGTGCCTGAGTTTACTCCGGGCAAGCTCTGCGTGCCTCGGTTTCCATGAGGTCTCCACCTTTGTTGTGCCTCAATGGAACGCGCGGATAGCTCTCAGGAATCCAAGCACTCTGGCCTCCGCACCGTTTCCCATGCTACAACACGGATCCCCCCCACGTCTCCTCTCTGCCTGCTGAGCAACAAGCAGCCGTGTAGGCCCTTCAGAACCCTTCTTGCATGCAGAGCCCAAGGCGGCACACTGCTCTCTGTCTTCCTTTGGAAACCTAGGTTGTTGCAGCTTGCCCCAGCTACGAAGACAGTCTGAGCCGGTCTCATGTGCTGAGGAACGTGAACTCAATGAGGAGCAGGGCCATACGTGCACTCAGAAAATCACTCTGCTCAGCCTTCCATCCAGGAACTCACACCGACTTGCTCGTTGGTTTAGCAGGACGTCTAAGTGAGGTCCAAGCTGAGCAAGAGCACAATTCCTCCTTTACCCTGCTAGGCCCACGGAAGAGGTAGAGCCAACTAGGCCTCGCTCAGGCCATCCCTCCTTCAGGGATCTTGCCACACTTCGAAGCCTGCACAGTAAAAGATACTTAGCGAAGTTGCCAGGGTTTCGCCATGCTCTCCCTCGGCAGCTCCACTACTGCAGGGACTCATGTTTGCTGTGAACGAGGATAGGTGGCCCTGCTTCAAAAAGCAGTCTTTTCCCCTTTGGAAATGTGGATTCTTTGAGCCTCGGAGCTGTTTGCGAAACCCTAGGAAGGCCCAGCTTCTACTCACTGCAGGCACGCCCGGGCAGGAAACGAGTATGTTTCCCCAGAGAAACAGGCTGCTTGCAAGTGTCGAGAAGAGCTTCTCAGGTGCCCAGTGTGTCCCGTTTGTTTCCCTTCGCAGCTCCCGTACTGCAGGTACTTATGCTGGGTGCTAACAAGGGTTGGTTGGCTCTGCCGACAAAAGCAGCCTTTTCCCTTTGGAAGCTTGGATTGTAGTGTCTCAGGGGCTGCTTGCCAAAACTTGAAGTTGACCAGGTTATAGCCTCCGCAGGTATGCTTGCGTAGTAAACGAGCACTTTCACCCGATGAACAGCGTTCCTATCACGCTGGAGGAGAGTTAATCCTGCAGACCTCGTTCCTCCTGGGAAAGCGCAAGGCCACCGTGAGCCTCAGGGTAGTGCCTGAGTTTACTCCGGGCAAGCTCTGCGTGCCTCGGTTTCCATGAGGTCTCCACCTTTGTTGTGCCTCAATGGAACGCGCGGATAGCTGTCAGAAATCCAAGCACTCTGGCCTCCGCACCGTTTCCCATGCTACAACACGGATCCCCCCCACGTCTCCTCTCTGCCTGCTGAGCAACAAGCAGCCGTGTAGGCCCTTCAGAACCCTTCTTGCATGCAGAGCCCAAGGCGGCACACTGGTCTCTGTCTTCCTTTGAAAACCTAGGTTGTTGCAGCTTGCCCCAGCTACGAAGACAGTCTGAGCCGGTCTCATGTGCTGAGGAACGTGAACTCAATGAGGAGCAGGGCCATACGTGCACTCAGAAAATCACTCTGCTCAGCCTTCCATCCAGGAACTCACACCGACTGGCTCGTTGGTTTAGCAGGACGTCTAAGTGAGGTCCAAGCTGAGCAAGAGCACAATTCCTCCTTTACCCTGCTAGGCCCCCGGAAGAGGTAGAGCCAACTAGGCCTCGCTCAGGCCATCCCTCCTTCAGGGATCTTGCCACACTTCGAAGCCTGCACAGTAAAAGATACTTAGCGAAGTTGCCAGGGTTTCGCCATGCTCTCCCTCGGCAGCTCCACTACTGCAGGGACTCATGTTTGCTGTGAACGAGGATAGGTGGCCCTGCTTCAAAAAGCAGTCTTTTCCCCTTTGGAAATGTGGATTCTTTGAGCCTCGGAGCTGTTTGCGAAACCCTAGGAAGGCCCAGCTTCTACTCACTGCAGGCACGCCCGGGCAGGAAACGAGTATGTTTCCCCAGAGAAACAGGCTGCTTGCAAGTGTCGAGAAGAGCTTCTCAGGTGCCCAGTGTGTCCCGTTTGTTTCCCTTCGCAGCTCCCGTACTGCAGGTACTTATGCTGGGTGCTAAAAAGAGTTGGTTGGCTCTGCCGACAAAAGCAGCCTTTTCCCTTTGGAAGCTTGGATTGTAGTGTCTCAGGGGCTGCTTGCCAAACCTTGAAGTTGCCCAGGTTATAGCCTCCGCAGGTACGCTTGCGTAGCAAACGAGCACTTTCTACCGATGAACAGGGTTCCTGTCACGCTGGAGGAGAGTTAATCCCGCAGACCTCGTTCCTCCTGGGAAAGCGCAAGGCCACCCTGAGCCTCAGGGTAGTGCCTAAGTTTCCAACGGGCAAGCTCTGCGTGCCTCGGTTTCCATGAGGTCTCCACCGTTGTTGTGCTTCAATGGAACGCGAGGATAGCTTTCAGGACTCCAAGCACTCTGACCTCCGCACCGTTTCCCATGCTACCACACGGATCCCCCCCACGTCTCCTCTCTGCCTGCTGAGCAACAAGCAGCCGTGTAGGCCCTTCAGAACACTTCTTGCATGCAGAGACCAAGGCGGGACACTGCTCTCTGTCTTCCTTTGCAAACCTAGGTTGTCGGAGCTTACCCACCTCACGAAGACAGTCTGAGCCGGTTTCATGAGCTGGGGAACGTGGACTCAGTGAGGACCAGGGCCCTACCTGCACTCTGAAAATCACTCTGCTCAGCCTTCCATCCAGGAGCTCACACCGACTGGCTCGTTGGTTTAGCAGGACGTCTAAGTGAGGTCCAAGCTGAGCAAAGAGCACTCTTCCTCCTTTACCCTGCTAGGCCCACGGAAGAGGTAGAGCCAACTAGGCCTCGCTCAGACCAGGACTCCTTCAGGGATCTTGCCACCCTTCGAAGCCTGCACAGTAAAAGATACTTAGCGAAGTTGCCAGGGTTTCGCCATGCTCTCCCTCGGCAGCTCCACTACTGCAGGTACTCATGTTTGCTTTGAACGAGGATAGGTGGCCCTGCTTCAAAAAGCAGTCTTTTCCCCTTTGGAAATGTGGATTCTTTGAGCCTCGGGGCTGTTTGCGAAACCCTAGGAAGGCCCAGCTTCTACTCACTGCAGGCACGCCCGGGCAGGAAACGAGTATGTTTCCCCAGAACAACAGGCTGCTTGCAAGTGTCGAGAAGAGCTTCTCAGGTGCCCAGTGTGTCCCGTTTGTTTCCCTTCGCAGCTCCCGTACTGCAGGTACTTATGCTGGGTGCTAACAAGGGTTCGTTGGCTCTGCCGACAAAAGCAGCCTTTTCCCTTTGGAAGCTTGGATTGTAGTGTCTCAGGGGCTGCTTGCCAAACCTTGAAGTTGACCAGGTTATAGCCTCCGCAGGTACGCTTGCGTAGCAAACGAGCACTTTCACCCGATGAACAGCGTTCCTATCACGCTGCAGGAGAGTTAATCCTGCAGACCTCGTTCCTCCTGGGAAAGCGCAAGGCCACCCTGAGCCTCAGGGTAGTGCCTAAGTTTGCTCCGTGCAAGCTCTGCGTGCCTCGGTTTCCATGAGGTCTCCACCGTGGTTGTGCCTCAATGGAACGCGAGGATAGCTTTCAGGACTCCAAGCACTCTGGCCTCCGCACCGTTTCCCATGCTACCACACGGATTCCCCCCACGTCTCCTCTCTGCCTGCTGAGCAACAAGCAGCCGTGTAGGCCCTTCAGAACACTTCTTGCATGCAGAGACCAAGGCGGGACACTGCTCTCTGTCTTCCTTTGGAAACCTAGGTTGTCGGAGCTTACCCACCTCACGAAGACAGTCTGAGCCGGTTTCATGAGCTGGGGAACGTGGACTCAGTGAGGACCAGGGCCCTACCTGCACTCTGAAAATCACTCTGCTCAGCCTTCCATCCAGGAGCTCACACCGACTGGCTCGTTGGTTTAGCAGGACGTCTAAGTGAGGTCCAAGCTGAGCAAGAGCACAATTCCTCCTTTACCCTGCTAGGCCCACGGAAGAGGTAGAGCCAACTAGGCCTCGCTCAGGCCATCCCTCCTTCAGGGATTTTGCCACACTTCGAAGCCTGCACAGTAAAAGATACTTAGCGAAGTTGCCAGGGTTTCGCCATGCTCTCCCTCGGCAGCTCCACTACTGCAGGGACTCATGTTTGCTGTGAACGAGGATAGGTGGCCCTGCTTCAAAAAGCAGTCTTTTCCCCTTTGGAAATGTGGATTCTTTGAGCCTCGGAGCTGTTTGCGAAACCCTAGGAAGGCCCAGCTTCTACTCACTGCAGGCACGCCCGGGCAGGAAACGAGTATGTTTCCCCAGAGAAACAGGCTGCTTGCAAGTGTCGAGAAGAGCTTCTCAGGTGCCCAGTGTGTCCCGTTTGTTTCCCTTCGCAGCTCCCGTACTGCAGGTACTTATGCTGGGTGCTAACAAGGGTTGGTTGGCTCTGCCGACAAAAGCAGCCTTTTCCCTTTGGAAGCTTGGATTGTAGTGTCTCAGGGGCTGCTTGCCAAAACTTGAAGTTGACCAGGTTATAGCCTCCGCAGGTACGCTTGCGTAGCAAACGAGCACTTTCACCCGATGAACAGCGTTCCTATCACGCTGGAGGAGAGTTAATCCTGCAGACCTCGTTCCTCCTGGGAAAGCGCAAGGCCACCGTGAGCCTCAGGGTAGTGCCTGAGTTTACTCCGGGCAAGCTCTGCGTGCCTCGGTTTCCATGAGGTCTCCACCTTTGTTGTGCCTCAATGGAACGCGCGGATAGCTCTCAGGAATCCAAGCACTCTGGCCTCCGCACCGTTTCCCATGCTACAACACGGATCCCCCCCACGTCTCCTCTCTGCCTGCTGAGCAACAAGCAGCCGTGTAGGCCCTTCAGAACCCTTCTTGCATGCAGAGCCCAAGGCGGCACACTGCTCTCTGTCTTCCTTTGGAAACCTAGGTTGTTGCAGCTTGCCCCAGCTACGAAGACAGTCTGAGCCGGTCTCAGGTGCTGAGGAACGTGAACTCAATGAGGAGCAGGGCCATACGTGCACTCAGAAAATCACTCTGCTCAGCCTTCCATCCAGGAACTCACACCGACTTGCTCGTTGGTTTAGCAGGACGTCTAAGTGAGGTCCAAGCTGAGCAAGAGCACAATTCCTCCTTTACCCTGCTAGGCCCACGGAAGAGGTAGAGCCAACTAGGCCTCGCTCAGGCCATCCCTCCTTCAGGGATCTTGCCACACTTCGAAGCCTGCACAGTAAAAGATACTTAGCGAAGTTGCCAGGGTTTCGCCATGCTCTCCCTCGGCAGCTCCACTACTGCAGGGACTCATGTTTGCTGTGAACGAGGATAGGTGGCCCTGCTTCAAAAAGCAGTCTTTTCCCCTTTGGAAATGTGGATTCTTTGAGCCTCGGAGCTGTTTGCGAAACCCTAGGAAGGCCCAGCTTCTACTCACTGCAGGCACGCCCGGGCAGGAAACGAGTATGTTTCCCCAGAGAAACAGGCTGCTTGCAAGTGTCGAGAAGAGCTTCTCAGGTGCCCAGTGTGTCCCGTTTGTTTCCCTTCGCAGCTCCCGTACTGCAGGTACTTATGCTGGGTGCTAACAAGGGTTGGTTGGCTCTGCCGACAAAAGCAGCCTTTTCCGTTTGGAAGCTTGGATTGTAGTGTCTCAGGGGCTGCTTGCCAAAACTTGAAGTTGACCAGGTTATAGCCTCCGCAGGTATGCTTGCGTAGTAAACGAGCACTTTCACCCGATGAACAGCGTTCCTATCACGCTGGAGGAGAGTTAATCCTGCAGACCTCGTTCCTCCTGGGAAAGCGCAAGGCCACCGTGAGCCTCAGGGTAGTGCCTGAGTTTACTCCGGGCAAGCTCTGCGTGCCTCGGTTTCCATGAGGTCTCCACCTTTGTTGTGCCTCAATGGAACGCGCGGATAGCTGTCAGAAATCCAAGCACTCTGGCCTCCGCACCGTTTCCCATGCTACAACACGGATCCCCCCCACGTCTCCTCTCTGCCTGCTGAGCAACAAGCAGCCGTGTAGGCCCTTCAGAACCCTTCTTGCATGCAGAGCCCAAGGCGGCACACTGGTCTCTGTCTTCCTTTGAAAACCTAGGTTGTTGCAGCTTGCCCCAGCTACGAAGACAGTCTGAGCCGGTCTCATGTGCTGAGGAACGTGAACTCAATGAGGAGCAGGGCCATACGTGCACTCAGAAAATCACTCTGCTCAGCCTTCCATCCAGGAACTCACACCGACTGGCTCGTTGGTTTAGCAGGACGTCTAAGTGAGGTCCAAGCTGAGCAAGAGCACAATTCCTCCTTTACCCTGCTAGGCCCCCGGAAGAGGTAGAGCCAACTAGGCCTCGCTCAGGCCATCCCTCCTTCAGGGATCTTGCCACACTTCGAAGCCTGCACAGTAAAAGATACTTAGCGAAGTTGCCAGGGTTTCGCCATGCTCTCCCTCGGCAGCTCCACTACTGCAGGGACTCATGTTTGCTGTGAACGAGGATAGGTGGCCCTGCTTCAAAAAGCAGTCTTTTCCCCTTTGGAAATGTGGATTCTTTGAGCCTCGGAGCTGTTTGCGAAACCCTAGGAAGGCCCAGCTTCTACTCACTGCAGGCACGCCCGGGCAGGAAACGAGTATGTTTCCCCAGAGAAACAGGCTGCTTGCAAGTGTCGAGAAGAGCTTCTCAGGTGCCCAGTGTGTCCCGTTTGTTTCCCTTCGCAGCTCCCGTACTGCAGGTACTTATGCTGGGTGCTAAAAAGAGTTGGTTGGCTCTGCCGACAAAAGCAGCCTTTTCCCTTTGGAAGCTTGGATTGTAGTGTCTCAGGGGCTGCTTGCCAAACCTTGAAGTTGCCCAGGTTATAGCCTCCGCAGGTACGCTTGCGTAGCAAACGAGCACTTTCTACCGATGAACAGGGTTCCTGTCACGCTGGAGGAGAGTTAATCCCGCAGACCTCGTTCCTCCTGGGAAAGCGCAAGGCCACCCTGAGCCTCAGGGTAGTGCCTAAGTTTCCAACGGGCAAGCTCTGCGTGCCTCGGTTTCCATGAGGTCTCCACCGTTGTTGTGCTTCAATGGAACGCGAGGATAGCTTTCAGGACTCCAAGCACTCTGACCTCCGCACCGTTTCCCATGCTACCACACGGATCCCCCCCACGTCTCCTCTCTGCCTGCTGAGCAACAAGCAGCCGTGTAGGCCCTTCAGAACACTTCTTGCATGCAGAGACCAAGGCGGGACACTGCTCTCTGTCTTCCTTTGCAAACCTAGGTTGTCGGAGCTTACCCACCTCACGAAGACAGTCTGAGCCGGTTTCATGAGCTGGGGAACGTGGACTCAGTGAGGACCAGGGCCCTACCTGCACTCTGAAAATCACTCTGCTCAGCCTTCCATCCAGGAGCTCACACCGACTGGCTCGTTGGTTTAGCAGGACGTCTAAGTGAGGTCCAAGCTGAGCAAAGAGCACTCTTCCTCCTTTACCCTGCTAGGCCCACGGAAGAGGTAGAGCCAACTAGGCCTCGCTCAGACCAGGACTCCTTCAGGGATCTTGCCACCCTTCGAAGCCTGCACAGTAAAAGATACTTAGCGAAGTTGCCAGGGTTTCGCCATGCTCTCCCTCGGCAGCTCCACTACTGCAGGTACTCATGTTTGCTTTGAACGAGGATAGGTGGCCCTGCTTCAAAAAGCAGTCTTTTCCCCTTTGGAAATGTGGATTCTTTGAGCCTCGGAGCTGTTTGCGAAACCCTAGGAAGGCCCAGCTTCTACTCACTGCAGGCACGCCCGGGCAGGAAACGAGTATGTTTCCCCAGAACAACAGGCTGCTTGCAAGTGTCGAGAAGAGCTTCTCAGGTGCCCAGTGTGTCCCGTTTGTTTCCCTTCGCAGCTCCCGTACTGCAGGTACTTATGCTGGGTGCTAACAAGGGTTCGTTGGCTCTGCCGACAAAAGCAGCCTTTTCCCTTTGGAAGCTTGGATTGTAGTGTCTCAGGGGCTGCTTGCCAAACCTTGAAGTTGACCAGGTTATAGCCTCCGCAGGTACGCTTGCGTAGCAAACGAGCACTTTCACCCGATGAACAGCGTTCCTATCACGCTGCAGGAGAGTTAATCCTGCAGACCTCGTTCCTCCTGGGAAAGCGCAAGGCCACCCTGAGCCTCAGGGTAGTGCCTAAGTTTGCTCCGTGCAAGCTCTGCGTGCCTCGGTTTCCATGAGGTCTCCACCGTGGTTGTGCCTCAATGGAACGCGAGGATAGCTTTCAGGACTCCAAGCACTCTGGCCTCCGCACCGTTTCCCATGCTACCACACGGATTCCCCCCACGTCTCCTCTCTGCCTGCTGAGCAACAAGCAGCCGTGTAGGCCCTTCAGAACACTTCTTGCATGCAGAGACCAAGGCGGGACACTGCTCTCTGTCTTCCTTTGGAAACCTAGGTTGTCGGAGCTTACCCACCTCACGAAGACAGTCTGAGCCGGTTTCATGAGCTGGGGAACGTGGACTCAGTGAGGACCAGGGCCCTACCTGCACTCTGAAAATCACTCTGCTCAGCCTTCCATCCAGGAGCTCACACCGACTGGCTCGTTGGTTTAGCAGGACGTCTAAGTGAGGTCCAAGCTGAGCAAGAGCACAATTCCTCCTTTACCCTGCTAGGCCCACGGAAGAGGTAGAGCCAACTAGGCCTCGCTCAGGCCATCCCTCCTTCAGGGATTTTGCCACACTTCGAAGCCTGCACAGTAAAAGATACTTAGCGAAGTTGCCAGGGTTTCGCCATGCTCTCCCTCGGCAGCTCCACTACTGCAGGGACTCATGTTTGCTGTGAACGAGGATAGGTGGCCCTGCTTCAAAAAGCAGTCTTTTCCCCTTTGGAAATGTGGATTCTTTGAGCCTCGGAGCTGTTTGCGAAACCCTAGGAAGGCCCAGCTTCTACTCACTGCAGGCACGCCCGGGCAGGAAACGAGTATGTTTCCCCAGAGAAACAGGCTGCTTGCAAGTGTCGAGAAGAGCTTCTCAGGTGCCCAGTGTGTCCCGTTTGTTTCCCTTCGCAGCTCCCGTACTGCAGGTACTTATGCTGGGTGCTAACAAGGGTTGGTTGGCTCTGCCGACAAAAGCAGCCTTTTCCCTTTGGAAGCTTGGATTGTAGTGTCTCAGGGCCTGCTTGCCAAACCTTGAAGTTGCCCAGGTTATAGCCTCCGCAGGTACGCTTGCGTAGCAAACAAGCACTTTCTACCGATGAACAGGGTTCCTGTCACGCTGGAGGAGAGTTAATCCCGCAGACCTCGTTCCTCCTGGGAAAGCGCAAGGCCACCCTGAGCCTCAGGGTAGTGCCTAAGTTTCCAACGGGCAAGCTCTGCGTGCCTCGGTTTCCATGAGGTCTCCACCTTTGTTGTGCCTCAATGGAACGCGAGGATACCTTTCAGGACTCCAAGCACTCTGGCCTCGGCACCGTTTCCCATGCTACGACACGGATCCCCCCCCACGTCTCCTCTCTGCCTGCTGAGCAACAAGCAGCCGGGTAGGCCCTTCAGAACCCTTCTTGCATGCAGAGCCCAAGGCGGCACACTGCTCTCTGTCTTCCTTTGGAAACCTAGGTTGTTGCAGCTTGCCCCAGCTACGAAGACAGTCTGAGCCGGTCTCATGTGCTGAGGAACGTGAACTCAGTGAGGACCAGGGCCATACGTGCACTCAGAAAATCACTCTGCTCAGCCTTCCATCCACTAACTCACACCGACTGGCTCGTTGGTTTAGCAGGACGTCTAAGTGAGGTCCAAGCTGAGCAAGAGCACAATTCCTCCTTTACCCTGCTAGGCCCCCGGAAGAGGTAGTGCCAACTAGGCCTCGCTCAGGCCATCCCTCCTTCAGGGATCTTGCCACAGTTCGAAGCCTGCACAGTAAAAGATACTTAGCGAAGTTGCCAGGGTTTCGCCATGCTCTCCCTCGGGAGCTCCACTACTGCAGGGACTCATGTTTGCTGTGAACGAGGATAGGTGGCCCTGCTTCAAAAAGCAGTCTTTTCCCCTTTGGAAATGTGGATTCTTTGAGCCTCGGAGCTGTTTGCGAAACCCTAGGAAGTCCCAGCTTCTACTCACTGCAGGCACGCCCGGGCAGGAAACGAGTATGTTTCCCCAGAGAAACAGGCTGCTTGCAAGTGTCGAGAAGAGCTTCTCAGGTGCCCAGTGTGTCCCGTTTGTTTCCCTTCGCAGCTCCCGTACTGCAGGTACTTATGCTGGGTGCTAAAAAGAGTTGGTTGGCTCTGCCGACAAAAGCAGCCTTTTCCCTTTGGAAGCTTGGATTGTAGTGTCTCAGGGCCTGCTTGCCAAACCTTGAAGTTGCCCAGGTTATAGCCTCCGCAGGTACGCTTGCGTAGCAAACGAGCACTTTCTACCGATGAACAGGGTTCCTGTCACGCTGGAGGAGAGTTAATCCCGCAGACCTCGTTCCTCCTGGGAAAGAGCAAGGCCACCCTGAGCCTCAGGGTAGTGCCTAAGTTTGCTCCGTGCAAGCTCTGCGTGCCTCGGTTTCCATGAGGTCTCCACCGTGGTTGTGCCTCAATGGAACGCGAGGATAGCTTTCAGGACTCCAAGCACTCTGGCCTCCGCACCGTTTCCCATGCTACCACACGGATTCCCCCCACGTCTCCTCTCTGCCTGCTGAGCAACAAGCAGCCGTGTAGGCCCTTCAGAACACTTCTTGCATGTAGAGACCAAGGCGGGACACTGCTCTCTGTCTTCCTTTGGAAACCTAGGTTGTCGGAGCTTACCCACCTCACGAAGACAGTCTGAGCCGGTTTCATGAGCTGGGGAACGTGGACTCAGTGAGGACCAGGGCCCTACCTGCACTCTGAAAATCACTCTGCTCAGCCTTCCATCCAGGAGCTCACACCGACTGGCTCGTTGGTTTAGCAGGACGTCTAAGTGAGGTCCAAGCTGAGCAAAGAGCACTCTTCCTCCTTTACCCTGCTAGGCCCACGGAAGAGGTAGAGCCAACTAGGCCTCGCTCAGACCAGGCCTCCTTCAGGGATCTTGCCACACTTCGAAGCCTGCACAGTAAAAGATACTTAGCGAAGTTGCCAGGGTTTCGCCATGCTCTCCCTCGGCAGCTCCACTACTGCAGGGACTCATGTTTGCTTTGAACTAGTATAGGTGTCCCTGCTTCCAAAAGCAGTCTTTTCCCCTTTGGAAATGTGGATTCTTGTAGCCTAGGAGCTGTTTGCGAAACCCTAGGAAGGCCCAGCTTCTACTCACTGCAGGCACGCCCGGGGAGGAAACGAGTATGTTTCCCCAGAGAAACAGGCTGCTTGCAAGTGTCGAGGGGAGCTTCTCAGGTGCCCAGTGTGTCCCGTTTGTTTCCCTTCGCAGCTCCCGTACTGCAGGTACTTATGCTGGGTGCTAACAAGGGTTGGTTGGCTCTGCCGACAAAAGCAGCCTTTTCCCTTTGGAAGCTTGGATTGTAGTGTCTCAGGGGCTGCTTGCCAAAACTCGAAGTTGACCAGGTTATAGCCTCCGCAGGTACGCTTGCGTAGCAAACGAGTACTTTCACCCGATGAACAGCGTTCCTATCACGCTGGAGGAGAGTTAATCCTGCAGACCTCGTTCCTCCTGGGAAAGCGCAAGGCCACCGTGAGCCTCAGGGTAGTGCCTGAGTTTACTCCGGGCAAGCTCTGCGTGCCTCGGTTTCCATGAGGTCTCCACCGTGGTTGTGCCTCAATGGAACGCGAGGATAGCTCTCAGGAATCCAAGCACTCTGGCCTCCGCACCGTTTCCCATGCTACAACACGGATCCCCCCCACGTCTCCTCTCTGCCTGCTGAGCAACAAGCAGCCGTGTAGGCTCTTCAGAACCCTTCTTGCATGCAGAGCCCAAGGCGGCACACTGCTCTCTGTCTTCCTTTGGAAACCTAGGTTGTTGCAGCTTGCCCCAGCTACGAAGACAGTCTGAGCCGGTCTCATGTGCTGAGGAACGTGAACTCAATGAGGAGCAGGGCCATACGTGCACTCAGAAAATCACTCTGCTCAGCCTTCCATCCAGGAACTCACACCGACTGGCTCGTTGGTTTAGCAGGACGTCTAAGTGAGGTCCAAGCTGAGCAAGAGCACAATTCCTCCTTTACCCTGCTAGGCCCCCGGAAGAGGTAGAGCCAACTAGGCCTCGCTCAGGCCATCCCTCCTTCAGGGATCTTGCCACAGTTCGAAGCCTGCACTGTAAAAGATACTTAGCGAAGTTGCCAGGGTTTCGCCATTCTCCCTCGGCAGCTCCACTACTGCAGGGACTCATGTTTGCTGTGAACTAGGATAGGTGGCCCACTTCAAAAAGCAGTCTTTTCCCCTTTGGAAAGGTGGATTCTTGTAGCCTAGGAGCTGTTTGCGAAACCATAGGAAGGCCCAGCTTTTACTCACTGCAGGCACGCCCGGGGAGGAAACGAGTATGTTTCCCCAGAGAAACAGGCTGCTTGCAAGTGTCGAGGGGAGCTTCTCAGGTGCCCAGTGTGTCCGTTTGTTTCCCTTCGCAGCTCCCGTACTGCAGGTACTTATGCTGGGTGCTAACAAGGGTTCGTTGGCTCTGCCGACAAAAGCAGCCTTTTCCCTTTGGAAGCTTGGATTGTAGTGTCTCAGGGGCTGCTTGCCAAACCTTGAAGTTGACCAGGTTATAGCCTCCGCAGGTACGCTTGCGTAGCAAACGAGCACTTTCACCCGATGAACAGCGTTCCTATCACGCTGCAGGAGAGTTAATCCTGCAGACCTCGTTCCTCCTGGGAAAGCGCAAGGCCACCCTGAGCCTCAGGGTAGTGCCTAAGTTTGCTCCGTGCAAGCTCTGTGTGCCTCGGTTTCCATGAGGTCTCCACCGTGGTTGTGCCTCAATGGAACGCGAGGATAGCTTTCAGGACTCCAAGCACTCTGGCCTCCACACCGTTTCCCATGCTACCACACGGATTCCCCCCACGTCTCCTCTCTGCCTGCGGAGCAACAAGCAGCCGTGTAGGCCCTTCAGAACACTTCTTGCATGCAGAGACCAAGGCGGGACACTGCTCTCTGTCTTCCTTTGGAAACCTAGGTTGTCGGAGCTTACCCACCTCACGAAGACAGTCTGAGCCGGTTTCATGAGCTGGGGAACGTGGACTCAGTGAGGACCAGGGCCCTACCTGCACTCTGAAAATCACTCTGCTCAGCCTTCCATCCAGGAACTCACACCGACTGGCTCGTTGGTTTAGCAGGACGTCTAAGTGAGGTCCAAGCTGAGCAAGAGCACAATTCCTCCTTTACCCTGCTAGGCCCCCGGAAGTGGTTGAGCCAACTAGGCCTCGCTCAGGCCATCCCTCCTTCAGGGATTTTGCCACACTTCGAAGCCTGTACAGTAGAAGATACTTAGCGAAGTTGCCAGGGTTTCGCCATGCTCTCCCTCGGCAGCTCCACTACTGCAGGGACTCATGTTTGCTGTGAACGAGGATAGGTGGCCCTGCTTCAAAAAGCAGTCTTTTCCCCTTTGGAAACGTGGATTCTTGTAGCCTAGGAGCTGTTTGCGAAACCATAGGAAGGCCCAGCTTTTACTCACTGCAGGCACGCCCGGGGAGGAAACGAGTATGTTTCCCCAGAGAAACAGGCTGCTTGCAAGTGTCGAGGGGAGCTTCTCAGGTGCCCAGTGTGTCCCGTTTGTTTCCCTTCGCAGCTCCCGTACTGCAGGTACTTATGCTGGGTGCTAACAAGGGTTCGTTGGCTCTGCCGACAAAAGCAGCCTTTTCCCTTTGGAAGCTTGGATTGTAGTGTCTCAGGGGCTGCTTGCCAAACCTTGAAGTTGACCAGGTTATAGCCTCCGCAGGTACGCTTGCGTAGCAAACGAGCACTTTCACCCGATGAACAGCGTTCCTATCACGCTGCAGGAGAGTTAATCCTGCAGACCTCGTTCCTCCTGGGAAAGCGCAAGGCCACCCTGAGCCTCAGGGTAGTGCCTAAGTTTGCTCCGTGCAAGCTCTGCGTGCCTCGGTTTCCATGAGGTCTCCACCGTGGTTGTGCCTCAATGGAACGCGAGGATAGCTTTCAGGACTCCAAGCACTCTGGCCTCCACACCGTTTCCCATGCTACCACACGGATTCCCCCCACGTCTCCTCTCTGCCTGCGGAGCAACAAGCAGCCGTGTAGGCCCTTCAGAACACTTCTTGCATGCAGAGACCAAGGCGGGACACTGCTCTCTGTCTTCCTTTGGAAACCTAGGTTGTCGGAGCTTACCCACCTCACGAAGACAGTCTGAGCCGGTTTCATGAGCTGGGGAACGTGGACTCAGTGAGGACCAGGGCCCTACCTGCACTCTGAAAATCACTCTGCTCAGCCTTCCATCCAGGAACTCACACCGACTGGCTCGTTGGTTTAGCAGGACGTCTAAGTGAGGTCCAAGCTGAGCAAGAGCACAATTCCTCCTTTACCCTGCTAGGCCCCCGGAAGTGGTTGAGCCAACTAGGCCTCGCTCAGGCCATCCCTCCTTCAGGGATTTTGCCACACTTCGAAGCCTGCACAGTAGAAGATACTTAGCGAAGTTGCCAGGGTTTCGCCATGCTCTCCCTCGGCAGCTCCACTACTGCAGGGACTCATGTTTGCTGTGAACGAGGATAGGTGGCCCTGCTTCAAAAAGCAGTCTTTTCCCCTTTGGAAACGTGGATTCTTGTAGCCTAGGAGCTGTTTGCGAAACCATAGGAAGGCCCAGCTTTTACTCACTGCAGGCACGCCCGGGGAGGAAACGAGTATGTTTCCCCAGAGAAACAGGCTGCTTGCAAGTGTCGAGGGGAGCTTCTCAGGTGCCCAGTGTGTCCCGTTTGTTTCCCTTCGCAGCTCCCGTACTGCAGGTACTTATGCTGGGTGCTAACAAGGGTTCGTTGGCTCTGCCGACAAAAGCAGCCTTTTCCCTTTGGAAGCTTGGATTGTAGTGTCTCAGGGGCTGCTTGCCAAACCTTGAAGTTGACCAGGTTATAGCCTCCGCAGGTACGCTTGCGTAGCAAACGAGCACTTTCACCCGATGAACAGCGTTCCTATCACGCTGCAGGAGAGTTAATCCTGCAGACCTCGTTCCTCCTGGGAAAGCGCAAGGCCACCCTGAGCCTCAGGGTAGTGCCTAAGTTTGCTCCGTTGAAGCTCTGCGTGCCTCGGTTTCCATGAGGTCTCCACCGTGGTTGTGCCTCAATGGAACGCGAGGATAGCTTTCAGGACTCCAAGCACTCTGGCCTCCACACCGTTTCCCATGCTACCACACGGATTCCCCCCACGTCTCCTCTCTGCCTGCGGAGCAACAAGCAGCCGTGTAGGCCCTTCAGAACACTTCTTGCATGCAGAGACCAAGGCGGGACACTGCTCTCTGTCTTCCTTTGGAAACCTAGGTTGTCGGAGCTTACCCACCTCACGAAGACAGTCTGAGCCGGTTTCATGAGCTGGGGAACGTGGACTCAGTGAGGACCAGGGCCCTACCTGCACTCTGAAAATCACTCTGCTCAGCCTTCCATCCAGGAACTCACACCGACTGGCTCGTTGGTTTAGCAGGACGTCTAAGTGAGGTCCAAGCTGAGCAAGAGCACAATTCCTCCTTTACCCTGCTAGTCCCCCGGAAGTGGTTGAGCCAACTAGGCCTCGCTCAGGCCATCCCTCCTTCAGGGATTTTGCCACACTTCGAAGCCTGCACAGTAGAAGATACTTAGCGAAGTTGCCAGGGTTTCGCCATGCTCTCCCTCGGCAGCTCCACTACTGCAGGGACTCATGTTTGCTGTGAACGAGGATAGGTGGCCCTGCTTCAAAAAGCAGTCTTTTCCCCTTTGGAAATGTGGATTCTTTGAGCCTCGGAGCTGTTTGCGAAACCCTAGGAAGGCCCAGCTTCTACTCACTGCAGGCACGCCCGGGCAGGAAACGAGTATGTTTCCCCAAAAAACAGGCTGCTTGCAAGTGTCGAGAAGAGCTTCTCAGGTGCCCATTGTGTCCCGTTTGTTTCCCTTCGCAGCTCCCGTACTGCAGGTACTTATGCTGGGTGCTAAAAAGAGTTGGTTGGCTCTGCCGACAAAAGCAGCCTTTTCCCTTTGGAAGCTTGGATTGTAGTGTCTCAGGGGCTGCTTGCCAAACCTTGAAGTTGACCAGGTTATAGCCTCCGCAGGTACGCTTGCGTAGCAAACGAGCACTTTCACCCGATGAACAGCATTCCTATCACGCTGCAGGAGAGTTAATCCTGCAGACCTCGTTCCTCCTGGGAAAGCGCAAGGCCACCCTGAACCTCAGGGTAGTGCCTAAGTTTGCTCCGTGCAAGCTCTGCGTGCCTCGGTTTCCATGAGGTCTCCACCGTGGTTGTGCCTCAATGGAACGCGAGGATACCTTTCAGGACTCCAAGCACTCTGGCCTCCGCACCGTTTCCCATGCTACCACACGGATTCCCCCCACGTCTCCTCTCTGCCTGCTGAGCAACAAGCAGCCGTGTAGGCCCTTCAGAACACTTCTTGCATGCAGAGACCAAGGCGGGACACTGCTCTCTGTCTTCCTTTGGAAACCTAGGTTGTCGGAGCTTACCCACCTCACGAAGACAGTCTGAGCCGGTTTCATGAGCTGGGGAACGTGGACTCAGTGAGGACCAGGGCCCTACCTGCACTCAGAAAATCACTCTGCTCAGCCTTCCATCCAGGAGCTCACACCGACTGGCTCGTTGGTTTAGCAGGACGTCTAAGTGAGGTCCAAGCTGAGCAAAGAGCACTCTTCCTCCTTTACCCTGCTAGGCCCACGGAAGAGGTAGAGCCAACTAGGCCTCGCTCAGACCAGGCCTCCTTCAGGGATCTTGCCACACTTCGAAGCCTGCACAGTAAAAGATACTTAGCGAAGTTGCCAGGGTTTCGCCATGCTCTCCCTCGGCAGCTCCACTACTGCAGGGACTCATGTTTGCTTTGAACTAGTATAGGTGTCCCTGCTTCCAAAAGCAGTCTTTTCCCCTTTGGAAATGTGGATTCTTGTAGCCTAGGAGCTGTTTGCGAAACCCTAGGAAGGCCCAGCTTCTACTCACTGCAGGCACGCCCGGGCAGGAAACGAGTATGTTTCCCCAGAGAAACAGGCTGCTTGCAAGTGTCGAGGGGAGCTTCTCAGGTGCCCAGTGTGTCCCGTTTGTTTCCCTTCGCAGCTCCCGTACTGCAGGTACTTATGCTGGGTGCTAACAAGGGTTGGTTGGCTCTGCCGACAAAAGCAGCCTTTTCCCTTTGGAAGCTTGGATTGTAGTGTCTCAGGGGCTGCTTGCCAAAACTTGAAGTTGACCAGGTTATAGCCTCCGCAGGTACGCTTGCGTAGCAAACGAGTACTTTCACCCGATGAACAGCGTTCCTATCACGCTGGAGGAGAGTTAATCCTGCAGACCTCGTTCCTCCTGGGAAAGCGCAAGGCCACCGTGAGCCTCAGGGTAGTGCCTGAGTTTACTCCGGGCAAGCTCTGCGTGCCTCGGTTTCCATGAGGTCTCCACCGTGGTTGTGCCTCAATGGAACGCGAGGAAAGCTCTCAGGAATCCAAGCACTCTGGCCTCCGCACCGTTTCCCATGCTACAACACGGATCCCCCCCACGTCTCCTCTCTGCCTGCTGAGCAACAAGCAGCCGTGTAGGCTCTTCAGAACCCTTCTTGCATGCAGAGCCCAAGGCGGCACACTGCTCTCTGTCTTCCTTTGGAAACCTAGGTTGTTGCAGCTTGCCCCAGCTACGAAGACAGTCTGAGCCGGTCTCATGTGCTGAGGAACGTGAACTCAATGAGGAGCAGGGCCATACGTGCACTCAGAAAATCACTCTGCTCAGCCTTCCATCCAGGAACTCACACCGACTGGCTCGTTGGTTTAGCAGGACGTCTAAGTGAGGTCCAAGCTGAGCAAGAGCACACTTCCTCCTTTACCCTGCTAGGCCCCCGGAAGAGGTAGAGACAACTAGGCCTCGCTCAGGCCATCCCTCCTTCAGGGATCTTGCCACACTTCGAAGCCTGCACAGTAAAAGATACTTAGCGAAGTTGCCAGGGTTTCGCCATGCTCTCCCTCGGCAGCTCCACTACTGCAGGGACTCATGTTTGCTGTGAACGAGGATAGGTGGTCCTGCTTCAAAAAGCAGTCTTTTCCCCTTTGGAAATGTGGATTCTTTGAGCCTCGGAGCTGTTTGCGAAACCCTAGGAAGGCCCAGCTTCTACTCACTGCAGGCACGCCCGGGCAGGAAACGAGTATGTTTCCCCAGAGAAACAGGCTGCTTGCAAGTGTCGAGAAGAGCTTCTCAGGTGCCCAGTGTGTCCCGTTTGTTTCCCTTCGCAGCTCCCGTACTGCAGGTACTTATGCTGGGTGCTAAAAAGAGTTGGTTGGCTCTGCCGACAAAAGCAGCCTTTTCCCTTTGGAAGCTTGGATTGTAGTGTCTCAGGGGCTGCTTGCCAAACCTTGAAGTTGCCCAGGTTATAGCCTCCGCAGGTACGCTTGCGTAGCAAACGAGCACTTTCTACCGATGAACAGGGTTCCTGTCACGCTGGAGGAGAGTTAATCCCGCAGACCTCGTTCCTCCTGGGAAAGCGCAAGGCCACCCTGAGCCTCAGGGTAGTGCCTAAGTTTCCAACGGGCAAGCTCTGCGTGCCTCGGTTTCCATGAGGTCTCCACCGTTGTTGTGCTTCAATGGAACGCGAGGATAGCTTTCAGGACTCCAAGCACTCTGACCTCCGCACCGTTTCCCATGCTACCACACGGATCCCCCCCCACGTCTCCTCTCTGCCTGCTGAGCAACAAGCAGCCGTGTAGGCCCTTCAGAACACTTCTTGCATGCAGAGCCCAAGGCGGCACACTGCTCTCTGTCTTCCTTTGGAAACCTAGGTTGTCGCAGCTTACCCAGCTCACCAAGACAGTCTGAGCCGGTCTCATGAGCTGGGGAACGTGGACTCAGTGAGGACCAGGACCCTACCTGCACTCAGAAAATCACTCTGCTCAGCCTTCCATCCAGGAGCTCACACCGACTGGCTCGTTGGTTTAGCAGGACGTCTAAGTGAGGTCCAAGCTGAGCAAAGAACACACTTCCTCCTTTACCCTGCTAGGCCCACGGAAGAGGTAGAGCCAACTAGGCCTCGCTCAGGCCAGCCCTCCTTCAGGGATCTTGCCACACTTCGAAGCCTGCACAGTAAAAGATATTTAGCGAAGTTGCCAGGGTTTCGCCATTCTCCCTCGGCAGCTCCACTACTGCAGGGACTCATGTTTGCTGTGAACTAGGATAGGTGGCCCACTTCAAAAAGCAGTCTTTTCCCCTTTGGACAGGTGGATTCTTGTAGCCTAGGAGCTGTTTGCGAAACCATAGGAAGGCCCAGCTTTTACTCACTGCAGGCACGCCCGGGGAGGAAACGAGTATGTTTCCCCAGAGAAACAGGCTGCTTGCAAGTGTCGAGGGGAGCTTCTCAGGTGCCCAGTGTGTCCCGTTTGTTTCCCTTCGCAGCTCCCGTACTGCAGGTACTTATGCTGGGTGCTAACAAGGGTTCGTTGGCTCTGCCGACAAAAGCAGCCTTTTCCCTTTGGAAGCTTGGATTGTAGTGTCTCAGGGGCTGCTTGCCAAACCTTGAAGTTGACCAGGTTATAGCCTCCGCAGGTACGCTTGCGTAGCAAACGAGCACTTTCACCCGATGAACAGCGTTCCTATCACGCTGCAGGAGAGTTAATCCTGCAGACCTCGTTCCTCCTGGGAAAGCGCAAGGCCACCCTGAGCCTCAGGGTAGTGCCTAAGTTTGCTCCGTTGAAGCTCTGCGTGCCTCGGTTTCCATGAGGTCTCCACCGTGGTTGTGCCTCAATGGAACGCGAGGATAGCTTTCAGGACTCCAAGCACTCTGGCCTCCACACCGTTTCCCATGCTACCACACGGATTCCCCCCACGTCTCCTCTCTGCCTGCGGAGCAACAAGCAGCCGTGTAGGCCCTTCAGAACACTTCTTGCATGCAGAGACCAAGGCGGGACACTGCTCTCTGTCTTCCTTTGGAAACCTAGGTTGTCGGAGCTTACCCACCTCACGAAGACAGTCTGAGCCGGTTTCATGAGCTGGGGAACGTGGACTCAGTGAGGACCAGGGCCCTACCTGCACTCTGAAAATCACTCTGCTCAGCCTTCCATCCAGGAACTCACACCGACTGGCTCGTTGGTTTAGCAGGACGTCTAAGTGAGGTCCAAGCTGAGCAAGAGCACAATTCCTCCTTTACCCTGCTAGTCCCCCGGAAGTGGTTGAGCCAACTAGGCCTCGCTCAGGCCATCCCTCCTTCAGGGATTTTGCCACACTTCGAAGCCTGCACAGTAGAAGATACTTAGCGAAGTTGCCAGGGTTTCGCCATGCTCTCCCTCGGCAGCTCCACTACTGCAGGGACTCATGTTTGCTGTGAACGAGGATAGGTGGCCCTGCTTCAAAAAGCAGTCTTTTCCCCTTTGGAAATGTGGATTCTTTGAGCCTCGGAGCTGTTTGCGAAACCCTAGGAAGGCCCAGCTTCTACTCACTGCAGGCACGCCCGGGCAGGAAACGAGTATGTTTCCCCAAAAAACAGGCTGCTTGCAAGTGTCGAGAAGAGCTTCTCAGGTGCCCATTGTGTCCCGTTTGTTTCCCTTCGCAGCTCCCGTACTGCAGGTACTTATGCTGGGTGCTAAAAAGAGTTGGTTGGCTCTGCCGACAAAAGCAGCCTTTTCCCTTTGGAAGCTTGGATTGTAGTGTCTCAGGGGCTGCTTGCCAAACCTTGAAGTTGACCAGGTTATAGCCTCCGCAGGTACGCTTGCGTAGCAAACGAGCACTTTCACCCGATGAACAGCATTCCTATCACGCTGCAGGAGAGTTAATCCTGCAGACCTCGTTCCTCCTGGGAAAGCGCAAGGCCACCCTGAACCTCAGGGTAGTGCCTAAGTTTGCTCCGTGCAAGCTCTGCGTGCCTCGGTTTCCATGAGGTCTCCACCGTGGTTGTGCCTCAATGGAACGCGAGGATACCTTTCAGGACTCCAAGCACTCTGGCCTCCGCACCGTTTCCCATGCTACCACACGGATTCCCCCCACGTCTCCTCTCTGCCTGCTGAGCAACAAGCAGCCGTGTAGGCCCTTCAGAACACTTCTTGCATGCAGAGACCAAGGCGGGACACTGCTCTCTGTCTTCCTTTGGAAACCTAGGTTGTCGGAGCTTACCCACCTCACGAAGACAGTCTGAGCCGGTTTCATGAGCTGGGGAACGTGGACTCAGTGAGGACCAGGGCCCTACCTGCACTCAGAAAATCACTCTGCTCAGCCTTCCATCCAGGAGCTCACACCGACTGGCTCGTTGGTTTAGCAGGACGTCTAAGTGAGGTCCAAGCTGAGCAAAGAGCACTCTTCCTCCTTTACCCTGCTAGGCCCACGGAAGAGGTAGAGCCAACTAGGCCTCGCTCAGACCAGCCCTCCTTCAGGGATCTTGCCACACTTCGAAGCCTGCACAGTAAAAGATACTTAGCGAAGTTGCCAGGGTTTCGCCATGCTCTCCCTCGGCAGCTCCACTACTGCAGGGACTCATGTTTGCTTTGAACTAGTATAGGTGTCCCTGCTTCCAAAAGCAGTCTTTTCCCCTTTGGAAATGTGGATTCTTGTAGCCTAGGAGCTGTTTGCGAAACCCTAGGAAGGCCCAGCTTCTACTCACTGCAGGCACGCCCGGGCAGGAAACGAGTATGTTTCCCCAGAGAAACAGGCTGCTTGCAAGTGTCGAGGGGAGCTTCTCAGGTGCCCAGTGTGTCCCGTTTGTTTCCCTTCGCAGCTCCCGTACTGCAGGTACTTATGCTGGGTGCTAACAAGGGTTGGTTGGCTCTGCCGACAAAAGCAGCCTTTTCCCTTTGGAAGCTTGGATTGTAGTGTCTCAGGGGCTGCTTGCCAAAACTTGAAGTTGACCAGGTTATAGCCTCCGCAGGTACGCTTGCGTAGCAAACGAGTACTTTCACCCGATGAACAGCGTTCCTATCACGCTGGAGGAGAGTTAATCCTGCAGACCTCGTTCCTCCTGGGAAAGCGCAAGGCCACCGTGAGCCTCAGGGTAGTGCCTGAGTTTACTCCGGGCAAGCTCTGCGTGCCTCGGTTTCCATGAGGTCTCCACCGTGGTTGTGCCTCAATGGAACGCGAGGAAAGCTCTCAGGAATCCAAGCACTCTGGCCTCCGCACCGTTTCCCATGCTACAACACGGATCCCCCCCACGTCTCCTCTCTGCCTGCTGAGCAACAAGCAGCCGTGTAGGCTCTTCAGAACCCTTCTTGCATGCAGAGCCCAAGGCGGCACACTGCTCTCTGTCTTCCTTTGGAAACCTAGGTTGTTGCAGCTTGCCCCAGCTACGAAGACAGTCTGAGCCGGTCTCATGTGCTGAGGAACGTGAACTCAATGAGGAGCAGGGCCATACGTGCACTCAGAAAATCACTCTGCTCAGCCTTCCATCCAGGAACTCACACCGACTGGCTCGTTGGTTTAGCAGGACGTCTAAGTGAGGTCCAAGCTGAGCAAGAGCACACTTCCTCCTTTACCCTGCTAGGCCCCCGGAAGAGGTAGAGACAACTAGGCCTCGCTCAGGCCATCCCTCCTTCAGGGATCTTGCCACACTTCGAAGCCTGCACAGTAAAAGATACTTAGCGAAGTTGCCAGGGTTTCGCCATGCTCTCCCTCGGCAGCTCCACTACTGCAGGGACTCATGTTTGCTGTGAACGAGGATAGGTGGTCCTGCTTCAAAAAGCAGTCTTTTCCCCTTTGGAAATGTGGATTCTTTGAGCCTCGGAGCTGTTTGCGAAACCCTAGGAAGGCCCAGCTTCTACTCACTGCAGGCACGCCCGGGCAGGAAACGAGTATGTTTCCCCAGAGAAACAGGCTGCTTGCAAGTGTCGAGAAGAGCTTCTCAGGTGCCCAGTGTGTCCCGTTTGTTTCCCTTCGCAGCTCCCGTACTGCAGGTACTTATGCTGGGTGCTAAAAAGAGTTGGTTGGCTCTGCCGACAAAAGCAGCCTTTTCCCTTTGGAAGCTTGGATTGTAGTGTCTCAGGGGCTGCTTGCCAAACCTTGAAGTTGCCCAGGTTATAGCCTCCGCAGGTACGCTTGCGTAGCAAACGAGCACTTTCTACCGATGAACAGGGTTCCTGTCACGCTGGAGGAGAGTTAATCCCGCAGACCTCGTTCCTCCTGGGAAAGCGCAAGGCCACCCTGAGCCTCAGGGTAGTGCCTAAGTTTCCAACGGGCAAGCTCTGCGTGCCTCGGTTTCCATGAGGTCTCCACCGTTGTTGTGCTTCAATGGAACGCGAGGATAGCTTTCAGGACTCCAAGCACTCTGACCTCCGCACCGTTTCCCATGCTACCACACGGATCCCCCCCCACGTCTCCTCTCTGCCTGCTGAGCAACAAGCAGCCGTGTAGGCCCTTCAGAACACTTCTTGCATGCAGAGCCCAAGGCGGCACACTGCTCTCTGTCTTCCTTTGGAAACCTAGGTTGTCGCAGCTTACCCAGCTCACCAAGACAGTCTGAGCCGGTCTCATGAGCTGGGGAACGTGGACTCAGTGAGGACCAGGACCCTACCTGCACTCAGAAAATCACTCTGCTCAGCCTTCCATCCAGGAGCTCACACCGACTGGCTCGTTGGTTTAGCAGGACGTCTAAGTGAGGTCCAAGCTGAGCAAAGAACACACTTCCTCCTTTACCCTGCTAGGCCCACGGAAGAGGTAGAGCCAACTAGGCCTCGCTCAGGCCAGCCCTCCTTCAGGGATCTTGCCACACTTCGAAGCCTGCACAGTAAAAGATATTTAGCGAAGTTGCCAGGGTTTCGCCATTCTCCCTCGGCAGCTCCACTACTGCAGGGACTCATGTTTGCTGTGAACTAGGATAGGTGGCCCACTTCAAAAAGCAGTCTTTTCCCCTTTGGACAGGTGGATTCTTGTAGCCTAGGAGCTGTTTGCGAAACCATAGGAAGGCCCAGCTTTTACTCACTGCAGGCACGCCCGGGGAGGAAACGAGTATGTTTCCCCAGAGAAACAGGCTGCTTGCAAGTGTCGAGGGGAGCTTCTCAGGTGCCCAGTGTGTCCCGTTTGTTTCCCTTCGCAGCTCCCGTACTGCAGGTACTTATGCTGGGTGCTAACAAGGGTTCGTTGGCTCTGCCGACAAAAGCAGCCTTTTCCCTTTGGAAGCTTGGATTGTAGTGTCTCAGGGGCTGCTTGCCAAACCTTGAAGTTGACCAGGTTATAGCCTCCGCAGGTACGCTTGCGTAGCAAACGAGCACTTTCACCCGATGAACAGCGTTCCTATCACGCTGGAGGAGAGTTAATCCTGCAGACCTCGTTCCTCCTGGGAAAGCGCAAGGCCACCCTGAGCCTCAGGGTAGTGCCTAAGTTTGCTCCGTGCAAGCTCTGCGTGCCTCGGTTTCCATGAGGTCTCCACCGTGGTTGTGCCTCAATGGAACGCGAGGATAGCTTTCAGGACTCCAAGCACTCTGGCCTCCGCACTGTTTCCCATGCTACCACACGGATTCCCCCCACGTCTCCTCTCTGCCTGCTGAGCAACAAGCAGCCGTGTAGGCCCTTCAGAACACTTCTTGCATGCAGAGACCAAGGCGGGACACTGCTCTCTGTCTTCCTTTGGAAACCTAGGTTGTCGGAGCTTACCCACCTCACGAAGACAGTCTGAGCCGGTTTCATGAGCTGGGGAACGTGGACTCAGTGAGGACCAGGGCCCTACCTGCACTCTGAAAATCACTCTGCTCAGCCTTCCATCCAGGAGCTCACACCGACTGGCTCGTTGGTTTAGCAGGACGTCTAAGTGAGGTCCAAGCTGAGCATGAGCACAATTCCTCCTTTACCCTGCTAGGCCCCCGGAAGTGGTAGAGCCAACTAGGCCTCGCTCAGGCCATCCCTCCTTCAGGGATTTTGCCACACTTCGAAGCCTGCACAGTAAAAGATACTTAGCGAAGTTGCCAGGGTTTCGCCATGCTCTCCCTCGGCAGCTCTACTACTGCAGGGACTCATGTTTGCTGTGAACGAGGATAGGTGGCCCTGCTTCCAAAAGCAGTCTTTTCCCCTTTGGAAATGTGGATTCTTTGAGCCTCGGAGCTGTTTGCGAAACCCTAGGAAGGCCCAGCTTCTACTCACTGCAGGCACGCCCGGGCAGGAAACGAGTATGTTTCCCCAGAGAAACAGGCTGCTTGCAAGTGTCGAGAAGAGCTTCTCAGGTGCCCAGTGTGTCCCGTTTGTTTCCCTTCGCAGCTCCCGTACTGCAGGTACTTATGCTGGGTGCTAAAAAGAGTTGGTTGGCTCTGCCGACAAAAGCAGCCTTTTCCCTTTGGAAGCTTGGATTGTAGTGTCTCAGGGGCTGCTTGCCAAACCTTGAAGTTGCCCAGGTTATAGCCTCCGCAGGTACGCTTGCGTAGCAAACGAGCACTTTCTACCGATGAACAGGGTTCCTGTCACGCTGGAGGAGAGTTAATCCCGCAGACCTCCTTCCTCCTGGGAAAGCGTAAGGCCACCCTGAGCCTCAGGGTAGTGCCTAAGTTTCCAACGGGCAAGCTCTGCGTGCCTCGGTTTCCATGAGGTCTCCACCGTTGTTGTGCTTCAATGGAATGCGAGGATAGCTTTCAGGACTCCAAGCACTCTGACCTCCGCACCGTTTCCCATGCTACCACACGGATCCCCCCCACGTCTCCTCTCTGCCTGCTGAGCAACAAGCAGCCGTGTAGGCCCTTCAGAACACTTCTTGCATGCAGAGCCCAAGGCGGCACACTGCTCTCTGTCTTCCTTTGGAAACCTAGGTTGTCGCAGCTTACCCAGCTCACCAAGACAGTCTGAGCCAGTCTCATGAGCTGGGGAACGTGGACTCAGTGAGGACCAGGTCCCTACGTGCACTCAGAAAATCACTCTGCTCAGCCTTCCATCCAGGAGCTCACACCGACTGGCTCGTTGGTTTAGCAGGACGTCTAAGTGAGGTCCAAGCTGAGCAAAGAGCACTCTTCCTCCTTTACCCTGCTAGGCCCACGGAAGAGGTAGAGCCAACTAGGCCTCGCTCAGACCAGGCCTCCTTCAGGGATCTTGCCACACTTCGAAGCCTGCACAGTAAAAGATACTTAGCGAAGTTGCCAGGGTTTCGCCATGCTCTCCCTCGGCAGCTCCACTACTGCAGGTACTCATGTTTGCTTTGAACTAGTATAGGTGTCCCTGCTTCCAAAAGCAGTCTTTTCCCCTTTGGAAATGTGGATTCTTTGAGCCTCGGAGCTGTTTGCGAAACCCTAGGAAGGCCCAGCTTCTACTCACTGCAGGCACGCCCGGGCAGGAAACGAGTATGTTTCCCCAGAGAAACAGGCTGCTTGCAAGTGTCGAGAAGAGCTTCTCAGGTGCCCAGTGTGTCCCGTTTGTTTCCCTTCGCAGCTCCCGTACTGCAGGTACTTATGCTGGGTGCTAACAAGGGTTGGTTGGCTCTGCCGACAAAAGCAGCCTTTTCCCTTTGGAAGCTTGGATTGTAGTGTCTCAGGGGCTGCTTGCCAAACCTTGAAGTTGACCAGGTTATAGCCTCCGCAGGTACGCTTGCGTAGCAAACGAGCACTTTCACCCGATGAACAGCGTTCCTATCACGCTGGAGGAGAGTTAATCCTGCAGACCTCGTTCCTCCTGGGAAAGCGCAAGGCCACCGTGAGCCTCAGGGTAGTGCCTGAGTTTACTCCGGCAAGCTCTGCGTGCCTCGGTTTCCATGAGGTCTCCACCTTTGTTGTGCCTCAATGGAACGCGAGGATAGCTCTCAGGAATCCAAGCACTCTGGCCTCCGCACCGTTTCCCATGCTACAACACGGATCCCCCCCACGTCTCCTCTCTGCCTGCTGAGCAACAAGCAGCCGTGTAGGCCCTTCAGAACCCTTCTTGCATGCAGAGCCCAAGGCGGCACAGTGCTCTCTGTCTTCCTTTGGAAACCTAGGTTGTCGCAGCTTACCCAGCTCACCAAGACAGTCTGAGCCAGTCTCATGAGCTGGGGAACGTGGACTCAGTGAGGACCAGGTCCCTACCTGCACTCAGAAAATCACTCTGCTCAGCCTTCCATCCAGGAGCTCACACCGACTGGCTCGTTGGTTTAGCAGGACGTCTAAGTGAGGTCCAAGCTGAGCAAGAGCACAATTCCTCCTTTACCCTGCTAGGCCCACGGAAGAGGTAGAGCCAACTACGCCTCGCTCAGGCCAGCCCTCCTTCAGGGATCTTGCCACACTTCGAAGCCTGCACAGTAAAAGATATTTAGCGAAGTTGCCAGGGTTTTGCCATTCTTCCTCGGCAGCTCCACTACTGCGGGGACTCATGTTTGCTGTGAACTAGGATAGGTGGCCCACTTCAAAAAGCAGTCTTTTCCCCTTTGGACAGGTGGATTCTTGTAGCCTAGGAGCTGTTTGCGAAACCATAGGAAGGCCCAGCTTTTACTCACTGCAGGCACGCCCGGGGAGGAAACGAGTATGTTTCCCCAGAGAAACAGGCTGCTTGCAAGTGTCGAGGGGAGCTTCTCAGGTGCCCAGTGTGTCCGTTTGTTTCCCTTCGCAGCTCCCGTACTGCAGGTACTTATGCTGGGTGCTAACAAGGGTTCGTTGGCTCTGCCGACAAAAGCAGCCTTTTCCCTTTGGAAGCTTGGATTGTAGTGTCTCAGGGGCTGCTTGCCAAACCTTGAAGTTGACCAGGTTATAGCCTCCGCAGGTACGCTTGCGTAGCAAACGAGCACTTTCACCCGATGAACAGCGTTCCTATCACGCTGCAGGAGAGTTAATCCTGCAGACCTCGTTCCTCCTGGGAAAGCGCAAGGCCACCCTGAGCCTCAGGGTAGTGCCTAAGTTTGCTCCGTGCAAGCTCTGCGTGCCTCGGTTTCCATGAGGTCTCCACCGTGGTTGTGCCTCAATGGAACGCGAGGATAGCTTTCAGGACTCCAAGCACTCTGGCCTCCGCACCGTTTCCCATGCTACCACACGGATTCCCCCCACGTCTCCTCTCTGCCTGCGGAGCAACAAGCAGCCGTGTAGGCCCTTCAGAACACTTCTTGCATGCAGAGACCAAGGCGGGACACTGCTCTCTGTCTTCCTTTGGAAACCTAGGTGGTTGCAGCTTGCCCCAGCTACGAAGACAGTCTGAGCCGGTCTCATGTGCTGAGGAACGTGAACTCAATGAGGAGCAGGGCCATACGTGCACTCAGAAAATCACTCTGCTCAGCCTTCCATCCAGGAACTCACACCGACTGGCTCGTTGGTTTAGCAGGACGTCTAAGTGAGGTCCAAGCTGAGCAAGAGCACAATTCCTCCTTTACCCTGCTAGGCCCCCGGAAGAGGTAGAGCCAACTAGGCCTCGCTCAGGCCATCCCTCCTTCAGGGATCTTGCCACAGTTCGAAGCCTGCACAGTAAAAGATACTTAGCGAAGTTGCCAGGGTTTCGCCATGCTCTCCCTCGGCAGCTCCACTACTGCAGGGACTCATGTTTGCTGTGAACGAGGATAGGTGGCCCTGCTTCAAAAAGCAGTCTTTTCCCCTTTGGAAATGTGGATTCTTTGAGCCTCGGAGCTGTTTGCGAAACCCTAGGAAGGCCCAGCTTCTACTCACTGCAGGCACGCCCGGGCAGGAAACGAGTATGTTTCCCCAGAGAAACAGGCTGCTTGCAAGTGTCGAGAAGAGCTTCTCAGGTGCCCAGTGTGTCCCGTTTGTTTCCCTTCGCAGCTCCCGTACTGCAGGTACTTATGCTGGGTGCTAAAAAGAGTTGGTTGGCTCTGCCGACAAAAGCAGCCTTTTCCCTTTGGAAGCTTGGATTGTAGTGTCGCAGGGGCTGCTTGCCAAACCTTGAAGTTGCCCAGGTTATAGCCTCCGCAGGTACGCTTGCGTAGCAAACGAGCACTTTCTACCGATGAACAGGGTTCCTGTCACGCTGGAGGAGAGTTAATCCCGCAGACCTCGTTCCTCCTGGGAAAGCGCAAGGCCACCCTGAGCCTCAGGGTAGTGCCTAAGTTTCCAACGGGCAAGCTCTGCGTGCCTCGGTTTCCATGAGGTCTCCACCGTTGTTGTGCTTCAATGGAACGCGAGGATAGCTTTCAGGACTCCAAGCACTCTGACCTCCGCACCGTTTCCCATGCTACCACACGGATCCCCCCCACATCTCCTCTCTGCCTGCTGAGCAACAAGCAGCCGTGTAGGCCCTTCAGAACACTTCTTGCATGCAGAGCCCAAGGCGGCACACTGCTCTCTGTCTTCCTTTGGAAACCTAGGTTGTCGCAGCTTACCCAGCTCACCAAGACAGTCTGAGCCGGTCTCATGAGCTGGGGAACGTGGACTCAGTGAGGACCAGGTCCCTACCTGCACTCAGAAAATCACTCTGCTCAGCCTTCCATCCAGGAGCTCACACCGACTGGCTCGTTGGTTTAGCAGGACGTCTAAGTGAGGTCCAAGCTGAGCAAAGAACACACTTCCTCCTTTACCCTGCTAGGCCCACGGAAGAGGTAGAGCCAACTAGGCCTCGCTCAGGCCAGCCCTCCTTCAGGGATCTTGCCACACTTCGAAGCCTGCACAGTAAAAGATACTTAGCGAAGTTGCCAGGGTTTCGCCATTCTCCCTCGGCAGCTCCACTACTGCAGGGACTCATGTTTGCTGTGAACTAGGATAGGTGGCCCACTTCAAAGAGCAGTCTTTTCCCCTTTGGAAAGGTGGATTCTTGTAGCCTAGGAGCTGTTTGCGAAACCATAGGAAGGCCCAGCTTTTACTCACTGCAGGCACGCCCGGGGAGGAAACGAGTATGTTTCCCCAGAGAAACAGGCTGCTTGCAAGTGTCGAGGGGAGCTTCTCAGGTGCCCAGTGTGTCCGTTTGTTTCCCTTCGCAGCTCCCGTACTGCAGGTACTTATGCTGGGTGCTAACAAGGGTTGGTTGGCTCTGCCGACAAAAGCAGCCTTTTCCCTTTGGAAGCTTGGATTGTAGTGTCTCAGGGGCTGCTTGCCAAACCTTGAAGTTGACCAGGTTATAGCCTCCGCAGGTACGCTTGCGTAGCAAACGAGCACTTTCACCCGATGAACAGCGTTCCTATCACGCTGCAGGAGAGTTAATCCTGCAGACCTCGTTCCTCCTGGGAAAGCGCAAGGCCACCCTGAGCCTCAGGGTAGTGCCTAAGTTTGCTCCGTGCAAGCTCTGCGTGCCTCGGTTTCCATGAGGTCTCCACCGTGGTTGTGCCTCAATGGAACGCGAGGATAGCTTTCAGGACTCCAAGCACTCTGGCCTCCGCACCGTTTCCCATGCTACCACACGGATTCCCCCCACGTCTCCTCTCTGCCTGCTGAGCAACAAGCAGCCGTGTAGGCCCTTCAGAACACTTCTTGCATGCAGAGACCAAGGCGGGACACTGCTCTCTGTCTTCCTTTGGAAACCTAGGTTGTCGGAGCTTGCCCACCTCACGAAGACAGTCTGAGCCGGTTTCATGAGCTGGGGAACGTGGACTCAGTGAGGACCAGGGCCCTACCTGCACTCTGAAAATCACTCTGCTCAGCCTTCCATCCAGGAGCTCACACCGACTGGCTCGTTGGTTTAGAAGGACGTCTAAGTGAGGTCCAAGCTGAGCAAAGAGCACTCTTCCTCCTTTACCCTGCTAGGCCCACGGAAGAGGTAGAGCCAACTAGGCCTCGCTCAGACCAGGCCTCCTTCAGGGATCTTGCCACACTTCGAAGCCTGCACAGTAAAAGATACTTAGCGAAGTTGCCAGGGTTTCGCCATGCTCTCCCTCGGCAGCTCCACTACTGCAGGTACTCATGTTTGCTTTGAACTAGTATAGGTGTCCCTGCTTCCAAAAGCAGTCTTTTCCCCTTTGGAAATGTGGATTCTTGTAGCCTAGGAGCTGTTTGCGAAACCCTAGGAAGGCCCAGCTTCTACTCACTGCAGGCACGCCCGGGGAGGAAACGAGTATGTTTCCCCAGAGAAACAGGCTGCTTGCAAGTGTCGAGGGGAGCTTCTCAGGTGCCCAGTGTGTCCCGTTTGTTTCCCTTCGCAGCTCCCGTACTGCAGGTACTTATGCTGGGTGCTAACAAGAGTTGGTTGGCTCTGCCGACAAAAGCAGCCTTTTCCCTTTGGAAGCTTGGATTGTAGTGTCGCAGGGGCTGCTTGCCAAACCTTGAAGTTGCCCAGGTTATAGCCTCCGCAGGTACGCTTGCGTAGCAAACGAGCACTTCCTACCGATGAACAGGGTTCCTGTCACGCTGGAGGAGAGTTAATCCCGCAGACCTCGTTCCTCCTGGGAAAGCGCAAGGCCACCCTGAGCCTCAGGGTAGTTCCTGAGTTTACTCCGGGCAAGCTCTGCGTGCCTCGGTTTCCATGAGGTCTCCACCTTTGTTGTGCCTCAATGGAACGCGAGGATAGTTTTCAGGACTCCAAGCACTCTGGCCTCCGCACCGTTTCCCATGCTACAACACGGATCCCCCCCACGTCTCCTCTCTGCCTGCTGAGCAACAAGCAGCCGTGTAGGCCCTTCAGAACCCTTCTTGCATGCAGAGCCCAAGGCGGCACACTGCTCTCTGTCTTCCTTTGGAAACCTAGGTTGTTGCAGCTTGCCCCAGCTATGAAGACAGTCTGAGCCGGTCTCATGTGCTGAGGAACGTGAACTCAATGAGGACCAGGGCCATACGTGCACTCAGAAAATCATTCTGCTCAGCATTCCATCCAGGAACTCACACCGACTGGCTCGTTGGTTTAGCAGGACGTCTAAGTGAGGTCCAAGCTGAGCAAGAGCACTCCTCCTCCTTTACCCTGCTAGGCCCACGGAAGAGGTAGAGCCAACTAGGCCTCGCTCAGGCCATCCCTCCTTCAGGGATCTTGCCACAGTTCGAAGCCTGCACAGTAAAAGATACTTAGCGAAGTTGCCAGGGTTTCGCCATGCTCTCCCTCGGCAGCTCCACTACTGCAGGGACTCATGTTTGCTGTGAACGAGGATAGGTGGCCCTGCTTCAAAAAGCAGTCTTTTCCCCTTTGGAAATGTGGATTCTTGTAGCCTCGGAGCTGTTTGCAAAATCCTAGGAAGGCCCAGCTTCTACTCACGGCAGACACGCCCGGGGAGGAAACGAGTATGTTTCCCCAGAGAAACAGGCTGCTTGCAAGTGTCGAGCGGAGCTTCTCAGGTGCCCAGTGTGTCCCGTTTGTTTCCCTTCGCAGCTGACATCCTGCAGGTACTTATGCTGGGGGCTAACAAGGGTAGGTGGCTCTTCCGACAAAAGCAGCCTTTTCCTTTTGGAAGCTTGGATTGTAGTGTCTCAGGGGCTGCTTGCCAAACCTTGAAGTTGCCCAGGTTATAGCCTCCAGAGGTACGCTTGAATAGCAAACGAGCACTTTCACCCGAGGAACAGGGTTCCTGTCACGGTGGAGGAGAGTTAATCCCGCAGACCTCGTTCCTCCTGGGAAAGCGCAAGTCCACCCTGAGCCTCAGGGTAGTGCTTGAGTTTACTCCGGGCAAGCTCTGCATGCCTCGGTTTCCATGAGGTCTCCACCTTTGTTGTGCCTCAATGGAACGCGAGGATAGCTTTCAGGACTCCAAGCACTCTGGCCTCCGCACCGTTTCCCATGCTACAACACGGATCCCCCGCACGTCTCCTCTCTGCCTGCTGAGCAACAAGCAGCCGTGTAGGCCCTTCAGAACCCTTCTTGCATGCAGAGCCCAAGGCGGCACACTGCTCTCTGTCTTCCTTTGGAAACCTAGGTGGTTGCAGCTTGCCCCAGCTACGAAGACAGTCTGAGCCGGTCTCATGTGCTGAGGAACGTAAACTCAATGAGGACCAGGGCCATACGTGCACTCAGAAAATCACTCTGCTCAGCCTTCCATCCAGGAGCTCACACCGACTGGCTCGTTGGTTTAGCAGGACGTCTAAGTGAGGTCCAAGCTGAGCAAGAGCACAATTCCTCCTTTACCCTGCTAGGCCCCCGGAAGAGGTAGAGCCAACTAGGCCTCGCTCAGGCCATCCCTCCTTCAGGGATCTTGCCACACTTCGAAGCCTGCACAGTAAAAGATACTTAGCGAAGTTGCCAGGGTTTCGCCATGCTCTCCC
The DNA here is from genome assembly GCF_965194805.1 of Balaenoptera borealis. Taxonomy (NCBI): domain Eukaryota; kingdom Metazoa; phylum Chordata; class Mammalia; order Artiodactyla; family Balaenopteridae; genus Balaenoptera; species Balaenoptera borealis. Next base: position 29,829,256 of record NC_138870.1, read on the forward strand.
TCGGCAGCTCCACTACTGCAGGGACTCATGTTTGCTGTGAACGAGGATAGGTGGCCCTGCTTCAAAAAGCAGTCTTTTCCCCTTTGGAAATGTGGATTCTTTGAGCCTCGGAGCTGTTTGCGAAACCCTAGGAAGGCCCAGCTTCTACTCACTGCAGGCACGCCCGGGCAGGAAACGAGTATGTTTCCCCAGAGAAACAGGCTGCTTGCAAGTGTCGAGAAGAGCTTCTCAGGTGCCCAGTGTGTCCCGTTTGTTTCCCTTCGCAGCTCCCGTACTGCAGGTACTTATGCTGGGTGCTAACTAGAGTTGGTTGGCTCTGCCGACAATAGCAGCCTTTTCCCTTTGGAAGCTTGGATTGTAGTGTCTCAGGGGCTGCTTGCCAAACCTTGAAGTTACCCAGGTTATAGCCTCCGCAGGTACGCTTGCGTAGCAAACGAGCACTTCCTACCGAAGAACAGGGTTCCTGTCACGCTGGAGGAGAGTTAATCCCGCAGACCTCGTTCCTCCTGGGAAAGCGCAAGGCCACCCTGAGCCTCAGGGTAGTGCCTAAGTTTCCAACGGGCAAGCTCTGCGTGCCTCGGTTTCCATGAGGTCTCCACCGTTGTTGTGCTTCAATGGAACGCGAGGATAGCTTTCAGGACTCCAAGCACTCTGACCTCCGCACCGTTTCCCATGCTACCACACGGATCCCCCCCACGTCTCCTCTCTGCCTGCTGAGCAACAAGCAGCCGTGTAGGCCCTTCAGAACACTTCTTGCATGCACAGCCCAAGGCGGCACACTGCTCTCTGTCTTCTTTGGAAACCTAGGTTGTCGCAGCTTACCCAGCTCACCAAGACAGTCTGAGCCGGTCTCATGAGCTGGGGAACGTGGACTCAGTGAGGACCAGGACCCTACCTGCACTCAGAAAATCACTCTGCTCAGCCTTCCATCCAGGAGCTCACACCGACTGGCTCGTTGGTTTAGCAGGACGTCTAAGTGAGGTCCAAGCTGAGCAAAGAACAAACTTCCTCCTTTACCCTGCTAGGCCCACGGAAGAGGTAGAGCCAACTAGGCCTCGCTCAGGCCAGCCCTCCTTCAGGGATCTTGCCACACTTCGAAGCCTGCACAGTAAAAGATATTTAGCGAAGTTGCCAGGGTTTCGCCATTCTCCCTCGGCAGCTCCACTACTGCAGGGACTCATGTTTGCTGTGAACTAGGATAGGTGGCCCACTTCAAAAAGCAGTCTTTTCCCCTTTGGAAAGGTGGATTCTTGTAGGCTAGGAGCTGTTTGCGAAACCATAGGAAGGCCCAGCTTTTACTCACTGCAGTCACGCCCGGGGAGGAAACGCGTTTGTTTCCCCAGAGAAACAGGCTGCTTCCAAGTGTCGAGGGGAGCTTCTCAGGTGCCCAGTGTGTCCGTTTGTTTCCCTTCGCAGCTCCCGTACTGCAGGTACTTATGCTGGGTGCTAACAAGGGTTCGTTGGCTCTGCCGACAAAAGCAGCCTTTTCCCTTTGGAAGCTTGGATTGTAGTGTCTCAGGGGCTGCTTGCCAAACCTTGAAGTTGACCAGGTTATAGCCTCCGCAGGTACGCTTGCGTAGCAAACGAGCACTTTCACCCAATGAACAGCGTTCCTATCACGCTGCAGGAGAGTTAATCCTGCAGACCTCGTTCCTCCTGGGAAAGCGCAAGGCCACCCTGAGCCTCAGGGTAGTGCCTAAGTTTGCTCCGTGCAAGCTCTGCGTGCCTCGGTTTCCATGAGGTCTCCACCGTGGTTCTGCCTCAATGGAACGCGAGGATACCTTTCAGGACTCCAAGCACTCTGGCCTCCGCACCGTTTCCCATGCTACCACATGGATTCCCCCCTCGTCTCCTCTCTGCCTGCGGAGCAACAAGCAGCCGTGTAGGCCCTTCAGAACACTTCTTGCATGCAGAGACCAAGGCGGGACACTGCTCTCTGTCTTCCTTTGGAAACCTAGGTTGTCGGAGCTTACCCACCTCACGAAGACAGTCTGAGCCGGTTTCATGAGCTGGGGAACGTGGACTCAGTGAGGACCAGGGCCCTACCTGCACTCAGAAAATCACTCTGCTCAGCCTTCCATCCAGGAGCTCACACCGACTGGCTCGTTGGTTTAGCAGGACGTCTAAGTGAGGTCCAAGCTGAGCAAAGAGCACTCTTCCTCCTTTACCCTGCTAGGCCCACGGAAGAGGTAGAGCCAACTAGGCCTCGCTCAGACCAGGCCTCCTTCAGGGATCTTGCCACACTTCGAAGCCTGCACAGTAAAAGATACTTAGCGAAGTTGCCAGGGTTTCGCCATGCTCTCCCTCGGCAGCTCCACTACTGCAGGGACTCATGTTTGCTGTGAACGAGGATAGGTGTCCCTGCTTCCAAAAGCAGTCTTTTCCCCTTTGGAAATGTGGATTCTTGTAGCCTAGGAGCTGTTTGCGAAACCCTAGGAAGGCCCAGCTTCTACTCACTGCAGGCACGCCCGGGCAGGAAACGAGTATGTTTCCCCAGAGAAACAGGCTGCTTGCAAGTGTCGAGGGGAGCTTCTCAGGTGCCCAGTGTGTCCCGTTTGTTTCCCTTCGCAGCTCCCGTACTGCAGGTACTTATGCTGGGTGCTAACAAGGGTTGGTTGGCTCTGCCGACAAAAGCAGCCTTTTCCCTTTGGAAGCTTGGATTGTAGTGTCTCAGGGGCTGCTTGCCAAAACTTGAAGTTGACCAGGTTATAGCCTCCGCAGGTACGCTTGCGTAGCAAACGAGTACTTTCACCCGATGAACAGCGTTCCTATCACGCTGGAGGAGAGTTAATCCTGCAGACCTCGTTCCTCCTGGGAAAGCGCAAGGCCACCGTGAGCCTCAGGGTAGTGCCTGAGTTTACTCCGGGCAAGCTCTGCGTGCCTCGGTTTCCATGAGGTCTCCACCGTGGTTGTGCCTCAATGGAACGCGAGGAAAGCTCTCAGGAATCCAAGCACTCTGGCCTCCGCACCGTTTCCCATGCTACAACACGGATCCCCCCGACGTCTCCTCTCTGCCTGCTGAGCAACAAGCAGCCGTGTAGGCTCTTCAGAACCCTTCTTGCATGCAGAGCCCAAGGCGGCACACTGCTCTCTGTCTTCCTTTGGAAACCTAGGTTGTTGCAGCTTGCCCCAGCTACGAAGACAGTCTGAGCCGGTCTCATGTGCTGAGGAACGTGAACTCAATGAGGAGCAGGGCCATACGTGCACTCAGAAAATCACTCTGCTCAGCCTTCCATCCAGGAACTCACACCGACTGGCTCGTTGGTTTAGCAGGACGTCTAAGTGAGGTCCAAGCTGAGCAAGAGCACACTTCCTCCTTTACCCTGCTAGGCCCCCGGAAGAGGTAGAGACAACTAGGCCTCGCTCAGGCCATCCCTCCTTCAGGGATCTTGCCACACTTCGAAGCCTGCACAGTAAAAGATACTTAGCGAAGTTGCCAGGGTTTCGCCATGCTCTCCCTCGGCAGCTCCACTACTGCAGGGACTCATGTTTGCTGTGAACGAGGATAGGTGGCCCTGCTTCAAAAAGCAGTCTTTTCCCCTTTGGAAATGTGGATTCTTTGAGCCTCGGAGCTGTTTGCGAAACCCTAGGAAGGCCCAGCTTCTACTCACTGCAGGCACGCCCGGGCAGGAAACGAGTATGTTTCCCCAGAGAAACAGGCTGCTTGCAAGTGTCGAGAAGAGCTTCTCAGGTGCCCAGTGTGTCCCGTTTGTTTCCCTTCGCAGCTCCCGTACTGCAGGTACTTATGCTGGGTGCTAAAAAGAGTTGGTTGGCTCTGCCGACAAAAGCAGCCTTTTCCCTTTGGAAGCTTGGATTGTAGTGTCTCAGGGGCTGCTTGCCAAACCTTGAAGTTGCCCAGGTTATAGCCTCCGCAGGTACGCTTGCGTAGCAAACGAGCACTTCCTACCGATGAACAGGGTTCCTGTCACGCTGGAGGAGAGTTAATCCCGCAGACCTCGTTCCTCCTGGGAAAGCGCAAGGCCACCCTGAGCCTCAGGGTAGTTCCTGAGTTTACTCCGGGCAAGCTCTGCGTGCCTCGGTTTCCATGAGGTCTCCACCTTTGTTGTGCCTCAATGGAACGCGAGGATAGTTTTCAGGACTCCAAGCACTCTGGCCTCCGCACCGTTTCCCATGCTACAACACGGATCCCCCCCACGTCTCCTCTCTGCCTGCTGAGCAACAAGCAGCCGTGTAGGCCCTTCAGAACCCTTCTTGCATGCAGAGCCCAAGGCGGCACACTGCTCTCTGTCTTCCTTTGGAAACCTAGGTTGTTGCAGCTTGCCCCAGCTACGAAGACAGTCTGAGCCGGTCTCATGTGCTGAGGAACGTGAACTCAATGAGGACCAGGGCCATACGTGCACTCAGAAAATCATTCTGCTCAGCATTCCATCCAGGAACTCACACCGACTGGCTCGTTGGTTTAGCAGGACGTCTAAGTGAGGTCCAAGCTGAGCAAGAGCACTCCTCCTCCTTTACCCTGCTAGGCCCACGGAAGAGGTAGAGCCAACTAGGCCTCGCTCAGGCCATCCCTCCTTCAGGGATCTTGCCACAGTTCGAAGCCTGCACAGTAAAAGATACTTAGCGAAGTTGCCAGGGTTTCGCCATGCTCTCCCTCGGCAGCTCCACTACTGCAGGGACTCATGTTTGCTGTGAACGAGGATAGGTGGCCCTGCTTCAAAAAGCAGTCTTTTCCCCTTTGGAAATGTGGATTCTTGTAGCCTCGGAGCTGTTTGCAAAATCCTAGGAAGGCCCAGCTTCTACTCACGGCAGACACGCCCGGGGAGGAAACGAGTATGTTTCCCCAGAGAAACAGGCTGCTTGCAAGTGTCGAGCGGAGCTTCTCAGGTGCCCAGTGTGTCCCGTTTGTTTCCCTTCGCAGCTGACATCCTGCAGGTACTTATGCTGGGGGCTAACAAGGGTAGGTGGCTCTTCCGACAAAAGCAGCCTTTTCCTTTTGGAAGCTTGGATTGTAGTGTCTCAGGGGCTGCTTGCCAAACCTTGAAGTTGCCCAGGTTATAGCCTCCAGAGGTACGCTTGAATAGCAAACGAGCACTTTCACCCGAGGAACAGGGTTCCTGTCACGGTGGAGGAGAGTTAATCCCGCAGACCTCGTTCCTCCTGGGAAAGCGCAAGGCCACCCTGAGCCTCAGGGTAGTGCTTGAGTTTACTCCGGGCAAGCTCTGCATGCCTCGGTTTCCATGAGGTCTCCACCTTTGTTGTGCCTCAATGGAACGCGAGGATAGCTTTCAGGACTCCAAGCACTCTGGCCTCCGCACCGTTTCCCATGCTACAACACGGATCCCCCGCACGTCTCCTCTCTGCCTGCTGAGCAACAAGCAGCCGTGTAGGCCCTTCAGAACCCTTCTTGCATGCAGAGCCCAAGGCGGCACACTGCTCTCTGTCTTCCTTTGGAAACCTAGGTGGTTGCAGCTTGCCCCAGCTACGAAGACAGTCTGAGCCGGTCTCATGTGCTGAGGAACGTAAACTCAATGAGGACCAGGGCCATACGTGCACTCAGAAAATCACTCTGCTCAGCCTTCCATCCAGGAGCTCACACCGACTGGCTCGTTGGTTTAGCAGGACGTCTAAGTGAGGTCCAAGCTGAGCAAGAGCACAATTCCTCCTTTACCCTGCTAGGCCCCCGGAAGAGGTAGAGCCAACTAGGCCTCGCTCAGGCCATCCCTCCTTCAGGGATCTTGCCACACTTCGAAGCCTGCACAGTAAAAGATACTTAGCGAAGTTGCCAGGGTTTCGCCATGCTCTCCCTCGGCAGCTCCACTACTGCAGGGACTCATGTTTGCTGTGAACGAGGATAGGTGGCCCTGCTTCAAAAAGCAGTCTTTTCCCCTTTGGAAATGTGGATTCTTTGAGCCTCGGAGCTGTTTGCGAAACCCTAGGAAGGCCCAGCTTCTACTCACTGCAGGCACGCCCGGGCAGGAAACGAGTATGTTTCCCCAGAGAAACAGGCTGCTTGCAAGTGTCGAGAAGAGCTTCTCAGGTGCCCAGTGTGTCCCGTTTGTTTCCCTTCGCAGCTCCCGTAGTGCAGGTACTTATGCTGGGTGCTAACAAGAGTTGGTTGGCTCTGCCGACAATAGCAGCCTTTTCCCTTTGGAAGCTTGGATTGTAGTGTCTCAGGGGCTGCTTGCCAAACCTTGAAGTTACCCAGGTTATAGCCTCCGCAGGTACGCTTGCGTAGCAAACGAGCACTTCCTACCGAAGAACAGGGTTCCTGTCACGCTGGAGGAGAGTTAATCCCGCAGACCTCGTTCCTCCTGGGAAAGCGCAAGGCCACCCTGAGCCTCAGGGTAGTGCCTAAGTTTCCAACGGGCAAGCTCTGCGTGCCTCGGTTTCCATGAGGTCTCCACCGTTGTTGTGCTTCAATGGAACGCGAGGATAGCTTTCAGGACACCAAGCACTCTGACCTCCGCACCGTTTCCCATGCTACCACACGGATCCCCCCCACGTCTCCTCTCTGCCTGCTGAGCAACAAGCAGCCGTGTAGGCCCTTCAGAACACTTCTTGCATGCACAGCCCAAGGCGGCACACTGCTCTCTGTCTTCTTTGGAAACCTAGGTTGTCGCAGCTTACCCAGCTCACCAAGACAGTCTGAGCCGGTCTCATGAGCTGGGGAACGTGGACTCAGTGAGGACCAGGACCCTACCTGCACTCAGAAAATCACTCTGCTCAGCCTTCCATCCAGGAGCTCACACCGACTGGCTCGTTGGTTTAGCAGGACGTCTAAGTGAGGTCCAAGCTGAGCAAAGAACAAACTTCCTCCTTTACCCTGCTAGGCCCACGGAAGAGGTAGAGCCAACCAGGCCTCGCTCAGGCCAGCCCTCCTTCAGGGATCTTGCCACACTTCGAAGCCTGCACAGTAAAAGATATTTAGCGAAGTTGCCAGGGTTTCGCCATTCTCCCTCGGCAGCTCCACTACTGCAGGGACTCATGTTTGCTGTGAACTAGGATAGGTGGCCCACTTCAAAAAGCAGTCTTTTCCCCTTTGGAAAGGTGGATTCTTGTAGGCTAGGAGCTGTTTGCGAAACCATAGGAAGGCCCAGCTTTTACTCACTGCAGTCACGCCCGGGGAGGAAACGCGTTTGTTTCCCCAGAGAAACAGGCTGCTTCCAAGTGTCGAGGGGAGCTTCTCAGGTGCCCAGTGTGTCCGTTTGTTTCCCTTCGCAGCTCCCGTACTGCAGGTACTTATGCTGGGTGCTAACAAGGGTTCGTTGGCTCTGCCGACAAAAGCAGCCTTTTCCCTTTGGAAGCTTGGATTGTAGTGTCTCAGGGGCTGCTTGCCAAACCTTGAAGTTGACCAGGTTATAGCCTCCGCAGGTACGCTTGCGTAGCAAACGAGCACTTTCACCCGATGAACAGCGTTCCTATCACGCTGCAGGAGAGTTAATCCTGCAGACCTCGTTCCTCCTGGGAAAGCGCAAGGCCACCCTGAGCCTCAGGGTAGTGCCTAAGTTTGCTCCGTGCAAGCTCTGCGTGCCTCGGTTTCCATGAGGTCTCCACCGTGGTTCTGCCTCAATGGAACGCGAGGATACCTTTCAGGACTCCAAGCACTCTGGCCTCCGCACCGTTTCCCATGCTACCACATGGATTCCCCCCACGTCTCCTCTCTGCCTGCGGAGCAACAAGCAGCCGTGTAGGCCCTTCAGAACACTTCTTGCATGCAGAGACCAAGGCGGGACACTGCTCTCTGTCTTCCTTTGGAAACCTAGGTTGTCGGAGCTTACCCACCTCACGAAGACAGTCTGAGCCGGTTTCATGAGCTGGGGAACGTGGACTCAGTGAGGACCAGGGCCCTACCTGCACTCAGAAAATCACTCTGCTCAGCCTTCCATCCAGGAGCTCACACCGACTGGCTCGTTGGTTTAGCAGGACGTCTAAGTGAGGTCCAAGCTGAGCAAAGAGCACTCTTCCTCCTTTACCCTGCTAGGCCCACGGAAGAGGTAGAGCCAACTAGGCCTCGCTCAGACCAGGCCTCCTTCAGGGATCTTGCCACACTTCGAAGCCTGCACAGTAAAAGATACTTAGCGAAGTTGCCAGGGTTTCGCCATGCTCTCCCTCGGCAGCTCCACTACTGCAGGGACTCATGTTTGCTGTGAACGAGGATAGGTGTCCCTGCTTCCAAAAGCAGTCTTTTCCCCTTTGGAAATGTGGATTCTTGTAGCCTAGGAGCTGTTTGCGAAACCCTAGGAAGGCCCAGCTTCTACTCACTGCAGGCACGCCCGGGCAGGAAACGAGTATGTTTCCCCAGAGAAACAGGCTGCTTGCAAGTGTCGAGGGGAGCTTCTCAGGTGCCCAGTGTGTCCCGTTTGTTTCCCTTCGCAGCTCCCGTACTGCAGGTACTTATGCTGGGTGCTAACAAGGGTTGGTTGGCTCTGCCGACAAAAGCAGCCTTTTCCCTTTGGAAGCTTGGATTGTAGTGTCTCAGGGGCTGCTTGCCAAAACTTGAAGTTGACCAGGTTATAGCCTCCGCAGGTACGCTTGCGTAGCAAACGAGTACTTTCACCCGATGAACAGCGTTCCTATCACGCTGGAGGAGAGTTAATCCTGCAGACCTCGTTCCTCCTGGGAAAGCGCAAGGCCACCGTGAGCCTCAGGGTAGTGCCTGAGTTTACTCCGGGCAAGCTCTGCGTGCCTCGGTTTCCATGAGGTCTCCACCGTGGTTGTGCCTCAATGGAACGCGAGGAAAGCTCTCAGGAATCCAAGCACTCTGGCCTCCGCACCGTTTCCCATGCTACAACACGGATCCCCCCGACGTCTCCTCTCTGCCTGCTGAGCAACAAGCAGCCGTGTAGGCTCTTCAGAACCCTTCTTGCATGCAGAGCCCAAGGCGGCACACTGCTCTCTGTCTTCCTTTGGAAACCTAGGTTGTTGCAGCTTGCCCCAGCTACGAAGACAGTCTGAGCCGGTCTCATGTGCTGAGGAACGTGAACTCAATGAGGAGCAGGGCCATACGTGCACTCAGAAAATCACTCTGCTCAGCCTTCCATCCAGGAACTCACACCGACTGGCTCGTTGGTTTAGCAGGACGTCTAAGTGAGGTCCAAGCTGAGCAAGAGCACACTTCCTCCTTTACCCTGCTAGGCCCCCGGAAGAGGTAGAGACAACTAGGCCTCGCTCAGGCCATCCCTCCTTCAGGGATCTTGCCACACTTCGAAGCCTGCACAGTAAAAGATACTTAGCGAAGTTGCCAGGGTTTCGCCATGCTCTCCCTCGGCAGCTCCACTACTGCAGGGACTCATGTTTGCTGTGAACGAGGATAGGTGGCCCTGCTTCAAAAAGCAGTCTTTTCCCCTTTGGAAATGTGGATTCTTTGAGCCTCGGAGCTGTTTGCGAAACCCTAGGAAGGCCCAGCTTCTACTCACTGCAGGCACGCCCGGGCAGGAAACGAGTATGTTTCCCCAGAGAAACAGGCTGCTTGCAAGTGTCGAGAAGAGCTTCTCAGGTGCCCAGTGTGTCCCGTTTGTTTCCCTTCGCAGCTCCCGTACTGCAGGTACTTATGCTGGGTGCTAAAAAGAGTTGGTTGGCTCTGCCGACAAAAGCAGCCTTTTCCCTTTGGAAGCTTGGATTGTAGTGTCTCAAGGGCTGCTTGCCAAACCTTGAAGTTGCCCAGGTTATAGCCTCCGCAGGTACGCTTGCGTAGCAAACGAGCACTTTCTACCGATGAACAGGGTTCCTGTCACGCTGGAGGAGAGTTAATCCCGCAGACCTCGTTCCTCCTGGGAAAGCGCAAGGCCACCCTGAGCCTCAGGGTAGTGCCTAAGTTTCCAACGGGCAAGCTCTGCGTGCCTCGGTTTCCATGAGGTCTCCACCGTTGTTGTGCTTCAATGGAACGCGAGGATAGCTTTCAGGACTCCAAGCACTCTGACCTCCGCACCGTTTCCCATGCTACCACACGGATCCCCCCCCACGTCTCCTCTCTGCCTGCTGAGCAACAAGCAGCCGTGTAGGCCCTTCAGAACACTTCTTGCATGCAGAGCCCAAGGCGGCACACTGCTCTCTGTCTTCCTTTGGAAACCTAGGTTGTCGCAGCTTACCCAGCTCACCAAGACAGTCTGAGCCGGTCTCATGAGCTGGGGAACGTGGACTCAGTGAGGACCAGGACCCTACCTGCACTCAGAAAATCACTCTGCTCAGCCTTCCATCCAGGAGCTCACACCGACTGGCTCGTTGGTTTAGCAGGACGTCTAAGTGAGGTCCAAGCTGAGCAAAGAACACACTTCCTCCTTTACCCTGCTAGGCCCACGGAAGAGGTAGAGCCAACTAGGCCTCGCTCAGGCCAGCCCTCCTTCAGGGATCTTGCCACACTTCGAAGCCTGCACAGTAAAAGATATTTAGCGAAGTTGCCAGGGTTTCGCCATTCTCCCTCGGCAGCTCCACTACTGCAGGGACTCATGTTTGCTGTGAACTAGGATAGGTGGCCCACTTCAAAAAGCAGTCTTTTCCCCTTTGGACAGGTGGATTCTTGTAGCCTAGGAGCTGTTTGCGAAACCATAGGAAGGCCCAGCTTTTACTCACTGCAGGCACGCCCGGGGAGGAAACGAGTATGTTTCCCCAGAGAAACAGGCTGCTTGCAAGTGTCGAGGGGAGCTTCTCAGGTGCCCAGTGTGTCCGTTTGTTTCCCTTCGCAGCTCCCGTACTGCAGGTACTTATGCTGGGTGCTAACAAGGGTTGGTTGGCTCTGCCGACAAAAGCAGCCTTTTCCCTTTGGAAGCTTGGATTGTAGTGTCTCAGGGGCTGCTTGCCAAACCTTGAAGTTGACCAGGTTATAGCCTCCGCAGGTACGCTTGCGTAGCAAACGAGCACTTTCACCCGATGAACAGCGTTCCTATCACGCTGCAGGAGAGTTAATCCTGCAGACCTCGTTCCTCCTGGGAAAGCGCAAGGCCACCCTGAGCCTCAGGGTAGTGCCTAAGTTTGCTCCGTGCAAGCTCTGCGTGCCTCGGTTTCCATGAGGTCTCCACCGTGGTTGTGCCTCAATGGAACGCGAGGATAGCTTTCAGGACTCCAAGCACTCTGGCCTCCGCACCGTTTCCCATGCTACCACACGGATTCCCCCCACGTCTCCTCTCTGCCTGCTGAGCAACAAGCAGCCGTGTAGGCCCTTCAGAACACTTCTTGCATGCAGAGACCAAGGCGGGACACTGCTCTCTGTCTTCCTTTGGAAACCTAGGTTGTCGGAGCTTACCCACCTCACGAAGACAGTCTGAGCCGGTTTCATGAGCTGGGGAACGTGGACTCAGTGAGGACCAGGGCCCTACCTGCACTCTGAAAATCACTCTGCTCAGCCTTCCATCCAGGAGCTCACACCGACTGGCTCGTTGGTTTAGCAGGACGTCTAAGTGAGGTCCAAGCTGAGCAAAGAGCACTCTTCCTCCTTTACCCTGCTAGGCCCACGGAAGAGGTAGAGCCAACTAGGCCTCGCTCAGACCAGGCCTCCTTCAGGGATCTTGCCACACTTCGAAGCCTGCACAGTAAAAGATACTTAGCGAAGTTGCCAGGGTTTCGCCATGCTCTCCCTCGGCAGCTCCACTACTGCAGGTACTCATGTTTGCTTTGAACTTGTATAGGTGTCCCTGCTTCCAAAAGCAGTCTTTTCCCCTTTGGAAATGTGGATTCTTGTAGCCTAGGAGCTGTTTGCGAAACCCTAGGAAGGCCCAGCTTCTACTCACTGCAGGCACGCCCGGGGAGGAAACGAGTATGTTTCCCCAGAGAAACAGGCTGCTTGCAAGTGTCGAGGGGAGCTTCTCAGGTGCCCACTGTGTCCCGTTTGTTTCCCTTCGCAGCTCCCGTACTGCAGGTACTTATGCTGGGTGCTAACAAGGGTTGGTTGGCTCTGCCGACAAAAGCAGCCTTTTCCCTTTGGAAGCTTGGATTGTAGTGTCTCAGGGGCTGCTTGCCAAACCTTGAAGTTGACCAGGTTATAGCCTCCGCAGGTACGCTTGCGTAGCAAACGAGCACTTTCACCCGATGAACAGCGTTCCTATCACGCTGGAGGAGAGTTAATCCTGCAGACCTCGTTCCTCCTGGGAAAGCGCAAGGCCACCGTGAGCCTCAGGGTAGTGCCTGAGTTTACTCCGGGCAAGCTCTGCGTGCCTCGGTTTCCATGAGGTCTCCACCGTGGTTGTGCCTCAATGGAACGCGAGGATAGCTCTCAGGAATCCAAGCACTCTGGCCTCCGCACCGTTTCCCATGCTACAACACGGATCCCCCCCACGTCTCCTCTCTGCCTGCTGAGCAACAAGCAGCCGTGTAGGCCCTTCAGAACCCTTCTTGCATGCAGAGCCCAAGGCGGCACACTGCTCTCTGTCTTCCTTTGGAAACCTAGGTTGTCGCAGCTTACCCAGCTCACCAAGACAGTCTGAGCCAGTCTCATGAGCTGGGGAACGTGGACTCAGTGAGGACCAGGTCCCTACCTGCACTCAGAAAATCACTCTGCTCAGCCTTCCATCCAGGAGCTCACACCGACTGGCTCGTTGGTTTAGCAGGACGTCTAAGTGAGGTCCAAGCTGAGCAAGAGCACAATTCCTCCTTTACCCTGCTAGGCCCACGGAAGAGGTAGAGCCAACTAGGCCTCGCTCAGGCCAGCCCTCCTTCAGGGATCTTGCCACACTTCGAAGCCTGCACAGTAAAAGATATTTAGCGAAGTTGCCAGGGTTTCGCCATTCTTCCTCGGCAGCTCCACTACTGCAGGGACTCATGTTTGCTGTGAACTAGGATAGGTGGCCCACTTCAAAAAGCAGTCTTTTCCCCTTTGGAAACGTGGATTCTTGTAGCCTAGGAGCTGTTTGCGAAACCATAGGAAGGCCCAGCTTTTACTCACTGCAGGCACGCCCGGGGAGGAAACGAGTATGTTTCCCCAGAGAAACAGGCTGCTTGCAAGTGTCGAGGGGAGCTTCTCAGGTGCCCAGTGTGTCCGTTTGTTTCCCTTCGCAGCTCCCGTACTGCAGGTACTTATGCTGGGTGCTAACAAGGGTTCGTTGGCTCTGCCGACAAAAGCAGCCTTTTCCCTTTGGAAGCTTGGATTGTAGTGTCTCAGGGGCTGCTTGCCAAACCTTGAAGTTGACCAGGTTATAGCCTCCGCAGGTACGCTTGCGTAGCAAACGAGCACTTTCTACCGATGAACAGGGTTCCTGTCACGCTGGAGGAGAGTTAATCCCGCAGACCTCCTTCCTCCTGGGAAAGCGTAAGGCCACCCTGAGCCTCAGGGTAGTGCCTAAGTTTCCAACGGGCAAGCTCTGCGTGCCTCGGTTTCCATGAGGTCTCCACCGTTGTTGTGCTTCAATGGAACGCGAGGATAGCTTTCAGGACTCCAAGCACTCTGACCTCCGCACCGTTTCCCATGCTACCACACGGATCCCCCCCACGTCTCCTCTCTGCCTGCTGAGCAACAAGCAGCCGTGTAGGCCCTTCAGAACACTTCTTGCATGCAGAGCCCAAGGCGGCACACTGCTCTCTGTCTTCCTTTGGAAACCTAGGTTGTCGCAGCTTACCCAGCTCACCAAGACAGTCTGATCCAGTCTCATGAGCTGGGGAACGTGGACTCAGTGAGGACCAGGTCCCTACCTGCACTCAGAAAATCACTCTGCTCAGCCTTCCATCCAGGAGCTCACACCGACTGGCTCGTTGGTTTAGCAGGACGTCTAAGTGAGGTCCAAGCTGAGCAAGAGCACAATTCCTCCTTTACCCTGCTAGGCCCACGGAAGAGGTAGAGCCAACTAGGCCTCGCTCAGGCCAGCCCTCCTTCAGGGATCTTGCCACACTTCGAAGCCTGCACAGTAAAAGATATTTAGCGAAGTTGCCAGGGTTTCGCCATTCTTCCTCGGCAGCTCCACTACTGCAGGGACTCATGTTTGCTGTGAACTAGGATAGGTGGCCCACTTCAAAAAGCAGTCTTTTCCCCTTTGGAAACGTGGATTCTTGTAGCCTAGGAGCTGTTTGCGAAACCATAGGAAGGCCCAGCTTTTACTCACTGCAGGCACGCCCGGGGAGGAAACGAGTATGTTTCCCCAGAGAAACAGGCTGCTTGCAAGTGTCGAGGGGAGCTTCTCAGGTGCCCAGTGTGTCCGTTTGTTTCCCTTCGCAGCTCCCGTACTGCAGGTACTTATGCTGGGTGCTAACAAGGGTTCGTTGGCTCTGCCGACAAAAGCAGCCTTTTCCCTTTGGAAGCTTGGATTGTAGTGTCTCAGGGGCTGCTTGCCAAACCTTGAAGTTGACCAAGTTATAGCCTCCGCAGGTACGCTTGCGTAGCAAACGAGCACTTTCACCCGATGAACAGTGTTCCTATCACGCTGCAGGAGAGTTAATCCTGCAGACCTCGTTCCTCCTGGGAAAGCGCAAGGCCACCCTGAGCCTCAGGGTAGTGCCTAAGTTTGCTCCGTGCAAGCTCTGCGTGCCTCGGTTTCCATGAGGTCTCCACCGTGGTTGTGCCTCAATGGAACGCGAGGATACCTTTCAGGACTCCAAGCACTCTGGCCTCCGCACCGTTTCCCATGCTACCACACGGATTCCCCCCACGTCTCCTCTCTGCCTGCGGAGCAACAAGCAGCCGTGTAGGCCCTTCAGAACACTTCTTGCATGCAGAGACCAAGGCGGGACACTGCTCTCTGTCTTCCTTTGGAAACCTAGGTTGTCGGAGCTTACCCACCTCACGAAGACAGTCTGAGCCGGTTTCATGAGCTGGGGAACGTGGACTCAGTGAGGACCAGGGCCCTACCTGCACTCTGAAAATCACTCTGCTCAGCCTTCCATCCAGGAACTCACACCGACTGGCTCGTTGGTTTAGCAGGACGTCTAAGTGAGGTCCAAGCTGAGCAAGAGCACTCTTCCTCCTTTACCCTGCTAGGCCCCCGGAAGTGGTAGAGCCAACTAGGCCTCGCTCAGGCCATCCCTCCTTCAGGGATTTTGCCACACTTCGAAGCCTGCACAGTAAAAGATACTTAGCGAAGTTGCCAGGGTTTCGCCATGCTCTCCCTCGGCAGCTCCACTACTGCAGGGACTCATGTTTGCTGTGAACGAGGATAGGTGGCCCTGCTTCAAAAAGCAGTCTTTTCCCCTTTGGAAATGTGGATTCTTTGAGCCTCGGAGCTGTTTGCGAAACCCTAGGAAGGCCCAGCTTCTACTCACTGCAGGCACGCCCGGGCAGGAAACGAGTATGTTTCCCCAGAACAACAGGCTGCTTGCAAGTGTCGAGAAGAGCTTCTCAGGTGCCCAGTGTGTCCCGTTTGTTTCCCTTCGCAGCTCCCGTACTGCAGGTACTTATGCTGGGTGCTAACAAGGGTTCGTTGGCTCTGCCGACAAAAGCAGCCTTTTCCCTTTGGAAGCTTGGATTGTAGTGTCTCAGGGGCTGCTTGCCAAACCTTGAAGTTGACCAGGTTATAGCCTCCGCAGGTACGCTTGCGTAGCAAACGAGCACTTTCACCCGATGAACAGCGTTCCTATCACGCTGCAGGAGAGTTAATCCTGCAGACCTCGTTCCTCCTGGGAAAGCGCAAGGCCACCCTGAGCCTCAGGGTAGTGCCTAAGTTTGCTCCGTGCAAGCTCTGCGTGCCTCGGTTTCCATGAGGTCTCCACCGTGGTTCTGCCTCAATGGAACGCGAGGATAGCTTTCAGGACTCCAAGCACTCTGGCCTCCGCACCGTTTCCCATGCTACCACACGGATTCCCCCCACGTCTCCTCTCTGCCTGCTGAGCAACAAGCAGCCGTGTAGGCCCTTCAGAACACTTCTTGCATGCAGAGACCAAGGCGGGACACTGCTCTCTGTCTTCCTTTGGAAACCTAGGTTGTCGGAGCTTACCCACCTCACGAAGACAGTCTGAGCCGGTTTCATGAGCTGGGGAACGTGGACTCAGTGAGGACCAGGGCCCTACCTGCACTCTGAAAATCACTCTGCTCAGCCTTCCATCCAGGAGCTCACACCGACTGGCTCGTTGGTTTAGCAGGACGTCTAAGTGAGGTCCAAGCTGAGCAAAGAGCACTCTTCCTCCTTTACCCTGCTAGGCCCACGGAAGAGGTAGAGCCAACTAGGCCTCGCTCAGACCAGGCCTCCTTCAGAGATCTTGCCACACTTCGAAGCCTGCACAGTAAAAGATACTTAGCGAAGTTGCCAGGGTTTCGCCATGCTCTCCCTCGGCAGCTCCACTACTGCAGGTACTCATGTTTGCTTTGAACTAGTATAGGTGTCCCTGCTTCCAAAAGCAGTCTTTTCTCCTTTGGAAATGTGGATTCTTGTAGCCTAGGAGCTGTTTGCGAAACCCTAGGAAGGCCCAGCTTCTACTCACTGCAGGCACGCCCGGGGAGGAAACGAGTATGTTTCCCCAGAGAAACAGGCTGCTTGCAAGTGTCGAGGGGAGCTTCTCAGGTGCCCACTGTGTCCCGTTTGTTTCCCTTCGCAGCTCCCGTACTGCAGGTACTTATGCTGGGTGCTAACAAGGGTTGGTTGGCTCTGCCGACAAAAGCAGCCTTTTCCCTTTGGAAGCTTGGATTGTAGTGTCTCAGGGGCTGCTTGCCAAACCTTGAAGTTGACCAGGTTATAGCCTCCGCAGGTACGCTTGCGTAGCAAACGAGCACTTTCACCCGATGAACAGCGTTCCTATCACGCTGGAGGAGAGTTAATCCTGCAGACCTCGTTCCTCCTGGGAAAGCGCAAGGCCACCGTGAGCCTCAGGGTAGTGCCTGAGTTTACTCCGGGCAAGCTCTGCGTGCCTCGGTTTCCATGAGGTCTCCACCTTTGTTGTGCTTCAATGGAACGCGAGGATAGCTTTCAGGACTCCAAGCACTCTGACCTCCGCACCGTTTCCCATGCTACCACACGGATCCCCCCCACGTCTCCTCTCTGCCTGCTGAGCAACAAGCAGCCGTGTAGGCCCTTCAGAACCCTTCTTGCATGCAGAGCCCAAGGCGGCACACTGCTCTCTGTCTTCCTTTGGAAACCTAGGTTGTCGCAGCTTACCCAGCTCACCAAGACAGTCTGAGCCAGTCTCATGAGCTGGGGAACGTGGACTCAGTGAGGACCAGGTCCCTACCTGCACTCAGAAAATCACTCTGCTCAGCCTTCCATCCAGGAGCTCACACCGACTGGCTCGTTGGTTTAGCAGGACGTCTAAGTGAGGTCCAAGCTGAGCAAGAGCACAATTCCTCCTTTACCCTGCTAGGCCCACGGAAGAGGTAGAGCCAACTAGGCCTCGCTCAGGCCAGCCCTCCTTCAGGGATCTTGCCACACTTCGAAGCCTGCACAGTAAAAGATATTTAGCGAAGTTGCCAGGGTTTCGCCATTCTTCCTCGGCAGCTCCACTACTGCAGGGACTCATGTTTGCTGTGAACTAGGATAGGTGGCCCACTTCAAAAAGCAGTCTTTTCCCCTTTGGAAACGTGGATTCTTGTAGCCTAGGAGCTGTTTGCGAAACCATAGGAAGGCCCAGCTTTTACTCACTGCAGGCACGCCCGGGGAGGAAACGAGTATGTTTCCCCAGAGAAACAGGCTGCTTGCAAGTGTCGAGGGGAGCTTCTCAGGTGCCCAGTGTGTCCGTTTGTTTCCCTTCGCAGCTCCCGTACTGCAGGTACTTATGCTGGGTGCTAACAAGGGTTCGTTGGCTCTGCCGACAAAAGCAGCCTTTTCCCTTTGGAAGCTTGGATTGTAGTGTCTCAGGGGCTGCTTGCCAAACCTTGAAGTTGACCAGGTTATAGCCTCCGCAGGTACGCTTGCGTAGCAAACGAGCACTTTCACCCGATGAACAGCGTTCCTATCACGCTGCAGGAGAGTTAATCCTGCAGACCTCGTTCCTCCTGGGAAAGCGCAAGGCCACCCTGAGCCTCAGGGTAGTGCCTAAGTTTGCTCCGTGGAAGCTCTGCGTGCCTCGGTTTCCATGAGGTCTCCACCGTGGTTGTGCCTCAATGGAATGCGAGGATACCTTTCAGGACTCCAAGCACTCTGGCCTCCGCACCGTTTCCCATGCTACCACACGGATTCCCCCCACGTCTCCTCTCTGCCTGCGGAGCAACAAGCAGCCGTGTAGGCCCTTCAGAACACTTCTTGCATGCAGAGACCAAGGCGGGACACTGCTCTCTGTCTTCCTTTGGAAACCTAGGTTGTCGGAGCTTACCCACCTCACGAAGACAGTCTGAGCCGGTTTCATGAGCTGGGGAACGTGGACTCAGTGAGGACCAGGGCCCTACCTGCACTCTGAAAATCACTCTGCTCAGCCTTCCATCCAGGAACTCACACCGACTGGCTCGTTGGTTTAGCAGGACGTCTAAGTGAGGTCCAAGCTGAGCAAGAGCACAATTCCTCCTTTACCCTGCTAGGCCCCCGGAAGTGGTAGAGCCAACTAGGCCTCGCTCAGGCCATCCCTCCTTCAGGGATTTTGCCACACTTCGAAGCCTGCACAGTAAAAGATACTTAGCGAAGTTGCCAGGGTTTCGCCATGCTCTCCCTCGGCAGCTCCACTACTGCAGGGACTCATGTTTGCTGTGAACGAGGATAGGTGGCCCTGCTTCAAAAAGCAGTCTTTTCCCCTTTGGAAATGTGGATTCTTTGAGCCTCGGAGCTGTTTGCGAAACCCTAGGAAGGCCCAGCTTCTACTCACTGCAGGCACGCCCGGGCAGGAAACGAGTATGTTTCCCCAGAACAACAGGCTGCTTGCAAGTGTCGAGAAGAGCTTCTCAGGTGCCCAGTGTGTCCCGTTTGTTTCCCTTCGCAGCTCCCGTACTGCAGGTACTTATGCTGGGTGCTAAAAAGAGTTGGTTGGCTCTGCCGACAAAAGCAGCCTTTTCCCTTTGGAAGCTTGGATTGTAGTGTCTCAGGGGCTGCTTGCCAAACCTTGAAGTTGCCCAGGTTATAGCCTCCGCAGGTACGCTTGCGTAGCAAACGAGCACTTTCTACCGATGAACAGGGTTCCTGTCACGCTGGAGGAGAGTTAATCCCGCAGACCTCCTTCCTCCTGGGAAAGCGTAAGGCCACCCTGAGCCTCAGGGTAGTGCCTAAGTTTCCAACGGGCAAGCTCTGCGTGCCTCGGTTTCCATGAGGTCTCCACCGTTGTTGTGCTTCAATGGAACGCGAGGATAGCTTTCAGGACTCCAAGCACTCTGACCTCCGCACCGTTTCCCATGCTACCACACGGATCCCCCCCACGTCTCCTCTCTGCCTGCTGAGCAACAAGCAGCCGTGTAGGCCCTTCAGAACACTTCTTGCATGCAGAGCCCAAGGCGGCACACTGCTCTCTGTCTTCCTTTGGAAACCTAGGTTGTCGCAGCTTACCCAGCTCACCAAGACAGTCTGAGCCAGTCTCATGAGCTGGGGAACGTGGACTCAGTGAGGACCAGGACCCTACCTGCACTCAGAAAATCACTCTGCTCAGCCTTCCATCCAGGAGCTCACACCGACTGGCTCGTTGGTTTAGCAGGACGTCTAAGTGAGGTCCAAGCTGAGCAAGAGCACAATTCCTCCTTTACCCTGCTAGGCCCACGGAAGAGGTAGAGCCAACTAGGCCTCGCTCAGGCCATCCCTCCTTCAGGGATCTTGCCACACTTCGAAGCCTGCACAGTAAAAGATATTTAGCGAAGTTGCCAGGGTTTCGCCATTCTTCCTCGGCAGCTCCACTACTGCAGGGACTCATGTTTGCTGTGAACTAGGATAGGTGGCCCACTTCAAAAAGCAGTCTTTTCCCCTTTGGAAACGTGGATTCTTGTAGCCTAGGAGCTGTTTGCGAAACCATAGGAAGGCCCAGCTTTTACTCACTGCAGGCACGCCCGGGGAGGAAACGAGTATGTTTCCCCAGAGAAACAGGCTGCTTGCAAGTGTCGAGGGGAGCTTCTCAGGTGCCCAGTGTGTCCGTTTGTTTCCCTTCGCAGCTCCCGTACTGCAGGTACTTATGCTGGGTGCTAACAAGGGTTCGTTGGCTCTGCCGACAAAAGCAGCCTTTTCCCTTTGGAAGCTTGGATTGTAGTGTCTCAGGGGCTGCTTGCCAAACCTTGAAGTTGACCAGGTTATAGCCTCCGCAGGTACGCTTGCGTAGCAAACGAGCACTTTCACCCGATGAACAGCGTTCCTATCACGCTGCAGGAGAGTTAATCCTGCAGACCTCGTTCCTCCTGGGAAAGCGCAAGGCCACCCTGAGCCTCAGGGTAGTGCCTAAGTTTGCTCCGTGCAAGCTCTGCGTGCCTCGGTTTCCATGAGGTCTCCACCGTGGTTGTGCCTCAATGGAACGCGAGGATACCTTTCAGGACTCCAAGCACTCTGGCCTCCGCACCGTTTCCCATGCTACCACACGGATTCCCCCCACGTCTCCTCTCTGCCTGCGGAGCAACAAGCAGCCGTGTAGGCCCTTCAGAACACTTCTTGCATGCAGAGACCAAGGCGGGACACTGCTCTCTGTCTTCCTTTGGAAACCTAGGTTGTCGGAGCTTACCCACCTCACGAAGACAGTCTGAGCCGGTTTCATGAGCTGGGGAACGTGGACTCAGTGAGGACCAGGGCCCTACCTGCACTCTGAAAATCACTCTGCTCAGCCTTCCATCCAGGAACTAACACCGACTGGCTCGTTGGTTTAGCAGGACGTCTAAGTGAGGTCCAAGCTGAGCAAGAGCACTCTTCCTCCTTTACCCTGCTAGGCCCCCGGAAGTGGTAGAGCCAACTAGGCCTCGCTCAGGCCATCCCTCCTTCAGGGATTTTGCCACACTTCAAAGCCTGCACAGTAAAAGATACTTAGCGAAGTTGCCAGGGTTTCGCCATGCTCTCCCTCGGCAGCTCCACTACTGCAGGGACTCATGTTTGCTGTGAACGAGGATAGGTGGCCCTGCTTCAAAAAGCAGTCTTTTCCCCTTTGGAAATGTGGATTCTTTGAGCCTCGGAGCTGTTTGCGAAACCCTAGGAAGGCCCAGCTTCTACTCACTGCAGGCACGCCCGGGCAGGAAACGAGTATGGTTCCCCAGAACAACAGGCTGCTTGCAAGTGTCGAGAAGAGCTTCTCAGGTGCCCAGTGTGTCCCGTTTGTTTCCCTTCGCAGCTCCCGTACTGCAGGTACTTATGCTGGGTGCTAAAAAGAGTTGGTTGGCTCTGCCGACAAAAGCAGCCTTTTCCCTTTGGAAGCTTGGATTGTAGTGTCTCAGGGGCTGCTTGCCAAACCTTGAAGTTGCCCAGGTTATAGCCTCCGCAGGTACGCTTGCGTAGCAAACGAGCACTTTCTACCGATGAACAGGGTTCCTGTCACGCTGGAGGAGAGTTAATCCCGCAGACCTCGTTCCTCCTGGGAAAGCGCAAGGCCACCCTGAGCCTCAGGGTAGTGCCTAAGTTTCCAACGGGCAAGCTCTGCGTGCCTCGGTTTCCATGAGGTCTCCACCGTTGTTGTGCTTCAATGGAACGCGAGGATAGCTTTCAGGACTCCAAGCACTCTGACTCCGCACCGTTTCCCATGCTACAACACGGATCCCCCCCACGTCTCCTCTCTGCCTGCTGAGCAACAAGCAGCCGTGTAGGCCCTTCAGAACACTTCTTGCATGCAGAGCCCAAGGCGGCACACTGCTCTCTGTCTTCCTTTGGAAACCTAGGTTGTCGGAGCTTACCCAGCTCACCAAGACAGTCTGAGCCAGTCTCATGAGCTGGGGAACGTGGACTCAGTGAGGACCAGGTCCCTACCTGCACTCAGAAAATCACTCTGCTCAGCCTTCCATCCAGGAGCTCACACCGACTGGCTCGTTGGTTTAGCAGGACGTCTAAGTGAGGTC
Source organism: Balaenoptera borealis (assembly GCF_965194805.1). Lineage (NCBI taxonomy): Eukaryota > Metazoa > Chordata > Mammalia > Artiodactyla > Balaenopteridae > Balaenoptera > Balaenoptera borealis. The sequence goes on from NC_138870.1 coordinate 29,850,989, forward strand.
CAAGCTGAGCAAGAGCACAATTCCTCCTTTACCCTGCTAGGCCCACGGAAGAGGTAGAGCCAACTAGGCCTCGCTCAGGCCAGCCCTCCTTCAGGGATCTTGCCACACTTCAAAGCCTGCACAGTAAAAGATATTTACCGAAGTTGCCAGGGTTTCGCCATTCTTCCTCGGCAGCTCCACTACTGCAGGGACTCATGTTTGCTGTGAACTAGGATAGGTGGCCCACTTCAAAAAGCAGTCTTTTCACCTTTGGAAACGTGGATTCTTGTAGCCTAGGAGCTGTTTGCGAAACCATAGGAAGGCCCAGCTTTTACTCACTGCAGGCACGCCCGGGGAGGAAACGAGTATGTTTCCCCAGAGAAACAGGCTGCTTGCAAGTGTCGAGGGGAGCTTCTCAGGTGCCCAGTGTGTCCGTTTGTTTCCCTTCGCAGCTCCCGTACTGCAGGTACTTATGCTGGGTGCTAACAAGGGTTCGTTGGCTCTGCCGACAAAAGCAGCCTTTTCCCTTTGGAAGCTTGGATTGTAGTGTCTCAGGGGCTGCTTGCCAAACCTTGAAGTTGCCCAGGTTATAGCCTCCGCAGGTACGCTTGCGTAGCAAACGAGCACTTTCACCCGATGAACAGCGTTCCTATCACGCTTCAGGAGAGTTAATCCTCCAGACCTCGTTCCTCCTGGGAAAGCGTAAGGCCACCCTGAGCCTCAGGGTAGTGCCTAAGTTTGCTCCGTGCAAGCTCTGCGTGCCTCGGTTTCCATGAGGTCTCCACCGTGGTTGTGCCTCAATGGAACGCGAGGATAGCTTTCAGGACTCCAAGCACTCTGGCCTCCGCACCGTTTCCCATGCTACCACACGGATTCCCCCCACGTCTCCTCTCTGCCTGCGGAGCAACAAGCAGCCGTGTAGGCCCTTCAGAACACTTCTTGCATGCAGAGACCAAGGCGGCACACTGCTCTCTGTCTTCCTTTGGAAACCTAGGTTGTTGCAGCTTACCCACCTCACGAAGACAGTCTGAGCCGGTTTCATGAGCTGGGGAACGTGGACTCAGTGAGGACCAGGGCCCTACCTGCACTCTGAAAATCACTCTGCTCAGCCTTCCATCCAGGAACTCACACCGACTGGCTCGTTGGTTTAGCAGGACGTCTAAGTGAGGTCCAAGCTGAGCAAGAGCACAATTCCTCCTTTACCCTGCTAGGCCCCCGGAAGTGGTAGAGCCAACTAGGCCTCGCTCAGGCCATCCCTCCTTCAGGGATTTTGCCACACTTCGAAGCCTGCACAGTAAAAGATACTTAGCGAAGTTGCCAGGGTTTCGCCATGCTCTCCCTCGGCAGCTCCACTACTGCAGGGACTCATGTTTGCTGTGAACGAGGATAGGTGGCCCTGCTTCAAAAAGCAGTCTTTTCCCCTTTGGAAATGTGGATTTTTTGAGCCTCGGAGCTGTTTACGAAACCCTAGGAAGGCCCAGCTTCTACTCACTGCAGGCACGCCCGGGCAGGAAACGAGTATGTTTCCCCAGAACAACAGGCTGCTTGCAAGTGTCGAGAAGAGCTTCTCAGGTGCCCAGTGTGTCCCGTTTGTTTCCCTTCGCAGCTCCCGTACTGCAGGTACTTATGCTGGGTGCTAAAAAGAGTTGGTTGGCTCTGCCGACAAAAGCAGCCTTTTCCCTTTGGAAGCTTGGATTGTAGTGTCTCAGGGGCTGCTTGCCAAACCTTGAAGTTGCCCAGGTTATAGCCTCCGCAGGTACGCTTGCGTAGCAAACGAGCACTTTCTACCGATGAACAGGGTTCCTGTCACGCTGGAGGAGAGTTAATCCCGCAGACCTCCTTCCTCCTGGGAAAGCGGAAGGCCACCCTGAGCCTCAGGGTAGTGCTTAAGTTTCCAACGGGCAAGCTCTGCGTGCCTCGGTTTCCATGAGGTCTCCACCGTTGTTGTGCTTCAATGGAACGCGAGGATAGCTTTCAGGACTCCAAGCACTCTGACCTCCGCACCGTTTCCCATGCTACCACACGGATCCCCCCCACGTCTCCTCTCTGCCTGCTGAGCAAAAAGCAGCCGTGTAGGCCCTTCAGAACACTTCTTGCATGCAGAGCCCAAGGCGGCACACTGCTCTCTGTCTTCCTTTGGAAACCTAGGTTGTCGCAGCTTACCCAGCTCACCAAGACAGTCTGAGCCAGTCTCATGAGCTGGGGAACGTGGACTCAGTGAGGACCAGGTCCCTACCTGCACTCAGAAAATCACTCTGCTCAGCCTTCCATCCAGGAGCTCACACCGACTGGCTCGTTGGTTTAGCAGGACGTCTAAGTGAGGTCCAAGCTGAGCAAAGAGCACTCTTCCTCCTTTACCCTGCTAGGCCCACGGAAGAGGTAGAGCCAACTAGGCCTCGCTCAGACCAGGCCTCCTTCAGGGATCTTGCCACACTTCGAAGCCTGCACAGTAAAAGATACTTAGCGAAGTTGCCAGGGTTTCGCCATGCTCTCCCTCGGCAGCTCCACTACTGCAGGTACTCATGTTTGCTTTGAACTAGTATAGGTGTCCCTGCTTCCAAAAGCAGTCTTTTCCCCTTTGGAAATGTGGATTCTTGTAGCCTAGGAGCTGTTTGCGAAACCCTAGGAAGGCCCAGCTTCTACTCACTGCAGGCACGCCCGGGGAGGAAACGAGTATGTTTCCCCAGAGAAACAGGCTGCTTGCAAGTGTCGAGGGGAGCTTCTCAGGTGCCCAGTGTGTCCCGTTTGTTTCCCTTCGCAGCTCCCGTACTGCAGGTACTTATGCTGGGTGCTAACAAGGGTTGGTTGGCTCTGCCGACAAAAGCAGCCTTTTCCCTTTGGAAGCTTGGATTGTAGTGTCTCAGGGGCTGCTTGCCAAACCTTGAAGTTGACCAGGTTATAGCCTCCGCAGGTACGCTTGCGTAGCAAACGAGCACTTTCACCCGATGAACAGCGTTCCTATCACGCTGGAGGAGAGTTAATCCTGCAGACCTCGTTCCTCCTGGGAAAGCGCAAGGCCACCGTGAGCCTCAGGGTAGTGCCTGAGTTTACTCCGGGCAAGCTCTGCGTGCCTCGGTTTCCATGAGGTCTCCACCTTTGTTGTGCTTCAATGGAACGCGAGGATAGCTTTCAGGACTCCAAGCACTCTGACCTCCGCACCGTTTCCCATGCTACCACACGGATCCCCCCCACGTCTCCTCTCTGCCTGCTGAGCAACAAGCAGCCGTGTAGGCCCTTCAGAACCCTTCTTGCATGCAGAGCCCAAGGCGGCACACTGCTCTCTGTCTTCCTTTGGAAACCTAGGTTGTCGCAGCTTACCCAGCTCACCAAGACAGTCTGAGCCAGTCTCATGAGCTGGGGAACGTGGACTCAGTGAGGACCAGGTCCCTACCTGCACTCAGAAAATCACTCTGCTCAGCCTTCCATCCAGGAGCTCACACCGACTGGCTCGTTGGTTTAGCAGGACGTCTAAGTGAGGTCCAAGCTGAGCAAGAGCACAATTCCTCCTTTACCCTGCTAGGCCCACGGAAGAGGTAGAGCCAACTAGGCCTCGCTCAGGCCAGCCCTCCTTCAGGGATCTTGCCACACTTCGAAGCCTGCACAGTAAAAGATATTTAGCGAAGTTGCCAGGGTTTCGCCATTCTTCCTCGGCAGCTCCACTACTGCAGGGACTCATGTTTGCTGTGAACTAGGATAGGTGGCCCACTTCAAAAAGCAGTCTTTTCCCCTTTGGAAACGTGGATTCTTGTAGCCTAGGAGCTGTTTGCGAAACCATAGGAAGGCCCAGCTTTTACTCACTGCAGGCACGCCCGGGGAGGAAACGAGTATGTTTCCCCAGAGAAACAGGCTGCTTGCAAGTGTCGAGGGGAGCTTCTCAGGTGCCCAGTGTGTCCGTTTGTTTCCCTTCGCAGCTCCCGTACTGCAGGTACTTATGCTGGGTGCTAACAAGGGTTCGTTGGCTCTGCCGACAAAAGCAGCCTTTTCCCTTTGGAAGCTTGGATTGTAGTGTCTCAGGGGCTGCTTGCCAAACCTTGAAGTTGACCAGGTTATAGCCTCCGCAGGTACGCTTGCGTAGCAAACGAGCACTTTCACCCGATGAACAGCGTTCCTATCACGCTGCAGGAGAGTTAATCCTGCAGACCTCGTTCCTCCTGGGAAAGCGCAAGGCCACCCTGAGCCTCAGGGTAGTGCCTAAGTTTGCTCCGTGGAAGCTCTGCGTGCCTCGGTTTCCATGAGGTCTCCACCGTGGTTGTGCCTCAATGGAATGCGAGGATACCTTTCAGGACTCCAAGCACTCTGGCCTCCGCACCGTTTCCCATGCTACCACACGGATTCCCCCCACGTCTCCTCTCTGCCTGCGGAGCAACAAGCAGCCGTGTAGGCCCTTCAGAACACTTCTTGCATGCAGAGACCAAGGCGGGACACTGCTCTCTGTCTTCCTTTGGAAACCTAGGTTGTCGGAGCTTACCCACCTCACGAAGACAGTCTGAGCCGGTTTCATGAGCTGGGGAACGTGGACTCAGTGAGGACCAGGGCCCTACCTGCACTCTGAAAATCACTCTGCTCAGCCTTCCATCCAGGAACTCACACCGACTGGCTCGTTGGTTTAGCAGGACGTCTAAGTGAGGTCCAAGCTGAGCAAGAGCACAATTCCTCCTTTACCCTGCTAGGCCCCCGGAAGTGGTAGAGCCAACTAGGCCTCGCTCAGGCCATCCCTCCTTCAGGGATTTTGCCACACTTCGAAGCCTGCACAGTAAAAGATACTTAGCGAAGTTGCCAGGGTTTCGCCATGCTCTCCCTCGGCAGCTCCACTACTGCAGGGACTCATGTTTGCTGTGAACGAGGATAGGTGGCCCTGCTTCAAAAAGCAGTCTTTTCCCCTTTGGAAATGTGGATTCTTTGAGCCTCGGAGCTGTTTGCGAAACCCTAGGAAGGCCCAGCTTCTACTCACTGCAGGCACGCCCGGGCAGGAAACGAGTATGTTTCCCCAGAACAACAGGCTGCTTGCAAGTGTCGAGAAGAGCTTCTCAGGTGCCCAGTGTGTCCCGTTTGTTTCCCTTCGCAGCTCCCGTACTGCAGGTACTTATGCTGGGTGCTAAAAAGAGTTGGTTGGCTCTGCCGACAAAAGCAGCCTTTTCCCTTTGGAAGCTTGGATTGTAGTGTCTCAGGGGCTGCTTGCCAAACCTTGAAGTTGCCCAGGTTATAGCCTCCGCAGGTACGCTTGCGTAGCAAACGAGCACTTTCTACCGATGAACAGGGTTCCTGTCACGCTGGAGGAGAGTTAATCCCGCAGACCTCCTTCCTCCTGGGAAAGCGTAAGGCCACCCTGAGCCTCAGGGTAGTGCCTAAGTTTCCAACGGGCAAGCTCTGCGTGCCTCGGTTTCCATGAGGTCTCCACCGTTGTTGTGCTTCAATGGAACGCGAGGATAGCTTTCAGGACTCCAAGCACTCTGACCTCCGCACCGTTTCCCATGCTACCACACGGATCCCCCCCACGTCTCCTCTCTGCCTGCTGAGCAACAAGCAGCCGTGTAGGCCCTTCAGAACACTTCTTGCATGCAGAGCCCAAGGCGGCACACTGCTCTCTGTCTTCCTTTGGAAACCTAGGTTGTCGCAGCTTACCCAGCTCACCAAGACAGTCTGAGCCAGTCTCATGAGCTGGGGAACGTGGACTCAGTGAGGACCAGGACCCTACCTGCACTCAGAAAATCACTCTGCTCAGCCTTCCATCCAGGAGCTCACACCGACTGGCTCGTTGGTTTAGCAGGACGTCTAAGTGAGGTCCAAGCTGAGCAAGAGCACAATTCCTCCTTTACCCTGCTAGGCCCACGGAAGAGGTAGAGCCAACTAGGCCTCGCTCAGGCCATCCCTCCTTCAGGGATCTTGCCACACTTCGAAGCCTGCACAGTAAAAGATATTTAGCGAAGTTGCCAGGGTTTCGCCATTCTTCCTCGGCAGCTCCACTACTGCAGGGACTCATGTTTGCTGTGAACTAGGATAGGTGGCCCACTTCAAAAAGCAGTCTTTTCCCCTTTGGAAACGTGGATTCTTGTAGCCTAGGAGCTGTTTGCGAAACCATAGGAAGGCCCAGCTTTTACTCACTGCAGGCACGCCCGGGGAGGAAACGAGTATGTTTCCCCAGAGAAACAGGCTGCTTGCAAGTGTCGAGGGGAGCTTCTCAGGTGCCCAGTGTGTCCGTTTGTTTCCCTTCGCAGCTCCCGTACTGCAGGTACTTATGCTGGGTGCTAACAAGGGTTCGTTGGCTCTGCCGACAAAAGCAGCCTTTTCCCTTTGGAAGCTTGGATTGTAGTGTCTCAGGGGCTGCTTGCCAAACCTTGAAGTTGACCAGGTTATAGCCTCCGCAGGTACGCTTGCGTAGCAAACGAGCACTTTCACCCGATGAACAGCGTTCCTATCACGCTGCAGGAGAGTTAATCCTGCAGACCTCGTTCCTCCTGGGAAAGCGCAAGGCCACCCTGAGCCTCAGGGTAGTGCCTAAGTTTGCTCCGTGCAAGCTCTGCGTGCCTCGGTTTCCATGAGGTCTCCACCGTGGTTGTGCCTCAATGGAACGCGAGGATACCTTTCAGGACTCCAAGCACTCTGGCCTCCGCACCGTTTCCCATGCTACCACACGGATTCCCCCCACGTCTCCTCTCTGCCTGCGGAGCAACAAGCAGCCGTGTAGGCCCTTCAGAACACTTCTTGCATGCAGAGACCAAGGCGGGACACTGCTCTCTGTCTTCCTTTGGAAACCTAGGTTGTCGGAGCTTACCCACCTCACGAAGACAGTCTGAGCCGGTTTCATGAGCTGGGGAACGTGGACTCAGTGAGGACCAGGGCCCTACCTGCACTCTGAAAATCACTCTGCTCAGCCTTCCATCCAGGAACTAACACCGACTGGCTCGTTGGTTTAGCAGGACGTCTAAGTGAGGTCCAAGCTGAGCAAGAGCACTCTTCCTCCTTTACCCTGCTAGGCCCCCGGAAGTGGTAGAGCCAACTAGGCCTCGCTCAGGCCATCCCTCCTTCAGGGATTTTGCCACACTTCAAAGCCTGCACAGTAAAAGATACTTAGCGAAGTTGCCAGGGTTTCGCCATGCTCTCCCTCGGCAGCTCCACTACTGCAGGGACTCATGTTTGCTGTGAACGAGGATAGGTGGCCCTGCTTCAAAAAGCAGTCTTTTCCCCTTTGGAAATGTGGATTCTTTGAGCCTCGGAGCTGTTTGCGAAACCCTAGGAAGGCCCAGCTTCTACTCACTGCAGGCACGCCCGGGCAGGAAACGAGTATGGTTCCCCAGAACAACAGGCTGCTTGCAAGTGTCGAGAAGAGCTTCTCAGGTGCCCAGTGTGTCCCGTTTGTTTCCCTTCGCAGCTCCCGTACTGCAGGTACTTATGCTGGGTGCTAAAAAGAGTTGGTTGGCTCTGCCGACAAAAGCAGCCTTTTCCCTTTGGAAGCTTGGATTGTAGTGTCTCAGGGGCTGCTTGCCAAACCTTGAAGTTGCCCAGGTTATAGCCTCCGCAGGTACGCTTGCGTAGCAAACGAGCACTTTCTACCGATGAACAGGGTTCCTGTCACGCTGGAGGAGAGTTAATCCCGCAGACCTCGTTCCTCCTGGGAAAGCGCAAGGCCACCCTGAGCCTCAGGGTAGTGCCTAAGTTTCCAACGGGCAAGCTCTGCGTGCCTCGGTTTCCATGAGGTCTCCACCGTTGTTGTGCTTCAATGGAACGCGAGGATAGCTTTCAGGACTCCAAGCACTCTGACTCCGCACCGTTTCCCATGCTACAACACGGATCCCCCCCACGTCTCCTCTCTGCCTGCTGAGCAACAAGCAGCCGTGTAGGCCCTTCAGAACACTTCTTGCATGCAGAGCCCAAGGCGGCACACTGCTCTCTGTCTTCCTTTGGAAACCTAGGTTGTCGGAGCTTACCCAGCTCACCAAGACAGTCTGAGCCAGTCTCATGAGCTGGGGAACGTGGACTCAGTGAGGACCAGGTCCCTACCTGCACTCAGAAAATCACTCTGCTCAGCCTTCCATCCAGGAGCTCACACCGACTGGCTCGTTGGTTTAGCAGGACGTCTAAGTGAGGTCCAAGCTGAGCAAGAGCACAATTCCTCCTTTACCCTGCTAGGCCCACGGAAGAGGTAGAGCCAACTAGGCCTCGCTCAGGCCAGCCCTCCTTCAGGGATCTTGCCACACTTCAAAGCCTGCACAGTAAAAGATATTTACCGAAGTTGCCAGGGTTTCGCCATTCTTCCTCGGCAGCTCCACTACTGCAGGGACTCATGTTTGCTGTGAACTAGGATAGGTGGCCCACTTCAAAAAGCAGTCTTTTCACCTTTGGAAACGTGGATTCTTGTAGCCTAGGAGCTGTTTGCGAAACCATAGGAAGGCCCAGCTTTTACTCACTGCAGGCACGCCCGGGGAGGAAACGAGTATGTTTCCCCAGAGAAACAGGCTGCTTGCAAGTGTCGAGGGGAGCTTCTCAGGTGCCCAGTGTGTCCGTTTGTTTCCCTTCGCAGCTCCCGTACTGCAGGTACTTATGCTGGGTGCTAACAAGGGTTCGTTGGCTCTGCCGACAAAAGCAGCCTTTTCCCTTTGGAAGCTTGGATTGTAGTGTCTCAGGGGCTGCTTGCCAAACCTTGAAGTTGCCCAGGTTATAGCCTCCGCAGGTACGCTTGCGTAGCAAACGAGCACTTTCACCCGATGAACAGCGTTCCTATCACGCTTCAGGAGAGTTAATCCTCCAGACCTCGTTCCTCCTGGGAAAGCGTAAGGCCACCCTGAGCCTCAGGGTAGTGCCTAAGTTTGCTCCGTGCAAGCTCTGCGTGCCTCGGTTTCCATGAGGTCTCCACCGTGGTTGTGCCTCAATGGAACGCGAGGATAGCTTTCAGGACTCCAAGCACTCTGGCCTCCGCACCGTTTCCCATGCTACCACACGGATTCCCCCCACGTCTCCTCTCTGCCTGCGGAGCAACAAGCAGCCGTGTAGGCCCTTCAGAACACTTCTTGCATGCAGAGACCAAGGCGGCACACTGCTCTCTGTCTTCCTTTGGAAACCTAGGTTGTTGCAGCTTACCCACCTCACGAAGACAGTCTGAGCCGGTTTCATGAGCTGGGGAACGTGGACTCAGTGAGGACCAGGGCCCTACCTGCACTCTGAAAATCACTCTGCTCAGCCTTCCATCCAGGAACTCACACCGACTGGCTCGTTGGTTTAGCAGGACGTCTAAGTGAGGTCCAAGCTGAGCAAGAGCACAATTCCTCCTTTACCCTGCTAGGCCCCCGGAAGTGGTAGAGCCAACTAGGCCTCGCTCAGGCCATCCCTCCTTCAGGGATTTTGCCACACTTCGAAGCCTGCACAGTAAAAGATACTTAGCGAAGTTGCCAGGGTTTCGCCATGCTCTCCCTCGGCAGCTCCACTACTGCAGGGACTCATGTTTGCTGTGAACGAGGATAGGTGGCCCTGCTTCAAAAAGCAGTCTTTTCCCCTTTGGAAATGTGGATTTTTTGAGCCTCGGAGCTGTTTACGAAACCCTAGGAAGGCCCAGCTTCTACTCACTGCAGGCACGCCCGGGCAGGAAACGAGTATGTTTCCCCAGAACAACAGGCTGCTTGCAAGTGTCGAGAAGAGCTTCTCAGGTGCCCAGTGTGTCCCGTTTGTTTCCCTTCGCAGCTCCCGTACTGCAGGTACTTATGCTGGGTGCTAAAAAGAGTTGGTTGGCTCTGCCGACAAAAGCAGCCTTTTCCCTTTGGAAGCTTGGATTGTAGTGTCTCAGGGGCTGCTTGCCAAACCTTGAAGTTGCCCAGGTTATAGCCTCCGCAGGTACGCTTGCGTAGCAAACGAGCACTTTCTACCGATGAACAGGGTTCCTGTCACGCTGGAGGAGAGTTAATCCCGCAGACCTCCTTCCTCCTGGGAAAGCGGAAGGCCACCCTGAGCCTCAGGGTAGTGCTTAAGTTTCCAACGGGCAAGCTCTGCGTGCCTCGGTTTCCATGAGGTCTCCACCGTTGTTGTGCTTCAATGGAACGCGAGGATAGCTTTCAGGACTCCAAGCACTCTGACCTCCGCACCGTTTCCCATGCTACCACACGGATCCCCCCCAGGTCTCCTCTCTGCCTGCTGAGCAAAAAGCAGCCGTGTAGGCCCTTCAGAACACTTCTTGCATGCAGAGCCCAAGGCGGCACACTGCTCTCTGTCTTCCTTTGGAAACCTAGGTTGTCGCAGCTTACCCAGCTCACCAAGACAGTCTGAGCCAGTCTCATGAGCTGGGGAACGTGGACTCAGTGAGGACCAGGTCCCTACCTGCACTCAGAAAATCACTCTGCTCAGCCTTCCATCCAGGAGCTCACACCGACTGGCTCGTTGGTTTAGCAGGACGTCTAAGTGAGGTCCAAGCTGAGCAAAGAGCACTCTTCCTCCTTTACCCTGCTAGGCCCACGGAAGAGGTAGAGCCAACTAGGCCTCGCTCAGACCAGGCCTCCTTCAGGGATCTTGCCACACTTCGAAGCCTGCACAGTAAAAGATACTTAGCGAAGTTGCCAGGGTTTCGCCATGCTCTCCCTCGGCAGCTCCACTACTGCAGGTACTCATGTTTGCTTTGAACTAGTATAGGTGTCCCTGCTTCCAAAAGCAGTCTTTTCCCCTTTGGAAATGTGGATTCTTGTAGCCTAGGAGCTGTTTGCGAAACCCTAGGAAGGCCCAGCTTCTACTCACTGCAGGCACGCCCGGGGAGGAAACGAGTATGTTTCCCCAGAGAAACAGGCTGCTTGCAAGTGTCGAGGGGAGCTTCTCAGGTGCCCAGTGTGTCCCGTTTGTTTCCCTTCGCAGCTCCCGTACTGCAGGTACTTATGCTGGGTGCTAACAAGGGTTGGTTGGCTCTGCCGACAAAAGCAGCCTTTTCCCTTTGGAAGCTTGGATTGTAGTGTCTCAGGGGCTGCTTGCCAAACCTTGAAGTTGACCAGGTTATAGCCTCCGCAGGTACGCTTGCGTAGCAAACGAGCACTTTCACCCGATGAACAGCGTTCCTATCACGCTGGAGGAGAGTTAATCCTGCAGACCTCGTTCCTCCTGGGAAAGCGCAAGGCCACCATGAGCCTCAGGGTAGTGCCTGAGTTTACTCCGGGCAAGCTCTGCGTGCCTCGGTTTCCATGAGGTCTCCACCTTTGTTGTGCCTCAATGGAACGCGAGGATAGCTCTCAGGAATCCAAGCACTCTGGCCTCCGCACCGTTTCCCATGCTACAACACGGATCCCCCCCACGTCTCCTCTCTGCCTGCTGAGCAACAAGCAGCCGTGTAGGCCCTTCAGAACCCTTCTTGCATGCAGAGCCCAAGGCGGCACACTGCTCTCTGTCTTCCTTTGGAAACCTAGGTTGTCGCAGCTTACCCAGCTCACCAAGACAGTCTGAGCCAGTCTCATGAGCTGGGGAACGTGGACTCAGTGAGGACCAGGTCCCTACCTGCACTCAGAAAATCACTCTGCTCAGCCTTCCATCCAGGAGCTCACACCGACTGGCTCGTTGGTTTAGCAGGACGTCTAAGTGAGGTCCAAGCTGAGCAAGAGCACAATTCCTCCTTTACCCTGCTAGGCCCACGGAAGAGGTAGAGCCAACTAGGCCTCGCTCAGGCCAGCCCTCCTTCAGGGATCTTGCCACACTTCGAAGCCTGCACAGTAAAAGATATTTAGCGAAGTTGCCAGGGTTTCGCCATTCTTCCTCGGCAGCTCCACTACTGCAGGGACTCATGTTTGCTGTGAACTAGGATAGGTGGCCCACTTCAAAAAGCAGTCTTTTCCCCTTTGGAAAGGTGGATTCTTGTAGCCTAGGAGCTGTTTGCGAAACCATAGGAAGGCCCAGCTTTTACTCACTGCAGGCACGCCCGGGGAGGAAACGAGTATGTTTCCCCAGAGAAACAGGCTGCTTGCAAGTGTCGAGGGGAGCTTCTCAGGTGCCCAGTGTGTCCGTTTGTTTCCCTTCGCAGCTCCCGTACTGCAGGTACTTATGCTGGGTGCTAACAAGGGTTCGTTGGCTCTGCCGACAAAAGCAGCCTTTTCCCTTTGGAAGCTTGGATTGTAGTGTCTCAGGGGCTGCTTGCCAAACCTTGAAGTTGACCAGGTTATAGCCTCCGCAGGTACGCTTGCGTAGCAAACGAGCACTTTCACCCGATGAACAGCGTTCCTATCACGCTGCAGGAGAGTTAATCCTGCAGACCTCGTTCCTCCTGGGAAAGCGCAAGGCCACCCTGAGCCTCAGGGTAGTGCCTAAGTTTGCTCCGTGCAAGCTCTGCGTGCCTCGGTTTCCATGAGGTCTCCACCGTGGTTGTGCCTCAATGGAACGCGAGGATAGCTTTCAGGACTCCAAGCACTCTGGCCTCCGCACCGTTTCCCATGCTACCACACGGATTCCCCCCACGTCTCCTCTCTGCCTGCGGAGCAACAAGCAGCCGTGTAGGCCCTTCAGAACACTTCTTGCATGCAGAGACCAAGGCGGGACACTGCTCTCTGTCTTCCTTTGGAAACCTAGGTGGTTGCAGCTTGCCCCAGCTACGAAGACAGTCTGAGCCGGTTTCATGAGCTGGGGAACGTGGACTCAGTGAGGACCAGGGCCCTACCTGCACTCTGAAAATCACTCTGCTCAGCCTTCCATCCAGGAACTCACACCGACTGGCTCGTTGGTTTAGCAGGACGTCTAAGTGAGGTCCAAGCTGAGCAAGAGCACAATTCCTCCTTTACCCTGCTAGGCCCCCGGAAGTGGTAGAGCCAACTAGGCCTCGCTCAGGCCATCCCTCCTTCAGGGATTTTGCCACACTTCGAAGCCTGCACAGTAAAAGATACTTAGCGAAGTTGCCAGGGTTTCGCCATGCTCTCCCTCGGCAGCTCCACTACTGCAGGGACTCATGTTTGCTGTGAACGAGGATAGGTGGCCCTGCTTCAAAAAGCAGTCTTTTCCCCTTTGGAAATGTGGATTCTTTGAGCCTCGGAGCTGTTTACGAAACCCTAGGAAGGCCCAGCTTCTACTCACTGTAGGCACGCCCGGGCAGGAAACGAGTATGTTTCCCCAGAACAACAGGCTGCTTGCAAGTGTCGAGAAGAGCTTCTCAGGTGCCCAGTGTGTCCCGTTTGTTTCCCTTCGCAGCTCCCGTACTGCAGGTACTTATGCTGGGTGCTAAAAAGAGTTGGTTGGCTCTGCCGACAAAAGCAGCCTTTTCCCTTTGGAAGCTTGGATTGTAGTGTCTCAGGGGCTGCTTGCCAAACCTTGAAGTTGCCCAGGTTATAGCCTCCGCAGGTACGCTTGCGTAGCAAACGAGCACTTTCTACCGATGAACAGGGTTCCTGTCACGCTGGAGGAGAGTTAATCCCGCAGACCTCCTTCCTCCTGGGAAAGCGGAAGGCCACCCTGAGCCTCAGGGTAGTGCTTAAGTTTCCAACGGGCAAGCTCTGCGTGCCTCGGTTTCCATGAGGTCTCCACCGTTGTTGTGCTTCAATGGAACGCGAGGATAGCTTTCAGGACTCCAAGCACTCTGACCTCCGCACCGTTTCCCATGCTACCACACGGATCCCCCCCACGTCTCCTCTCTGCCTGCTGAGCAACAAGCAGCCGTGTAGGCCCTTCAGAACACTTCTTGCATGCAGAGCCCAAGGCGGCACACTGCTCTCTGTCTTCCTTTGGAAACCTAGGTTGTCGCAGCTTACCCAGCTCACCAAGACAGTCTGAGCCAGTCTCATGAGCTGGGGAACGTGGACTCAGTGAGGACCAGGTCCCTACCTGCACTCAGAAAATCACTCTGCTCAGCCTTCCATCCAGGAGCTCACACCGACTGGCTCGTTGGTTTAGCAGGACGTCTAAGTGAGGTCCAAGCTGAGCAAAGAGCACTCTTCCTCCTTTACCCTGCTAGGCCCACGGAAGAGGTAGAGCCAACTAGGCCTCGCTCAGACCAGGCCTCCTTCAGGGATCTTGCCACACTTCGAAGCCTGCACAGTAAAAGATACTTAGCGAAGTTGCCAGGGTTTCGCCATGCTCTCCCTCGGCAGCTCCACTACTGCAGGTACTCATGTTTGCTTTGAACTAGTATAGGTGTCCCTGCTTCCAAAAGCAGTCTTTTCCCCTTTGGAAATGTGGATTCTTGTAGCCTAGGAGCTGTTTGCGAAACCCTAGGAAGGCCCAGCTTCTACTCACTGCAGGCACGCCCGGGGAGGAAACGAGTATGTTTCCCCAGAGAAACAGGCTGCTTGCAAGTGTCGAGGGGAGCTTCTCAGGTGCCCAGTGTGTCCCGTTTGTTTCCCTTCGCAGCTCCCGTACTGCAGGTACTTATGCTGGGTGCTAACAAGGGTTGGTTGGCTCTGCCGACAAAAGCAGCCTTTTCCCTTTGGAAGCTTGGATTGTAGTGTCTCAGGGGCTGCTTGCCAAACCTTGAAGTTGACCAGGTTATAGCCTCCGCAGGTACGCTTGCGTAGCAAACGAGCACTTTCACCCGATGAACAGCGTTCCTATCACGCTGGAGGAGAGTTAATCCTGCAGACCTCGTTCCTCCTGGGAAAGCGCAAGGCCACCGTGAGCCTCAGGGTAGTGCCTGAGTTTACTCCGGGCAAGCTCTGCGTGCCTCGGTTTCCATGAGGTCTCCACCTTTGTTGTGCCTCAATGGAACGCGAGGATAGCTCTCAGGAATCCAAGCACTCTGGCCTCCGCACCGTTTCCCATGCTACAACACGGATCCCCCCCACGTCTCCTCTCTGCCTGCTGAGCAACAAGCAGCCGTGTAGGCCCTTCAGAACCCTTCTTGCATGCAGAGCCCAAGGCGGCACACTGCTCTCTGTCTTCCTTTGGAAACCTAGGTTGTCGCAGCTTACCCAGCTCACCAAGACAGTCTGAGCCAGTCTCATGAGCTGGGGAACGTGGACTCAGTGAGGACCAGGTCCCTACCTGCACTCAGAAAATCACTCTGCTCAGCCTTCCATCCAGGAGCTCACACCGACTGGCTCGTTGGTTTAGCAGGACGTCTAAGTGAGGTCCAAGCTGAGCAAGAGCACAATTCCTCCTTTACCCTGCTAGGCCCACGGAAGAGGTAGAGCCAACTAGGCCTCGCTCAGGCCAGCCCTCCTTCAGGGATCTTGCCACACTTCGAAGCCTGCACAGTAAAAGATATTTAGCGAAGTTGCCAGGGTTTCGCCATTCTTCCTCGGCAGCTCCACTACTGCAGGGACTCATGTTTGCTGTGAACTAGGATAGGTGGCCCACTTCAAAAAGCAGTCTTTTCCCCTTTGGAAAGGTGGATTCTTGTAGCCTAGGAGCTGTTTGCGAAACCATAGGAAGGCCCAGCTTTTACTCACTGCAGGCACGCCCGGGGAGGAAACGAGTATGTTTCCCCAGAGAAACAGGCTGCTTGCAAGTGTCGAGGGGAGCTTCTCAGGTGCCCAGTGTGTCCGTTTGTTTCCCTTCGCAGCTCCCGTACTGCAGGTACTTATGCTGGGTGCTAACAAGGGTTCGTTGGCTCTGCCGACAAAAGCAGCCTTTTCCCTTTGGAAGCTTGGATTGTAGTGTCTCAGGGGCTGCTTGCCAAACCTTGAAGTTGACCAGGTTATAGCCTCCGCAGGTACGCTTGCGTAGCAAACGAGCACTTTCACCCGATGAACAGCGTTCCTATCACGCTTCAGGAGAGTTAATCCTGCAGACCTCGTTCCTCCTGGGAAAGCGCAAGGCCACCCTGAGCCTCAGGGTAGTGCCTAAGTTTGCTCCGTGCAAGCTCTGCGTGCCTCGGTTTCCATGAGGTCTCCACCGTGGTTGTGCCTCAATGGAACGCGAGGATAGCTTTCAGGACTCCAAGCACTCTGGCCTCCGCACCGTTTCCCATGCTACCACACGGATTCCCCCCACGTCTCCTCTCTGCCTGCGGAGCAACAAGCAGCCGTGTAGGCCCTTCAGAACACTTCTTGCATGCAGAGACCAAGGCGGGACACTGCTCTCTGTCTTCCTTTGGAAACCTAGGTGGTTGCAGCTTGCCCCAGCTACGAAGACAGTCTGAGCCGGTCTCATGTGCTGAGGAACGTGAACTCAATGAGGAGCAGGGCCATACGTGCACTCAGAAAATCACTCTGCTCAGCCTTCCATCCAGGAACTCACACCGACTGGCTCGTTGGTTTAGCAGGACGTCTAAGTGAGGTCCAAGCTGAGCAAGAGCACAATTCCTCCTTTACCCTGCTAGGCCCCCGGAAGAGGTAGAGCCAACTAGGCCTCGCTCAGGCCATCCCTCCTTCAGGGATCTTGCCACAGTTCGAAGCCTGCACAGTAAAAGATACTTAGCGAAGTTGCCAGGGTTTCGCCATGCTCTCCCTCGGCAACTCCACTACTGCAGGGACTCATGTTTGCTGTGAACGAGGATAGGTGGCCCTGCTTCAAAAAGCAGTCTTTTCCCCTTTGGAAATGTGGATTCTTTGAGGCTCGGAGCTGTTTGCGAAACCCTAGGAAGGCCCAGCTTCTACTCACTGCAGGCACTCCCGGGCAGGAAACGAGTATGTTTCCCCAGAGAAACAGGCTGCTTGCAAGTGTCGAGAAGAGCTTCTCAGGTGCCCAGTGTGCCCCGTTTGTTTCCCTTCGCAGCTCCCGTACTGCAGGTACTTATGCTGGGTGCTAAAAAGAGTTGGTTGGCTCTGCCGACAAAAGCAGCCTTTTCCCTTTGGAAGCTTGGATTGTAGTGTCGCAGGGGCTGCTTGCCAAACCTTGAAGTTGCCCAGGTTATAGCCTCCGCAGGTACGCTTGCGTAGCAAACGAGCACTTTCTACCGATGAACAGGGTTCCTGTCACGCTGGAGGAGAGTTAATCCCGCAGACCTCGTTCCTCCTGGGAAAGCGCAAGGCCACCCTGAGCCTCAGGGTAGTGCCTAAGTTTCCAACGGGCAAGCTCTGCGTGCCTCGGTTTCCATGAGGTCTCCACCGTTGTTGTGCTTCAATGGAACGCGAGGATAGCTTTCAGGACTCCAAGCACTCTGACCTCCGCACCGTTTCCCATGCTACCACACGGATACCCCCCACGTCTCCTCTCTGCCTGCTGAGCAACAAGCAGCCGTGTAGGCCCTTCAGAACACTTCTTGCATGCAGAGCCCTAGGCGGCACACTGCTCTCTGTCTTCCTTTGGAAACCTAGGTTGTCGCAGCTTACCCAGCTCACCAAGACAGTCTGAGCCGGTCTCATGAGCTGGGGAACGTGGACTCAGTGAGGACCAGGACCCTACCTGCACTCAGAAAATCACTCTGCTCAGCCTTCCATCCAGGAGCTCACACCGACTGGCTCGTTGGTTTAGCAGGACGTCTAAGTGAGGTCCAAGCTGAGCAAAGAACACACTTCCTCCTTTACCCTGCTAGGCCCACGGAAGAGGTAGAGCCAACTAGGCCTCGCTCAGGCCAGCCCTCCTTCAGGGATCTTGCCACACTTCGAAGCCTGCACAGTAAAAGATACTTAGCGAAGTTGCCAGGGTTTCGCCATTCTCCCTCGGCAGCTCCACTACTGCAGGGACTCATGTTTGCTGTGAACTAGGATAGGTGGCCCACTTCAAAGAGCAGTCTTTTCCCCTTTGGAAAGGTGGATTCTTGTAGCCTAGGAGCTGTTTGCGAAACCATAGGAAGGCCCAGCTTTTACTCACTGCAGGCACGCCCGGGGAGGAAACGAGTATGTTTCCCCAGAGAAACAGGCTGCTTGCAAGTGTCGAGGGGAGCTTCTCAGGTGCCCGGTGTGTCCGTTTGTTTCCCTTCGCAGCTCCCGTACTGCAGGTACTTATGCTGGGTGCTAACAAGGGTTGGTTGGCTCTGCCGACAAAAGCAGCCTTTTCCCTTTGGAAGCTTGGATTGTAGTGTCTCAGGGGCTGCTTGCCAAACCTTGAAGTTGACCAGGTTATAGCCTCCGCAGGTACGCTTGCGTAGCAAACGAGCACTTTCACCCGATGAACAGCGTTCCTATCACGCTTCAGGAGAGTTAATCCTGCAGACCTCGTTCCTCCTGGGAAAGCGCAAGGCCACCCTGAGCCTCAGGGTAGTGCCTAAGTTTGCTCCGTGCAAGCTCTGCGTGCCTCGGTTTCCATGAGGTCTCCACCGTGGTTGTGCCTCAATGGAACGCGAGGATAGCTTTCAGGACTCCAAGCACTCTGGCCTCCGCACCGTTTCTCATGCTACCACACGGATTCCCCCCACGTCTCTTCTCTGCCTGCTGAGCAACAAGCAGCCGTGTAGGCCCTTCAGAACACTTCTTGCATGCAGAGACCAAGGCGGGAGACTGCTCTCTGTCTTCCTTTGGAAACCTAGGTTGTCGGAGCTTACCCACCTCACGAAGACAGTCTGAGCCGGTTTCATGAGCTGGGGAACGTGGACTCAGTGAGGACCAGGGCCCTACCTGCACTCTGAAAATCACTCTGCTCAGCCTTCCATCCAGGAGCTCACACCGACTGGCTCGTTGGTTTAGCAGGACGTCTAAGTGAGGTCCAAGCTGAGCAAAGAGCACTCTTCCTCCTTTACCCTGCTAGGCCCACGGAAGAGGTAGAGCCAACTAGGCCTCGCTCAGACCAGGCCTCCTTCAGGGATCTTGCCACACTTCGAAGCCTGCACAGTAAAAGATACTTAGCGAAGTTGCCAGGGTTTCGCCATGCTCTCCCTCGGCAGCTCCACTACTGCAGGGACTCATGTTTGCTGTGAACGAGGATAGGTGGCCCTGCTTCAAAAAGCAGTCTTTTCCCCTTTGGAAATGTGGATTCTTTGAGCCTCGGAGCTGTTTACGAAACCCTAGGAAGGCCCAGCTTCTACTCACTGCAGGCACGCCCGGGCAGGAAACGAGTATGTTTCCCCAGAACAACAGGCTGCTTGCAAGTGTCGAGAAGAGCTTCTCAGGTGCCCAGTGTGTCCCGTTTGTTTCCCTTCGCAGCTCCCGTACTGCAGGTACTTATGCTGGGTGCTAAAAAGAGTTGGTTGGCTCTGCCGACAAAAGCAGCCTTTTCCCTTTGGAAGCTTGGATTGTAGTGTCTCAGGGGCTGCTTGCCAAACCTTGAAGTTGCCCAGGTTATAGCCTCCGCAGGTACGCTTGCGTAGCAAACGAGCACTTTCTACCGATGAACAGGGTTCCTGTCACGCTGGAGGAGAGTTAATCCCGCAGACCTCCTTCCTCCTGGGAAAGCGGAAGGCCACCCTGAGCCTCAGGGTAGTGCTTAAGTTTCCAACGGGCAAGCTCTGCGTGCCTCGGTTTCCATGAGGTCTCCACCGTTGTTGTGCTTCAATGGAACGCGAGGATAGCTTTCAGGACTCCAAGCACTCTGACCTCCGCACCGTTTCCCATGCTACCACACGGATCCCCCCCACGTCTCCTCTCTGCCTGCTGAGCAACAAGCAGCCGTGTAGGCCCTTCAGAACACTTCTTGCATGCAGAGCCCAAGGCGGCACACTGCTCTCTGTCTTCCTTTGGAAACCTAGGTTGTCGCAGCTTACCCAGCTCACCAAGACAGTCTGAGCCAGTCTCATGAGCTGGGGAACGTGGACTCAGTGAGGACCAGGTCCCTACCTGCACTCAGAAAATCACTCTGCTCAGCCTTCCATCCAGGAGCTCACACCGACTGGCTCGTTGGTTTAGCAGGACGTCTAAGTGAGGTCCAAGCTGAGCAAAGAGCACTCTTCCTCCTTTACCCTGCTAGGCCCACGGAAGAGGTAGAGCCAACTAGGCCTCGCTCAGACCAGGCCTCCTTCAGGGATCTTGCCACACTTCGAAGCCTGCACAGTAAAAGATACTTAGCGAAGTTGCCAGGGTTTCGCCATGCTCTCCCTCGGCAGCTCCACTACTGCAGGTACTCATGTTTGCTTTGAACTAGTATAGGTGTCCCTGCTTCCAAAAGCAGTCTTTTCCCCTTTGGAAATGTGGATTCTTGTAGCCTAGGAGCTGTTTGCGAAACCCTAGGAAGGCCCAGCTTCTACTCACTGCAGGCACGCCCGGGGAGGAAACGAGTATGTTTCCCCAGAGAAACAGGCTGCTTGCAAGTGTCGAGGGGAGCTTCTCAGGTGCCCAGTGTGTCCCGTTTGTTTCCCTTCGCAGCTCCCGTACTGCAGGTACTTATGCTGGGTGCTAACAAGGGTTGGTTGGCTCTGCCGACAAAAGCAGCCTTTTCCCTTTGGAAGCTTGGATTGTAGTGTCTCAGGGGCTGCTTGCCAAACCTTGAAGTTGACCAGGTTATAGCCTCCGCAGGTACGCTTGCGTAGCAAACGAGCACTTTCACCCGATGAACAGCGTTCCTATCACGCTGGAGGAGAGTTAATCCTGCAGACCTCGTTCCTCCTGGGAAAGCGCAAGGCCACCGTGAGCCTCAGGGTAGTGCCTGAGTTTACTCCGGGCAAGCTCTGCGTGCCTCGGTTTCCATGAGGTCTCCACCGTGGTTGTGCCTCAATGGAACGCGAGGATAGCTCTCAGGAATCCAAGCACTCTGGCCTCCGCACCGTTTCCCATGCTACAACACGGATCCCCCCCACGTCTCCTCTCTGCCTGCTGAGCAACAAGCAGCCGTGTAGGCCCTTCAGAACCCTTCTTGCATGCAGAGCCCAAGGCGGCACACTGCTCTCTGTCTTCCTTTGGAAACCTAGGTTGTCGCAGCTTACCCAGCTCACCAAGACAGTCTGAGCCAGTCTCATGAGCTGGGGAACGTGGACTCAGTGAGGACCAGGTCCCTACCTGCACTCAGAAAATCACTCTGCTCAGCCTTCCATCCAGGAGCTCACACCGACTGGCTCGTTGGTTTAGCAGGACGTCTAAGTGAGGTCCAAGCTGAGCAAGAGCACAATTCCTCCTTTACCCTGCTAGGCCCACGGAAGAGGTAGAGCCAACTAGGCCTCGCTCAGGCCAGCCCTCCTCCAGGGATCTTGCCACACTTCGAAGCCTGCACAGTAAAAGATATTTAGCGAAGTTGCCAGGGTTTCGCCATTCTTCCTCGGCAGCTCCACTACTGCAGGGACTCATGTTTGCTGTGAACTAGGATAGGTGGCCCACTTCAAAAAGCAGTCTTTTCCCCTTTGGAAAGGTGGATTCTTGTAGCCTAGGAGCTGTTTGCGAAACCATAGGAAGGCCCAGCTTTTACTCACTGCAGGCACGCCCGGGGAGGAAACGAGTATGTTTCCCCAGAGAAACAGGCTGCTTGCAAGTGTCGAGGGGAGCTTCTCAGGTGCCCAGTGTGTCCGTTTGTTTCCCTTCGCAGCTCCCGTACTGCAGGTACTTATGCTGGGTGCTAACAAGGGTTCGTTGGCTCTGCCGACAAAAGCAGCCTTTTCCCTTTGGAAGCTTGGATTGTAGTGTCTCAGGGGCTGCTTGCCAAACCTTGAAGTTGACCAGGTTATAGCCTCCGCAGGTACGCTTGCGTAGCAAACGAGCACTTTCACCCGATGAACAGCGTTCCTATCACGCTGCAGGAGAGTTAATCCTGCAGACCTCGTTCCTCCTGGGAAAGCGCAAGGCCACCCTGAGCCTCAGGGTAGTGCCTAAGTTTGCTCCGTGCAAGCTCTGCGTGCCTCGGTTTCCATGAGGTCTCCACCGTGGTTGTGCCTCAATGGAACGCGAGGATAGCTTTCAGGACTCCAAGCACTCTGGCCTCCGCACCGTTTCCCATGCTACCACACGGATTCCCCCCACGTCTCCTCTCTGCCTGCGGAGCAACAAGCAGCCGTGTAGGCCCTTCAGAACACTTCTTGCATGCAGAGACCAAGGCGGGACACTGCTCTCTGTCTTCCTTTGGAAACCTAGGTGGTTGCAGCTTGCCCCAGCTACGAAGACAGTCTGAGCCGGTCTCATGTGCTGAGGAACGTGAACTCAATGAGGAGCAGGGCCATACGTGCACTCAGAAAATCACTCTGCTCAGCCTTCCATCCAGGAACTCACACCGACTGGCTCGTTGGTTTAGCAGGACGTCTAAGTGAGGTCCAAGCTGAGCAAGAGCACAATTCCTCCTTTACCCTGCTAGGCCCCCGGAAGAGGTAGAGCCAACTAGGCCTCGCTCAGGCCATCCCTCCTTCAGGGATCTTGCCACAGTTCGAAGCCTGCACAGTAAAAGATACTTAGCGAAGTTGCCAGGGTTTCGCCATGCTCTCCCTCGGCAACTCCACTACTGCAGGGACTCATGTTTGCTGTGAACGAGGATAGGTGGCCCTGCTTCAAAAAGCAGTCTTTTCCCCTTTGGAAATGTGGATTCTTTGAGGCTCGGAGCTGTTTGCGAAACCCTAGGAAGGCCCAGCTTCTACTCACTGCAGGCACTCCCGGGCAGGAAACGAGTATGTTTCCCCAGAGAAACAGGCTGCTTGCAAGTGTCGAGAAGAGCTTCTCAGGTGCCCAGTGTGCCCCGTTTGTTTCCCTTCGCAGCTCCCGTACTGCAGGTACTTATGCTGGGTGCTAAAAAGAGTTGGTTGGCTCTGCCGACAAAAGCAGCCTTTTCCCTTTGGAAGCTTGGATTGTAGTGTCGCAGGGGCTGCTTGCCAAACCTTGAAGTTGCCCAGGTTATAGCCTCCGCAGGTACGCTTGCGTAGCAAACGAGCACTTTCTACCGATGAACAGGGTTCCTGTCACGCTGGAGGAGAGTTAATCCCGCAGACCTCGTTCCTCCTGGGAAAGCGCAAGGCCACCCTGAGCCTCAGGGTAGTGCCTAAGTTTCCAACGGGCAAGCTCTGCGTGCCTCGGTTTCCATGAGGTCTCCACCGTTGTTGTGCTTCAATGGAACGCGAGGATAGCTTTCAGGACTCCAAGCACTCTGACCTCCGCACCGTTTCCCATGCTACCACACGGATACCCCCCACGTCTCCTCTCTGCCTGCTGAGCAACAAGCAGCCGTGTAGGCCCTTCAGAACACTTCTTGCATGCAGAGCCCTAGGCGGCACACTGCTCTCTGTCTTCCTTTGGAAACCTAGGTTGTCGCAGCTTACCCAGCTCACCAAGACAGTCTGAGCCGGTCTCATGAGCTGGGGAACGTGGACTCAGTGAGGATCAGGACCCTACCTGCACTCAGAAAATCACTCTGCTCAGCCTTCCATCCAGGAGCTCACACCGACTGGCTCGTTGGTTTAGCAGGACGTCTAAGTGAGGTCCAAGCTGAGCAAAGAACACACTTCCTCCTTTACCCTGCTAGGCCCACGGAAGAGGTAGAGCCAACTAGGCCTCGCTCAGGCCAGCCCTCCTTCAGGGATCTTGCCACACTTCGAAGCCTGCACAGTAAAAGATACTTAGCGAAGTTGCCAGGGTTTCGCCATTCTCCCTCGGCAGCTCCACTACTGCAGGGACTCATGTTTGCTGTGAACTAGGATAGGTGGCCCACTTCAAAGAGCAGTCTTTTCCCCTTTGGAAAGGTGGATTCTTGTAGCCTAGGAGCTGTTTGCGAAACCATAGGAAGGCCCAGCTTTTACTCACTGCAGGCACGCCCGGGGAGGAAACGAGTATGTTTACCCAGAGAAACAGGCTGCTTGCAAGTGTCGAGGGGAGCTTCTCAGGTGCCCAGTGTGTCCGTTTGTTTCCCTTCGCAGCTCCCGTACTGCAGGTACTTATGCTGGGTGCTAACAAGGGTTGGTTGGCTCTGCCGACAAAAGCAGCCTTTTCCCTTTGGAAGCTTGGATTGTAGTGTCTCAGGGGCTGCTTGCCAAACCTTGAAGTTGACCAGGTTATAGCCTCCGCAGGTACGCTTGCGTAGCAAACGAGCACTTTCACCCGATGAACAGCGTTCCTATCACGCTTCAGGAGAGTTAATCCTGCAGACCTCGTTCCTCCTGGGAAAGCGCAAGGCCACCCTGAGCCTCAGGGTAGTGCCTAAGTTTGCTCCGTGCAAGCTCTGCGTGCCTCGGTTTCCATGAGGTCTCCACCGTGGTTGTGCCTCAATGGAACGCGAGGATAGCTTTCAGGACTCCAAGCACTCTGGCCTCCGCACCGTTTCTCATGCTACCACACGGATTCCCCCCACGTCTCTTCTCTGCCTGCTGAGCAACAAGCAGCCGTGTAGGCCCTTCAGAACACTTCTTGCATGCAGAGACCAAGGCGGGAGACTGCTCTCTGTCTTCCTTTGGAAACCTAGGTTGTCGGAGCTTACCCACCTCACGAAGACAGTCTGAGCCGGTTTCATGAGCTGGGGAACGTGGACTCAGTGAGGACCAGGGCCCTACCTGCACTCTGAAAATCACTCTGCTCAGCCTTCCATCCAGGAGCTCACACCGACTGGCTCGTTGGTTTAGCAGGACGTCTAAGTGAGGTCCAAGCTGAGCAAAGAGCACTCTTCCTCCTTTACCCTGCTAGGCCCACGGAAGAGGTAGAGCCAACTAGGCCTCGCTCAGACCAGGCCTCCTTCAGGGATCTTGCCACACTTCGAAGCCTGCACAGTAAAAGATACTTAGCGAAGTTGCCAGGGTTTCGCCATGCTCTCCCTCGGCAGCTCCACTACTGCAGGTACTCATGTTTGCTTTGAACTAGTATAGGTGTCCCTGCTTCCAAAAGCAGTCTTTTCCCCTTTGGAAATGTGGATTCTTGTAGCCTAGGAGCTGTTTGCGAAACCCTAGGAAGGCCCAGCTTCTACTCACTGCAGGCACGCCCGGGGAGGAAACGAGTATGTTTCCCCAGAGAAACAGGCTGCTTGCAAGTGTCGAGGGGAGCTTCTCAGGTGCCCAGTGTGTCCCGTTTGTTTCCCTTCGCAGCTCCCGTACTGCAGGTACTTATGCTGGGTGCTAACAAGAGTTGGTTGGCTCTGCCGACAAAAGCAGCCTTTTCCCTTTGGAAGCTTGGATTGTAGTGTCTCAGGGGCTGCTTGCCAAACCTTGAAGTTGCCCAGGTTATAGCCTCCGCAGGTACGCTTGCGTAGCAAACGAGCACTTCCTACCGATGAACAGGGTTCCTGTCACGCTGGAGGAGAGTTAATCCCGCAGACCTCGTTCCTCCTGGGAAAGCGCAAGGCCACCCTGAGCCTCAGGGTAGTGCCTGAGTTTACTCCGGGCAAGCTCTGCGTGCCTCGCTTTCCATGAGGTCTCCACCTTTGTTGTGCCTCAATGGAACGCGAGGATAGTTTTCAGGACTCCAAGCACTCTGGCCTCCGCACCGTTTCCCATGCTACAACACGGATCCCCCCCACGTCTCCTCTCTGCCTGCTGAGCAACAAGCAGCCGTGTAGGCCCTTCAGAACCCTTCTTGCATGCAGAGCCCAAGGCGGCACACTGCTCTCTGTCTTCCTTTGGAAACCTAGGTGGTTGCAGCTTGCCCCAGCTACGAAGACAGTCTGAGCCGGTCTCATGTGCTGAGGAACGTGAACTCAATGAGGACCAGGGCCATACGTGCACTAAGAAAATCATTCTGCTCAGCATTCCATTAAGGAACTCACACCGACTGGCTCGTTGGTTTAGCAGGACGTCTAAGTGAGGTCCAAGCTGAGCAAGAGCACTCCTCCTCCTTTACCCTGCTAGGCCCACGGAAGAGGTAGAGCCAACTAGGCCTCGCTCAGGCCATCCCTCCTTCAGGGATCTTGCCACAGTTCGAAGCCTGCACAGTAAAAGATACTTAGCGAAGTTGCCAGGGTTTCGCCATGCTCTCCCTCGGCAGCTCCACTACTGCAGGGACTCATGTTTGCTGTGAACGAGGATAGGTGGCCCTGCTTCAAAAAGCAGTCTTTTCCCCTTTGGAAACGTGGATTCTTGTAGCCTCGGAGCTGTTTGCAAAACCCTAGGAAGGCCCAGCTTCTACTCACGGCAGACACGCCCGGGGAGGAAACGAGTATGTTTCCCCAGAGAAACAGGCTGCTTGCAAGTGTCGAGCGGAGCTTCTCAGGTGCCCAGTGTGTCCCGTTTGTTTCCCTTCGCAGCTGACATCCTGCAGGTACTTATGCTGGGGGCTAACAAGGGTAGGTGGCTCTTCCGACAAAAGCAGCCTTTTCCTTTTGGAAGCTTGGATTGTAGTGTCTCAGGGGCTGCTTGCCAAACCTTGAAGTTGCCCAGGTTATAGCCTCCAGAGGTACGCTTGAATAGCAAACGAGCACTTTCACCCGAGGAACAGGGTTCCTGTCACGGTGGAGGAGAGTTAATCCCGCAGACCTCGTTCCTCCTGGGAAAGCGCAAGTCCACCCTGAGCCTCAGGGTAGTGCTTGAGTTTACTCCGGGCAAGCTCTGCATGCCTCGGTTTCCATGAGGTCTCCACCTTTGTTGTGCCTCAATGGAACGCGAGGATAGCTGTCAGAAATCCAAGCACTCTGGCCTCCGCACCGTTTCCCATGCTACAACACGGTTCCCCCCCACGTCTCCTCTCTGCCTGCTGAGCAACAAGCAGCCGTGTAGGCCCTTCAGAACCCTTCTTGCATGCAGAGCCCAAGGCGGCACACTGCTCTCTGTCTTCCTTTGGAAACCTAGGTTGTTGCAGCTTGCCCCAGCTACGAAGACAGTCTGAGCCGGTCTCATGTGCTGAGGAACGTGAACTCAATGAGGACCAGGGCCATACGTGCACTCAGAAAATCACTCTGCTCAGCCTTCCATCCAGGAACTCACACCGACTGGCTCGTTGGTTTAGCAGGACGTCTAAGTGAGGTCCAAGCTGAGCAAGAGCACAATTCCTCCTTTACCCTGCTAGGCCCCCGGAAGAGGTAGAGCCAACTAGGCCTCGCTCAGCCCATCCCACCTTCAGGGATCTTGCCACAGTTCGAAGCCTGCACAGTAAAAGATACTTAGCGAAGTTGCCAGGGTTTCGCCATGCTCTCCCTCGGCAGCTCCACTACTGCAGGGACTCATGTTTGCTGTGAACGAGGATAGGTGGCCCTGCTTCAAAAAGCAGTCTTTTCCCCTTTGGAAATGTGGATTCTTTGAGCCTCGGAGCTGTTTGCGAAACCCTAGGAAGGCCCAGCTTCTACTCACTGCAGGCACGCCCGGGCAGGAAACGAGTATGTTTCCCCAGAGAAACAGGCTGCTTGCAAGTGTCGAGGGGAGCTTCTCAGGTGCCCAGTGTGTCCCGTTTGTTTCCCTTCGCAGCTCCCGTACTGCAGGTACTTATGCTGGGTGCTAAAAAGAGTTGGTTGGCTCTGCCGACAAAAGCAGCCTTTTCCCTTTGGAAGCTTGGATTGTAGTGTCTCAGGGGCTGCTTGCCAAACCTTGAAGTTGCCCAGGTTATAGCCTCCGCAGGTACGCTTGCGTAGCAAACGAGCACTTTCTACCGATGAACAGGGTTCCTGTCACGCTGGAGGAGAGTTAATCCCGCAGACCTCGTTCCTCCTGGGAAAGCGCAAGGCCACCCTGAGCCTCAGGGTAGTGCCTAAGTTTCCAACGGGCAAGCTCTGCGTGCCTCGGTTTCCATGAGGTCTCCACCGTTGTTGTGCTTCAATGGAACGCGAGGATAGCTTTCAGGACTCCAAGCACTCTGACCTCCGCACCGTTTCCCATGCTACCACACGGATCCCCCCCACGTCTCCTCTCTGCCTGCTGAGCAACAAGCAGCCGTGTAGGCCCTTCAGAACACTTCTTGCCTGCAGAGACCAAGGCGGCACACTGCTCTCTGTCTTCCTTTGGAAACCTAGGTTGTCGGAGCTTACCCAGCTCACCAAGACAGTCTGAGCCGGTCTCATGAGCTGGGGAACGTGGACTCAGTGAGGACCAGGACCCTACCTGCACTCAGAAAATCACTCTGCTCAGCCTTCCATCCAGGAGCTCACACCGACTGGCTCGTTGGTTTAGCAGGACGTCTAAGTGAGGTCCAAGCTGAGCAAAGAACACACTTCCTCCTTTACCCTGCTAGGCCCACGGAAGAGGTAGAGCCAACTAGGCCTCGCTCAGGCCAGCCCTCCTTCAGGGATCTTGCCACACTTCGAAGCCTGCACAGTAAAAGATATTTAGCGAAGTTGCCAGGGTTTCGCCATTCTCCCTCGGCAGCTCCACTACTGCAGGGACTCATGTTTGCTGTGAACTAGGATAGGTGGCCCACTTCAAAGAGCAGTCTTTTCCCCTTTGGAAAGGTGGATTCTTGTAGCCTAGGAGCTGTTTGCGAAACCATAGGAAGGCCCAGCTTTTACTCACTGCAGGCACGCCCGGGGAGGAAACGAGTATGTTTCCCCAGAGAAACAGGCTGCTTGCAAGTGTCGAGGGGAGCTTATCAGGTGCCAGGTGTGTCCGTTTGTTTCCCTTCGCAGCTCCCGTACTGCAGGTACTTATGCTGGGTGCTAACAAGGGTTCGTTGGCTCTGCCGACAAAAGCAGCCTTTTCCCTTTGGAAGCTTGGATTGTAGTGTCTCAGGGGCTGCTTGCCAAACCTTGAAGTTGACCAGGTTATAGCCTCCGCAGGTACGCTTGCGTAGCAAACGAGCACTTTCACCCGATGAACAGCGTTCCTATCACGCTGCAGGAGAGTTAATCCTGCAGACCTCGTTCCTCCTGGGAAAGCGCAAGGCCACCCTGAGCCTCAGGGTAGTGCCTAAGTTTGCTCCGTGCAAGCTCTGCGTGCCTCGGTTTCCATGAGGTCTCCACCGTGGTTGTGCCTCAATGGAACGCGAGGATAGCTTTCAGGACTCCAAGCACTCTGGCCTCCGCACCGTTTCCCATGCTACCACACGGATTCCCCCCACGTCTCCTCTCTGCCTGCTGAGCAACAAGCAGCCGTGTAGGCCCTTCAGTACACTGCTTGCATGCAGAGCCCAAGGCGGCACACTGCTCTCTGTCTTCCTTTGGAAACCTAGGTTGTCGGAGCTTACCCACCTCACGAAGACAGTCTGAGCCGGTTTCATGAGCTGGGGAACGTGGACTCAGTGAGGACCAGGGCCCTACCTGCACTCTGAAAATCACTCTGCTCAGCCTTCCATCCAGGAGCTCACACCGACTGGCTCGTTGGTTTAGCAGGACGTCTAAGTGAGGTCCAAGCTGAGCAAAGAGCACTCTTCCTCCTTTACCCTGCTAGGCCCACGGAAGAGGTAGAGCCAACTAGGCCTCGCTCAGACGAGGCCTCCTTCAGGGATCTTGCCACACTTCGAAGCCTGCACAGTAAAAGATACTTAGCGAAGTTGCCAGGGTTTCGCCATGCTCTCCCTCGGCAGCTCCACTACTGCAGGGACTCATGTTTGCTGTGAACGAGGATAGGTGGCCCTGCTTCAAAAAGCAGTCTTTTCCCCTTTGGAAATGTGGATTCTTTGAGCCTCGGAGCTGTTTGCGAAACCCTAGGAAGGCCCAGCTTCTACTCACTGCAGGCACGCCCGGGCAGGAAACGAGTATGTTTCCCCAGAGAAACAGGCTGCTTGCAAGTGTCGAGAAGACCTTCTCAGGTGCCCAGTGTGTCCCGTTTGTTTCCCTTCGCAGCTCCCGTACTGCAGGTACTTATGCTGGGTGCTAACAAGAGTTGGTTGGCTCTGCCGACAAAAGCAGCCTTTTCCCTTTGGAAGCTTGGATTGTAGTGTCTCAGGGGCTGCTTGCCAAACCTTGAAGTTGCCCAGGTTATAGCCTCCGCAGGTACGCTTGCGTAGCAAACGAGCACTTTCTACCGATGAACAGGGTTCCTGTCACGCTGGAGGAGAGTTAATCCCGCAGACCTCGTTCCTCCTGGGAAAGCGCAAGGCCACCCTGAGCCTCAGGGTAGTGCCTGAGTTTACTCCGGGAAAGCTCTGCGTGCCTCTGTTTCCATGAGGTCTCCACCTTTGTTGTGCCTCAATGGAACGCGTGGATAGTTTTCAGGACTCCAAGCACTCTGGCCTCCGCACCGTTTCCCATGCTACAACACGGATCCCCCCCACGTCTCCTCTCTGCCTGCTGAGCAACAAGCAGCCATGTAGGCCCTTCAGAACCCTTCTGGCATGCAGAGCCCAAGGCGGCACACTGCTCTCTGTCTTCCTTTGGAAACCTAGGTTGTTGCAGCTTGCCCCAGCTACGAAGAGAGTCTGAGCCGGTCTCATGTGCTGAGGAACGTGAACTCAATGAGGAGCAGGGCCATACGTGCACTCAGAAAATCACTCTGCTCAGCCTTCCATCCAGGAACTCACACCGACTGGCTCGTTGGTTTAGCAGGACGTCTAAGTGAGGTCCAAGCTGAGCAAGAGCACTCTTCCTCCTTTACCCTGCTAGGCCCCCGGAAGAGGTAGAGCCAACTAGGCCTCGCTCAGACCAGGCCTCCTTCAGGGATCTTGCCACACTTCGAAGCCTGCACAGTAAAAGATACTTAGCGAAGTTGCCAGGGTTTCGCCATGCTCTCCCTCGGCAGCTCCACTACTGCAGGTACTCATGTTTGCTTTGAACTAGTATAGGTGTCCCTGCTTCCAAAAGCAGTCTTTTCCCCTTTGGAAATGTGGATTCTTGTAGCCTCGGAGCTGTTTGCGAAACCCTAGGAAGGCCCAGCTTCTACTCACTGCAGGCACGCCCGGGCAGGAAACGAGTATGTTTCCCCAGAGAAACAGGCTGCTTGCAAGTGTCGAGAAGACCTTCTCAGGTGCCCAGTGTGTCCCGTTTGTTTCCCTTCGCAGCTCCCGTACTGCAGGTACTTATGCTGGGTGCTAAAAAGAGTTGGTTGGCTCTGCCGACAAAAGCAGCCTTTTCCCTTTGGAAGCTTGGATTGTAGTGTCTCAGGGGCTGCTTGCCAAACCTTGAAGTTGACCAGGTTATAGCCTCCGCAGGTACGCTTGCGTAGCAAACGAGCACTTTCTACCGATGAACAGGGTTCCTGTCACGCTGGAGGAGAGTTAATCCCGCAGACCTCGTTCCTCCTGGGAAAGCGCAAGGACACCCTGAGCCTCAGGGTAGTGCCTAAGTTTCCAACGGGCAAGCTCTGCGTGCCTCGGTTTCCATGAGGTCTCCACCGTTGTTGTGCTTCAATGGAACGCGAGGATAGCTTTCAGGACTCCAAGCACTCTGACCTCCGCACCGTTTCCCATGCTACCACACGGATCCCCCCCCACGTCTCCTCTCTGCCTGCTGAGCAACAAGCAGCCGTGTAGGCCCTTCAGAACACTTCTTGCATGCAGAGCCCAAGGCGGCACACTGCTCTCTGTCTTCCTTTGGAAACCTAGGTTGTCGCAGCTTACCCAGCTCACCAAGACAGTCTGAGCCGGTCTCATGAGCTGGGGAACGTGGACTCAGTGAGGACCAGGACCCTACCTGCACTCAGAAAATCACTCTGCTCAGCCTTCCATCCAGGAGCTCACACCGACTGGCTCGTTGGTTTAGCAGGACGTCTAAGTGAGGTCCAAGCTGAGCAAAGAACACACTTCCTCCTTTACCCTGCTAGGCCCACGGAAGAGGTAGAGCCAACTAGGCCTCGCTCAGGCCAGCCCTCCTTCAGGGATCTTGCCACACTTCGAAGCCTGCACAGTAAAAGATATTTAGCGAAGTTGCCAGGGTTTCGCCATTCTCCCTCGGCAGCTCCACTACTGCAGGGACTCATGTTTGCTGTGAACTAGGATAGGTGGCCCACTTCAAAAAGCAGTCTTTTCCCCTTTGGAAAGGTGGATTCTTGTAGCCTAGGAGCTGTTTGCGAAACCATAGGAAGGCCCAGCTTTTACTCACTGCAGGCACGCCCGGGGAGGAAACGAGTATGTTTCCCCAGAGAAACAGGCTGCTTGCAAGTGTCGAGGGGAGCTTCTCAGGTGCCCAGTGTGTCCGTTTGTTTCCCTTCGCAGCTCCCGTACTGCAGGTACTTATGCTGGGTGCTAACAAGGGTTCGTTGGCTCTGCCGACAAAAGCAGCCTTTTCCCTTTGGAAGCTTGGATTGTAGTGTCTCAGGGGCTGCTTGCCAAACCTTGAAGTTGACCAGGTTATAGCCTCCGCAGGTACGCTTGCGTAGCAAACGAGCACTTTCACCCGATGAACAGCGTTCCTATCACGCTGCAGGAGAGTTAATCCTGCAGACCTCGTTCCTCCTGGGAAAGCGCAAGGCCACCCTGAGCCTCAGGGTAGTGCCTAAGTTTGCTCCGTGCAAGCTCTGCGTGCCTCGGTTTCCATGAGGTCTCCACCGTGGTTGTGCCTCAATGGAACGCGAGGATAGCTTTCAGGACTCCAAGCACTCTGGCCTCCGCACCGTTTCCCATGCTACCACACGGATTCCCCCCACGTCTCCTCTCTGCCTGCTGAGCAACAAGCAGCCGTGTAGGCCCTTCAGAACACTTCTTGCATGCAGAGACCAAGGCGGGACACTGCTCTCTGTCTTCCTTTGGAAACCTAGGTTGTCGGAGCTTACCCACCTCACGAAGACAGTCTGAGCCGGTTTCATGAGCTGGGGAACGTGGACTCAGTGAGGACCAGGGCCCTACCTGCACTCTGAAAATCACTCTGCTCAGCCTTCCATCCAGGAGCTCACACCGACTGGCTCGTTGGTTTAGCAGGACGTCTAAGTGAGGTCCAAGCTGAGCAAAGAGCACTCTTCCTCCTTTACCCTGCTAGGCCCACGGAAGAGGTAGAGCCAACTAGGCCTCGCTCAGACCAGGCCTCCTTCAGGGATCTTGCCACACTTCGAAGCCTGCACAGTAAAAGATACTTAGCGAAGTTGCCAGGGTTTCGCCATGCTCTCCCTCGGCAGCTCCACTACTGCAGGTACTCATGTTTGCTTTGAACTAGTATAGGTGTCCCTGCTTCCAAAAGCAGTCTTTTCTCCTTTGGAAATGTGGATTCTTGTAGCCTAGCAGCTGTTTGCGAAACCCTAGGAAGGCCCAGCTTCTACTCACTGCAGGCACGCCCGGGGAGGAAACGAGTATGTTTCCCCAGAGAAACAGGCTGCTTGCAAGTGTCGAGGGGAGCTTCTCAGGTGCCCACTGTGTCCCGTTTGTTTCCCTTCGCAGCTCCCGTACTGCAGGTACTTATGCTGGGTGCTAACAAGGGTTGGTTGGCTCTGCCGACAAAAGCAGCCTTTTCCCTTTGGAAGCTTGGATTGTAGTGTCTCAGGGGCTGCTTGCCAAACCTTGAAGTTGACCAGGTTATAGCCTCCGCAGGTATGCTTGCGTAGCAAACGAGCACTTTCACCCGATGAACAGCGTTCCTATCACGCTGGAGGAGAGTTAATCCTGCAGACCTCGTTCCTCCTGGGAAAGCGCAAGGCCACCGTGAGCCTCAGGGTAGTGCCTGAGTTTACTCCGGGCAAGCTCTGCGTGCCTCGGTTTCCATGAGGTCTCCACCTTTGTTGTGCCTCAATGGAACGCGAGGATAGCTCTCAGGAATCCAAGCACTCTGGCCTCCGCACCGTTTCCCATGCTACAACACGGATCCCCCCCACGTCTCCTCTCTGCCTGCTGAGCAACAAGCAGCCGTGTAGGCCCTTCAGAACCCTTCTTGCATGCAGAGCCCAAGGCGGCACACTGCTCTCTGTCTTCCTTTGGAAACCTAGGTTGTCGCAGCTTACCCAGCTCACCAAGACAGTCTGAGCCAGTCTCATGAGCTGGGGAACGTGGACTCAGTGAGGACCAGGTCCCTACCTGCACTCAGAAAATCACTCTGCTCAGCCTTCCATCCAGGAGCTCACACCGACTGGCTCGTTGGTTTAGCAGGACGTCTAAGTGAGGTCCAAGCTGAGCAAGAGCACAATTCCTCCTTTACCCTGCTAGGCCCACGGAAGAGGTAGAGCCAACTAGGCCTCGCTCAGGCCAGCCCTCCTTCAGGGATCTTGCCACACTTCGAAGCCTGCACAGTAAAAGATATTTAGCGAAGTTGCCAGGGTTTCGCCATTCTTCCTCGGCAGCTCCACTACTGCAGGGACTCATGTTTGCTGTGAACTAGGATAGGTGGCCCACTTCAAAAAGCAGTCTTTTCCCCTTTGGACAGGTGGATTCTTGTAGCCTAGGAGCTGTTTGCGAAACCATAGGAAGGCCCAGCTTTTACTCACTGCAGGCACGCCCGGGGAGGAAACGAGTATGTTTCCCCAGAGAAACAGGCTGCTTGCAAGTGTCGAGGGGAGCTTCTCAGGTGCCCAGTGTGTCCGTTTGTTTCCCTTCGCAGCTCCCGTACTGCAGGTACTTATGCTGGGTGCTAACAAGGGTTCGTTGGCTCTGCCGACAAAAGCAGCCTTTTCCCTTTGGAAGCTTGGATTGTAGTGTCTCAGGGGCTGCTTGCCAAACCTTGAAGTTGACCAGGTTATAGCCTCCGCAGGTACGCTTGCGTAGCAAACGAGCACTTTCACCCGATGAACAGCGTTCCTATCACGCTGCAGGAGAGTTAATCCTGCAGACCTCGTTCCTCCTGGGAAAGCGCAAGGCCACCCTGAGCCTCAGGGTAGTGCCTAAGTTTGCTCCGTGCAAGCTCTGCGTGCCTCGGTTTCCATGAGGTCTCCACCGTGGTTGTGCCTCAATGGAACGCGAGGATACCTTTCAGGACTCCAAGCACTC
Organism: Balaenoptera borealis; assembly: GCF_965194805.1. Classification (NCBI taxonomy): domain Eukaryota; kingdom Metazoa; phylum Chordata; class Mammalia; order Artiodactyla; family Balaenopteridae; genus Balaenoptera; species Balaenoptera borealis. Next base: position 29,885,239 of record NC_138870.1, read on the forward strand.
TGGCCTCCGCACCGTTTCCCATGCTACCACACGGATTCCCCCCACGTCTCCTCTCTGCCTGCGGAGCAACAAGCAGCCGTGTAGGCCCTTCAGAACACTTCTTGCATGCAGAGACCAAGGCGGGACACTGCTCTCTGTCTTCCTTTGGAAACCTAGGTTGTCGCAGCTTACCCACCTCACGAAGACAGTCTGAGCCAGTCTCATGAGCTGGGGAACGTGGACTCAGTGAGGACCAGGTCCCTACCTGCACTCAGAAAATCACTCTGCTCAGCCTTCCATCCAGGAGCTCACACCGACTGGCTCGTTGGTTTAGCAGGACGTCTAAGTGAGGTCCAAGCTGAGCAAGAGCACAATTCCTCCTTTACCCTGCTAGGCCCACGGAAGAGGTAGAGCCAACTAGGCCTCGCTCAGGCCAGCCCTCCTTCAGGGATCTTGCCACACTTCGAAGCCTGCACAGTAAAAGATATTTAGCGAAGTTGCCAGGGTTTCGCCATTCTTCCTCGGCAGCTCCACTACTGCAGGGACTCATGTTTGCTGTGAACTAGGATAGGTGGCCCACTTCAAAAAGCAGTCTTTTCCCCTTTGGAAACGTGGATTCTTGTAGCCTAGTAGCTGTTTGCGAAACCATAGGAAGGCCCAGCTTTTACTCACTGCAGGCACGCCCGGGGAGGAAACGAGTATGTTTCCCCAGAGAAACAGGCTGCTTGCAAGTGTCGAGGGGAGCTTCTCAGGTGCCCAGTGTGTCCGTTTGTTTCCCTTCGCAGCTCCCGTACTGCAGGTACTTATGCTGGGTGCTAACAAGGGTTCGTTGGCTCTGCCGACAAAAGCAGCCTTTTCCCTTTGGAAGCTTGGATTGTAGTGTCTCAGGGGCTGCTTGCCAAACCTTGAAGTTGACCAGGTTATAGCCTCCGCAGGTACGCTTGCGTAGCAAACGAGCACTTTCACCCGATGAACAGCGTTCCTATCACGCTGCAGGAGAGTTAATCCTGCAGACCTCGTTCCTCCTGGGAAAGCGCAAGGCCACCCTGAGCCTCAGGGTAGTGCCTAAGTTTGCTCCGTGCAAGCTCTGCGTGCCTCGGTTTCCATGAGGTCTCCACCGTGGTTGTGCCTCAATGGAACGCGAGGATACCTTTCAGGACTCCAAGCACTCTGGCCTCCGCACCGTTTCCCATGCTACCACACGGATTCCCCCCACGTCTCCTCTCTGCCTGCGGAGCAACAAGCAGCCGTGTAGGCCCTTCAGAACACTTCTTGCATGCAGAGACCAAGGCGGGACACTGCTCTCTGTCTTCCTTTGGAAACCTAGGTTGTCGGAGCTTACCCACCTCACGAAGACAGTCTGAGCCGGTTTCATGAGCTGGGGAACGTGGACTCAGTGAGGACCAGGGCCCTACCTGCACTCTGAAAATCACTCTGCTCAGCCTTCCATCCAGGAACTCACACCGACTGGCTCGTTGGTTTAGCAGGACGTCTAAGTGAGGTCCAAGCTGAGCAAGAGCACAATTCCTCCTTTACCCTGCTAGGCCCCCGGAAGTGGTAGAGCCAACTAGGCCTCGCTCAGGCCATCCCTCCTTCAGGGATTTTGCCACACTTCGAAGCCTGCACAGTAAAAGATACTTAGCGAAGTTGCCAGGGTTTCGCCATGCTCTCCCTCGGCAGCTCCACTACTGCAGGGACTCATGTTTGCTGTGAACGAGGATAGGTGGCCCTGCTTCAAAAAGCAGTCTTTTCCCCTTTGGAAATGTGGATTCTTTGAGCCTCGGAGCTGTTTGCGAAACCCTAGGAAGGCCCAGCTTCTACTCACTGCAGGCACGCCCGGGCAGGAAACGAGTATGTTTCCCCAGAACAACAGGCTGCTTGCAAGTGTCGAGAAGAGCTTCTCAGGTGCCCAGTGTGTCCCGTTTGTTTCCCTTCGCAGCTCCCGTACTGCAGGTACTTATGCTGGGTGCTAAAAAGAGTTGGTTGGCTCTGCCGACAAAAGCAGCCTTTTCCCTTTGGAAGCTTGGATTGTAGTGTCTCAGGGGCTGCTTGCCAAACCTTGAAGTTGCCCAGGTTATAGCCTCCGCAGGTACGCTTGCGTAGCAAACGAGCACTTTCTACCGATGAACAGGGTTCCTGTCACGCTGGAGGAGAGTTAATCCCGCAGACCTCCTTCCTCCTGGGAAAGCGTAAGGCCACCCTGAGCCTCAGGGTAGTGCCTAAGTTTCCAACGGGCAAGCTCTGCGTGCCTCGGTTTCCATGAGGTCTCCACCGTTGTTGTGCTTCAATGGAACGCGAGGATAGCTTTCAGGACTCCAAGCACTCTGACCTCCGCACCGTTTCCCATGCTACCACACGGATCCCCCCCACGTCTCCTCTCTGCCTGCTGAGCAACAAGCAGCCGTGTAGGCCCTTCAGAACACTTCTTGCATGCAGAGCCCAAGGCGGCACACTGCTCTCTGTCTTCCTTTGGAAACCTAGGTTGTCGCAGCTTACCCAGCTCACCAAGACAGTCTGAGCCAGTCTCATGAGCTGGGGAACGTGGACTCAGTGAGGACCAGGTCCCTACCTGCACTCAGAAAATCACTCTGCTCAGCCTTCCATCCAGGAGCTCACACCGACTGGCTCGTTGGTTTAGCAGGACGTCTAAGTGAGGTCCAAGCTGAGCAAGAGCACAATTCCTCCTTTACCCTGCTAGGCCCACGGAAGAGGTAGAGCCAACTAGGCCTCGCTCAGGCCAGCCCTCCTTCAGGGATCTTGCCACACTTCGAAGCCTGCACAGTAAAAGATATTTAGCGAAGTTGCCAGGGTTTCGCCATTCTTCCTCGGCAGCTCCACTACTGCAGGGACTCATGTTTGCTGTGAACTAGGATAGGTGGCCCACTTCAAAAAGCAGTCTTTTCCCCTTTGGAAAGGTGGATTCTTGTAGCCTAGGAGCTGTTTGCGAAACCATAGGAAGGCCCAGCTTTTACTCACTGCAGGCACGCCCGGGGAGGAAACGAGTATGTTTCCCCAGAGAAACAGGCTGCTTGCAAGTTTCGAGGGGAGCTTCTCAGGTGCCCAGTGTGTCCGTTTGTTTCCCTTCGCAGCTCCCGTACTGCAGGTACTTATGCTGGGTGCTAACAAGGGTTCGTTGGCTCTGCCGACAAAAGCAGCCTTTTCCCTTTGGAAGCTTGGATTGTAGTGTCTCAGGGGCTGCTTGCCAAACCTTGAAGTTGACCAGGTTATAGCCTCCGCAGGTACGCTTGCGTAGCAAACGAGCACTTTCACCCGATGAACAGCGTTCCTATCACGCTGCAGGAGAGTTAATCCTGCAGACCTCGTTCCTCCTGGGAAAGCGCAAGGCCACCCTGAGCCTCAGGGTAGTGCCTAAGTTTGCTCCGTGCAAGCTCTGCGTGCCTCGGTTTCCATGAGGTCTCCACCGTGGTTGTGCCTCAATGGAACGCGAGGATAGCTTTCAGGACTCCAAGCACTCTGGCCTCCGCACCGTTTCCCATGCTACCACACGGATTCCCCCCACGTCTCCTCTCTGCCTGCGGAGCAACAAGCAGCCGTGTAGGCCCTTCAGAACACTTCTTGCATGCAGAGACCAAGGCGGGACACTGCTCTCTGTCTTCCTTTGGAAACCTAGGTTGTCGGAGCTTACCCACCTCACGAAGACAGTCTGAGCCGGTTTCATGAGCTGGGGAACGTGGACTCAGTGAGGACCAGGGCCCTACCTGCACTCTGAAAATCACTCTGCTCAGCCTTCCATCCAGGAACTCACACCGACTGGCTCGTTGGTTTAGCAGGACGTCTAAGTGAGGTCCAAGCTGAGCAAGAGCACTCTTCCTCCTTTACCCTGCTAGGCCCCCGGAAGTGGTAGAGCCAACTAGGCCTCGCTCAGGCCATCCCTCCTTCAGGGATTTTGCCACACTTCGAAGCCTGCACAGTAAAAGATACTTAGCGAAGTTGCCAGGGTTTCGCCATGCTCTCCCTCGGCAGCTCCACTACTGCAGGGACTCATGTTTGCTGTGAACGAGGATAGGTGGCCCTGCTTCAAAAAGCAGTCTTTTCCCCTTTGGAAATGTGGATTCTTTGAGCCTCGGAGCTGTTTGCGAAACCCTAGGAAGGCCCAGCTTCTACTCACTGCAGGCACGCCCGGGCAGGAAACGAGTATGTTTCCCCAGAACAACAGGCTGCTTGCAAGTGTCGAGAAGAGCTTCTCAGGTGCCCAGTGTGTCCCGTTTGTTTCCCTTCGCAGCTCCCGTACTGCAGGTACTTATGCTGGGTGCTAACAAGGGTTCGTTGGCTCTGCCGACAAAAGCAGCCTTTTCCCTTTGGAAGCTTGGATTGTAGTGTCTCAGGGGCTGCTTGCCAAACCTTGAAGTTGACCAGGTTATAGCCTCCGCAGGTACGCTTGCGTAGCAAACGAGCACTTTCACCCGATGAACAGCGTTCCTATCACGCTGCAGGAGAGTTAATCCTGCAGACCTCGTTCCTCCTGGGAAAGCGCAAGGCCACCCTGAGCCTCAGGGTAGTGCCTAAGTTTGCTCCGTGCAAGCTCTGCGTGCCTCGGTTTCCATGAGGTCTCCACCGTGGTTGTGCCTCAATGGAACGCGAGGATACCTTTCAGGACTCCAAGCACTCTGGCCTCCACACCGTTTCCCATGCTACCACACGGATTCCCCCCACGTCTCCTCTCTGCCTGCTGAGCAACAAGCAGCCGTGTAGGCCCTTCAGAACACTTCTTGCATGCAGAGACCAAGGCGGGACACTGCTCTCTGTCTTCCTTTGGAAACCTAGGTTGTCGGAGCTTACCCACCTCACGAAGACAGTCTGAGCCGGTTTCATGAGCTGGGGAACGTGGACTCAGTGAGGACCAGGGCCCTACCTGCACTCTGAAAATCACTCTGCTCAGCCTTCCATCCAGGAGCTCACACCGACTGGCTCGTTGGTTTAGCAGGACGTCTAAGTGAGGTCCAAGCTGAGCAAAGAGCACTCTTCCTCCTTTACCCTGCTAGGCCCACGGAAGAGGTAGAGCCAACTAGGCCTCGCTCAGACCAGGCCTCCTTCAGGGATCTTGCCACACTTCGAAGCCTGCACAGTAAAAGATACTTAGCGAAGTTGCCAGGGTTTCGCCATGCTCTCCCTCGGCAGCTCCACTACTGCAGGGACTCATGTTTGCTTTGAACTAGTATAGGTGTCCCTGCTTCCAAAAGCAGTCTTTTCTCCTTTGGAAATGTGGATTCTTGTAGCCTAGGAGCTGTTTGCGAAACCCTAGGAAGGCCCAGCTTCTACTCACTGCAGGCACGCCCGGGGAGGAAACGAGTATGTTTCCCCAGAGAAACAGGCTGCTTGCAAGTGTCGAGGGGAGCTTCTCAGGTGCCCACTGTGTCCCGTTTGTTTCCCTTCGCAGCTCCCGTACTGCAGGTACTTATGCTGGGTGCTAACAAGGGTTGGTTGGCTCTGCCGACAAAAGCAGCCTTTTCCCTTTGGAAGCTTGGATTGTAGTGTCTCAGGGGCTGCTTGCCAAACCTTGAAGTTGACCAGGTTATAGCCTCCGCAGGTACGCTTGCGTAGCAAACGAGCACTTTCACCCGATGAACAGCGTTCCTATCACGCTGGAGGAGAGTTAATCCTGCAGACCTCGTTCCTCCTGGGAAAGCGCAAGGCCACCGTGAGCCTCAGGGTAGTGCCTGAGTTTACTCCGGGCAAGCTCTGCGTGCCTCGGTTTCCATGAGGTCTCCAGCTTTGTTGTGCCTCAATGGAACGCGAGGATAGCTCTCAGGAATCCAAGCACTCTGGCCTCCGCACCGTTTCCCATGCTACAACACGGATCCCCCCCACGTCTCCTCTCTGCCTGCTGAGCAACAAGCAGCCGTGTAGGCCCTTCAGAACCCTTCTTGCATGCAGAGCCCAAGGCGGCACACTGCTCTCTGTCTTCCTTTGGAAACCTAGGTTGTCGCAGCTTACCCAGCTCACCAAGACAGTCTGAGCCAGTCTCATGAGCTGGGGAACGTGGACTCAGTGAGGACCAGGTCCCTACCTGCACTCAGAAAATCACTCTGCTCAGCCTTCCATCCAGGAGCTCACACCGACTGGCTCGTTGGTTTAGCAGGACGTCTAAGTGAGGTCCAAGCTGAGCAAGAGCACAATTCCTCCTTTACCCTGCTAGGCCCACGGAAGAGGTAGAGCCAACTAGGCCTCGCTCAGGCCAGCCCTCCTTCAGGGATCTTGCCACACTTCGAAGCCTGCACAGTAAAAGATATTTAGCGAAGTTGCCAGGGTTTCGCCATTCTTCCTCGGCAGCTCCACTACTGCAGGGACTCATGTTTGCTGTGAACTAGGATAGGTGGCCCACTTCAAAAAGCAGTCTTTTCCCCTTTGGACAGGTGGATTCTTGTAGCCTAGGAGCTGTTTGCGAAACCATAGGAAGGCCCAGCTTTTACTCACTGCAGGCACGCCCGGGGAGGAAACGAGTATGTTTCCCCAGAGAAACAGGCTGCTTGCAAGTGTCGAGGGGAGCTTCTCAGGTGCCCAGTGTGTCCGTTTGTTTCCCTTCGCAGCTCCCGTACTGCAGGTACTTATGCTGGGTGCTAACAAGGGTTCGTTGGCTCTGCCGACAAAAGCAGCCTTTTCCCTTTGGAAGCTTGGATTGTAGTGTCTCAGGGGCTGCTTGCCAAACCTTGAAGTTGACCAGGTTATAGCCTCCGCAGGTACGCTTGCGTAGCAAACGAGCACTTTCACCCGATGAACAGCGTTCCTATCACGCTGCAGGAGAGTTAATCCTGCAGACCTCGTTCCTCCTGGGAAAGCGCAAGGCCACCCTGAGCCTCAGGGTAGTGCCTAAGTTTGCTCCGTGCAAGCTCTGCGTGCCTCGGTTTCCATGAGGTCTCCACCGTGGTTGTGCCTCAATGGAAGGCGAGGATACCTTTCAGGACTCCAAGCACTCTGGCCTCCGCACCGTTTCCCATGCTACCACACGGATTCCCCCCACGTCTCCTCTCTGCCTGCGGAGCAACAAGCAGCCGTGTAGGCCCTTCAGAACACTTCTTGCATGCAGAGACCAAGGCGGGACACTGCTCTCTGTCTTCCTTTGGAAACCTAGGTTGTCGGAGCTTACCCACCTCACGAAGACAGTCTGAGCCGGTTTCATGAGCTGGGGAACGTGGACTCAGTGAGGACCAGGGCCCTACCTGCACTCTGAAAATCACTCTGCTCAGCCTTCCATCCAGGAACTCACACCGACTGGCTCGTTGGTTTAGCAGGACGTCTAAGTGAGGTCCAAGCTGAGCAAGAGCACAATTCCTCCTTTACCCTGCTAGGCCCCCGGAAGTGGTAGAGCCAACTAGGCCTCGCTCAGGCCATCCCTCCTTCAGGGATTTTGCCACACTTCGAAGCCTGCACAGTAAAAGATACTTAGCGAAGTTGCCAGGGTTTCGCCATGCTCTCCCTCGGCAGCTCCACTACTGCAGGGACTCATGTTTGCTGTGAACGAGGATAGGTGGCCCTGCTTCAAAAAGCAGTCTTTTCCCCTTTGGAAATGTGGATTCTTTGAGCCTCGGAGCTGTTTGCGAAACCCTAGGAAGGCCCAGCTTCTACTCACTGCAGGCACGCCCGGGCAGGAAACGAGTATGTTTCCCCAGAACAACAGGCTGCTTGCAAGTGTCGAGAAGAGCTTCTCAGGTGCCCAGTGTGTCCCGTTTGTTTCCCTTCGCAACTCCCGTACTGCAGGTACTTATGCTGGGTGCTAAAAAGAGTTGGTTGGCTCTGCCGACAAAAGCAGCCTTTTCCCTTTGGAAGCTTGGATTGTAGTGTCTCAGGGGCTGCTTGCCAAACCTTGAAGTTGCCCAGGTTATAGCCTACGCAGGTATGCTTGCGTAGCAAACGAGCACTTTCTACCGATGAACAGGGTTCCTGTCACGCTGGAGGAGAGTTAATCCTGCAGACCTCGTTCCTCCTGGGAAAGCGCAAGGCCACCGTGAGCCTCAGGGTAGTGCCTGAGTTTACTCCGGGCAAGCTCTGCGTGCCTCGGTTTCCATGAGGTCTCCACCTTTGTTGTGCCTCAATGGAACGCGAGGATAGCTGTCAGGACTCCAAGCACTCTGGCCTCCGCACCGTTTCCCATGCTACAACACGGATCCCCCCCACGTCTCCTCTCTGCCTGCTGAGCAACAAGCAGCCGTGTAGGCCCTTCAGAACCCTTCTTGCATGCAGAGCCCAAGGCGGCACACTGCTCTCTGTCTTCCTTTGGAAACCTAGGTTGTCGCAGCTTACCCAGCTCACCAAGACAGTCTGAGCCAGTCTCATGAGCTGGGGAACGTGGACTCAGTGAGGACCAGGTCCCTACCTGCACTCAGAAAATCACTCTGCTCAGCCTTCCATCCAGGAGCTCACACCGACTGGCTCGTTGGTTTAGCAGGACGTCTAAATGAGGTCCAAGCTGAGCAAGAGCACAATTCCTCCTTTACCCTGCTAGGCCCACGGAAGAGGTAGAGCCAACTAGGCCTCGCTCAGGCCAGCCCTCCTTCAGGGATCTTGCCACACTTCGAAGCCTGCACAGTAAAAGATATTTAGCGAAGTTGCCAGGGTTTCGCCATTCTTCCTCGGCAGCTCCACTACTGCAGGGACTCATGTTTGCTGTGAACTAGGATAGGTGGCCCACTTCAAAAAGCAGTCTTTTCCCCTTTGGAAACGTGGATTCTTGTAGCCTAGGAGCTGTTTGCGAAACCATAGGAAGGCCCAGCTTTTACTCACTGCAGGCACGCCCGGGGAGGAAACGAGTATGTTTCCCCAGAGAAACAGGCTGCTTGCAAGTGTCGAGGGGAGCTTCTCAGGTGCCCAGTGTGTCCGTTTGTTTCCCTTCGCAGCTCCCGTACTGCAGGTACTTATGCTGGGTGCTAACAAGGGTTCGTTGGCTCTGCCGACAAAAGCAGCCTTTTCCCTTTGGAAGCTTGGATTGTAGTGTCTCAGGGGCTGCTTGCCAAACCTTGAAGTTGACCAGGTTATAGCCTCCGCAGGTACGCTTGCGTAGCAAACGAGCACTTTCACCCGATGAACAGCGTTCCTATCACGCTGCAGGAGAGTTAATCCTGCAGACCTCGTTCCTCCTGGGAAAGCGCAAGGCCACCCTGAGCCTCAGGGTAGTGCCTAAGTTTGCTCCGTGCAAGCTCTGCGTGCCTCGGTTTCCATGAGGTCTCCACCGTGGTTGTGCCTCAATGGAACGCGAGGATACCTTTCAGGACTCCATGCACTCTGACCTCCGCACCGTTTCCCATGCTACCACACGGATTCCCCCCACGTCTCCTCTCTGCCTGCGGAGCAACAAGCAGCCGTGTAGGCCCTTCAGAACACTTCTTGCATGCAGAGACCAAGGCGGGACACTGCTCTCTGTCTTCCTTTGGAAACCTAGGTTGTCGGAGCTTACCCACCTCACGAAGACAGTCTGAGCCGGTTTCATGAGCTGGGGAACGTGGACTCAGTGAGGACCAGGGCCCTACCTGCACTCTGAAAATCACTCTGCTCAGCCTTCCATCCAGGAGCTCACACCGACTGGCTCGTTGGTTTAGCAGGACGTCTAAGTGAGGTCCAAGCTGAGCAAGAGCACTCTTCCTCCTTTACCCTGCTAGGCCCCCGGAAGTGGTAGAGCCAACTAGGCCTCGCTCAGGCCATCCCTCCTTCAGGGATTTTGCCACACTTCGAAGCCTGCACAGTAAAAGATACTTAGCGAAGTTGCCAGGGTTTCGCCATGCTCTCCCTCGGCAGCTCCACTACTGCAGGGACTCATGTTTGCTGTGAACGAGGATAGGTGGCCCTGCTTCAAAAAGCAGTCTTTTCCCCTTTGGAAATGTGGATTCTTTGAGCCTCGGAGCTGTTTGCGAAACCCTAGGAAGGCCCAGCTTCTACTCACTGCAGGCACGCCCGGGCAGGAAACGAGTATGTTTCCCCAGAACAACAGGCTGCTTGCAAGTGTCGAGAAGAGCTTCTCAGGTGCCCAGTGTGTCCCGTTTGTTTCCCTTCGCAGCTCCCGTACTGCAGGTACTTATGCTGGGTGCTAAAAAGAGTTGGTTGGCTCTGCCGACAAAAGCAGCCTTTTCCCTTTGGAAGCTTGGATTGTAGTGTCTCAGGGGCTGCTTGCCAAACCTCGAAGTTGCCCAGGTTATAGCCTCCGCAGGTACGCTTGCGTAGCAAACGAGCACTTTCTACCGATGAACAGGGTTCCTGTCACGCTGGAGGAGAGTTAATCCCGCAGACCTCCTTCCTCCTGGGAAAGCGGAAGGCCACCCTGAGCCTCAGGGTAGTGCTTAAGTTTCCAACGGGCAAGCTCTGCGTGCCTCGGTTTCCATGAGGTCTCCACCGTTGTTGTGCTTCAATGGAACGCGAGGATAGCTTTCAGGACTCCAAGCACTCTGACCTCCGCACCGTTTCCCATGCTACCACACGGATCCCTCCCACGTCTCCTCTCTGCCTGCTGAGCAACAAGCAGCCGTGTAGGCCCTTCAGAACACTTCTTGCATGCAGAGCCCAAGGCGGCACACTGCTCTCTGTCTTCCTTTGGAAACCTAGGTTGTCGCAGCTTACCCAGCTCACCAAGACAGTCTGAGCCAGTCTCATGAGCTGGGGAACGTGGACTCAGTGAGGACCAGGTCCCTACCTGCACTCAGAAAATCACTCTGCTCAGCCTTCCATCCAGGAGCTCACACCGACTGGCTCGTTGGTTTAGCAGGACGTCTAAGTGAGGTCCAAGCTGAGCAAAGAGCACTCTTCCTCCTTTACCCTGCTAGGCCCACGGAAGAGGTAGAGCCAACTAGGCCTCGCTCAGACCAGGCCTCCTTCAGGGATCTTGCCACACTTCGAAGCCTGCACAGTAAAAGATACTTAGCGAAGTTGCCAGGGTTTCGCCATGCTCCCCCTCGGCAGCTCCACTACTGCAGGGACTCATGTTTGCTGTGAACTAGGATAGGTGGCCCACTTCAAAAAGCAGTCTTTTCCCCTTTGGAAACGTGGATTCTTGTAGCCTAGGAGCTGTTTGCGAAACCATAGGAAGGCCCAGCTTTTACTCACTGCAGGCACGCCCGGGGAGGAAACGAGTATGTTTCCCCAGAGAAACAGGCTGCTTGCAAGTGTCGAGGGGAGCTTCTCAGGTGCCCAGTGTGTCCGTTTGTTTCCCTTCGCAGCTCCCGTACTGCAGGTACTTATGCTGGGTGCTAACAAGGGTTCGTTGGCTCTGCCGACAAAAGCAGCCTTTTCCCTTTGGAAGCTTGGATTGTAGTGTCTCAGGGGCTGCTTGCCAAACCTTGAAGTTGACCAGGTTATAGCCTCCGCAGGTACGCTTGCGTAGCAAACGAGCACTTTCACCCGATGAACAGCGTTCCTATCACGCTGCAGGAGAGTTAATCCTGCAGACCTCGTTCCTCCTGGGAAAGCGCAAGGCCACCCTGAGCCTCAGGGTAGTGCCTAAGTTTGCTCCGTGCAAGCTCTGCGTGCCTCGGTTTCCATGAGGTCTCCACCGTGGTTGTGCCTCAATGGAACGCGAGGATACCTTTCAGGACTCCAAGCACTCTGGCCTCCGCACCGTTTCCCATGCTACCACACGGATTCCCCCCACGTCTCCTCTCTGCCTGCGGAGCAACAAGCAGCCGTGTAGGCCCTTCAGAACACTTCTTGCATGCAGAGACCAAGGCGGGACACTGCTCTCTGTCTTCCTTTGGAAACCTAGGTTGTCGGAGCTTACCCACCTCACGAAGACAGTCTGAGCCGGTTTCATGAGCTGGGGAACGTGGACTCAGTGAGGACCAGGGCCCTACCTGCACTCTGAAAATCACTCTGCTCAGCCTTCCATCCAGGAACTCACACCGACTGGCTCGTTGGTTTAGCAGGACGTCTAAGTGAGGTCCAAGCTGAGCAAGAGCACTCTTCCTCCTTTACCCTGCTAGGCCCCCGGAAGTGGTAGAGCCAACTAGGCCTCGCTCAGGCCATCCCTCCTTCAGGGATTTTGCCACACTTCGAAGCCTGCACAGTAAAAGATACTTAGCGAAGTTGCCAGGGTTTCGCCATGCTCTCCCTCGGCAGCTCCACTACTGCAGGGACTCATGTTTGCTGTGAACGAGGATAGGTGGCCCTGCTTCAAAAAGCAGTCTTTTCCCCTTTGGAAATGTGGATTCTTTGAGCCTCGGAGCTGTTTGCGAAACCCTAGGAAGGCCCAGCTTCTACTCACTGCAGGCACGCCCGGGCAGGAAACGAGTATTGTTCCCCAGAACAACAGGCTGCTTGCAAGTGTCGAGAAGAGCTTCTCAGGTGCCCAGTGTGTCCCGTTTGTTTCCCTTCGCAGCTCCCGTACTGCAGGTACTTATGCTGGGTGCTAAAAAGAGTTGGTTGGCTCTGCCGACAAAAGCAGCCTTTTCCCTTTGGAAGCTTGGATTGTAGTGTCTCAGGGGCTGCTTGCCAAACCTTGAAGTTGCCCAGGTTATAGCCTCCGCAGGTACGCTTGCGTAGCAAACGAGCACTTTCTACCGATGAACAGGGTTCCTGTCACGCTGGAGGAGAGTTAATCCCGCAGACCTCCTTCCTCCTGGGAAAGCGCAAGGCCACCCTGAGCCTCAGGGTAGTGCCTAAGTTTCCAACGGGCAAGCTCTGCGTGCCTCGGTTTCCATGAGGTCTCCACCGTTGTTGTGCTTCAATGGAACGCGAGGATAGCTTTCAGGACTCCAAGCACTCTGACTCCGCACCGTTTCCCATGCTACCACACGGATCCCCCCCACGTCTCCTCTCTGCCTGCTGAGCAACAAGCAGCCGTGTAGGCCCTTCAGAACACTTCTTGCATGCAGAGCCCAAGGCGGCACACTGCTCTCTGTCTTCCTTTGGAAACCTAGGTTGTCGGAGCTTACCCAGCTCACCAAGACAGTCTGAGCCAGTCTCATGAGCTGGGGAACGTGGACTCAGTGAGGACCAGGTCCCTACCTGCACTCAGAAAATCACTCTGCTCAGCCTTCCATCCAGGAGCTCACACCGACTGGCTCGTTGGTTTAGCAGGACGTCTAAGTGAGGTCCAAGCTGAGCAAGAGCACAATTCCTCCTTTACCCTGCTAGGCCCACGGAAGAGGTAGAGCCAACTAGGCCTCGCTCAGGCCAGCCCTCCTTCAGGGATCTTGCCACACTTCGAAGCCTGCACAGTAAAAGATATTTAGCGAAGTTGCCAGGGTTTCGCCATTCTTCCTCGGCAGCTCCACTACTGCAGGGACTCATGTTTGCTGTGAACTAGGATAGGTGGCCCACTTCAAAAAGCAGTCTTTTCACCTTTGGAAACGTGGATTCTTGTAGCCTAGGAGCTGTTTGCGAAACCATAGGAAGGCCCAGCTTTTACTCACTGCAGGCACGCCCGGGGAGGAAACGAGTATGTTTCCCCAGAGAAACAGGCTGCTTGCAAGTGTCGAGGGGAGCTTCTCAGGTGCCCAGTGTGTCCGTTTGTTTCCCTTCGCAGCTCCCGTACTGCAGGTACTTATGCTGGGTGCTAACAAGGGTTCGTTGGCTCTGCCGACAAAAGCAGCCTTTTCCCTTTGGAAGCTTGGATTGTAGTGTCTCAGGGGCTGCTTGCCAAACCTTGAAGTTGCCCAGGTTATAGCCTCCGCAGGTACGCTTGCGTAGCAAACGAGCACTTTCACCCGATGAACAGCGTTCCTATCACGCTTCAGGAGAGTTAATCCTCCAGACCTCGTTCCTCCTGGGAAAGCGTAAGGCCACCCTGAGCCTCAGGGTAGTGCCTAAGTTTGCTCCGTGCAAGCTCTGCGTGCCTCGGTTTCCATGAGGTCTCCACCGTGGTTGTGCCTCAATGGAACGCGAGGATAGCTTTCAGGACTCCAAGCACTCTGGCCTCCGCACCGTTTCCCATGCTACCACACGGATTCCCCCCACGTCTCCTCTCTGCCTGCGGAGCAACAAGCAGCCGTGTAGGCCCTTCAGAACACTTCTTGCATGCAGAGACCAAGGCGGCACACTGCTCTCTGTCTTCCTTTGGAAACCTAGGTTGTTGCAGCTTACCCACCTCACGAAGACAGTCTGAGCCGGTTTCATGAGCTGGGGAACGTGGACTCAGTGAGGACCAGGGCCCTACCTGCACTCTGAAAATCACTCTGCTCAGCCTTCCATCCAGGAACTCACACCGACTGGCTCGTTGGTTTAGCAGGACGTCTAAGTGAGGTCCAAGCTGAGCAAGAGCACAATTCCTCCTTTACCCTGCTAGGCCCCCGGAAGTGGTAGAGCCAACTAGGCCTCGCTCAGGCCATCCCTCCTTCAGGGATTTTGCCACACTTCGAAGCCTGCACAGTAAAAGATACTTAGCGAAGTTGCCAGGGTTTCGCCATGCTCTCCCTCGGCAGCTCCACTACTGCAGGGACTCATGTTTGCTGTGAACGAGGATAGGTGGCCCTGCTTCAAAAAGCAGTCTTTTCCCCTTTGGAAATGTGGATTCTTTGAGCCTCGGAGCTGTTTGCGAAACCCTAGGAAGGCCCAGCTTCTACTCACTGCAGGCACGCCCGGGCAGGAAACGAGTATGTTTCCCCAGAACAACAGGCTGCTTGCAAGTGTCGAGAAGAGCTTCTCAGGTGCCCAGTGTGTCCCGTTTGTTTCCCTTCGCAGCTCCCGTACTGCAGGTACTTATGCTGGGTGCTAAAAAGAGTTGGTTGGCTCTGCCGACAAAAGCAGCCTTTTCCCTTTGGAAGCTTGGATTGTAGTGTCTCAGGGGCTGCTTGCCAAACCTCGAAGTTGCCCAGGTTATAGCCTCCGCAGGTACGCTTGCGTAGCAAACGAGCACTTTCTACCGATGAACAGGGTTCCTGTCACGCTGGAGGAGAGTTAATCCCGCAGACCTCCTTCCTCCTGGGAAAGCAGAAGGCCACCCTGAGCCTCAGGGTAGTGCTTAAGTTTCCAACGGGCAAGCTCTGCGTGCCTCGGTTTCCATGAGGTCTCCACCGTTGTTGTGCTTCAATGGAACGCGAGGATAGCTTTCAGGACTCCAAGCACTCTGACCTCCGCACCGTTTCCCATGCTACCACACGGATCCCCCCCACGTCTCCTCTCTGCCTGCTGAGCAACAAGCAGCCGTGTAGGCCCTTCAGAACACTTCTTGCATGCAGAGCCCAAGGCGGCACACTGCTCTCTGTCTTCCTTTGGAAACCTAGGTTGTCGCAGCTTACCCAGCTCACCAAGACAGTCTGAGCCAGTCTCATGAGCTGGGGAACGTGGACTCAGTGAGGACCAGGTCCCTACCTGCACTCAGAAAATCACTCTGCTCAGCCTTCCATCCAGGAGCTCACACCGACTGGCTCGTTGGTTTAGCAGGACGTCTAAGTGAGGTCCAAGCTGAGCAAAGAGCACTCTTCCTCCTTTACCCTGCTAGGCCCACGGAAGAGGTAGAGCCAACTAGGCCTCGCTCAGACCAGGCCTCCTTCAGGGATCTTGCCACACTTCGAAGCCTGCACAGTAAAAGATACTTAGCGAAGTTGCCAGGGTTTCGCCATGCTCTCCCTCGGCAGCTCCACTACTGCAGGTACTCATGTTTGCTTTGAACTAGTATAGGTGTCCCTGCTTCCAAAAGCAGTCTTTTCCCCTTTGGAAATGTGGATTCTTGTAGCCTAGGAGCTGTTTGCGAAACCCTAGGAAGGCCCAGCTTCTACTCACTGCAGGCACGCCCGGGGAGGAAACGAGTATGTTTCCCCAGAGAAACAGGCTGCTTGCAAGTGTCGAGGGGAGCTTCTCAGGTGCCCAGTGTGTCCCGTTTGTTTCCCTTCGCAGCTCCCGTACTGCAGGTACTTATGCTGGGTGCTAACAAGGGTTGGTTGGCTCTGCCGACAAAAGCAGCCTTTTCCCTTTGGAAGCTTGGATTGTAGTGTCTCAGGGGCTGCTTGCCAAACCTTGAAGTTGACCAGGTTATAGCCTCCGCAGGTACGCTTGCGTAGCAAACGAGCACTTTCACCCGATGAACAGCGTTCCTATCACGCTGGAGGAGAGTTAATCCTGCAGACCTCGTTCCTCCTGGGAAAGCGCAAGGCCACCGTGAGCCTCAGGGTAGTGCCTGAGTTTACTCCGGGCAAGCTCTGCGTGCCTCGGTTTCCATGAGGTCTCCACCTTTGTTGTGCCTCAATGGAACGCGAGGATAGCTCTCAGGAATCCAAGCACTCTGGCCTCCGCACCGTTTCCCATGCTACAACACGGATCCCCCCCACGTCTCCTCTCTGCCTGCTGAGCAACAAGCAGCCGTGTAGGCCCTTCAGAACCCTTCTTGCATGCAGAGCCCAAGGCGGCACACTGCTCTCTGTCTTCCTTTGGAAACCTAGGATGTTGCAGCTTGCCCCAGCTACGAAGACAGTCTGAGCCGGTCTCATGTGCTGAGGAACGTGAACTCAATGAGGACCAGGGCCATACGTGCACTCAGAAAATCATTCTGCTCAGCATTCCATCCAGGAACTCACACCGACTGGCTCGTTGGTTTAGCAGGACGTCTAAGTGAGGTCCAAGCTGAGCAAGAGCACTCCTCCTCCTTTACCCTGCTAGGCCCACGGAAGAGGTAGAGCCAACTAGGCCTCGCTCAGGCCATCCCTCCTTCAGGGATCTTGCCACAGTTCGAAGCCTGCACAGTAAAAGATACTTAGCGAAGTTGCCAGGGTTTCGCCATGCTCTCCCTCGGCAGCTCCACTACTGCAGGGACTCATGTTTGCTGTGAACGAGGATAGGTGGCCCTGCTTCAAAAAGCAGTCTTTTCCCCTTTGGAAACGTGGATTCTTGTAGCCTCGGAGCTGTTTGCAAAACCCTAGGAAGGCCCAGCTTCTACTCACGGCAGACACGCCCGGGGAGGAAACGAGTATGTTTCCCCAGAGAAACAGGCTGCTTGCAAGTGTCGAGCGGAGCTTCTCAGGTGCCCAGTGTGTCCCGTTTGTTTCCCTTCGCAGCTGACATCCTGCAGGTACTTATGCTGGGGGCTAACAAGGGTAGGTGGCTCTTCCGACAAAAGCAGCCTTTTCCTTTTGGAAGCTTGGATTGTAGTGTCTCAGGGGCTGCTTGCCAAACCTTGAAGTTGCCCAGGTTATAGCCTCCAGAGGTACGCTTGAATAGCAAACGAGCACTTTCACCCGAGGAACAGGGTTCCTGTCACGGTGGAGGAGAGTTAATCCCGCAGACCTCGTTCCTCCTGGGAAAGCGCAAGTCCACCCTGAGCCTCAGGGTAGTGCTTGAGTTTACTCCGGGCAAGCTCTGCATGCCTCGGTTTCCATGAGGTCTCCACCTTTGTTGTGCCTCAATGGAACGCGAGGATAGCTTTCAGGACTCCAAGCACTCTGGCCTCCGCACCGTTTCCCATGCTACAACACGGATCCCCCCCACGTCTCCTCTCTGCCTGCTGAGCAACAAGCAGCCGTGTAGGCCCTTCAGAACCCTTCTTGCATGCAGAGCCCAAGGCGGCACACTGCTCTCTGTCTTCCTTTGGAAACCTAGGTGGTTGCAGCTTGCCCCAGCTACGAAGACAGTCTGAGCCGGTCTCATGTGCTGAGGAACGTAAACTCAATGAGGACCAGGGCCATACGTGCACTCAGAAAATCACTCTGCTCAGCCTTCCATCCAGGAGCTCACACCGACTGGCTCGTTGGTTTAGCAGGACGTCTAAGTGAGGTCCAAGCTGAGCAAGAGCACAATTCCTCCTTTACCCTGCTAGGCCCCCGGAAGAGGTAGAGCCAACTAGGCCTCGCTCAGGCCATCCCTCCTTCAGGGATCTTGCCACAGTTCGAAGCCTGCACAGTAAAAGATACTTAGCGAAGTTGCCAGGGTTTCGCCATGCTCTCCCTCGGCAGCTCCACTACTGCAGGGACTCATGTTTGCTGTGAACGAGGATAGGTGGCCCTGCTTCAAAAAGCAGTCTTTTCCCCTTTGGAAATGTGGATTCTTTGAGCCTCGGAGCTGTTTGCGAAACCCTAGGAAGGCCCAGCTTCTACTCACTGCAGGCACGCCCGGGCAGGAAACGAGTATGTTTCCCCAGAGAAACAGGCTGCTTGCAAGTGTCGAGAAGAGCTTCTCAGGTGCCCAGTGTGTCCCGTTTGTTTCCCTTCGCAGCTCCCGAACTGCAGGTACTTATGCTGGGTGCTAACAAGGGTTGGTTGGCTCTGCCGACAATAGCAGCCTTTTCCCTTTGGAAGCTTGGATTGTAGTGTCTCAGGGGCTGCTTGCCAAACCTTGAAGTTACCCAGGTTATAGCCTCCGCAGGTACGCTTGCGTAGCAAACGAGCACTTCCTACCGAAGAACAGGGTTCCTGTTACGCTGGAGGAGAGTTAATCCCGCAGACCTCGTTCCTCCTGGGAAAGCGCAAGGCCACCCTGAGCCTCAGGGTAGTGCCTAAGTTTCCAACGGGCAAGCTCTGCGTGCCTCGGTTTCCATGAGGTCTCCACCGTTGTTGTGCTTCAATGGAACGCGAGGATAGCTTTCAGGACTCCAAGCACTCTGACCTCCGCACCGTTTCCCATGCTACCACACGGATCCCCCCCACGTCTCCTCTCTGCCTGCTGAGCAACAAGCAGCCGTGTAGGCCCTTCAGAACACTTCTTGCATGCAGAGCCCAAGGCGGCACACTGCTCTCTGTCTTCCTTTGGAAACCTAGGTTGTCGCAGCTTACCCAGCTCACCAAGACAGTCTGAGCCGGTCTCATGAGCTGGGGAACGTGGACTCAGTGAGGACCAGGACCCTACCTGCACTCAGAAAATCACTCTGCTCAGCCTTCCATCCAGGAGCTCACACCGACTGGCTCGTTGGTTTAGCAGGACGTCTAAGTGAGGTCCAAGCTGAGCAAAGAACACACTTCCTCCTTTACCCTGCTAGGCCCACGGAAGAGGTAGAGCCAACTAGGCCTCGCTCAGGCCAGCCCTCCTTCAGGGATCTTGCCACACTTCGAAGCCTGCACAGTAAAAGATATTTAGCGAAGTTGCCAGGGTTTCGCCATTCTCCCTCGGCAGCTCCACTACTGCAGGGACTCATGTTTGCTGTGAACTAGGATAGGTGGCCCACTTCAAAAAGCAGTCTTTTCCCCTTTGGAAAGGTGGATTCTTGTAGCCTAGGAGCTGTTTGCGAAACCATAGGAAGGCCCAGCTTTTACTCACTGCAGTCACGCCCGGGGAGGAAACGAGTTTGTTTCCCCAGAGAAACAGGCTGCTTGCAAGTGTCGAGGGGAGCTTCTCAGGTGCCCAGTGTGTCCGTTTGTTTCCCTTCGCAGCTCCCGTACTGCAGGTACTTATGCTGGGTGCTAACAAGGGTTCGTTGGCTCTGCCGACAAAAGCAGCCTTTTCCCTTTGGAAGCTTGGATTGTAGTGTCTCAGGGGCTGCTTGCCAAACCTTGAAGTTGACCAGGTTATAGCCTCCGCAGGTACGCTTGCGTAGCAAACGAGCACTTTCACCCGATGAACAGCGTTCCTATCACGCTGCAGGAGAGTTAATCCTGCAGACCTCGTTCCTCCTGGGAAAGCGCAAGGCCACCCTGAGCCTCAGGGTAGTGCCTAAGTTTGCTCCGTGCAAGCTCTGCGTGCCTCGGTTTCCATGAGGTCTCCACCGTGGTTGTGCCTCAATGGAACGCGAGGATAGCTTTCAGGACTCCAAGCACTCTGGCCCTCCGCACCGTTTCCCATGATACCACACGGATTCCCCCCACGTCTCCTCTCTGCCTGCGGAGCAACAAGCAGCCGTGTAGGCCCTTCAGAACACTTCTTGCATGCAGAGACCAAGGCGGGACACTGCTCTCTGTCTTCCTTTGGAAACCTAGGTTGTCGGAGCTTACCCACCTCACGAAGACAGTCTGAGCCGGTTTCATGAGCTGGGGAACGTGGACTCAGTGAGGACCAGGTCCCTACCTGCACTCTGAAAATCACTCTGCTCAGCCTTCCATCCAGGAGCTCACACCGACTGGCTCGTTGGTTTAGCAGGACGTCTAAGTGAGGTCCAAGCTGAGCAAAGAGCACTCTTCCTCCTTTACCCTGCTAGGCCCACGGAAGAGGTAGAGCCAACTAGGCCTCGCTCAGACCAGGCCTCCTTCAGGGATCTTGCCACACTTCGAAGCCTGCACAGTAAAAGATACTTAGCGAAGTTGCCAGGGTTTCGCCATGCTCTCCCTCGGCAGCTCCACTACTGCAGGTACTCATGTTTGCTTTGAACTAGTATAGGTGTCCCTGCTTCCAAAAGCAGTCTTTTCCCCTTTGGAAATGTGGATTCTTGTAGCCTAGGAGCTGTTTGCGAAACCCTAGGAAGGCCCAGCTTCTACTCACTGCAGGCACGCCCGGGGAGGAAACGAGTATGTTTCCCCAGAGAAACAGGCTGCTTGCAAGTGTCGAGGGGAGCTTCTCAGGTGCCCAGTGTGTCCCGTTTGTTTCCCTTCGCAGCTCCCGTACTGCAGGTACTTATGCTGGGTGCTAACAAGAGTTGGTTGGCTCTGCCGACAAAAGCAGCCTTTTCCCTTTGGAAGCTTGGATTGTAGTGTCTCAGGGGCTGCTTGCCAAACCTTGAAGTTGCCCAGGTTATAGCCTCCGCAGGTACGCTTGCGTAGCAAACGAGCACTTCCTACCGATGAACAGGGTTCCTGTCACGCTGGAGGAGAGTTAATCCCGCAGACCTCGTTCCTCCTGGGAAAGCGCAAGGCCACCCTGAGCCTTAGGGTAGTTCCTGAGTTTACTCCGGGCAAGCTCTGCGTGCCTCGCTTTCCATGAGGTCTCCACCTTTGTTGTGCCTCAATGGAACGCGAGGATAGTTTTCAGGACTCCAAGCACTCTGGCCTCCGCACCGTTTCCCATGCTACAACACGGATCCCCCCCACGTCTCCTCTCTGCCTGCTGAGCAACAAGCAGCCGTGTAGGCCCTTCAGAACCCTTCTTGCATGCAGAGCCCAAGGCGGCACACTGCTCTCTGTCTTCCTTTGGAAACCTAGGATGTTGCAGCTTGCCCCAGCTACGAAGACAGTCTGAGCCGGTCTCATGTGCTGAGGAACGTGAACTCAATGAGGACCAGGGCCATACGTGCACTCAGAAAATCATTCTGCTCAGCATTCCATCCAGGAACTCACACCGACTGGCTCGTTGGTTTAGCAGGACGTCTAAGTGAGGTCCAAGCTGAGCAAGAGCACTCCTCCTCCTTTACCCTGCTAGGCCCACGGAAGAGGTAGAGCCAACTAGGCCTCGCTCAGGCCATCCCTCCTTCAGGGATCTTGCCACAGTTCGAAGCCTGCACAGTAAAAGATACTTAGCGAAGTTGCCAGGGTTTCGCCATGCTCTCCCTCGGCAGCTCCACTACTGCAGGGACTCATGTTTGCTGTGAACGAGGATAGGTGGCCCTGCTTCAAAAAGCAGTCTTTTCCCCTTTGGAAACGTGGATTCTTGTAGCCTCGGAGCTGTTTGCAAAACCCTAGGAAGGCCCAGCTTCTACTCACGGCAGACACGCCCGGGGAGGAAACGAGTATGTTTCCCCAGAGAAACAGGCTGCTTGCAAGTGTCGAGCGGAGCTTCTCAGGTGCCCAGTGTGTCCCGTTTGTTTCCCTTCGCAGCTGACATCCTGCAGGTACTTATGCTGGGGGCTAACAAGGGTAGGTGGCTCTTCCGACAAAAGCAGCCTTTTCCTTTTGGAAGCTTGGATTGTAGTGTCTCAGGGGCTGCTTGCCAAACCTTGAAGTTGCCCAGGTTATAGCCTCCAGAGGTACGCTTGAATAGCAAACGAGCACTTTCACCCGAGGAACAGGGTTCCTGTCACGGTGGAGGAGAGTTAATCCCGCAGACCTCGTTCCTCCTGGGAAAGCGCAAGTCCACCCTGAGCCTCAGGGTAGTGCTTGAGTTTACTCCGGG
Source organism: Balaenoptera borealis (assembly GCF_965194805.1). NCBI lineage: Eukaryota > Metazoa > Chordata > Mammalia > Artiodactyla > Balaenopteridae > Balaenoptera > Balaenoptera borealis. The sequence continues at coordinate 29,907,052 of NC_138870.1, forward strand.
CAAGCTCTGCATGCCTCGGTTTCCATGAGGTCTCCACCTTTGTTGTGCCTCAATGGAACGCGAGGATAGCTTTCAGGACTCCAAGCACTCTGGCCTCCGCACCGTTTCCCATGCTACAACACGGATCCCCCGCACGTCTCCTCTCTGCCTGCTGAGCAACAAGCAGCCGTGTAGGCCCTTCAGAACCCTTCTTGCATGCAGAGCCCAAGGCGGCACACTGCTCTCTGTCTTCCTTTGGAAACCTCGGTGGTTGCAGCTTGCCCCAGCTACGAAGACAGTCTGAGCCGGTCTCATGTGCTGAGGAACGTAAACTCAATGAGGACCAGGGCCATACGTGCACTCAGAAAATCACTCTGCTCAGCCTTCCATCCAGGAGCTCACACCGACTGGCTCGTTGGTTTAGCAGGACGTCTAAGTGAGGTCCAAGCTGAGCAAGAGCACAATTCCTCCTTTACCCTGCTAGGCCCCCGGAAGAGGTAGAGCCAACTAGGCCTCGCTCAGGCCATCCCTCCTTCAGGGATCTTGCCACAGTTCGAAGCCTGCACAGTAAAAGATACTTAGCGAAGTTGCCAGGGTTTCGCCATGCTCTCCCTCGGCAGCTCCACTACTGCAGGGACTCATGTTTGCTGTGAACGAGGATAGGTGGCCCTGCTTCAAAAAGCAGTCTTTTCCCCTTTGGAAATGTGGATTCTTTGAGCCTCGGAGCTGTTTGCGAAACCCTAGGAAGGCCCAGCTTCTACTCACTGCAGGCACGCCCGGGCAGGAAACGAGTATGTTTCCCCAGAGAAACAGGCTGCTTGCAAGTGTCGAGAAGAGCTTCTCAGGTGCCCAGTGTGTCCCGTTTGTTTCCCTTCGCAGCTCCCGTACTGCAGGTACTTATGCTGGGTGCTAACAAGGGTTGGTTGGCTCTGCCGACAATAGCAGCCTTTTCCCTTTGGAAGCTTGGATTGTAGTGTCTCAGGGGCTGCTTGCCAAACCTTGAAGTTACCCAGGTTATAGCCTCCGCAGGTACGCTTGCGTAGCAAACGAGCACTTCCTACCGAAGAACAGGGTTCCTGTTACGCTGGAGGAGAGTTAATCCCGCAGACCTCGTTCCTCCTGGGAAAGCGCAAGGCCACCCTGAGCCTCAGGGTAGTGCCTAAGTTTCCAACGGGCAAGCTCTGCGTGCCTCGGTTTCCATGAGGTCTCCACCGTTGTTGTGCTTCAATGGAACGCGAGGATAGCTTTCAGGACTCCAAGCACTCTGACCTCCGCACCGTTTCCCATGCTACCACACGGATCCCCCCCACGTCTCCTCTCTGCCTGCTGAGCAACAAGCAGCCGTGTAGGCCCTTCAGAACACTTCTTGCATGCACAGCCCAAGGCGGCACACTGCTCTCTGTCTTCCTTTGGAAACCTAGGTTGTCGCAGCTTACCCAGCTCACCAAGACAGTCTGAGCCGGTCTCATGAGCTGGGGAACGTGGACTCAGTGAGGACCAGGACCCTACCTGCACTCAGAAAATCACTCTGCTCAGCCTTCCATCCAGGAGCTCACACCGACTGGCTCGTTGGTTTAGCAGGACGTCTAAGTGAGGTCCAAGCTGAGCAAAGAACACACTTCCTCCTTTACCCTGCTAGGCCCACGGAAGAGGTAGAGCCAACTAGGCCTCGCTCAGGCCAGCCCTCCTTCAGGGATCTTGCCACACTTCGAAGCCTGCACAGTAAAAGATATTTAGCGAAGTTGCCAGGGTTTCGCCATTCTCCCTCGGCAGCTCCACTACTGCAGGGACTCATGTTTGCTGTGAACTAGGATAGGTGGCCCACTTCAAAAAGCAGTCTTTTCCCCTTTGGAAAGGTGGATTCTTGTAGCCTAGGAGCTGTTTGCGAAACCATAGGAAGGCCCAGCTTTTACTCACTGCAGTCACGCCCGGGGAGGAAACGAGTTTGTTTCCCCAGAGAAACAGGCTGCTTGCAAGTGTCGAGGGGAGCTTCTCAGGTGCCCAGTGTGTCCGTTTGTTTCCCTTCGTAGCTCCCGTACTGCAGGTACTTATGCTGGGTGCTAACAAGGGTTCGTTGGCTCTGCCGACAAAAGCAGCCTTTTCCCTTTGGAAGCTTGGATTGTAGTGTCTCAGGGGCTGCTTGCCAAACCTTGAAGTTGACCAGGTTATAGCCTCCGCAGGTACGCTTGCGTAGCAAACGAGCACTTTCACCCGATGAACAGCGTTCCTATCACGCTGCAGGAGAGTTAATCCTGCAGACCTCGTTCCTCCTGGGAAAGCGCAAGGCCACCCTGAGCCTCAGGGTAGTGCCTAAGTTTGCTCCGTGCAAGCTCTGCGTGCCTCGGTTTCCATGAGGTCTCCACCGTGGTTGTGCCTCAATGGAACGCGAGGATAGCTTTCAGGACTCCAAGCACTCTGGCCCTCCGCACCGTTTCCCATGATACCACACGGATTCCCCCCACGTCTCCTCTCTGCCTGCTGAGCAACAAGCAGCCGTGTAGGCCCTTCAGAACACTTCTTGCATGCAGAGACCAAGGCGGGACACTGCTCTCTGTCTTCCTTTGGAAACCTAGGTTGTCGGAGCTTACCCACCTCACGAAGACAGTCTGAGCCGGTTTCATGAGCTGGGGAACGTGGACTCAGTGAGGACCAGGGCCCTACCTGCACTCTGAAAATCACTCTGCTCAGCCTTCCATCCAGGAGCTCACACCGACTGGCTCGTTGGTTTAGCAGGACGTCTAAGTGAGGTCCAAGCTGAGCAAAGAGCACTCTTCCTCCTTTACGCTGCTAGGCCCACGGAAGAGGTAGAGCCAACTAGGCCTCGCTCAGACCAGGCCTCCTTCAGGGATCTTGCCACACTTCGAAGCCTGCACAGTAAAAGATACTTAGCGAAGTTGCCAGGGTTTCGCCATGCTCTCCCTCGGCAGCTCCACTACTGCAGGGACTCATGTTTGCTTTGAACTAGTATAGGTGTCCCTGCTTCCAAAAGCAGTCTTTTCCCCTTTGGAAATGTGGATTCTTGTAGCCTAGGAGCTGTTTGCGAAACCCTAGGAAGGCCCAGCTTCTACTCACTGCAGGCACGCCCGGGGAGGAAACGAGTATGTTTCCCCAGAGAAACAGGCTGCTTGCAAGTGTCGAGGGGAGCTTCTCAGGTGCCCAGTGTGTCCCGTTTGTTTCCCTTCGCAGCTCCCGTACTGCAGGTACTTATGCTGGGTGCTAACAAGGGTTGGTTGGCTCTGCCGACAAAAGCATCCTTTTCCCTTTGGAAGCTTGGATTGTAGTGTCTCAGGGGCTGCTTGCCAAACCTTGAAGTTGACCAGGTTATAGCCTCCGCAGGTACGCTTGCGTAGCAAACGAGCACTTTCACCCGATGAACAGCGTTCCTATCACGCTGGAGGAGAGTTAATCCTGCAGACCTCGTTCCTCCTGGGAAAGCGCAAGGCCACCGTGAGCCCCAGGGTAGTGCCTGAGTTTACTCCGGGAAAGCTCTGCGTGCCTCGGTTTCCATGAGGTCTCCACCTTTGTTGTGCCTCAATGGAACGCGAGGATAGCTGTCAGAAATCCAAGCACTCTGGCCTCCGCACCGTTTCCCATGCTACAACACGGTTCCCCCCACGTCTCCTCTCTGCCTGCTGAGCAACAAGCAGCCGTGTAGGCCCTTCAGAACCCTTCTTGCATGCAGAGCCCAAGGCGGCACACTGCTCTCTGTCTTCCTTTGGAAACCTAGGTTGTTGCAGCTTGCCCCAGCTACGAAGACAGTCTGAGCCGGTCTCATGTGCTGAGGAACGTGAACTCAATGAGGAGCAGGGCCATACGTGCACTCAGAAAATCACTCTGCTCAGCCTTCCATCCAGGAACTCACACCGACTGGCTCGTTGGTTTAGCAGGACGTCTAAGTGAGGTCCAAGCTGAGCAAGAGCACAATTCCTCCTTTACCCTGCTAGGCCCCCGGAAGAGGTAGAGCCAACTAGGCCTCGCTCAGGCCATCCCACCTTCAGGGATCTTGCCACAGTTCGAAGCCTGCACAGTAAAAGATACTTAGCGAAGTTGCCAGGGTTTCGCCATGCTCTCCCTCGGCAGCTCCACTACTGCAGGGACTCATGTTTGCTGTGAACGAGGATAGGTGGCCCTGCTTCAAAAAGCAGTCTTTTCCCCTTTGGAAATGTGGATTCTTTGAGCGTCGGAGCTGTTTGCGAAACCCTAGGAAGGCCCAGCTTCTACTCACTGCAGGCACGCCCGGGCAGGAAACGAGTATGTTTCCCCAGAGAAACAGGCTGCTTGCAAGTGTCGAGAAGAGCTTCTCAGGTGCCCAGTGTGTCCCGTTTGTTTCCCTTCGCAGCTCCCGTACTGCAGGTACTTATGCTGGGTGCTAAAAAGAGTTGGTTGGCTCTGCCGACAAAAGCAGCCTTTTCCCTTTGGAAGCTTGGATTGTAGTGTCTCAGGGGCTGCTTGCCAAACCTTGAAGTTGCCCAGGTTATAGCCTCCGCAGGTACGCTTGCGTAGCAAACGAGCACTTTCTACCGATGAACAGGGTTCCTGTCACGCTGGAGGAGAGTTAATCCCGCAGACCTCGTTCCTCCTGGGAAAGCGCAAGGCCACCCTGAGCCTCAGGGTAGTGCCTAAGTTTCCAACGGGCAAGCTCTGCGTGCCTCGGTTTCCATGAGGTCTCCACCGTTGTTGTGCTTCAATGGAACGCGAGGATAGCTTTCAGGACTCCAAGCACTCTGACCTCCGCACCGTTTCCCATGCTACCACACGGATCCCCCCCACGTCTCCTCTCTGCCTGCTGAGCAACAAGCAGCCGTGTAGGCCCTTCAGAACACTTCTTGCCTGCAGAGACCAAGGCGGCACACTGCTCTCTGTCTTCCTTTGGAAACCTAGGTTGTCGGAGCTTACCCACCTCACGAAGACAGTCTGAGCCGGTTTCATGAGCTGGGGAACGTGGACTCAGTGAGGACCAGGGCCCTACCTGCACTCTGAAAATCACTCTGCTCAGCCTTCCATCCAGGAGCTCACACCGACTGGCTCGTTGGTTTAGCAGGACGTCTAAGTGAGGTCCAAGCTGAGCAAAGAGCACTCTTCCTCCTTTACCCTGCTAGGCCCACGGAAGAGGTAGAGCCAACTAGGCCTCGCTCAGACCAGGCCTCCTTCAGGGATCTTGCCACACTTCGAAGCCTGCACAGTAAAAGATACTTAGCGAAGTTGCCAGGGTTTCGCCATGCTCTCCCTCGGCAGCTCCACTACTGCAGGTACTCATGTTTGCTTTGAACTAGTATAGGTGTCCCTGCTTCCAAAAGCAGTCTTTTCCCCTTTGGAAATGTGGATTCTTGTAGCCTAGGAGCTGTTTGCGAAACCCTAGGAAGGCCCAGCTTCTACTCACTGCAGGCACGCCCGGGGAGGAAACGAGTATGTTTCCCCAGAGAAACAGGCTGCTTGCAAGTGTCGAGGGGAGCTTCTCAGGTGCCCAGTGTGTCCCGTTTGTTTCCCTTCGCAGCTCCCGTACTGCAGGTACTTATGCTGGGTGCTAACAAGGGTTGGTTGGCTCTGCCGACAAAAGCATCATTTTCCCTTTGGAAGCTTGGATTGTAGTGTCTCAGGGGCTGCTTGCCAAACCTTGAAGTTGACCAGGTTATAGCCTCCGCAGGTACGCTTGCGTAGCAAACGAGCACTTTCACCCGATGAACAGCGTTCCTATCACGCTGGAGGAGAGTTAATCCTGCAGACCTCGTTCCTCCTGGGAAAGGGCAAGGCCACCGTGAGCCTCAGGGTAGTTCCTGAGTTTACTCCGGGCAAGCTCTGCGTGCCTCGGTTTCCATGAGGTCTCCACCGTGGTTGTGCCTCAATGGAACGCGAGGATAGTTTTCAGGACTCCAAGCACTCTGGCCTCCGCACCGTTTCCCATGCTACAACACGGATCCCCCCCACGTCTCCTCTCTGCCTGCTGAGCAACAAGCAGCCGTGTAGGCCCTTCAGAACCCTTCTTGCATGCAGAGCCCAAGGCGGCACACTGCTCTCTGTCTTCCTTTGGAAACCTAGGTTGTTGCAGCTTGCCCCAGCTACGAAGACAGTCTGAGCCGGTCTCATGTGCTGAGGAACGTGAACTCAATGAGGAGCAGGGCCATACGTGCACTCAGAAAATCACTCTGCTCAGCCTTCCATCCAGGAACTCACACCGACTGGCTCGTTGGTTTAGCAGGACGTCTAAGTGAGGTCCAAGCTGAGCAAGAGCACAATTCCTCCTTTACCCTGCTAGGCCCACGGAAGAGGTAGAGCCAACTAGGCCTCGCTCAGACGAGGCCTCCTTCAGGGATCTTGCCACACTTCGAAGCCTGCACAGTAAAAGATACTTAGCGAAGTTGCCAGGGTTTCGCCATGCTCTCCCTCGGCAGCTCCACTACTGCAGGGACTCATGTTTGCTGTGAACGAGGATAGGTGGCCCTGCTTCCAAAAGCAGTCTTTTCCCCTTTGGAAATGTGGATTCTTGTAGCCTAGGAGCTGTTTGCGAAACCCTAGGAAGGCCCAGCTTTTACTCACTGCAGGCACGCCCGGGGAGGAAACGAGTATGTTTCCGCAGAGAAACAGGCTGCTTGCAAGTGTCGAGAAGAGCTTCTCAGGTGCCCAGTGTGTCCCGTTTGTTTCCCTTCGCAGCTCCCGTACTGCAGGTACTTATGCTGGGTGCTAAAAAGAGTTGGTTGGCTCTGCCGACAAAAGCAGCCTTTTCCCTTTGGAAGCTTGGATTGTAGTGTCTCAGGGCCTGCTTGCCAAACCTTGAAGTTGCCCAGGTTATAGCCTCCGCAGGTACGCTTGCGTAGCAAACGAGCACTTTCACCCGATGAACAGCGTTCCTATCACGCTGGAGGAGAGTTAATCCTGCAGACCTCGTTCCTCCTGGGAAAGCGCAAGGCCACCGTGAGCCTCAGGGTAGTGCCCGAGTTTACTCCGGGCAAGCTCTGCGTGCCTCGGTTTCCATGAGGTCTCCACCTTTGTTGTGCCTCAATGGAACGCGAGGATAGCTCTCAGGAATCCAAGCACTCTGGCCTCCGCACCGTTTCCCATGCTACAACACGGATCCCCCCCACGTCTCCTTTCTGCCTGCTGAGCAACAAGCAGCCGTGTAGGCCCTTCAGAACCCTTCTTGCATGCAGAGCCCAAGGCGGCACACTGCTCTCTGTCTTCCTTTGGAAACCTAGGTTGTTGCAGCTTGCCCCAGCTACGAAGACAGTCTGAGCCGGTCTCATGTGCTGAGGAACGTGAACTCAATGAGGAGCAGGGCCATACGTGCACTCAGAAAATCACTCTGCTCAGCCTTCCATCCAGGAACTCACAGCGACTGGCTCGTTGGTTTAGCAGGACGTCTAAGTGAGGTCCAAGCTGAGCAAGAGCACAATTCCTCCTTTACCCTGCTAGGCCCCCGGAAGAGGTAGAGCCAACTAGGCCTCGCTCAGGCCATCCCTCCTTCAGGGATCTTGCCACAGTTCGAAGCCTGCACAGTAAAAGATACTTAGCGAAGTTGCCAGGGTTTCGCCATGCTCTCCCTCGGCAGCTCCACTACTGCAGGGACTCATGTTTGCTGTGAACGAGGATAGGTGGCCCTGCTTCAAAAAGCAGACTTTTCCCCTTTGGAAATGTGGATTCTTGTAGCCTAGGAGCTGTTTGCGAAACCCTAGGAAGGCCCAGCTTCTACTCACTGCAGGCACGCCCGGGCAGGAAACGAGTATGTTTCCCCAGAGAAACAGGCTGCTTGCAAGTGTCGAGGGGAGCTTCTCAGGTGCCCAGTGTGTCCCGTGTGTTTCCCTTCGCAGCTCCCGTACTGCAGGTACTTATGCTGTGTGCTAACAAGGGTTGGTTGGCTCTGCCGACAAAAGCATCCTTTTCCCTTTGGAAGCTTGGATTGTAGTGTCTCAGGGGCTGCTTGCCAAACCTTGAAGTTGACCAGGTTATAGCCTCCGCAGGTACGCTTGCGTAGCAAACGAGCACTTTCACCCGATGAACAGCGTTCCTGTCACGCGGCAGTAGAGTTAATCCTGCAGACCTCGTTCCTCCTGGGAAAGCGCAAGGCCACCCTGAGCCTCAGGGTAGTGCCTAAGTTTGCTCCGTGCAAGCTCTGCGTGCCTCGGTTTCCATGAGGTCTCCACCGTGGTTGTGCCTCAATGGAACGCGAGGATAGCTTTCAGGACTCCAAGCACTCTGGCCTCCGCACCGTTTCCCATGCTACCACACGGATTCCCCCCACGTCTCCTCTCTGCCTGCTGAGCAACAAGCAGCCGTGTAGGCCCTTCAGAACACTTCTTGCATGCAGAGACCAAGGCGGGACACTGCTCTCTGTCTTCCTTTGGAAACCTAGGTTGTCGGAGCTTACCCACCTCACGAAGACAGTCTGAGCCGGTTTCATGAGCTGGGGAACGTGGACTCAGTGAGGACCAGGGCCCTACCTGCACTCTGAAAATCACGCAGCTCAGCCTTCCATCCATAGCTCACACCGACTGGCTCGTTGGTTTAGCAGGACGTCTAAGTGAGGTCCAAGCTGAGCAAAGAGCACTCTTCCTCCTTTACCCTGCTAGGCCCACGGAAGAGGTAGAGCCAACTAGGCCTCGCTCAGGCCATCCCTCCTTCAGGGATCTTGCCACAGTTCGAAGCCTGCACAGTAAAATATACTTAGCGAAGTTGCCAGGGTTTCGCCATGCTCTCCCTCGGCAGCTCCACTACTGCAGGGACTCATGTTTGCTGTGAACGAGGATAGGTGGCCCTGCTTCAAAAAGTAGTCTTTTCCCCTTTGGAAATGTGGATTCTTTGAGCCTCGGAGCTGTTTGCGAAACCCTAGGAAGGCCCAGCTTCTACTCACTGCAGGCACGCCCGGGCAGGAAACGAGTATGTTTCCCCAGAGAAACAGGCTGCTTGCAAGTGTCGAGAAGAGCTTCTCAGGTGCCCAGTGTGTGCCGTTTGTTTCCCTTCGCAGCTCCCGTACTGCAGGTACTTATGCTGGGTGCTAAAAAGAGTTGGTTGGCTCTGCCGACAAAAGCAGCCTTTTCCCTTTGGAAGCTTGGATTGTAGTGTCTCAGGGGCTGCTTGCCAAACCTTGAAGTTGCCCAGGTTATAGTCTCCGCAGGTACGCTTGCGTAGCAAACGAGCACTTTCTACCGATGAACAGGGTTCCTGTCACGCTGGAGGAGAGTTAATCCCGCAGACCTCGTTCCTCCTGGGAAAGCGCAAGGCCACCCTGAGCCTCAGGGTAGTGCCTAAGTTTGCTCCGTGCAAGCTCTGCGTGCCTCGGTTTCCATGAGGTCTCCACCGTGGTTGTGCCTCAATGGAACGCGAGGATAGCTTTCAGGACTCCAAGCACTCTGGCCTCCGCACCGTTTCCCATGCTACCACACGGATTCCCCCCACGTCTCCTCTCTGCCTGCTGAGCAACAAGCAGCCGTGTAGGCCCTTCAGAACACTTCTTGCATGCAGAGCCCAAGGCGGCACACTGCTCTCTGTCTTCCTTTGGAAACCTAGGTTGTCGCAGCTTACCCAGCTCACCAAGACAGTCTGAGCCGGTCTCATGAGCTGGGGAACGTGGACTCAGTGAGGACCAGGACCCGACCTGCACTCAGAAAATCACTCTGCTCAGCCTTCCATCCAGGAGCTCACACCGACTGGCTCGTTGGTTTAGCAGGACGTCTAAGTGAGGTCCAAGCTGAGCAAAGAACACACTTCCTCCTTTACCCTGCTAGGCCCACGGAAGAGGTAGAGCCAACTAGGCCTCGCTCAGACCAGGCTCCTTCAGGGATCTTGCCACACTTCGAAGCCTGCACAGTAAAAGATACTTAGCGAAGTTGCCAGGGTTTCGCCATGCTCTCCCTCGGCAGCTCCACTCCTGCAGGTACTCATGTTTGCTGTGAACTAGGATAGGTGGCCCACTTCAAAAAGCAGTCTTTTCCCCTTTGGAAACGTGGATTCTTGTAGCCTAGGAGCTGTTTGCGAAACCATAGGAAGGCCCAGCTTTTACTCACTGCAGGCACGCCCGGGGAGGAAACGAGTATGTTTCCCCAGAGAAACAGGCTGCTTGCAAGTGTCGAGGGGAGCTTCTCAGGTGCCCAGTGTGTCCGTTTGTTTCCCTTCGCAGCTCCCGTACTGCAGGTACTTATGCTGGGTGCTAACAAGGGTTCGTTGGCTCTGCCGACAAAAGCAGCCTTTTCCCTTTGGAAGCTTGGATTGTAGTGTCTCAGGGGCTGCTTGCCAAACCTTGAAGTTGACCAGGTTATAGCCTCCGCAGGTACGCTTGCGTAGCAAACGAGCACTTTCACCCGATGAACAGCGTTCCTATCACGCTGCAGGAGAGTTAATCCTGCAGACCTCGTTCCTCCTGGGAAAGCGCAAGGCCACCCTGAGCCTCAGGGTAGTGCCTAAGTTTGCTCCGTGCAAGCTCTGCGTGCCTCGGTTTCCATGAGGTCTCCACCGTGGTTGTGCCTCAATGGAACGCGAGGATAGCTCTCAGGACTCCAAGCACTCTGGCCTCCGCACCGTTTCCCATGCTACCACACGGATTCCCCCCACGTCTCCTCTCTGCCTGCGGAGCAACAAGCAGCCGTGTAGGCCCTTCAGAACACTTCTTGCATGCAGAGACCAAGGCGGGACACTGCTCTCTGTCTTCCTTTGGAAACCTAGGTTGTCGGAGCTTACCCACCTCACGAAGACAGTCTGAGCCGGTTTCATGAGCTGGGGAACGTGGACTCAGTGAGGACCAGGGCCCTACCTGCACTCTGAAAATCACTCTGCTCAGCCTTCCATCCAGGAACTCACACCGACTTGCTCGTTGGTTTAGCAGGACGTCTAAGTGAGGTCCAAGCTGAGCAAGAGCACAATTCCTCCTTTACCCTGCTAGGCCCCCGGAAGTGGTAGAGCCAACTAGGCCTCGCTCAGGCCATCCCTCCTTCAGGGATTTTGCCACACTTCGAAGCCTGCACAGTAAAAGATACTTAGCGAAGTTGCCAGGGTTTCGCCATGCTCTCCCTCGGCAGCTCCACTACTGCAGGGACTCATGTTTGCTGTGAACGAGGATAGGTGGCCCTGCTTCAAAAAGCAGTCTTTTCCCCTTTGGAAATGTGGATTCTTTGAGCCTCGGAGCTGTTTGCGAAACCCTAGGAAGGCCCAGCTTCTACTCACTGCAGGCACGCCCGGGCAGGAAACGAGTATGTTTCCCCAGAACAACAGGCTGCTTGCAAGTGTCGAGAAGAGCTTCTCAGGTGCCCAGTGTGTCCCGTTTGTTTCCTTTCGCAGCTCCCGTACTGCAGGTACTTATGCTGGGTGCTAAAAAGAGTTGGTTGGCTCTGCCGACAAAAGCAGCCTTTTCCCTTTGGAAGCTTGGATTGTAGTGTCTCAGGGGCTGCTTGCCAAACCTTGAAGTTGCCCAGGTTATAGCCTCCGCAGGTACGCTTGCGTAGCAAACGAGCACTTTCTACCAATGAACAGGGTTCCTGTCACGCTGGAGGAGAGTTAATCCCGCAGACCTCCTTCCTCCTGGGAAAGCGTAAGGCCACCCTGAGCCTCAGGGTAGTGCCTAAGTTTCCAACGGGCAAGCTCTGCGTGCCTCGGTTTCCATGAGGTCTCCACCGTTGTTGTGCTTCAATGGAACGCGAGGATAGCTTTCAGGACTCCAAGCACTCTGACCTCCGCACCGTTTCCCATGCTACCACACGGATCCCCCCCACGTCTCCTCTCTGCCTGCTGAGCAACAAGCAGCCGTGTAGGCCCTTCAGAACACTTCTTGCATGCAGAGCCCAAGGCGGCACACTGCTCTCTGTCTTCCTTTGGAAACCTAGGTTGTCGCAGCTTACCCAGCTCACCAAGACAGTCTGAGCCAGTCTCATGAGCTGGGGAACGTGGACTCAGTGAGGACCAGGTCCCTACCTGCACTCAGAAAATCACTCTGCTCAGCCTTCCATCCAGGAGCTCACACCGACTGGCTCGTTGGTTTAGCAGGACGTCTAAGTGAGGTCCAAGCTGAGCAAGAGCACAATTCCTCCTTTACCCTGCTAGGCCCACGGAAGAGGTAGAGCCAACTAGGCCTCGCTCAGGCCAGCCCTCCTTCAGGGATCTTGCCACACTTCGAAGCCTGCACAGTAAAAGATATTTAGCGAAGTTGCCAGGGTTTCGCCATTCTTCCTCGGCAGCTCCACTACTGCAGGGACTCATGTTTGCTGTGAACTAGGATAGGTGGCCCACTTCAAAAAGCAGTCTTTTCCCCTTTGGAAAGGTGGATTCTTGTAGCCTAGGAGCTGTTTGCGAAACCATAGGAAGGCCCAGCTTTTACTCACTGCAGGCACGCCCGGGGAGGAAACGAGTATGTTTCCCCAGAGAAACAGGCTGCTTGCAAGTGTCGAGGGGAGCTTCTCAGGTGCCCAGTGTGTCCGTTTGTTTCCCTTCGCAGCTCCCGTACTGCAGGTACTTATGCTGGGTGCTAACAAGGGTTCGTTGGCTCTGCCGACAAAAGCAGCCTTTTCCCTTTGGAAGCTTGGATTGTAGTGTCTCAGGGGCTGCTTGCCAAACCTTGAAGTTGACCAGGTTATAGCCTCCGCAGGTACGCTTGCGTAGCAAACGAGCACTTTCACCCGATGAACAGCGTTCCTATCACGCTGCAGGAGAGTTAATCCTGCAGACCTCGTTCCTCCTGGGAAAGCGCAAGGCCACCCTGAGCCTCAGGGTAGTGCCTAAGTTTGCTCCGTGCAAGCTCTGCGTGCCTCGGTTTCCATGAGGTCTCCACCGTGGTTGTGCCTCAATGGAACGCGAGGATACCTTTCAGGACTCCAAGCACTCTGGCCTCCGCACCGTTTCCCATGCTACCACACGGATTCCCCCCACGTCTCCTCTCTGCCTGCGGAGCAACAAGCAGCCGTGTAGGCCCTTCAGAACACTTCTTGCATGCAGAGACCAAGGCGGGACACTGCTCTCTGTCTTCCTTTGGAAACCTAGGTTGTCGGAGCTTACCCACCTCACGAAGACAGTCTGAGCCGGTTTCATGAGCTGGGGAACGTGGACTCAGTGAGGACCAGGGCCCTACCTGCACTCTGAAAATCACTCTGCTCAGCCTTCCATCCAGGAACTCACACCGACTGGCTCGTTGGTTTAGCAGGACGTCTAAGTGAGGTCCAAGCTGAGCAAGAGCACTCTTCCTCCTTTACCCTGCTAGGCCCCCGGAAGTGGTAGAGCCAACTAGGCCTCGCTCAGGCCATCCCTCCTTCAGGGATTTTGCCACACTTCGAAGCCTGCACAGTAAAAGATACTTAGCGAAGTTGCCAGGGTTTCGCCATGCTCTCCCTCGGCAGCTCCACTACTGCAGGGACTCATGTTTGCTGTGAACGAGGATAGGTGGCCCTGCTTCAAAAAGCAGTCTTTTCCCCTTTGGAAATGTGGATTCTTTGAGCCTCGGAGCTGTTTGCGAAACCCTAGGAAGTCCCAGCTTCTACTCACTGCAGGCACGCCCGGGCAGGAAACGAGTATGTTTCCCCAGAACAACAGGCTGCTTGCAAGTGTCGAGAAGAGCTTCTCAGGTGCCCAGTGTGTCCCGTTTGTTTCCCTTCGCAGCTCCCGTACTGCAGGTACTTATGCTGGGTGCTAAAAAGAGTTGGTTGGCTCTGCCGACAAAAGCAGCCTTTTCCCTTTGGAAGCTTGGATTGTAGTGTCTCAGGGGCTGCTTGCCAAACCTTGAAGTTGCCCAGGTTATAGCCTCCGCAGGTACGCTTGCGTAGCAAACGAGCACTTTCTACCGATGAACAGGGTTCCTGTCACGCTGGAGGAGAGTTAATCCCGCAGACCTCCTTCCTCCTGGGAAAGCGTAAGGCCACCCTGAGCCTCAGGGTAGTGCCTAAGTTTCCAACGGGCAAGCTCTGCGTGCCTCGGTTTCCATGAGGTCTCCACCGTTGTTGTGCTTCAATGGAACGCGAGGATAGCTTTCAGGACTCCAAGCACTCTGACCTCCGCACCGTTTCCCATGCTACCACACGGATCCCCCCCACGTCTCCTCTCTGCCTGCTGAGCAACAAGCAGCCGTGTAGGCCCTTCAGAACACTTCTTGCATGCAGAGCCCAAGGCGGCACACTGCTCTCTGTCTTCCTTTGGAAACCTAGGTTGTCGCAGCTTACCCAGCTCACCAAGACAGTCTGAGCCAGTCTCATGAGCTGGGGAACGTGGACTCAGTGAGGACCAGGTCCCTACCTGCACTCAGAAAATCACTCTGCTCAGCCTTCCATCCAGGAGCTCACACCGACTGGCTCGTTGGTTTAGCAGGACGTCTAAGTGAGGTCCAAGCTGAGCAAGAGCACAATTCCTCCTTTACCCTGCTAGGCCCACGGAAGAGGTAGAGCCAACTAGGCCTCGCTCAGGCCAGCCCTCCTTCAGGGATCTTGCCACACTTCGAAGCCTGCACAGTAAAAGATATTTAGCGAAGTTGCCAGGGTTTCGCCATTCTTCCTCGGCAGCTCCACTACTGCAGGGACTCATGTTTGCTGTGAACTAGGATAGGTGGCCCACTTCAAAAAGCAGTCTTTTCCCCTTTGGAAAGGTGGATTCTTGTAGCCTAGGAGCTGTTTGCGAAACCATAGGAAGGCCCAGCTTTTACTCACTGCAGGCACGCCCGGGGAGGAAACGAGTATGTTTCCCCAGAGAAACAGGCTGCTTGCAAGTGTCGAGGGGAGCTTCTCAGGTGCCCAGTGTGTCCGTTTGTTTCCCTTCGCAGCTCCCGTACTGCAGGTACTTATGCTGGGTGCTAACAAGGGTTCGTTGGCTCTGCCGACAAAAGCAGCCTTTTCCCTTTGGAAGCTTGGATTGTAGTGTCTCAGGGGCTGCTTGCCAAACCTTGAAGTTGACCAGGTTATAGCCTCCGCAGGTACGCTTGCGTAGCAAACGAGCACTTTCACCCGATGAACAGCGTTCCTATCACGCTGCAGGAGAGTTAATCCTGCAGACCTCGTTCCTCCTGGGAAAGCGCAAGGCCACCCTGAGCCTCAGGGTAGTGCCTAAGTTTGCTCCGTGCAAGCTCTGCGTGCCTCGGTTTCCATGAGGTCTCCACCGTGGTTGTGCCTCAATGGAACGCGAGGATACCTTTCAGGACTCCAAGCACTCTGGCCTCCGCACCGTTTCCCATGCTACCACACGGATTCCCCCCACGTCTCCTCTCTGCCTGCGGAGCAACAAGCAGCCGTGTAGGCCCTTCAGAACACTTCTTGCATGCAGAGACCAAGGCGGGACACTGCTCTCTGTCTTCCTTTGGAAACCTAGGTTGTCGGAGCTTACCCACCTCACGAAGACAGTCTGAGCCGGTTTCATGAGCTGGGGAACGTGGACTCAGTGAGGACCAGGGCCCTACCTGCACTCTGAAAATCACTCTGCTCAGCCTTCCATCCAGGAACTCACACCGACTGGCTCGTTGGTTTAGCAGGACGTCTAAGTGAGGTCCAAGCTGAGCAAGAGCACTCTTCCTCCTTTACCCTGCTAGGCCCCCGGAAGTGGTAGAGCCAACTAGGCCTCGCTCAGGCCATCCCTCCTTCAGGGATTTTGCCACACTTCGAAGCCTGCACAGTAAAAGATACTTAGCGAAGTTGCCAGGGTTTCGCCATGCTCTCCCTCGGCAGCTCCACTACTGCAGGGACTCATGTTTGCTGTGAACGAGGATAGGTGGCCCTGCTTCAAAAAGCAGTCTTTTCCCCTTTGGAAATGTGGATTCTTTGAGCCTCGGAGCTGTTTGCGAAACCCTAGGAAGGCCCAGCTTCTACTCACTGCAGGCACGCCCGGGCAGGAAACGAGTATGTTTCCCCAGAACAACAGGCTGCTTGCAAGTGTCGAGAAGAGCTTCTCAGGTGCCCAGTGTGTCCCGTTTGTTTCCCTTCGCAGCTCCCGTACTGCAGGTACTTATGCTGGGTGCTAAAAAGAGTTGGTTGGCTCTGCCGACAAAAGCAGCCTTTTCCCTTTGGAAGCTTGGATTGTAGTGTCTCAGGGGCTGCTTGCCAAACCTTGAAGTTGCCCAGGTTATAGCCTCCGCAGGTACGCTTGCGTAGCAAACGAGCACTTTCTACCGATGAACAGGGTTCCTGTCACGCTGGAGGAGAGTTAATCCCGCAGACCTCCTTCCTCCTGGGAAAGCGTAAGGCCACCCTGAGCCTCAGGGTAGTGCCTAAGTTTCCAACGGGCAAGCTCTGCGTGCCTCGGTTTCCATGAGGTCTCCACCGTTGTTGTGCTTCAATGGAACGCGAGGATAGCTTTCAGGACTCCAAGCACTCTGACCTCCGCACCGTTTCCCATGCTACCACACGGATCCCCCCCACGTCTCCTCTCTGCCTGCTGAGCAACAAGCAGCCGTGTAGGCCCTTCAGAACACTTCTTGCATGCAGAGCCCAAGGCGGCACACTGCTCTCTGTCTTCCTTTGGAAACCTAGGTTGTCGCAGCTTACCCAGCTCACCAAGACAGTCTGAGCCAGTCTCATGAGCTGGGGAACGTGGACTCAGTGAGGACCAGGTCCCTACCTGCACTCAGAAAATCACTCTGCTCAGCCTTCCATCCAGGAGCTCACACCGACTGGCTCGTTGGTTTAGCAGGACGTCTAAGTGAGGTCCAAGCTGAGCAAGAGCACAATTCCTCCTTTACCCTGCTAGGCCCACGGAAGAGGTAGAGCCAACTAGGCCTCGCTCAGGCCAGCCCTCCTTCAGGGATCTTGCCACACTTCGAAGCCTGCACAGTAAAAGATATTTAGCGAAGTTGCCAGGGTTTCGCCATTCTTCCTCGGCAGC
This sequence comes from Balaenoptera borealis, assembly GCF_965194805.1. Lineage (NCBI taxonomy): Eukaryota > Metazoa > Chordata > Mammalia > Artiodactyla > Balaenopteridae > Balaenoptera > Balaenoptera borealis. Next base: position 29,923,795 of record NC_138870.1, read on the forward strand.
TCCACTACTGCAGGGACTCATGTTTGCTGTGAACTAGGATAGGTGGCCCACTTCAAAAAGCAGTCTTTTCCCCTTTGGAAAGGTGGATTCTTGTAGCCTAGGAGCTGTTTGCGAAACCATAGGAAGGCCCAGCTTTTACTCACTGCAGGCACGCCCGGGGAGGAAACGAGTATGTTTCCCCAGAGAAACAGGCTGCTTGCAAGTGTCGAGGGGAGCTTCTCAGGTGCCCAGTGTGTCCGTTTGTTTCCCTTCGCAGCTCCCGTACTGCAGGTACTTATGCTGGGTGCTAACAAGGGTTCGTTGGCTCTGCCGACAAAAGCAGCCTTTTCCCTTTGGAAGCTTGGATTGTAGTGTCTCAGGGGCTGCTTGCCAAACCTTGAAGTTGACCAGGTTATAGCCTCCGCAGGTACGCTTGCGTAGCAAACGAGCACTTTCACCCGATGAACAGCGTTCCTATCACGCTGCAGGAGAGTTAATCCTGCAGACCTCGTTCCTCCTGGGAAAGCGCAAGGCCACCCTGAGCCTCAGGGTAGTGCCTAAGTTTGCTCCGTGCAAGCTCTGCGTGCCTCGGTTTCCATGAGGTCTCCACCGTGGTTGTGCCTCAATGGAACGCGAGGATACCTTTCAGGACTCCAAGCACTCTGGCCTCCGCACCGTTTCCCATGCTACCACACGGATTCCCCCCACGTCTCCTCTCTGCCTGCGGAGCAACAAGCAGCCGTGTAGGCCCTTCAGAACACTTCTTGCATGCAGAGACCAAGGCGGGACACTGCTCTCTGTCTTCCTTTGGAAACCTAGGTTGTCGGAGCTTACCCACCTCACGAAGACAGTCTGAGCCGGTTTCATGAGCTGGGGAACGTGGACTCAGTGAGGACCAGGGCCCTACCTGCACTCTGAAAATCACTCTGCTCAGCCTTCCATCCAGGAACTCACACCGACTGGCTCGTTGGTTTAGCAGGACGTCTAAGTGAGGTCCAAGCTGAGCAAGAGCACTCTTCCTCCTTTACCCTGCTAGGCCCCCGGAAGTGGTAGAGCCAACTAGGCCTCGCTCAGGCCATCCCTCCTTCAGGGATTTTGCCACACTTCGAAGCCTGCACAGTAAAAGATACTTAGCGAAGTTGCCAGGGTTTCGCCATGCTCTCCCTCGGCAGCTCCACTACTGCAGGGACTCATGTTTGCTGTGAACGAGGATAGGTGGCCCTGCTTCAAAAAGCAGTCTTTTCCCCTTTGGAAATGTGGATTCTTTGAGCCTCGGAGCTGTTTGCGAAACCCTAGGAAGGCCCAGCTTCTACTCACTGCAGGCACGCCCGGGCAGGAAACGAGTATGTTTCCCCAGAACAACAGGCTGCTTGCAAGTGTCGAGAAGAGCTTCTCAGGTGCCCAGTGTGTCCCGTTTGTTTCCCTTCGCAGCTCCCGTACTGCAGGTACTTATGCTGGGTGCTAAAAAGAGTTGGTTGGCTCTGCCGACAAAAGCAGCCTTTTCCCTTTGGAAGCTTGGATTGTAGTGTCTCAGGGGCTGCTTGCCAAACCTTGAAGTTGCCCAGGTTATAGCCTCCGCAGGTACGCTTGCGTAGCAAACGAGCACTTTCTACCGATGAACAGGGTTCCTGTCACGCTGGAGGAGAGTTAATCCCGCAGACCTCGTTCCTCCTGGGAAAGCGCAAGGCCACCCTGAGCCTCAGGGTAGTGCCTAAGTTTCCAACGGGCAAGCTCTGCGTGCCTCGGTTTCCATGAGGTCTCCACCGTTGTTGTGCTTCAATGGAACGCGAGGATAGCTTTCAGGACTCCAAGCACTCTGACCTCCGCACCGTTTCCCATGCTACCACACGGATCCCCCCCACGTCTCCTCTCTGCCTGCTGAGCAACAAGCAGCCGTGTAGGCCCTTCAGAACACTTCTTGCATGCAGAGCCCAAGGCGGCACACTGCTCTCTGTCTTCCTTTGGAAACCTAGGTTGTCGCAGCTTACCCAGCTCACCAAGACAGTCTGAGCCAGTCTCATGAGCTGGGGAACGTGGACTCAGTGAGGACCAGGTCCCTACCTGCACTCAGAAAATCACTCTGCTCAGCCTTCCATCCAGGAGCTCACACCGACTGGCTCGTTGGTTTAGCAGGACGTCTAAGTGAGGTCCAAGCTGAGCAAGAGCACAATTCCTCCTTTACCCTGCTAGGCCCACGGAAGAGGTAGAGCCAACTAGGCCTCGCTCAGGCCAGCCCTCCTTCAGGGATCTTGCCACACTTCGAAGCCTGCACAGTAAAAGATATTTAGCGAAGTTGCCAGGGTTTCGCCATTCTTCCTCGGCAGCTCCACTACTGCAGGGACTCATGTTTGCTGTGAACTAGGATAGGTGGCCCACTTCAAAAAGCAGTCTTTTCCCCTTTGGAAAGGTGGATTCTTGTAGCCTAGGAGCTGTTTGCGAAACCATAGGAAGGCCCAGCTTTTACTCACTGCAGGCACGCCCGGGGAGGAAACGAGTATGTTTCCCCAGAGAAACAGGCTGCTTGCAAGTGTCGAGGGGAGCTTCTCAGGTGCCCAGTGTGTCCGTTTGTTTCCCTTCGCAGCTCCCGTACTGCAGGTACTTATGCTGGGTGCTAACAAGGGTTCGTTGGCTCTGCCGACAAAAGCAGTCTTTTCCCTTTGGAAGCTTGGATTGTAGTGTCTCAGGGGCTGCTTGCCAAACCTTGAAGTTGACCAGGTTATAGCCTCCGCAGGTACGCTTGCGTAGCAAACGAGCACTTTCACCCGATGAACAGCGTTCCTATCACGCTTCAGGAGAGTTAATCCTCCAGACCTCGTTCCTCCTGGGAAAGCGTAAGGCCACCCTGAGCCTCAGGGTAGTGCCTAAGTTTGCTCCGTGCAAGCTCTGCGTGCCTCGGTTTCCATGAGGTCTCCACCGTGGTTGTGCCTCAATGGAACGCGAGGATAGCTTTCAGGACTCCAAGCACTCTGGCCTCCGCACCGTTTCCCATGCTACCACACGGATTCCCCCCACGTCTCCTCTCTGCCTGCGGAGCAACAAGCAGCCGTGTAGGCCCTTCAGAACACTTCTTGCATGCAGAGACCAAGGCGGCACACTGCTCTCTGTCTTCCTTTGGAAACCTAGGTTGTCGGAGCTTACCCACCTCACGAAGACAGTCTGAGCCGGTTTCATGAGCTGGGGAACGTGGACTCAGTGAGGACCAGGGCCCTACCTGCACTCTGAAAATCACTCTGCTCAGCCTTCCATCCAGGAACTCACACCGACTGGCTCGTTGGTTTAGCAGGACGTCTAAGTGAGGTCCAAGCTGAGCAAGAGCACAATTCCTCCTTTACCCTGCTAGGCCCCCGGAAGTGGTAGAGCCAACTAGGCCTCGCTCAGGCCATCCCTCCTTCAGGGATTTTGCCACACTTCGAAGCCTGCACAGTTAGAGATACTTAGCGAAGTTGCCAGGGTTTCGCCATGCTCTCCCTCGGCAGCTCCACTACTGCAGGTACTCATGTTTGCTGTGAACGAGGATAGGTGGCCCTGCTTCAAAAAGCAGTCTTTTCCCCTTTGGAAATGTGGATTCTTTGAGCCTCGGAGCTGTTTGCGAAACCCTAGGAAGGCCCAGCTTCTACTCACTGCAGGCACGCCCGGGGAGGAAACGAGTATGTTTCCCCAGAACAACAGGCTGCTTGCAAGTGTCGAGAAGAGCTTTTCAGGTGCCCAGTGTGTCCCGTTTGTTTCCCTTCGCAGCTCCCGTACTGCAGGTACTTATGCTGGGTGCTAAAAAGAGTTGGTTGGCTCTGCCGACAAAAGCAGCCTTTTCCCTTTGGAAGCTTGGATTGTAGTGTCTCAGGGGCTGCTTGCCAAACCTTGAAGTTGCCCAGGTTATAGCCTCCGCAGGTATGCTTGCGTAGCAAACGAGCACTTTCTACCGATGAACAGGGTTGCTGTCACGCTGGAGGAGAGTTAATCCCGCAGACCTCCTTCCTCCTGGGAAAGCGTAAGGCCACCCTGAGCCTCAGGGTAGTGCCTAAGTTTCCAACGGGCAAGCTCTGCGTGCCTCGGTTTCCATGAGGTCTCCACCGTTGTTGTGCTTCAATGGAACGCGAGGATAGCTTTCAGGACTCCAAGCACTCTGACCTCCGCACCGTTTCCCATGCTACCACACGGATCCCCCCCACGTCTCCTCTCTGCCTGCTGAGCAACAAGCAACCGTGTAGGCCCTTCAGAACACTTCTTGCATGCAGAGCCCAAGGCGGCACACTGCTCTCTGTCTTCCTTTGGAAACCTAGGTTGTCGCAGCTTACCCAGCTCACCAAGACAGTCTGAGCCAGTCTCATGAGCTGGGGAACGTGGACTCAGTGAGGACCAGGTCCCTACCTGCACTCAGAAAATCACTCGGCTCAGCCTTCCATCCAGGAGCTCACACCGACTGGCTCGTTGGTTTAGCAGGACGTCTAAGTGAGGTCCAAGCTGAGCAAGAGCACAATTCCTCCTTTACCCTGCTAGGCCCACGGAAGAGGTAGAGCCAACTAGGCCTCGCTCAGGCCAGCCCTCCTTCAGGGATCTTGCCACACTTCGAAGCCTTCACAGTAAAAGATATTTAGCGAAGTTGCCAGGGTTTCGCCATTCTTCCTCGGCAGCTCCACTACTGCAGGGACTCATGTTTGCTGTGAACTAGGATAGGTGGCCCACTTCCAAAAGCAGTCTTTTCCCCTTTGGAAACGTGGATTCTTGTAGCCTAGGAGCTTTTTGCGAAACCATAGGAAAGCCCAGCTTTTACTCACTGCAGGCACGCCCGGGGAGGAAACGAGTATGTTTCCCCAGAGAAACAGGCTGCTTGCAAGTGTCGAGGGGAGCTTCTCAGGTGCCCAGTGTGTCCGTTTGTTTCCCTTCGCAGCTCCCGTACTGCAGGTACTTATGCTGGGTGCTAACAAGGGTTCGTTGGCTCTGCCGACAAAAGCAGCCTTTTCCCTTTGGAAGCTTGGATTGTAGTGTCTCAGGGGCTGCTTGCCAAACCTTGAAGTTGACCAGGTTATAGCCTCCGCAGGTACGCTTGCGTAGCAAACGAGCACTTTCACCCGATGAACAGCGTTCCTATCACGCTGCAGGAGAGTTAATCCTGCAGACCTCGTTCCTCCTGGGAAAGCGCAAGGCCACCCTGAGCCTCAGGGTAGTGCCTAAGTTTGCTCCGTGCAAGCTCTGCGTGCCTCGGTTTCCATGAGGTCTCCACCGTGGTTGTGCCTCAATGGAACGCGAGGATAGCTTTCAGGACTCCAAGCACTCTGGCCTCCGCACCGTTTCCCATGCTACCACACGGATTCCCCCCACGTCTCCTCTCTGCCTGCGGAGCAACAAGCAGCCGTGTAGGCCCTTCAGAACACTTCTTGCATGCAGAGACCAAGGCGGGACACTGCTCTCTGTCTTCCTTTGGAAACCTAGGTGGTTGCAGCTTGCCCCAGCTACGAAGACAGTCTGAGCCGGTCTCATGTGCTGAGGAACGTGAACTCAATGAGGAGCAGGGCCATACGTGCACTCAGAAAATCACTCTGCTCAGCCTTCCATCCAGGAACTCACACCGACTGGCTCGTTGGTTTAGCAGGACGTCTAAGTGAGGTCCAAGCTGAGCAAGCGCACAATTCCTCCTTTACCCTGCTAGGCCCCCGGAAGAGGTAGAGCCAACTAGGCCTCGCTCAGGCCATCCCTCCTTCAGGGATCTTGCCACAGTTCGAAGCCTGCACAGTAAAAGATACTTAGCGAAGTTGCCAGGGTTTCGCCATGCTCTCCCTCGGCAGCTCCACTACTGCAGGGACTCATGTTTGCTGTGAACGAGGATAGGTGGCCCTGCTTCAAAAAGCAGTCTTTTCCCCTTTGGAAATGTGGATTCTTTGAGCCTCGGAGCTGTTTGCGAAACCCTAGGAAGGCCCAGCTTCTACTCACTGCAGGCACGCCCGGGCAGGAAACGAGTATGTTTCCCCAGAGAAACAGGCTGCTTGCAAGTGTCGAGAAGAGCTTCTCAGGTGCCCAGTGTGTCCCGTTTGTTTCCCTTCGCAGCTCCCGTACTGCAGGTACTTATGCTGGGTGCTAAAAAGAGTTGGTTGGCTCTGCCGACAAAAGCAGCCTTTTCCCTTTGGAAGCTTGGATTGTAGTGTCGCAGGGGCTGCTTGCCAAACCTTGAAGTTGCCCAGGTTATAGCCTCCGCAGGTACGCTTGCGTAGCAAACGAGCACTTTCTACCGATGAACAGGGTTCCTGTCACGCTGGAGGAGAGTTAATCCCGCAGACCTCGTTCCTCCTGGGAAAGCGCAAGGCCACCCTGAGCCTCAGGGTAGTGCCTAAGTTTCCAACGGGCAAGCTCTGCGTGCCTCGGTTTCCATGAGGTCTCCACCGTTGTTGTGCTTCAATGGAACGCGAGGATAGCTTTCAGGACTCCAAGCACTCTGACCTCCGCACCGTTTCCCATGCTACCACACGGATCCCCCCCACGTCTCCTCTCTGCCTGCTGAGCAACAAGCAGCCGTGTAGGCCCTTCAGAACACTTCTTGCCTGCAGAGCCCAAGGCGGCACACTGCTCTCTGTCTTCCTTTGGAAACCTAGGTTGTCGCAGCTTACCCAGCTCACCAAGACAGTCTGAGCCGGTCTCATGAGCTGGGGAACGTGGACTCAGTGAGGACCAGGACCCTACCTGCACTCAGAAAATCACTCTGCTCAGCCTTCCATCCAGGAGCTCACACCGACTGGCTCGTTGGTTTAGCAGGACGTCTAAGTGAGGTCCAAGCTGAGCAAAGAACACACTTCCTCCTTTACCCTGCTAGGCCCACGGAAGAGGTAGAGCCAACTAGGCCTCGCTCAGGCCAGCCCTCCTTCAGGGATCTTGCCACACTTCGAAGCCTGCACAGTAAAAGATACTTAGCGAAGTTGCCAGGGTTTCGCCATTCTCCCTCGGCAGCTCCACTACTGCAGGGACTCATGTTTGCTGTGAACTAGGATAGGTGGCCCACTTCAAAGAGCAGTCTTTTCCCCTTTGGAAAGGTGGATTCTTGTAGCCTAGGAGCTGTTTGCGAAACCATAGGAAGGCCCAGCTTTTACTCACTGCAGGCACGCCCGGGGAGGAAACGAGTATGTTTCCCCAGAGAAACAGGCTGCTTGCAAGTGTCGAGGGGAGCTTCTCAGGTGCCCAGTGTGTCCGTTTGTTTCCCTTCGCAGCTCCCGTACTGCAGGTACTTATGCTGGGTGCTAACAAGGGTTGGTTGGCTCTGCCGACAAAAGCAGCCTTTTCCCTTTGGAAGCTTGGATTGTAGTGTCTCAGGGACTGCTTGCCAAACCTTGAAGTTGACCAGGTTATAGCCTCCGCAGGTACGCTTGCGTAGCAAACGAGCACTTTCACCCGATGAACAGCGTTCCTATCACGCTGCAGGAGAGTTAATCCTGCAGACCTCGTTCCTCCTGGGAAAGCGCAAGGCCACCCTGAGCCTCAGGGTAGTGCCTAAGTTTGCTCCGTGCAAGCTCTGCGTGCCTCGGTTTCCATGAGGTCTCCACCGTGGTTGTGCCTCAATGGAACGCGAGGATAGCTTTCAGGACTCCAAGCACTCTGGCCTCCGCACCGTTTCCCATGCTACCACACGGATTCCCCCCACGTCTCCTCTCTGCCTGCTGAGCAACAAGCAGCCGTGTAGGCCCTTCAGAACACTTCTTGCATGCAGAGACCAAGGCGGGACACTGCTCTCTTTCTTCCTCTGGAAACCTAGGTTGTCGGAGCTTACCCACCTCACGAAGACCGTCTGAGCCGATTTCATGAGCTGGGGAACGTGGACTCAGTGAGGACCAGGGCCCTACCTGCACTCTGAAAATCACTCTGCTCAGCCTTCCATCCAGGAGCTCACACCGACTGGCTCGTTGGTTTAGCAGGACGTCTAAGTGAGGTCCAAGCTGAGCAAAGAGCACTCTTCCTCCTTTACCCTGCTAGGCCCACGGAAGAGGTAGAGCCAACTAGGCCTCGCTCAGACCAGGCCTCCTTCAGGGATCTTGCCACACTTCGAAGCCTGCACAGTAAAAGATACTTAGCGAAGTTGCCAGGGTTTCGCCATGCTCTCCCTCGGCAGCTCCACTACTACAGGTACTCATGTTTGCTTTGAACTAGTATAGGTGTCCCTGCTTCCAAAAGCAGTCTTTTCCCCTTTGGAAATGTGGATTCTTGTAGCCTAGGAGCTGTTTGCGAAACCATAGGAAGGCCCAGCTTTTACTCACTGCAGGCACGCCCGGGGAGGAAACGAGTATGTTTCCCCAGAGAAACAGGCTGCTTGCAAGTGTCGAGGGGAGCTTCTCAGGTGCCCAGTGTGTCCCGTTTGTTTCCCTTCGCAGCTCCCGTACTGCAGGTACTTATGCTGGGTGCTAACAAGGGTTGGTTGGCTCTGCCGACAAAAGCAGCCTTTTCCCTTTGGAAGCTTGGATTGTAGTGTCTCAGGGGCTGCTTGCCAAAACTTGAAGTTGACCAGGTTATAGCCTCCGCAGGTACGCTTGCGTAGCAAACGAGCACTTTCACCCGATGAACAGCGTTCCTATCACGCTGGAGGAGAGTTAATCCTGCAGACCTCGTTCCTCCTGGGAAAGCGCAAGGCCACCGTGAGCCTCAGGGTAGTGCCTGAGTTTACTCCGGGCAAGCTCTGCGTGCCTCGGTTTCCATGAGGTCTCCACCTTTGTTGTGCCTCAATGGAACGCGAGGATAGCTCTCAGGAATCCAAGCACTCTGGCCTCCGCACCGTTTCCCATGCTACAACACGGATCCCCCCCACGTCTCCTCTCTGCCTGCTGAGCAACAAGCAGCCGTGTAGGCCCTTCAGAACCCTTCTTGCATGCAGAGCCCAAGGCGGCACACTGCTCTCTGTCTTCCTTTGGAAACCTAGGTTGTTGCAGCTTGCCCCAGCTACGAAGACAGTCTGAGCCGGTCTCATGTGCTGAGGAACGTGAACTCAATGAGGAGCAGGGCCATACGTGCACTCAGAAAATCACTCTGCTCAGCCTTCCATCCAGGAACTCACACCGACTTGCTCGTTGGTTTAGCAGGACGTCTAAGTGAGGTCCAAGCTGAGCAAGAGCACAATTCCTCCTTTACCCTGCTAGGCCCCCGGAAGAGGTAGAGCCAACTAGGCCTCGCTCAGGCCATCCCTCCTTCAGGGATCTTGCCACAGTTCGAAGCCTGCACAGTAAAAGATACTTAGCGAAGTTGCCAGGGTTTCGCCATTCTTCCTCGGCAGCTCCACTACTGCAGGGACTCATGTTTGCTGTGAACTAGGATAGGTGGCCCACTTCAAAAAGCAGTCTTTTCCCCTTTGGAAAGGTGGATTCTTGTAGCCTAGGAGCTGTTTGCGAAACCATAGGAAGGCCCAGCTTTTACTCACTGCAGGCACGCCCGGGGAGGAAACGAGTATGTTTCCCCAGAGAAACAGGCTGCTTGCAAGTGTCGAGGGGAGCTTCTCAGGTGCCCAGTGTGTCCGTTTGTTTCCCTTCGCAGCTCCCGTACTGCAGGTACTTATGCTGGGTGCTAACAAGGGTTCGTTGGCTCTGCCGACAAAAGCAGCCTTTTCCCTTTGGAAGCTTGGATTGTAGTGTCTCAGGGGCTGCTTGCCAAACCTTGAAGTTGACCAGGTTATAGCCTCCGCAGGTACGCTTGCGTAGCAAACGAGCACTTTCACCCGATGAACAGCGTTCCTATCACGCTGCAGGAGAGTTAATCCTGCAGACCTCGTTCCTCCTGGGAAAGCGCAAGGCCACCCTGAGCCTCAGGGTAGTGCCTAAGTTTGCTCCGTGCAAGCTCTGCGTGCCTCGGTTTCCATGAGGTCTCCACCGTGGTTGTGCCTCAATGGAACGCGAGGATAGCTTTCAGGACTCCAAGCACTCTGGCCTCCGCACCGTTTCCCATGCTACCACACGGATTCCCCCCACGTCTCCTCTCTGCCTGCGGAGCAACAAGCAGCCGTGTAGGCCCTTCAGAACACTTCTTGCATGCAGAGACCAAGGCGGGACACTGCTCTCTGTCTTCCTTTGGAAACCTAGGTTGTCGGAGCTTACCCACCTCACGAAGACAGTCTGAGCCGGTTTCATGAGCTGGGGAACGTGGACTCAGTGAGGACCAGGGCCCTACCTGCACTCTGAAAATCACTCTGCTCAGCCTTCCATCCAGGAACTCACACCGACTGGCTCGTTGGTTTAGCAGGACGTCTAAGTGAGGTCCAAGCTGAGCAAGAGCACAATTCCTCCTTTACCCTGCTAGGCCCCCGGAAGTGGTAGAGCCAACTAGGCCTCGCTCAGGCCATCCCTCCTTCAGGGATTTTGCCACACTTCGAAGCCTGCACAGTAAAAGATACTTAGCGAAGTTGCCAGGGTTTCGCCATGCTCTCCCTCGGCAGCTCCACTACTGCAGGGACTCATGTTTGCTGTGAACGAGGATAGGTGGCCCTGCTTCAAAAAGCAGTCTTTTCCCCTTTGGAAATGTGGATTCTTTGAGCCTCGGAGCTGTTTGCGAAACCCTAGGAAGGCCCAGCTTCTACTCACTCAGGCACGCCCGGGCAGGAAACGAGTATGTTTCCCCAAAAAACAGGCTGCTTGCAAGTGTCGAGAAGAGCTTCTCAGGTGCCCAGTGTGTCCCGTTTGTTTCCCTTCGCAGCTCCCGTACTGCAGGTACTTATGCTGGGTGCTAAAAAGAGTTGGTTGGCTCTGCCGACAAAAGCAGCCTTTTCCCTTTGGAAGCTTGGATTGTAGTGTCGCAGGGGCTGCTTGCCAAACCTTGAAGTTGCCCAGGTTATAGCCTCCGCAGGTACGCTTGCGTAGCAAACGAGCACTTTCTACCGATGAACAGGGTTCCTGTCACGCTGGAGGAGAGTTAATCCCGCAGACCTCGTTCCTCCTGGGAAAGCGCAAGGCCACCCTGAGCCTCAGGGTAGTGCCTAAGTTTCCAACGGGCAAGCTCTGCGTGCCTCGGTTTCCATGAGGTCTCCACCGTTGTTGTGCTTCAATGGAACGCGAGGATAGCTTTCAGGACTCCAAGCACTCTGACCTCCGCACCGTTTCCCATGCTACCACACGGATCCCCCCCACGTCTCCTCTCTGCCTGCTGAGCAACAAGCAGCCGTGTAGGCCCTTCAGAACACTTCTTGCCTGCAGAGCCCAAGGCGGCACACTGCTCTCTGTCTTCCTTTGGAAACCTAGGTTGTCGCAGCTTACCCAGCTCACCAAGACAGTCTGAGCCGGTCTCATGAGCTGGGGAACGTGGACTCAGTGAGGACCAGGACCCTACCTGCACTCAGAAAATCACTCTGCTCAGCCTTCCATCCAGGAGCTCACACCGACTGGCTCGTTGGTTTAGCAGGACGTCTAAGTGAGGTCCAAGCTGAGCAAAGAACACACTTCCTCCTTTACCCTGCTAGGCCCACGGAAGAGGTAGAGCCAACTAGGCCTCGCTCAGGCCAGCCCTCCTTCAGGGATCTTGCCACACTTCGAAGCCTGCACAGTAAAAGATACTTAGCGAAGTTGCCAGGGTTTCGCCATTCTCCCTCGGCAGCTCCACTACTGCAGGGACTCATGTTTGCTGTGAACTAGGATAGGTGGCCCACTTCAAAGAGCAGTCTTTTCCCCTTTGGAAAGGTGGATTCTTGTAGCCTAGGAGCTGTTTGCGAAACCATAGGAAGGCCCAGCTTTTACTCACTGCAGGCACGCCCGGGGAGGAAACGAGTATGTTTCCCCAGAGAAACAGGCTGCTTGCAAGTGTCGAGGGGAGCTTCTCAGGTGCCCAGTGTGTCCGTTTGTTTCCCTTCGCAGCTCCCGTACTGCAGGTACTTATGCTGGGTGCTAACAAGGGTTGGTTGGCTCTGCCGACAAAAGCAGCCTTTTCCCTTTGGAAGCTTGGATTGTAGTGTCTCAGGGACTGCTTGCCAAACCTTGAAGTTGACCAGGTTATAGCCTCCGCAGGTACGCTTGCGTAGCAAACGAGCACTTTCACCCGATGAACAGCGTTCCTATCACGCTGCAGGAGAGTTAATCCTGCAGACCTCGTTCCTCCTGGGAAAGCGCAAGGCCACCCTGAGCCTCAGGGTAGTGCCTAAGTTTGCTCCGTGCAAGCTCTGCGTGCCTCGGTTTCCATGAGGTCTCCACCGTGGTTGTGCCTCAATGGAACGCGAGGATAGCTTTCAGGACTCCAAGCACTCTGGCCTCCGCACCGTTTCCCATGCTACCACACGGATTCCCCCCACGTCTCCTCTCTGCCTGCTGAGCAACAAGCAGCCGTGTAGGCCCTTCAGAACACTTCTTGCATGCAGAGACCAAGGCGGGACACTGCTCTCTTTCTTCCTCTGGAAACCTAGGTTGTCGGAGCTTACCCACCTCACGAAGACCGTCTGAGCCGATTTCATGAGCTGGGGAACGTGGACTCAGTGAGGACCAGGGCCCTACCTGCACTCTGAAAATCACTCTGCTCAGCCTTCCATCCAGGAGCTCACACCGACTGGCTCGTTGGTTTAGCAGGACGTCTAAGTGAGGTCCAAGCTGAGCAAAGAGCACTCTTCCTCCTTTACCCTGCTAGGCCCACGGAAGAGGTAGAGCCAACTAGGCCTCGCTCAGACCAGGCCTCCTTCAGGGATCTTGCCACACTTCGAAGCCTGCACAGTAAAAGATACTTAGCGAAGTTGCCAGGGTTTCGCCATGCTCTCCCTCGGCAGCTCCACTACTACAGGTACTCATGTTTGCTTTGAACTAGTATAGGTGTCCCTGCTTCCAAAAGCAGTCTTTTCCCCTTTGGAAATGTGGATTCTTGTAGCCTAGGAGCTGTTTGCGAAACCATAGGAAGGCCCAGCTTTTACTCACTGCAGGCACGCCCGGGGAGGAAACGAGTATGTTTCCCCAGAGAAACAGGCTGCTTGCAAGTGTCGAGGGGAGCTTCTCAGGTGCCCAGTGTGTCCCGTTTGTTTCCCTTCGCAGCTCCCGTACTGCAGGTACTTATGCTGGGTGCTAACAAGGGTTGGTTGGCTCTGCCGACAAAAGCAGCCTTTTCCCTTTGGAAGCTTGGATTGTAGTGTCTCAGGGGCTGCTTGCCAAAACTTGAAGTTGACCAGGTTATAGCCTCCGCAGGTACGCTTGCGTAGCAAACGAGCACTTTCACCCGATGAACAGCGTTCCTATCACGCTGGAGGAGAGTTAATCCTGCAGACCTCGTTCCTCCTGGGAAAGCGCAAGGCCACCGTGAGCCTCAGGGTAGTGCCTGAGTTTACTCCGGGCAAGCTCTGCGTGCCTCGGTTTCCATGAGGTCTCCACCTTTGTTGTGCCTCAATGGAACGCGAGGATAGCTCTCAGGAATCCAAGCACTCTGGCCTCCGCACCGTTTCCCATGCTACAACACGGATCCCCCCCACGTCTCCTCTCTGCCTGCTGAGCAACAAGCAGCCGTGTAGGCCCTTCAGAACCCTTCTTGCATGCAGAGCCCAAGGCGGCACACTGCTCTCTGTCTTCCTTTGGAAACCTAGGTTGTTGCAGCTTGCCCCAGCTACGAAGACAGTCTGAGCCGGTCTCATGTGCTGAGGAACGTGAACTCAATGAGGAGCAGGGCCATACGTGCACTCAGAAAATCACTCTGCTCAGCCTTCCATCCAGGAACTCACACCGACTTGCTCGTTGGTTTAGCAGGACGTCTAAGTGAGGTCCAAGCTGAGCAAGAGCACAATTCCTCCTTTACCCTGCTAGGCCCCCGGAAGAGGTAGAGCCAACTAGGCCTCGCTCAGGCCATCCCTCCTTCAGGGATCTTGCCACAGTTCGAAGCCTGCACAGTAAAAGATACTTAGCGAAGTTGCCAGGGTTTCGCCATTCTTCCTCGGCAGCTCCACTACTGCAGGGACTCATGTTTGCTGTGAACTAGGATAGGTGGCCCACTTCAAAAAGCAGTCTTTTCCCCTTTGGAAAGGTGGATTCTTGTAGCCTAGGAGCTGTTTGCGAAACCATAGGAAGGCCCAGCTTTTACTCACTGCAGGCACGCCCGGGGAGGAAACGAGTATGTTTCCCCAGAGAAACAGGCTGCTTGCAAGTGTCGAGGGGAGCTTCTCAGGTGCCCAGTGTGTCCGTTTGTTTCCCTTCGCAGCTCCCGTACTGCAGGTACTTATGCTGGGTGCTAACAAGGGTTCGTTGGCTCTGCCGACAAAAGCAGCCTTTTCCCTTTGGAAGCTTGGATTGTAGTGTCTCAGGGGCTGCTTGCCAAACCTTGAAGTTGACCAGGTTATAGCCTCCGCAGGTACGCTTGCGTAGCAAACGAGCACTTTCACCCGATGAACAGCGTTCCTATCACGCTGCAGGAGAGTTAATCCTGCAGACCTCGTTCCTCCTGGGAAAGCGCAAGGCCACCCTGAGCCTCAGGGTAGTGCCTAAGTTTGCTCCGTGCAAGCTCTGCGTGCCTCGGTTTCCATGAGGTCTCCACCGTGGTTGTGCCTCAATGGAACGCGAGGATAGCTTTCAGGACTCCAAGCACTCTGGCCTCCGCACCGTTTCCCATGCTACCACACGGATTCCCCCCACGTCTCCTCTCTGCCTGCGGAGCAACAAGCAGCCGTGTAGGCCCTTCAGAACACTTCTTGCATGCAGAGACCAAGGCGGGACACTGCTCTCTGTCTTCCTTTGGAAACCTAGGTTGTCGGAGCTTACCCACCTCACGAAGACAGTCTGAGCCGGTTTCATGAGCTGGGGAACGTGGACTCAGTGAGGACCAGGGCCCTACCTGCACTCTGAAAATCACTCTGCTCAGCCTTCCATCCAGGAACTCACACCGACTGGCTCGTTGGTTTAGCAGGACGTCTAAGTGAGGTCCAAGCTGAGCAAGAGCACAATTCCTCCTTTACCCTGCTAGGCCCCCGGAAGTGGTAGAGCCAACTAGGCCTCGCTCAGGCCATCCCTCCTTCAGGGATTTTGCCACACTTCGAAGCCTGCACAGTAAAAGATACTTAGCGAAGTTGCCAGGGTTTCGCCATGCTCTCCCTCGGCAGCTCCACTACTGCAGGGACTCATGTTTGCTGTGAACGAGGATAGGTGGCCCTGCTTCAAAAAGCAGTCTTTTCCCCTTTGGAAATGTGGATTCTTTGAGCCTCGGAGCTGTTTGCGAAACCCTAGGAAGGCCCAGCTTCTACTCACTCAGGCACGCCCGGGCAGGAAACGAGTATGTTTCCCCAAAAAACAGGCTGCTTGCAAGTGTCGAGAAGAGCTTCTCAGGTGCCCAGTGTGTCCCGTTTGTTTCCCTTCGCAGCTCCCGTACTGCAGGTACTTATGCTGGGTGCTAAAAAGAGTTGGTTGGCTCTGCCGACAAAAGCAGCCTTTTCCCGTTGGAAGCTTGGATTGTAGTGTCTCAGGGGCTGCTTGCCAAACCTTGAAGTTGCCCAGGTTATAGCCTCCGCAGGTACGCTTGCGTAGCAAATGAGCACTTTCTACCGATGAACAGGGTTCCTGTCACGCTGGGGGAGAGTTAATCCCGCAGACCTCGTTCCTCCTGGGAAAGCGCAAGGCCACCCTGAGCCTCAGGGTAGTGCCTAAGTTTCCAACGGGCAAGCTCTGCGTGCCTCGGTTTCCATGAGGTCTCCACCGTTGTTGTGCTTCAATGGAACGCGAGGATAGCTTTCAGGACTCCAAGCACTCTGACCTCCGCACCGTTTCCCATGCTACCACACGGATCCCCCCCCACGTCTCCTCTCTGCCTGCTGAGCAACAGGCAGCCGTGTAGGCCCTTCAGAACACTTCTTGCATGCAGAGCCCAAGGCGGCACACTGCTCTCTGTCTTCCTTTGGAAACCTAGGTTGTCGCAGCTTACCCAGCTCACCAAGACAGTCTGAGCCGGTCTCATGAGCTGGGGAACGTGGACTCAGTGAGGACCAGGACCCTACCTGCACTCAGAAAATCACTCTGCTCAGCCTTCCATCCAGGAGCTCACACCGACTGGCTCGTTGGTTTAGCAGGACGTCTAAGTGAGGTCCAAGCTGAGCAAAGAACACACTTCCTCCTTTACCCTGCTAGGCCCACGGAAGAGGTAGAGCCAACTAGGCCTCGCTCAGGCCAGCCCTCCTTCAGGGATCTTGCCACACTTCGAAGCCTGCACAGTAAAAGATATTTAGCGAAGTTGCCAGGGTTTCGCCATTCTCCCTCGGCAGCTCCACTACTGCAGGGACTCATGTTTGCTGTGAACTAGGATAGGTGGCCCACTTCAAAAAGCAGTCTTTTCCCCTTTGGAAACGTGGATTCTTGTAGCCTAGGAGCTGTTTGCGAAACCATAGGAAGGCCCAGCTTTTACTCACTGCAGGCACGCCCGGGGAGGAAACGAGTATGTTTCCCCAGAGAAACAGGCTGCTTGCAAGTGTCGAGGGGAGCTTCTCAGGTGCCCAGTGTGTCCGTTTGTTTCCCTTCACAGCTCCCGTACTGCAGGTACTTATGCTGGGTGCTAACAAGGGTTCGTTGGCTCTGCCGACAAAAGCAGCCTTTTCCCTTTGGAAGCTTGGATTGTAGTGTCTCAGGGGCTGCTTGCCAAACCTTGAAGTTGACCAGGTTATAGCCTCCGCAGGTACGCTTGCGTAGCAAACGAGCACTTTCACCCGATGAACAGCGTTCCTATCACGCTGCAGGAGAGTTAATCCTGCAGACCTCGTTCCTCCTGGGAAAGCGCAAGGCCACCCTGAGCCTCAGGGTAGTGCCTAAGTTTGCTCCGTGCAAGCTCTGCGTGCCTCGGTTTCCATGAGGTCTCCACCGTGGTTGTGCCTCAATGGAACGCGAGGATAGCTTTCAGGACTCCAAGCACTCTGGCCTCCGCACCGTTTCCCATGCTACCACACGGATTCCCCCCACGTCTCCTCTCTGCCTGCTGAGCAACAAGCAGCCGTGTAGGCCCTTCAGAACACTTCTTGCATGCAGAGACCAAGGGGGGCACTGCTCTCTGTCTTCCGTTGGAAACCTAGGTTGTCGGAGCTTACCCACCTCACAAAGACAGTCTGAGCCGGTTTCATGAGCTGGGGAACGTGGACTCAGTGAGGACCAGGGCCCTACCTGCACTCTGAAAATCACTCTGCTCAGCCTTCCATCCAGGAGATCACACCGACTGGCTCGTTGGTTTAGCAGGACGTCTAAGTGAGGTCCAAGCTGAGCAAAGAACACACTTCCTCCTTTACCCTGCTAGGCCCACGGAAGAGGTAGAGCCAACTAGGCCTCGCTCAGACCAGGCCTCCTTCAGGGATCTTGCCACACTTCGAAGCCTGCACAGTAAAAGATACTTAGCGAAGTTGCCAGGGTTTCGCCATGCTCTCCCTCGGCAGCTCCACTACTGCAGGGACTCATGTTTGCTTTGAACTAGTATAGGTGTCCCTCCTTCCAAAAGCAGTCTTTTCCCCTTTGGAAATGTGGATTCTTGTAGCCTAGGAGCTGTTTGCGAAACCCTAGGAAGGCCCAGCTTCTACTCACTGCAGGCACGCCCGGGGAGGAAACGAGTATGTTTCCCCAGAGAAACAGGCTGCTTGCAAGTGTCGAGGGGAGCTTCTCAGGTGCCCAGTGTGTCCCGTTTGTTTCCCTTCGCAGCTCCCGTACTGCAGGTACTTATGCTGGGTGCTAACAAGGGTTGGTTGGCTCTGCCGACAAAAGCAGCCTTTTCCCTTTGGAAGCTTGGATTGTAGTGTCTCAGGGGCTGCTTGCCAAACCTTGAAGTTGACCAGGTTATAGCCTCCGCAGGTACGCTTGCGTAGCAAACGAGCACTTTCACCCGATGAACAGCGTTCCTATCACGCTGGAGGAGAGTTAATCCTGCAGACCTCGTTCCTCCTGGGAAAGCGCAAGGACACCGTGAGCCTCAGCGTAGTGCCTGAGTTTACTCCGGGCAAGCTCTGCGTGCCTCGGTTTCCATGAGGTCTCCACCTTTGTTGTGCCTCAATGGAACGCGAGGATAGCTCTCAGGAATCCAAGCACTCTGGCCTCCGCACCGTTTCCCATGCTACTACACGGATCCCCCCCACGTCTCCTCTCTGCCTGCTGAGCAACAAGCAGCCGTGTAGGCCCTTCAGAACCCTTCTTGCATGCAGAGCCCAAGGCGGCACACTGCTCTCTGTCTTCCTTTGGAAACCTAGGTTGTCGCAGCTTACCCAGCTCACCAAGACAGTCTGAGCCAGACTCATGAGCTGGGGAACGTGGACTCAGTGAGGACCAGGTCCCTACCTGCACTCAGAAAATCACTCTGCTCAGCCTTCCATCCAGGAGCTCACACCGACTGGCTCGTTGGTTTAGCAGGACGTCTAAGTGAGGTCCAAGCTGAGCAAGAGCACAATTCCTCCTTTACCCTGCTAGGCCCACGGAAGAGGTAGAGCCAACTAGGCCTCGCTCAGGCCAGCCCTCCTTCAGGGATCTTGCCACACTTCGAAGCCTGCACAGTAAAAGATACTTAGCGAAGTTGCCAGGGTTTCGCCATGCTCTCCCTCGGCAGCTCCACTACTACAGGTACTCATGTTTGCTTTGAACTAGTATAGGTGTCCCTGCTTCCAAAAGCAGTCTTTTCCCCTTTGGAAATGTGGATTCTTGTAGCCTAGGAGCTGTTTGCGAAACCATAGGAAGGCCCAGCTTTTACTCACTGCAGGCACGCCCGGGGAGGAAACGAGTATGTTTCCCCAGAGAAACAGGCTGCTTGCAAGTGTCGAGGGGAGCTTCTCAGGTGCCCAGTGTGTCCCGTTTGTTTCCCTTCGCAGCTCCCGTACTGCAGGTACTTATGCTGGGTGCTAACAAGGGTTGGTTGGCTCTGCCGACAAAAGCAGCCTTTTCCCTTTGGAAGCTTGGATTGTAGTGTCTCAGGGGCTGCTTGCCAAAACTTGAAGTTGACCAGGTTATAGCCTCCGCAGGTACGCTTGCGTAGCAAACGAGCACTTTCACCCGATGAACAGCGTTCCTATCACGCTGGAGGAGAGTTAATCCTGCAGACCTCGTTCCTCCTGGGAAAGCGCAAGGCCACCGTGAGCCTCAGGGTAGTGCCTGAGTTTACTCCGGGCAAGCTCTGCGTGCCTCGGTTTCCATGAGGTCTCCACCTTTGTTGTGCCTCAATGGAACGCGAGGATAGCTCTCAGGAATCCAAGCACTCTGGCCTCCGCACCGTTTCCCATGCTACAACACGGATCCCCCCCACGTCTCCTCTCTGCCTGCTGAGCAACAAGCAGCCGTGTAGGCCCTTCAGAACCCTTCTTGCATGCAGAGCCCAAGGCGGCACACTGCTCTCTGTCTTCCTTTGGAAACCTAGGTTGTTGCAGCTTGCCCCAGCTACGAAGACAGTCTGAGCCGGTCTCATGTGCTGAGGAACGTGAACTCAATGAGGAGCAGGGCCATACGTGCACTCAGAAAATCACTCTGCTCAGCCTTCCATCCAGGAACTCACACCGACTTGCTCGTTGGTTTAGCAGGACGTCTAAGTGAGGTCCAAGCTGAGCAAGAGCACAATTCCTCCTTTACCCTGCTAGGCCCCCGGAAGAGGTAGAGCCAACTAGGCCTCGCTCAGGCCAGCCCTCCTTCAGGGATCTTGCCACACTTCGAAGCCTGCACAGTAAAAGATACTTAGCGAAGTTGCCAGGGTTTCGCCATTCTTCCTCGGCAGCTCCACTACTGCAGGGACTCATGTTTGCTGTGAACTAGGATAGGTGGCCCACTTCAAAAAGCAGTCTTTTCCCCTTTGGAAACGTGGATTCTTGTAGCCTAGGAGCTGTTTGCGAAACCATAGGAAGGCCCAGCTTTTACTCACTGCAGGCACGCCCGGGGAGGAAACGAGTATGTTTCCCCAGAGAAACAGGCTGCTTGCAAGTGTCGAGGGGAGCTTCTCAGGTGCCCAGTGTGTCCGTTTGTTTCCCTTCGCAGCTCCCGTACTGCAGGTACTTATGCTGGGTGCTAACAAGGGTTCGTTGGCTCTGCCGACAAAAGCAGCCTTTTCCCTTTGGAAGCTTGGATTGTAGTGTCTCAGGGGCTGCTTGCCAAACCTTGAAGTTGACCAGGTTATAGCCTCCGCAGGTACGCTTGCGTAGCAAACGAGCACTTTCACCCGATGAACAGCGTTCCTATCACGCTGGAGGAGAGTTAATCCTGCAGACCTCGTTCCTCCTGGGAAAGCGCAAGGCCACCCTGAGCCTCAGGGTAGTGCCTAAGTTTGCTCCGTGCAAGCTCTGCGTGCCTCGGTTTCCATGAGGTCTCCACCGTGGTTGTGCCTCAATGGAACGCGAGGATAGCTTTCAGGACTCCAAGCACTCTGGCCTCCGCACCGTTTCCCATGCTACCACACGGATTCCCCCCACGTCTCCTCTCTGCCTGCGGAGCAACAAGCAGCCGTGTAGGCCCTTCAGAACACTTCTTGCATGCAGAGACCAAGGCGGGACACTGCTCTCTGTCTTCCTTTGGAAACCTAGGTTGTCGGAGCTTACCCACCTCACGAAGACAGTCTGAGCCGGTTTCATGAGCTGGGGAACGTGGACTCAGTGAGGACCAGGGCCCTACCTGCACTCTGAAAATCACTCTGCTCAGCCTTCCATCCAGGAACTCACACCGACTGGCTCGTTGGTTTAGCAGGACGTCTAAGTGAGGTCCAAGCTGAGCAAGAGCACAATTCCTCCTTTACCCTGCTAGGCCCCCGGAAGTGGTAGAGCCAACTAGGCCTCGCTCAGGCCATCCCTCCTTCAGGGATTTTGCCACACTTCGAAGCCTGCACAGTAAAAGATACTTAGCGAAGTTGCCAGGGTTTCGCCATGCTCTCCCTCGGCAGCTCCACTACTGCAGGGACTCATGTTTGCTGTGAACGAGGATAGGTGGCCCTGCTTCAAAAAGCAGTCTTTTCCCCTTTGGAAATGTGGATTCTTTGAGCCTCGGAGCTGTTTGCGAAACCCTAGGAAGGCCCAGCTTCTACTCACTGCAGGCACGCCCGGGCAGGAAACGAGTATGTTTCCCCAAAAAACAGGCTGCTTGCAAGTGTCGAGAAGAGCTTCTCAGGTGCCCAGTGTGTCCCGTTTGTTTCCCTTCGCAGCTCCCGTACTGCAGGTACTTATGCTGGGTGCTAAAAAGAGTTGGTTGGCTCTGCCGACAAAAGCAGCCTTTTCCCGTTGGAAGCTTGGATTGTAGTGTCTCAGGGGCTGCTTGCCAAACCTTGAAGTTGCCCAGGTTATAGCCTCCGCAGGTACGCTTGCGTAGCAAATGAGCACTTTCTATCGATGAACAGGGTTCCTGTCACGCTGGGGGAGAGTTAATCCCGCAGACCTCGTTCCTCCTGGGAAAGCGCAAGGCCACCCTGAGCCTCAGGGTAGTGCCTAAGTTTCCAACGGGCAAGCTCTGCGTGCCTCGGTTTCCATGAGGTCTCCACCGTTGTTGTGCTTCAATGGAACGCGAGGATAGCTTTCAGGACTCCAAGCACTCTGACCTCCGCACCGTTTCCTATGCTACCACACGGATCCCCCCCCACGTCTCCTCTCTGCCTGCTGAGCAACAGGCAGCCGTGTAGGCCCTTCAGAACACTTCTTGCATGCAGAGCCCAAGGCGGCACACTGCTCTCTGTCTTCCTTTGGAAACCTAGGTTGTCGCAGCTTACCCAGCTCACCAAGACAGTCTGAGCCGGTCTCATGAGCTGGGGAACGTGGACTCAGTGAGGACCAGGACCCTACCTGCACTCAGAAAATCACTCTGCTCAGCCTTCCATCCAGGAGCTCACACCGACTGGCTCGTTGGTTTAGCAGGACGTCTAAGTGAGGTCCAAGCTGAGCAAAGAACACACTTCCTCCTTTACCCTGCTAGGCCCACGGAAGAGGTAGAGCCAACTAGGCCTCGCTCAGGCCAGCCCTCCTTCAGGGATCTTGCCACACTTCGAAGCCTGCACAGTAAAAGATATTTAGCGAAGTTGCCAGGGTTTCGCCATTCTCCCTCGGCAGCTCCACTACTGCAGGGACTCATGTTTGCTGTGAACTAGGATAGGTGGCCCACTTCAAAAAGCAGTCTTTTCCCCTTTGGAAACGTGGATTCTTGTAGCCTAGGAGCTGTTTGCGAAACCATAGGAAGGCCCAGCTTTTACTCACTGCAGGCACGCCCGGGGAGGAAACGAGTATGTTTCCCCAGAGAAACAGGCTGCTTGCAAGTGTCGAGGGGAGCTTCTCAGGTGCCCAGTGTGTCCGTTTGTTTCCCTTCGCAGCTCCCGTACTGCAGGTACTTATGCTGGGTGCTAACAAGGGTTGGTTGGCTCTGCCGACAAAAGCAGCCTTTTCCCTTTGGAAGCTTGGATTGTAGTGTCTCAGGGGCTGCTTGCCAAACCTTGAAGTTGACCAGGTTATAGCCTCCGCAGGTACGCTTGCGTAGCAAACGAGCACTTTCACCCGATGAACAGCGTTCCTATCACGCTGCAGGAGAGTTAATCCTGCAGACCTCGTTCCTCCTGGGAAAGCGCAAGGCCACCCTGAGCCTCAGGGTAGTGCCTAAGTTTGCTCCGTGCAAGCTCTGCGTGCCTCGGTTTCCATGAGGTCTCCACCGTGGTTGTGCCTCAATGGAACGCGAGGATAGCTTTCAGGACTCCAAGCACTCTGGCCTCCGCACCGTTTCCCATGCTACCACACGGATTCCCCCCACGTCTCCTCTCTGCCTGCTGAGCAACAAGCAGCCGTGTAGGCCCTTCAGAACACTTCTTGCATGCAGAGACCAAGGGGGGCACTGCTCTCTGTCTTCCTTTGGAAACCTAGGTTGTCGGAGCTTACCCACCTCACAAAGACAGTCTGAGCCGGTTTCATGAGCTGGGGAACGTGGACTCAGTGAGGACCAGGGCCCTACCTGCACTCTGAAAATCACTCTGCTCAGCCTTCCATCCAGGAGATCACACCGACTGGCTCGTTGGTTTAGCAGGACGTCTAAGTGAGGTCCAAGCTGAGCAAAGAGCACTCTTCCTCCTTTACCCTGCTAGGCCCACGGAAGAGGTAGAGCCAACTAGGCCTCGCTCAGACCAGGCCTCCTTCAGGGATCTTGCCACACTTCGAAGCCTGCACAGTAAAAGATACTTAGCGAAGTTGCCAGGGTTTCGCCATGCTCTCCCTCGGCAGCTCCACTACTGCAGGTACTCATGTTTGCTTTGAACTAGTATAGGTGTCCCTCCTTCCAAAAGCAGTCTTTTCCCCTTTGGAAATGTGGATTCTTGTAGCCTAGGAGCTGTTTGCGAAACCCTAGGAAGGCCCAGCTTCTACTCACTGCAGGCACGCCCGGGGAGGAAACGAGTATGTTTCCCCAGAGAAACAGGCTGCTTGCAAGTGTCGAGGGGAGCTTCTCAGGTGCCCAGTGTGTCCCGTTTGTTTCCCTTCGCAGCTCCCGTACTGCAGGTACTTATGCTGGGTGCTAACAAGGGTTGGTTGGCTCTGCCGACAAAAGCAGCCTTTTCCCTTTGGAAGCTTGGATTGTAGTGTCTCAGGGGCTGCTTGCCAAACCTTGAAGTTGACCAGGTTATAGCCTCCGCAGGTACGCTTGCGTAGCAAACGAGCACTTTCACCCGATGAACAGCGTTCCTATCACGCTGGAGGAGAGTTAATCCTGCAGACCTCGTTCCTCCTGGGAAAGCGCAAGGCCACCGTGAGCCTCAGCGTAGTGCCTGAGTTTACTCCGGGCAAGCTCTGCGTGCCTCGGTTTCCATGAGGTCTCCACCTTTGTTGTGCCTCAATGGAACGCGAGGATAGCTCTCAGGAATCCAAGCACTCTGGCCTCCGCACCGTTTCCCATGCTACTACACGGATCCCCCCCACGTCTCCTCTCTGCCTGCTGAGCAACAAGCAGCCGTGTAGGCCCTTCAGAACCCTTCTTGCATGCAGAGCCCAAGGCGGCACACTGCTCTCTGTCTTCCTTTGGAAACCTAGGTTGTCGCAGCTTACCCAGCTCACCAAGACAGTCTGAGCCAGACTCATGAGCTGGGGAACGTGGACTCAGTGAGGACCAGGTCCCTACCTGCACTCAGAAAATCACTCTGCTCAGCCTTCCATCCAGGAGCTCACACCGACTGGCTCGTTGGTTTAGCAGGACGTCTAAGTGAGGTCCAAGCTGAGCAAGAGCACAATTCCTCCTTTACCCTGCTAGGCCCACGGAAGAGGTAGAGCCAACTAGGCCTCGCTCAGGCCAGCCCTCCTTCAGGGATCTTGCCACACTTCGAAGCCTGCACAGTAAAAGATATTTAGTGAAGTTGCCAGGGTTTCGCCATTCTTCCTCGGCAGCTCCACTACTGCAGGGACTCATGTTTGCTGTGAACTAGGATAGGTGGCCCACTTCCAAAAGCAGTCTTTTCCCCTTTGGAAACGTGGATTCTTGTAGCCTAGGAGCTGTTTGCGAAACCATAGGAAGGCCCAGCTTTTACTCACTGCAGGCACGCCCGGGGAGGAAACGAGTATGTTTCCCCAGAGAAACAGGCTGCTTGCAAGTGTCGAGGGGAGCTTCTCAGGTGCCCAGTGTGTCCGTTTGTTTCCCTTCGCAGCTCCCGTACTGCAGGTACTTATGCTGGGTGCTAACAAGGGTTCGTTGGCTCTGCCGACAAAAGCAGCCTTTTCCCTTTGGAAGCTTGGATTGTAGTGTCTCAGGGGCTGCTTGCCAAACCTTGAAGTTGACCAGGTTATAGCCTCCGCAGGTACGCTTGCGTAGCAAACGAGCACTTTCACCCGATGAACAGCGTTCCTATCACGCTGGAGGAGAGTTAATCCTGCAGACCTCGTTCCTCCTGGGAAAGCGCAAGGCCACCGTGAGCCTCAGGGTAGTGCCTAAGTTTGCTCCGTGCAAGCTCTGCGTGCCTCGGTTTCCATGAGGTCTCCACCGTGGTTGTGCCTCAATGGAACGCGAGGATACCTTTCAGGACTCCAAGCACTCTGGCCTCCGCACCGTTTCCCATGCTAACACACGGATTCCCCCCACGTCTCCTCTCTGCCTGCGGAGCAACAAGCAGCCGTGTAGGCCCTTCAGAACACTTCTTGCATGCAGAGACCAAGGCGGGACACTGCTCTCTGTCTTCCTTTGGAAACCTAGGTTGTCGGAGCTTACCCACCTCACGAAGACAGTCTGAGCCGGTTTCATGAGCTGGGGAAAGTGGACTCAGTGAGGACCAGGGCCCTACCTGCACTCAGAAAATCACTCTGCTCAGCCTTCCATCCAGGAGCTCACACCGACTGGCTCGTTGGTTTAGCAGGACGTCTAAGTGAGGTCCAAGCTGAGCAAGAGCACAATTCCTCCTTTACCCTGCTAGGCCCACGGAAGAGGTAGAGCCAACTAGGCCTCGCTCAGGCCAGCCCTCCTTCAGGGATCTTGCCACACTTCGAAGCCTGCACAGTAAAAGATATTTAGCGAAGTTGCCAGGGTTTCGCCATGCTTTCCCTCGGCAGCTCCACTACTGCAGGGACTCATGTTTGCTGTGAACGAGGATAGGTGGCCCTGCTTCAAAAAGCAGTCTTTTCCCCTTTGGAAATGTGGATTCTTTGAGCCTCGGAGCTGTTTGCGAAACCCTAGGAAGGCCCAGCTTCTACTCACTGCAGGCACGCCCGGGCAGGAAACGAGTATGTTTCCCCAGAGAAACAGGCTGCTTGCAAGTGTCGAGAAGAGCTTCTCAGGTGCCCAGTGTGTCCCGTTTGTTTCCCTTCGCAGCTCCCGTACTGCAGGTACTTATGCTGGGTGCTAACAAGAGTTGGTTGGCTCTGCCGACAAAAGCAGCCTTTTCCCTTTGGAAGCTTGGATTGTAGTGTCTCAGGGGCTGCTTGCCAAACCTTGAAGTTGCCCAGGTTATAGCCTCCGCAGGTACGCTTGCGTAGCAAACGAGCACTTTTACCGATGAACAGGGTTCCTGTCACGCTGGAGGAGAGTTAATCCCGCAGACCTCCTTCCTCCTGGGAAAGCGTAAGGCCACCCTGAGCCTCAGGGTAGTGCCTAAGTTTCCAACGGGCAAGCTCTGCGTGCCTCGGTTTCCATGAGGTCTCCACCGTTGTTGTGCTTCAATGGAACGCGAGGATAGCTTTCAGGACTCCAAGCACTCTGACCTCCGCACCGTTTCCCATGCTACCACACGGATCCCCCCCACGTCTCCTCTCTGCCTGCTGAGCAACAAGCAGCCGTGTAGGCCCTTCAGAACCCTTCTTGCATGCAGAGCCCAAGGCGGCACACTGCTCTCTGTCTTCCTTTGGAAACCTAGGTTGTCGCAGCTTACCCAGCTCACCAAGACAGTCTGAGCCAGTCTCATGAGCTGGGGAACGTGGACTCAGTGAGGACCAGGTCCCTACCTGCACTCAGAAAATCACTCTGCTCAGCCTTCCATCCAGGAGCTCACACCGACTGGCTCGTTGGTTTAGCAGGACGTCTAAGTGAGGTCCAAGCTGAGCAAGAGCACAATTCCTCCTTTACCCTGCTAGGCCCACGGAAGAGGTAGAGCCAACTAGGCCTCGCTCAGGCCAGCCCTCCTTCAGGGATCTTGCCACACTTCGAAGCCTGCACAGTAAAAGATATTTAGCGAAGTTGCCAGGGTTTCGCCATTCTTCCTCGGCAGCTCCACTACTGCAGGGACTCATGTTTGCTGTGAACTAGGATAGGTGGCCCACTTCAAAAAGCAGTCTTTTCCCCTTTGGAAAGGTGGATTCTTGTAGCCTAGGAGCTGTTTGCGAAACCATAGGAAGGCCCAGCTTTTACTCACTGCAGGCACGCCCGGGGAGGAAACGAGTATGTTTCCCCAGAGAAACAGGCTGCTTGCAAGTGTCGAGGGGAGCTTCTCAGGTGCCCAGTGTGTCCGTTTGTTTCCCTTCGCAGCTCCCGTACTGCAGGTACTTATGCTGGGTGCTAACAAGGGTTCGTTGGCTCTGCCGACAAAAGCAGCCTTTTCCCTTTGGAAGCTTGGATTGTAGTGTCTCAGGGGCTGCTTGCCAAACCTTGAAGTTGACCAGGTTATAGCCTCTGCAGGTACGCTTGCGTAGCAAACGAGCACTTTCACCCGATGAACAGCGTTCCTATCACGCTGCAGGAGAGTTAATCCTGCAGACCTCGTTCCTCCTGGGAAAGCGCAAGGCCACCCTGAGCCTCAGGGTAGTGCCTAAGTTTGCTCCGTGCAAGCTCTGCGTGCCTCGGTTTCCATGAGGTCTCCACCGTGGTTGTGCCTCAATGGAACGCGAGGATAGCTTTCAGGACTCCAAGCACTCTGGCCTCCGCACCGTTTCCCATGCTACCACACGGATTCCCCCCACGTCTCCTCTCTGCCTGCGGAGCAACAAGCAGCCGTGTAGGCCCTTCAGAACACTTCTTGCATGCAGAGACCAAGGCGGGACACTGCTCTCTGTCTTCCTTTGGAAACCTAGGTTGTCGGAGCTTACCCACCTCACGAAGACAGTCTGAGCCGGTTTCATGAGCTGGGGAACGTGGACTCAGTGAGGACCAGGGCCCTACCTGCACTCTGAAAATCACTCTGCTCAGCCTTCCATCCAGGAACTCACACCGACTGGCTCGTTGGTTTAGCAGGACGTCTAAGTGAGGTCCAAGCTGAGCAAGAGCACAATTCCTCCTTTACCCTGCTAGGCCCCCGGAAGTGGTAGAGCCAACTAGGCCTCGCTCAGGCCATCCCTCCTTCAGGGATTTTGCCACACTTCGAAGCCTGCACAGTAAAAGATACTTAGCGAAGTTGCCAGGGTTTCGCCATGCTCTCCCTCGGCAGCTCCACTACTGCAGGGACTCATGTTTGCTGTGAACTAGGATAGGTGGCCCACTTCAAAAAGCAGTCTTTTCCCCTTTGGAAAGGTGGATTCTTGTAGCCTAGGAGCTGTTTGCGAAACTCTAGGAAGGCCCAGCTTTTACTCACTGCAGGCACGCCCGGGGAGGAAACGAGTATGTTTCCCCAGAGAAACAGGCTGCTTGCAAGTGTCGAGGGGAGCTTCTCAGGTGCCCAGTGTGTCCGTTTGTTTCCCTTCGCAGCTCCCGTACTGCAGGTACTTATGCTGGGTGCTAACAAGGGTTCGTTGGCTCTGCCGACAAAAGCAGCCTTTTCCCTTTGGAAGCTTGGATTGTAGTGTCTCAGGGGCTGCTTGCCAAACCTTGAAGTTGACCAGGTTATAGCCTCCGCAGGTACGCTTGCGTAGCAAACGAGCACTTTCACCCGATGAACAGCGTTCCTATCACGCTGCAGGAGAGTTAATCCTGCAGACCTCGTTCCTCCTGGGAAAGCGCAAGGCCACCCTGAGCCTCAGGGTAGTGCCTAAGTTTGCTCCGTGCAAGCTCTGCGTGCCTCGGTTTCCATGAGGTCTCCACCGTGGTTGTGCCTCAATGGAACGCGAGGATAGCTTTCAGGACTCCAAGCACTCTGGCCTCCGCACCGTTTCCCATGCTACCACACGGATTCCCCCCACGTCTCCTCTCTGCCTGCGGAGCAACAAGCAGCCGTGTAGGCCCTTCAGAACCCTTCTTGCATGCAGAGCCCAAGGCGGCACACTGCTCTCTGTCTTCCTTTGGAAACCTAGGTTGTCGCAGCTTACCCAGCTCACCAAGACAGTCTGAGCCAGACTCATGAGCTAGGGAACGTGGACTCAGTGAGGACCAGGTCCCTACCTGCACTCAGAAAATCACTCTGCTCAGCCTTCCATCCAGGAGCTCACACCGACTGGCTCGTTGGTTTAGCAGGACGTCTAAGTGAGGTCCAAGCTGAGCAAGAGCACAATTCCTCCTTTACCCTGCTAGGCCCACGGAAGAGGTAGAGCCAACTAGGCCTCGCTCAGGCCAGCCCTCCTTCAGGGATCTTGCCACACTTCGAAGCCTGCACAGTAAAAGATATTTAGCGAAGTTGCCAGGGTTTCGCCATTCTTCCTCGGCAGCTGCACTACTGCAGGGACTCATGTTTGCTGTGAACTAGGATAGGTGGCCCACTTCCAAAAGCAGTCTTTTCCCCTTTGGAAACGTGGATTCTTGTAGCCTAGGAGCTGTTTGCGAAACCATAGGAAGGCCCAGCTTTTACTCACTGCAGGCACGCCCGGGGAGGAAACGAGTATGTTTCCCCAGAGAAACAGGCTGCTTGCAAGTGTCGAGGGGAGCTTCTCAGGTGCCCAGTGTGTCCGTTTGTTTCCCTTCACAGCTCCCGTACTGCAGGTACTTATGCTGGGTGCTAACAAGGGTTCGTTGGCTCTGCCGACAAAAGCAGCCTTTTCCCTTTGGAAGCTTGGATTGTAGTGTCTCAGGGGCTGCTTGCCAAACCTTGAAGTTGACCAGGTTATAGCCTCCGCAGGTACGCTTGCGTAGCAAACGAGCACTTTCACCCGATGAACAGCGTTCCTATCACGCTGGAGGAGAGTTAATCCTGCAGACCTCGTTCCTCCTGGGAAAGCGCAAGGCCACCGTGAGCCTCAGGGTAGTGCCTGAGTTTACTCCGGGCAAGCTCTGCGTGCCTCGGTTTCCATGAGGTCTCCACCGTGGTTGTGCCTCAATGGAACGCGAGGATACCTTTCAGGACTCCAAGCACTCTGGCCTCCGCACCGTTTCCCATGCTAACACACGGATTCCCCCCACGTCTCCTCTCTGCCTGCGGAGCAACAAGCAGCCGTGTAGGCCCTTCAGAACACTTCTTGCATGCAGAGACCAAGGCGGGACACTGCTCTCTGTCTTCTTTTGGAAACCTAGGTTGTCGGAGCTTACCCACCTCACGAAGACAGTCTGAGCCGGTTTCATGAGCTGGGGAACGTGGACTCAGTGAGGACCAGGGCCCTACCTGCACTCTGAAAATCACTCTGCTCAGCCTTCCATCCAGGAAGTCACACCGACTGGCTCGTTGGTTTAGCAGGACGTCTAAGTGAGGTCCAAGCTGAGCAAGAGCACAATTCCTCCTTTACCCTGCTAGGCCCCCGGAAGTGGTAGAGCCAACTAGGCCTCGCTCAGGCCTTCCCTCCTTCAGGGATTTTGCCACACTTCGAAGCCTGCACAGTAAAAGATACTTAGCGAAGTTGCCAGGGTTTCGCCATG
This sequence comes from Balaenoptera borealis, assembly GCF_965194805.1. Lineage (NCBI taxonomy): Eukaryota > Metazoa > Chordata > Mammalia > Artiodactyla > Balaenopteridae > Balaenoptera > Balaenoptera borealis. Next base: position 29,953,734 of record NC_138870.1, read on the forward strand.
CTCTCCCTCGGCAGCTCCACTACTGCAGGGACTCATGTTTGCTGTGAACGAGGATAGGTGGCCCTGCTTCAAAAAGCAGTCTTTTCCCCTTTGGAAATGTGGATTCTTTGAGCCTCGGAGCTGTTTGCGAAACCCTAGGAAGGCCCAGCTTCTACTCACTGCAGGCACGCCCGGGCAGGAAACGAGTATGTTTCCCCAGAACAACAGGCTGCTTGCAAGTGTCGAGAAGAGCTTCTCAGGTGCCCAGTGTGTCCCGTTTGTTTCCCTTCGCAGCTCCCGTACTGCAGGTACTTATGCTGGGTGCTAAAAAGAGTTGGTTGGCTCTGCCGACAAAAGCAGCCTTTTCCCTTTGGAAGCTTGGATTGTAGTGTCTCAGGGGCTGCTTGCCAAACCTTGAAGTTGCCCAGGTTATAGCCTCCGCAGGTACGCTTGCGTAGCAAACGAGCACTTTTACCGATGAACAGGGTTCCTGTCACGCTGGAGGAGAGTTAATCCCGCAGACCTCCTTCCTCCTGGGAAAGCGTAAGGCCACCCTGAGCCTCAGGGTAGTGCCTAAGTTTCCAACGGGCAAGCTCTGCGTGCCTCGGTTTCCATGAGGTCTCCACCGTTGTTGTGCTTCAATGGAACGCGAGGATAGCTTTCAGGACTCCAAGCACTCTGACCTCCGCACCGTTTCCCATGCTACCACACGGATCCCCCCCACGTCTCCTCTCTGCCTGCTGAGCAACAAGCAGCCGTGTAGGCCCTTCAGAACACTTCTTGCATGCAGAGCCCAAGGCGGCACACTGCTCTCTGTCTTCCTTTGGAAACCTAGGTTGTCGCAGCTTACCCAGCTCACCAAGACAGTCTGAGCCAGTCTCATGAGCTGGGGAACGTGGACTCAGTGAGGACCAGGTCCCTACCTGCACTCAGAAAATCACTCTGCTCAGCCTTCCATCCAGGAGCTCACACCGACTGGCTCGTTGGTTTAGCAGGACGTCTAAGTGAGGTCCAAGCTGAGCAAGAGCACAATTCCTCCTTTACCCTGCTAGGCCCACGGAAGAGGTAGAGCCAACTAGGCCTCGCTCAGGCCAGCCCTCCTTCAGGGATCTTGCCACACTTCGAAGCCTGCACAGTAAAAGATATTTAGCGAAGTTGCCAGGGTTTCGCCATTCTTCCTCGGCAGCTCCACTACTGCAGGGACTCATGTTTGCTGTGAACTAGGATAGGTGGCCCACTTCAAAAAGCAGTCTTTTCCCCTTTGGAAACGTGGATTCTTGTAGCCTAGGAGCTGTTTGCGAAACCATAGGAAGGCCCAGCTTTTACTCACTGCAGGCACGCCCGGGGAGGAAACGAGTATGTTTCCCCAGAGAAACAGGCTGCTTGCAAGTGTCGAGGGGAGCTTCTCAGGTGCCCAGTGTGTCCGTTTGTTTCCCTTCGCAGCTCCCGTACTGCAGGTACTTATGCTGGGTGCTAACAAGGGTTCGTTGGCTCTGCCGACAAAAGCAGCCTTTTCCCTTTGGAAGCTTGGATTGTAGTGTCTCAGGGGCTGCTTGCCAAACCTTGAAGTTGACCAGGTTATAGCCTCTGCAGGTACGCTTGCGTAGCAAACGAGCACTTTCACCCGATGAACAGCGTTCCTATCACGCTGCAGGAGAGTTAATCCTGTAGACCTCGTTCCTCCTGGGAAAGCGCAAGGCCACCCTGAGCCTCAGGGTAGTGCCTAAGTTTGCTCCGTGCAAGCTCTGCGTGCCTCGGTTTCCATGAGGTCTCCACCGTGGTTGTGCCTCAATGGAACGCGAGGATACCTTTCAGGACTCCAAGCACTCTGGCCTCCGCACCGTTTCCCATGCTACCACACGGATTCCCCCCACGTCTCCTCTCTGCCTGCGGAGCAACAAGCAGCCGTGTAGGCCCTTCAGAACACTTCTTGCATGCAGAGACCAAGGCGGGACACTGCTCTCTGTCTTCCTTTGGAAACCTAGGTTGTCGGAGCTTACCCACCTCACGAAGACAGTCTGAGCCGGTTTCATGAGCTGGGGAACGTGGACTCAGTGAGGACCAGGGCCCTACCTGCACTCTGAAAATCACTCTGCTCAGCCTTCCATCCAGGAACTCACACCGACTGGCTCGTTGGTTTAGCAGGACGTCTAAGTGAGGTCCAAGCTGAGCAAGAGCACAATTCCTCCTTTACCCTGCTAGGCCCCCGGAAGTGGTAGAGCCAACTAGGCCTCGCTCAGGCCATCCCTCCTTCAGGGATTTTGCCACACTTCGAAGCCTGCACAGTAAAAGATACTTAGCGAAGTTGCCAGGGTTTCGCCATGCTCTCCCTCGGCAGCTCCACTACTGCAGGGACTCATGTTTGCTGTGAACTAGGATAGGTGGCCCACTTCAAAAAGCAGTCTTTTCCCCTTTGGAAAGGTGGATTCTTGTAGCCTAGGAGCTGTTTGCGAAACCATAGGAAGGCCCAGCTTTTACTCACTGCAGGCACGCCCGGGGAGGAAACGAGTATGTTTCCCCAGAGAAACAGGCTGCTTGCAAGTGTCGAGGGGAGCTTCTCAGGTGCCCAGTGTGTCCGTTTGTTTCCCTTCGCAGCTCCCGTACTGCAGGTACTTATGCTGGGTGCTAACAAGGGTTCGTTGGCTCTGCCGACAAAAGCAGCCTTTTCCCTTTGGAAGCTTGGATTGTAGTGTCTCAGGGGCTGCTTGCCAAACCTTGAAGTTGACCAGGTTATAGCCTCCGCAGGTACGCTTGCGTAGCAAACGAGCACTTTCACCCGATGAACAGCGTTCCTATCACGCTGCAGGAGAGTTAATCCTGCAGACCTCGTTCCTCCTGGGAAAGCGCAAGGCCACCCTGAGCCTCAGGGTAGTGCCTAAGTTTGCTCCGTGCAAGCTCTGCGTGCCTCGGTTTCCATGAGGTCTCCACCGTGGTTGTGCCTCAATGGAACGCGAGGATAGCTTTCAGGACTCCAAGCACTCTGGCCTCCGCACCGTTTCCCATGCTACCACACGGATTCCCCCCACGTCTCCTCTCTGCCTGCGGAGCAACAAGCAGCCGTGTAGGCCCTTCAGAACACTTCTTGCATGCAGAGACCAAGGCGGGACACTGCTCTCTGTCTTCCTTTGGAAACCTAGGTTGTCGGAGCTTACCCACCTCACGAAGACAGTCTGAGCCAGTTTCATGAGCTGGGGAACGTGGAATCAGTGAGGACCAGGGCCCTACCTGCACTCTGAAAATCACTCTGCTCAGCCTTCCATCCAGGAACTCACACCGACTGGCTCGTTGGTTTAGCAGGACGTCTAAGTGAGGTCCAAGCTGAGCAAGAGCACTCTTCCTCCTTTACCCTGCTAGGCCCCCGGAAGTGGTAGAGCCAACTAGGCCTCGCTCAGGCCATCCCTCCTTCAGGGATTTTGCCACAGTTCGAAGCCTGCACAGTAAAAGATACTTAGCGAAGTTGCCAGGGTTTCGCCATGCTCTCCCTCGGCAGCTCCACTACTGCAGGGACTCATGTTTGCTGTGAACGAGGATAGGTGGCCCTGCTTCAAAAAGCAGTCTTTTCCCCTTTGGAAATGTGGATTCTTTGAGCCTCGGAGCTGTTTGCGAAACCCTAGGAAGGCCCAGCTTCTACTCACTGCAGGCACGCCCGGGCAGGAAACGAGTATGTTTCCCCAGAACAACAGGCTGCTTGCAAGTGTCGAGAAGAGCTTCTCAGGTGCCCAGTGTGTCCCGTTTGTTTCCCTTCGCAGCTCCCGTACTGCAGGTACTTATGCTGGGTGCTAAAAAGAGTTGGTTGGCTCTGCCGACAAAAGCAGCCTTTTCCCTTTGGAAGCTTGGATTGTAGTGTCTCAGGGGCTGCTTGCCAAACCTTGAAGTTGCCCAGGTTATAGCCTCCGCAGGTACGCTTGCGTAGCAAACGAGCACTTTCTACCGATGAACAGGGTTCCTGTCACGCTGGAGGAGAGTTAATCCCGCAGACCTCCTTCCTCCTGGGAAAGCGTAAGGCCACCCTGAGCCTCAGGGTAGTGCCTAAGTTTCCAACGGGCAAGCTCTGCGTGCCTCGGTTTCCATGAGGTCTCCACCGTTGTTGTGCTTCAATGGAACGCGAGGATAGCTTTCAGGACTCCAAGCACTCTGACCTCCGCACCGTTTCCCATGCTACCACACGGATCCCCCCCACGTCTCCTCTCTGCCTGCTGAGCAACAAGCAGCCGTGTAGGCCCTTCAGAACACTTCTTGCATGCAGAGCCCAAGGCGGCACACTGCTCTCTGTCTTCCTTTGGAAACCTAGGTTGTCGCAGCTTACCCAGCTCACCAAGACAGTCTGAGCCAGTCTCATGAGCTGGGGAACGTGGACTCAGTGAGGACCAGGTCCCTACCTGCACTCAGAAAATCACTCTGCTCAGCCTTCCATCCAGGAGCTCACACCGACTGGCTCGTTGGTTTAGCAGGACGTCTAAGTGAGGTCCAAGCTGAGCAAGAGCACAATTCCTCCTTTACCCTGCTAGGCCCACGGAAGAGGTAGAGCCAACTAGGCCTCGCTCAGGCCCGCCCTCCTTCAGGGATCTTGCCACACTTCGAAGCCTGCACAGTAAAAGATACTTAGCAAAGTTGCCAGGGTTTCGCCATGCTCTCCCTCGGCAGCTCCACTACTGCAGGTACTCATGTTTGCTTTGAACTAGTATAGGTGTCCCTGCTTCCAAAAGCAGTCTTTTCCCCTTTGGAAATGTGGATTCTTGTAGCCTAGGAGCTGTTTGCGAAACCCTAGGAAGGCCCAGCTTCTACTCACTGCAGGCACGCCCGGGGAGGAAACGAGTATGTTTCCCCAGAGAAACAGGCTGCTTGCAAGTGTCGAGGGGAGCTTCTCAGGTGCCCAGTGTGTCCCGTTTGTTTCCCTTCGCAGCTCCCGTACTGCAGGTACTTATGCTGAGTGCTAACAAGGGTTGGTTGGCTCTGCCGACAAAAGCATCCTTTTCCCTTTGGAAGCTTGGATTGTAGTGTCTCAGGGGCTGCTTGCCAAACCTTGAAGTTGACCAGGTTATAGCCTCCGCAGGTACGCTTGCGTAGCAAACGAGCACTTTCACCCGATGAACAGCGTTCCTATCACGCTGGAGGAGAGTTAATCCTGCAGACCTCGTTCCTCCTGGGAAAGCGCAAGGCCACCGTGAGCCTCAGGGTAGTGCCTGAGTTTACTCCGGGCAAGCTCTGCGTGCCTCGGTTTCCATGAGGTCTCCACCGTGGTTGTGCCTCAATGGAACGCGAGGATAGCTGTCAGAAATCCAAGCACTCTGGCCTCCGCACCGTTTCCCATGCTACAACACGGATCCCCCCCATGTCTGCTCTCTGCCTGCTGAGCAACAAGCAGCCGTGTAGGCCCTTCAGAACCCTTCTTGCATGCAGAGCCCAAGGCGGCACACTGCTCTCTGTCTTCCTTTGGAAACCTAGGTTGTTGCAGCTTGCCCCAGCTACGAAGACAGTCTGAGCCGGTCTCATGAGCTGGGGAACGTGGACTCAGTGAGGACCAGGACCCTACCTGCACTCAGAAAATCACTCTGCTCAGCCTTCCATCCAGGAGCTCACACCGACTGGCTCGTTGGTTTAGCAGGACGTCTAAGTGAGGTCCAAGCTGAGCAAAGAACACACTTCCTCCTTTACCCTGCTAGGCCCACGGAAGAGGTAGAGCCAACTAGGCCTCGCTCAGGCCAGCCCTCCTTCAGGGATCTTGCCACACTTCGAAGCCTGCACAGTAAAAGATATTTAGCGAAGTTGCCAGGGTTTCGCCATTCTCCCTCGGCAGCTCCACTACTGCAGGGACTCATGTTTGCTGTGAACTAGGATAGGTGGCCCACTTCAAAGAGCAGTCTTTTCCCCTTTGGAAAGGTGGATTCTTGTAGCCTAGGAGCTGTTTGCGAAACCATAGGAAGGCCCAGCTTTTACTCACTGCAGGCACGCCCGGGGAGGAAACGAGTATGTTTCCCCAGAGAAACAGTCTGCTTGCAAGTGTCGAGGGGAGCTTCTCAGGTGCCCAGTGTGTCCGTTTGTTTCCCTTCGCAGCTCCCGTACTGCAGGTACTTATGCTGGTTGCTAACAAGGGTTCGTTGGCTCTGCCGACAAAAGCAGCCTTTTCCCTTTGGAAGCTTGGATTGTAGTGTCTCAGGGGCTGCTTGCCAAACCTTGAAGTTGACCAGGTTATAGCCTCCGCAGGTACGCTTGCGTAGCAAACGAGCACTTTCACCCGATGAACAGCGTTCCTATCACGCTGCAGGAGAGTTAATCCTGCAGACCTCGTTCCTCCTGGGAAAGCGCAAGGCCACCCTGAGCCTCAGGGTAGTGCCTAAGTTTGCTCCGTGCAAGCTCTGCGTGCCTCGGTTTCCATGAGGTCTCCACCGTGGTTGTGCCTCAATGGAACGCGAGGATAGCTTTCAGGACTCCAAGCACTCTGGCCTCCGCACCGTTTCCCATGCTACCACACGGATTCCCCCCACGTCTCCTCTCTGCCTGCTGAGCAACAAGCAGCCGTGTAGGCCCTTCAGAACACTTCTTGCATGCAGAGCCCAAGGCGGCACACTGCTCTCTGTCTTCCTTTGGAAACCTAGGTTGTCGGAGCTTACCCACCTCACGAAGACAGTCTGAGCCGGTTTCATGAGCTGGGGAACGTGGACTCAGTGAGGACCAGGGCCCTACCTGCACTCTGAAAATCACTCTGCTCAGCCTTCCATCCAGGAGCTCACACCGACTGGCTCGTTGGTTTAGCAGGACGTCTAAGTGAGGTCCAAGCTGAGCAAAGAGCACTCTTCCTCCTTTACCCTAGGCCCACGGAAGAGGTAGAGCCAACTAGGCCTCGCTCAGACCAGGCCTCCTTCAGGGATCTTGCCACACTTCGAAGCCTGCACAGTAAAAGATACTTAGCGAAGTTGCCAGGGTTTCGGCATGCTCTCCCTCGGCAGGTCCACTACTGCAGGTACTCATGTTTGCTTTGAACTAGTATAGGTGTCCCTGCTTCCAAAAGCAGTCTTTTCCCCTTTGGAAATGTGGATTCTTGTAGCCTAGGAGCTGTTTGCGAAACCCTAGGAAGGCCCAGCTTCTACTCACTGCAGGCACGCCCGGGGAGGAAACAAGTATGTTTCCCCAGAGAAACAGGCTGCTTGCAAGTGTCGAGGGGAGCTTCTCAGGTGCCCAGTGTGTCCCGTTTGTTTCCCTTCGCAGCTCCCGTACTGCAGGTACTTATGCTGGGTGCTAACAAGGGTTGGTTGGCTCTGCCGACAAAAGCAGCCTTTTCCCTTTGGAAGCTTGGATTGTAGTGTCTCAGGGGCTGCTTGCCAAACCTTGAAGTTGACCAGGTTATAGCCTCCGCAGGTACGCTTGCGTAGCAAACGAGCACTTTCACCCGATGAACAGCGTTCCTATCACGCTGGAGGAGAGTTAATCCTGCAGACCTCGTTCCTCCTGGGAAAGCGCAAGGCCACCGTGAGCCTCAGGGTAGTGCCTGAGTTTACTCCGGGCAAGCTCTGCGTGCCTCGGTTTCCATGAGGTCTCCACCTTTGTTGTGCCTCAATGGAACGCGAGGATAGCTCTCAGGAATCCAAGCACTCTGGCCTCCGCACCGTTTCCCATGCTACAACACGGATCCCCCCCACGTCTCCTCTCTGCCTGCTGAGCAACAAGCAGCCGTGTAGGCCCTTCAGAACCCTTCTTGCATGCAGAGCCCAAGGCGGCACACTGCTCTCTGTCTTCCTTTGGAAACCTAGGTTGTTGCAGCTTGCCCCAGCTACGAAGACAGTCTGAGCCGGTCTCATGTGCTGAGGAACGTGAACTCAATGAGGAGCAGGGCCATACGTGCACTCAGAAAATCACTCTGCTCAGCCTTCCATCCAGGAACTCACACCGACTTGCTCGTTGGTTTAGCAGGACGTCTAAGTGAGGTCCAAGCTGAGCAAGAGCACAATTCCTCCTTTACCCTGCTAGGCCCCCGGAAGAGGTAGAGCCAACTAGGCCTCGCTCAGGCCATCCCTCCTTCAGGGATCTTGCCACAGTTCGAAGCCTGCACAGTAAAAGATACTTAGCAAAGTTGCCAGGGTTTCGCCATGCTCTCCCTCGGCAGCTCCACTACTGCAGGGACTCATGTTTGCTGTGAACGAGGATAGGTGGCCCTGCTTCAAAAAGCAGTCTTTTCCCCTTTGGAAATGTGGATTCTTTGAGCCTCGGAGCTGTTTGCGAAACCCTAGGAAGGCCCAGCTTCTACTCACTGCAGGCACGCCCGGGCAGGAAACGAGTATGTTTCCCCAGAGAAACAGGCTGCTTGCAAGTGTCGAGAAGAGCTTCTCAGGTGCCCAGTGTGTCCCGTTTGTTTCCCTTCGCAGCTCCCGTACTGCAGGTACTTATGCTGGGTGCTAACAAGAGTTGGTTGGCTCTGCCGACAAAAGCAGCCTTTTCGCTTTGGAAGCTTGGATTGTAGTGTCTCAGGGGCTGCTTGCCAAACCTTGAAGTTGCCCAGGTTATAGCCTCCGCAGGTACGCTTGAGTAGCAAACGAGCACTTTCACCCGAGGAACAGGGTTCCTGTCACGCTGGAGGAGAGTTAATCCCGCAGACCTCGTTCCTCCTGGGAAAGCGCAAGGCCACCCTGAGCCTCAGGGTAGTGCCTAAGTTTCCAACGGGCAAGCTCTGCGTGCCTCGGTTTCCATGAGGTCTCCACCGTTGTTGTGCTTCAATGGAACGCGAGGATAGCTTTCAGGACTCCAAGCACTCTGACCTCCGCACCGTTTCCCATGCTACCACACGGATCCCCCCCACGTCTCCTCTCTGCCTGCTGAGCAACAAGCAGCCGTGTAGGCCCTTCAGAACACTTCTTGCATGCAGAGCCCAAGGCGGCACACTGCTCTCTGTCTTCCTTTGGAAACCTAGGTTGTCGCAGCTTAACCAGCTCACCAAGACAGTCTGAGCCGGTCTCATGAGCTGGGGAACGTGGACTCAGTGAGGACCAGGACCCTACCTGCACTCAGAAAATCACTCTGCTCAGCCTTCCATCCAGGAGCTCACACCGACTGGCTCGTTGGTTTAGCAGGACGTCTAAGTGAGGTCCAAGCTGAGCAAAGAACACACTTCCTCCTTTACCCTGCTAGGCCCACGGAAGAGGTAGAGCCAACTAGGCCTCGCTCAGGCCAGCCCTCCTTCAGGGATCTTGCCACACTTCGAAGCCTGCACAGTAAAAGATATTTAGCGAAGTTGCCAGGGTTTCGCCATTCTCCCTCGGCAGCTCCACTACTGCAGGGACTCATGTTTGCTGTGAACTAGGATAGGTGGCCCACTTCAAAGAGCAGTCTTTTCCCCTTTGGAAAGGTGGATTCTTGTAGCCTAGGAGCTGTTTGTGAAACCATAGGAAGGCCCAGCTTTTACTCACTGCAGGCACGCCCGGGGAGGAAACGAGTATGTTTCCCCAGAGAAACAGGCTGCTTGCAAGTGTCGAGGGGAGCTTCTCAGGTGCCCAGTGTGTCCGTTTGTTTCCCTTCGCAGCTCCCGTACTGCAGGTACTTATGCTGGGTGCTAACAAGGGTTCGTTGGCTCTGCCGACAAAAGCAGCCTTTTCGCTTTGGAAGCTTGGATTGTAGTGTCTCAGGGGCTGCTTGCCAAACCTTGAAGTTGACCAGGTTATAGCCTCCGCAGGTACGCTTGCGTAGCAAACGAGCACTTTCACCCGATGAACAGCGTTCCTATCACGCTGCAGGAGAGTTAATCCTGCAGACCTCGTTCCTCCTGGGAAAGCGCAAGGCCACCCTGAGCCTCAGGGTAGTGCCTAAGTTTGCTCCGTGCAAGCTCTGCGTGCCTCGGTTTCCATGAGGTCTCCACCGTGGTTGTGCCTCAATGGAACGCGAGGATAGCTTTCAGGACTCCAAGCACTCTGGCCTCCGCACCGTTTCCCATGCTACCACACGGATTCCCCCCACGTCTCCTCTCTGCCTGCTGAGCAACAAGCAGCCGTGTAGGCCCTTCAGAACACTTCTTGCATGCAGAGACCAAGGCGGGACACTGCTCTCTGTCTTCCTTTGGAAACCTAGGTTGTCGGAGCTTACCCACCTCACGAAGACAGTCTGAGCCGGTTTCATGAGCTGGGGAACGTGGACTCAGTGAGGACCAGGGCCCTACCTGCACTCTGAAAATCACTCTGCTCAGCCTTCCATCCAGGAGCTCACACCGACTGGCTCGTTGGTTTAGCAGGACGTCTAAGTGAGGTCCAAGCTGAGCAAAGAGCACTCTTCCTCCTTTACCCTGCTAGGCCCACGGAAGAGGTAGAGCCAACTAGGCCTCGCTCAGACCAGGCCTCCTTCAGGGATCTTGCCACACTTCGAAGCCTGCACAGTAAAAGATACTTAGCGAAGTTGCCAGGGTTTCGCCATGCTCTCCCTCGGCAGCTCCACTACTGCAGGTACTCATGTTTGCTTTGAACTAGTATAGGTGTCCCTGCTTCCAAAAGCAGTCTTTTCCCCTTTGGAAATGTGGATTCTTGTAGCCTAGGAGCTGTTTGCGAAACCCTAGGAAGGCCCAGCTTCTACTCACTGCAGGCACGCCCGGGGAGGAAACGAGTATGTTTCCCAAGAGAAACAGGCTGCTTGCAAGTGTCGAGGGGAGCTTCTCAGGTGCCCAGTGTGTCCCGTTTGTTTCCCTTCGCAGCTCCCGTACTGCAGGTACTTATGCTGGGTGCTAACAAGGGTTGGTTGGCTCTGCCGACAAAAGCAGCCTTTTCCCTTTGGAAGCGTGGATTGTAGTGTCTCAGGGGCTGCTTGCCAAACCTTGAAGTTGACCAGGTTATAGCCTCCGCAGGTACGCTTGCGTAGCAAACGAGCACTTTCACCCGATGAACAGCGTTCCTATCACGCTGGAGGAGAGTTAATCCTGCAGACCTCGTTCCTCCTGGGAAAGCGCAAGGCCACCGTGAGCCTCAGGGTAGTGCCTGAGTTTACTCCGGGCAAGCTCTGCGTGCCTCGGTTTCCATGAGGTCTCCACCTTTGTTGTGCCTCAATGGAACGCGAGGATAGCTCTCAGGAATCCAAGCACTCTGGCCTCCGCACCGTTTCCCATGCTACAACACGGATCCCCCCCACGTCTCCTCTCTGCCTGCTGAGCAACAAGCAGCCGTGTAGGCCCTTCAGAACCCTTCTTGCATGCAGAGCCCAAGGCGGCACACTGCTCTCTGTCTTCCTTTGGAAACCTAGGTTGTCGCAGCTTACCCAGCTCACCAAGACAGTCTGAGCCAGTCTCATGAGCTGGGGAACGTGGACTCAGTGAGGACCAGGTCCCTACCTGCACTCAGAAAATCACTCTGCTCAGCCTTCCATCCAGGAGCTCACACCGACTGGCTCGTTGGTTTAGCAGGACGTCTAAGTGAGGTCCAAGCTGAGCAAGAGCACAATTCCTCCTTTACCCTGCTAGGCCCCCGGAAGAGGTAGAGCCAACTAGGCCTCGCTCAGGCCATCCCTCCTTCAGGGATCTTGCCACACTTCGAAGCCTGCACAGTAAAAGATACTTAGCGAAGTTGCCAGGGTTTCGCCATTCTTCCTCGGCAGCTCCACTACTGCAGGGACTCATGTTTGCTGTGAACTAGGATAGGTGGCCCACTTCAAAAAGCAGTCTTTTCCCCTTTGGAAACGTGGATTCTTGTAGCCTAGGAGCTGTTTGCGAAACCATAGGAAGGCCCAGCTTTTACTCACTGCAGGCACGCCCGGGGAGGAAACGAGTATGTTTCCCCAGAGAAACAGGCTGCTTGCAAGTGTCGAGGGGAGCTTCTCAGGTGCCCAGTGTGTCCGTTTGTTTCCCTTCGCAGCTCCCGTACTGCAGGTACTTATGCTGGGTGCTAACAAGGGTTCGTTGGCTCTGCCGACAAAAGCAGCCTTTTCCCTTTGGAAGCTTGGATTGTAGTGTCTCAGGGGCTGCTTGCCAAACCTTGAAGTTGACCAGGTTATAGCCTCCGCAGGTACGCTTGCGTAGCAAACGAGCACTTTCACCCGATGAACAGCGTTCCTATCACGCTGGAGGAGAGTTAATCCTGCAGACCTCGTTCCTCCTGGGAAAGCGCAAGGCCACCCTGAGCCTCAGGGTAGTGCCTAAGTTTGCTCCGTGCAAGCTCTGCGTGCCTCGGTTTCCATGAGGTCTCCACCGTGGTTGTGCCTCAATGGAACGCGAGGATAGCTTTCAGGACTCCAAGCACTCTGGCCTCCGCACCGTTTCCCATGCTACCACACGGATTCCCCCCACGTCTCCTCTCTGCCTGCGGAGCAACAAGCAGCCGTGTAGGCCCTTCAGAACACTTCTTGCATGCAGAGACCAAGGCGGGACACTGCTCTCTGTCTTCCTTTGGAAACCTAGGTTGTCGGAGCTTACCCACCTCACGAAGACAGTCTGAGCCGGTTTCATGAGCTGGGGAACGTGGACTCAGTGAGGACCAGGGCCCTACCTGCACTCTGAAAATCACTCTGCTCAGCCTTCCATCCAGGAACTCACACCGACTGGCTCGTTGGTTTAGCAGGACGTCTAAGTGAGGTCCAAGCTGAGCAAGAGCACAATTCCTCCTTTACCCTGCTAGGCCCCCGGAAGTGGTAGAGCCAACTAGGCCTCGCTCAGGCCATCCCTCCTTCAGGGATTTTGCCACACTTCGAAGCCTGCACAGTAAAAGATACTTAGCGAAGTTGCCAGGGTTTCGCCATGCTCTCCCTCGGCAGCTCCACTACTGCAGGGACTCATGTTTGCTGTGAACGAGGATAGGTGGCCCTGCTTCAAAAAGCAGTCTTTTCCCCTTTGGAAATGTGGATTCTTTGAGCCTCGGAGCTGTTTGCGAAACCCTAGGAAGGCCCAGCTTCTACTCACTGCAGGCACGCCCGGGCAGGAAACGAGTATGTTTCCCCAAAAAACAGGCTGCTTGCAAGTGTCGAGAAGAGCTTCTCAGGTGCCCAGTGTGTCCCGTTTGTTTCCCTTCGCAGCTCCCGTACTGCAGGTACTTATGCTGGGTGCTAAAAAGAGTTGGTTGGCTCTGCCGACAAAAGCAGCCTTTTCCCGTTGGAAGCTTGGATTGTAGTGTCTCAGGGGCTGCTTGCCAAACCTTGAAGTTGCCCAGGTTATAGCCTCCGCAGGTACGCTTGCGTAGCAAATGAGCACTTTCTACCGATGAACAGGGTTCCTGTCACGCTGGGGGAGAGTTAATCCCGCAGACCTCGTTCCTCCTGGGAAAGCGCAAGGCCACCCTGAGCCTCAGGGTAGTGCCTAAGTTTCCAACGGGCAAGCTCTGCGTGCCTCGGTTTCCATGAGGTCTCCACCGTTGTTGTGCTTCAATGGAACGCGAGGATAGCTTTCAGGACTCCAAGCACTCTGACCTCCGCACCGTTTCCTATGCTACCACACGGATCCCCCCCCACGTCTCCTCTCTGCCTGCTGAGCAACAGGCAGCCGTGTAGGCCCTTCAGAACACTTCTTGCATGCAGAGCCCAAGGCGGCACACTGCTCTCTGTCTTCCTTTGGAAACCTAGGTTGTCGCAGCTTACCCAGCTCACCAAGACAGTCTGAGCCGGTCTCATGAGCTGGGGAACGTGGACTCAGTGAGGACCAGGACCCTACCTGCACTCAGAAAATCACTCTGCTCAGCCTTCCATCCAGGAGCTCACACCGACTGGCTCGTTGGTTTAGCAGGACGTCTAAGTGAGGTCCAAGCTGAGCAAAGAACACACTTCCTCCTTTACCCTGCTAGGCCCACGGAAGAGGTAGAGCCAACTAGGCCTCGCTCAGGCCAGCCCTCCTTCAGGGATCTTGCCACACTTCGAAGCCTGCACAGTAAAAGATATTTAGCGAAGTTGCCAGGGTTTCGCCATTCTCCCTCGGCAGCTCCACTACTGCAGGGACTCATGTTTGCTGTGAACTAGGATAGGTGGCCCACTTCAAAAAGCAGTCTTTTCCCCTTTGGAAACGTGGATTCTTGTAGCCTAGGAGCTGTTTGCGAAACCATAGGAAGGCCCAGCTTTTACTCACTGCAGGCACGCCCGGGGAGGAAACGAGTATGTTTCCCCAGAGAAACAGGCTGCTTGCAAGTGTCGAGGGGAGCTTCTCAGGTGCCCAGTGTGTCCGTTTGTTTCCCTTCGCAGCTCCCGTACTGCAGGTACTTATGCTGGGTGCTAACAAGGGTTGGTTGGCTCTGCCGACAAAAGCAGCCTTTTCCCTTTGGAAGCTTGGATTGTAGTGTCTCAGGGGCTGCTTGCCAAACCTTGAAGTTGACCAGGTTATAGCCTCCGCAGGTACGCTTGCGTAGCAAACGAGCACTTTCACCCGATGAACAGCGTTCCTATCACGCTGCAGGAGAGTTAATCCTGCAGACCTCGTTCCTCCTGGGAAAGCGCAAGGCCACCCTGAGCCTCAGGGTAGTGCCTAAGTTTGCTCCGTGCAAGCTCTGCGTGCCTCGGTTTCCATGAGGTCTCCACCGTGGTTGTGCCTCAATGGAACGCGAGGATAGCTTTCAGGACTCCAAGCACTCTGGCCTCCGCACCGTTTCCCATGCTACCACACGGATTCCCCCCACGTCTCCTCTCTGCCTGCTGAGCAACAAGCAGCCGTGTAGGCCCTTCAGAACACTTCTTGCATGCAGAGACCAAGGGGGGCACTGCTCTCTGTCTTCCTTTGGAAACCTAGGTTGTCGGAGCTTACCCACCTCACAAAGACAGTCTGAGCCGGTTTCATGAGCTGGGGAACGTGGACTCAGTGAGGACCAGGGCCCTACCTGCACTCTGAAAATCACTCTGCTCAGCCTTCCATCCAGGAGATCACACCGACTGGCTCGTTGGTTTAGCAGGACGTCTAAGTGAGGTCCAAGCTGAGCAAAGAGCACTCTTCCTCCTTTACCCTGCTAGGCCCACGGAAGAGGTAGAGCCAACTAGGCCTCGCTCAGACCAGGCCTCCTTCAGGGATCTTGCCACACTTCGAAGCCTGCACAGTAAAAGATACTTAGCGAAGTTGCCAGGGTTTCGCCATGCTCTCCCTCGGCAGCTCCACTACTGCAGGTACTCATGTTTGCTTTGAACTAGTATAGGTGTCCCTCCTTCCAAAAGCAGTCTTTTCCCCTTTGGAAATGTGGATTCTTGTAGCCTAGGAGCTGTTTGCGAAACCCTAGGAAGGCCCAGCTTCTACTCACTGCAGGCACGCCCGGGGAGGAAACGAGTATGTTTCCCCAGAGAAACAGGCTGCTTGCAAGTGTCGAGGGGAGCTTCTCAGGTGCCCAGTGTGTCCCGTTTGTTTCCCTTCGCAGCTCCCGTACTGCAGGTACTTATGCTGGGTGCTAACAAGGGTTGGTTGGCTCTGCCGACAAAAGCAGCCTTTTCCCTTTGGAAGCTTGGATTGTAGTGTCTCAGGGGCTGCTTGCCAAACCTTGAAGTTGACCAGGTTATAGCCTCCGCAGGTACGCTTGCGTAGCAAACGAGCACTTTCACCCGATGAACAGCGTTCCTATCACGCTGGAGGAGAGTTAATCCTGCAGACCTCGTTCCTCCTGGGAAAGCGCAAGGCCACCGTGAGCCTCAGGGTAGTGCCTGAGTTTACTCCGGGCAAGCTCTGCGTGCCTCGGTTTCCATGAGGTCTCCACCTTTGTTGTGCCTCAATGGAACGCGAGGATAGCTCTCAGGAATCCAAGCACTCTGGCCTCCGCACCGTTTCCCATGCTACAACACGGATCCCCCCCACGTCTCCTCTCTGCCTGCTGAGCAACAAGCAGCCGTGTAGGCCCTTCAGAACCCTTCTTGCATGCAGAGCCCAAGGCGGCACACTGCTCTCTGTCTTCCTTTGGAAACCTAGGTTGTTGCAGCTTGCCCCAGCTACGAAGACAGTCTGAGCCGGTCTCATGTGCTGAGGAACGTGAACTCAATGAGGAGCAGGGCCATACGTGCACTCAGAAAATCACTCTGCTCAGCCTTCCATCCAGGAACTCACACCGACTTGCTCGTTGGTTTAGCAGGACGTCTAAGTGAGGTCCAAGCTGAGCAAGAGCACAATTCCTCCTTTACCCTGCTAGGCCCCCGGAAGAGGTAGAGCCAACTAGGCCTCGCTCAGGCCATCCCTCCTTCAGGGATCTTGCCACAGTTCGAAGCCTGCACAGTAAAAGATACTTAGCAAAGTTGCCAGGGTTTCGCCATGCTCTCCCTCGGCAGCTCCACTACTGCAGGGACTCATGTTTGCTGTGAACGAGGATAGGTGGCCCTGCTTCAAAAAGCAGTCTTTTCCCCTTTGGAAATGTGGATTCTTTGAGCCTCGGAGCTGTTTGCGAAACCCTAGGAAGGCCCAGCTTCTACTCACTGCAGGCACGCCCGGGCAGGAAACGAGTATGTTTCCCCAGAGAAACAGGCTGCTTGCAAGTGTCGAGAAGAGCTTCTCAGGTGCCCAGTGTGTCCCGTTTGTTTCCCTTCGCAGCTCCCGTACTGCAGGTACTTATGCTGGGTGCTAACAAGAGTTGGTTGGCTCTGCCGACAAAAGCAGCCTTTTCGCTTTGGAAGCTTGGATTGTAGTGTCTCAGGGGCTGCTTGCCAAACCTTGAAGTTGCCCAGGTTATAGCCTCCGCAGGTACGCTTGAGTAGCAAACGAGCACTTTCACCCGAGGAACAGGGTTCCTGTCACGCTGGAGGAGAGTTAATCCCGCAGACCTCGTTCCTCCTGGGAAAGCGCAAGGCCACCCTGAGCCTCAGGGTAGTGCCTAAGTTTCCAACGGGCAAGCTCTGCGTGCCTCGGTTTCCATGAGGTCTCCACCGTTGTTGTGCTTCAATGGAACGCGAGGATAGCTTTCAGGACTCCAAGCACTCTGACCTCCGCACCGTTTCCCATGCTACCACACGGATCCCCCCCACGTCTCCTCTCTGCCTGCTGAGCAACAAGCAGCCGTGTAGGCCCTTCAGAACACTTCTTGCATGCAGAGCCCAAGGCGGCACACTGCTCTCTGTCTTCCTTTGGAAACCTAGGTTGTCGCAGCTTAACCAGCTCACCAAGACAGTCTGAGCCGGTCTCATGAGCTGGGGAACGTGGACTCAGTGAGGACCAGGACCCTACCTGCACTCAGAAAATCACTCTGCTCAGCCTTCCATCCAGGAGCTCACACCGACTGGCTCGTTGGTTTAGCAGGACGTCTAAGTGAGGTCCAAGCTGAGCAAAGAACACACTTCCTCCTTTACCCTGCTAGGCCCACGGAAGAGGTAGAGCCAACTAGGCCTCGCTCAGGCCAGCCCTCCTTCAGGGATCTTGCCACACTTCGAAGCCTGCACAGTAAAAGATATTTAGCGAAGTTGCCAGGGTTTCGCCATTCTCCCTCGGCAGCTCCACTACTGCAGGGACTCATGTTTGCTGTGAACTAGGATAGGTGGCCCACTTCAAAGAGCAGTCTTTTCCCCTTTGGAAAGGTGGATTCTTGTAGCCTAGGAGCTGTTTGTGAAACCATAGGAAGGCCCAGCTTTTACTCACTGCAGGCACGCCCGGGGAGGAAACGAGTATGTTTCCCCAGAGAAACAGGCTGCTTGCAAGTGTCGAGGGGAGCTTCTCAGGTGCCCAGTGTGTCCGTTTGTTTCCCTTCGCAGCTCCCGTACTGCAGGTACTTATGCTGGGTGCTAACAAGGGTTCGTTGGCTCTGCCGACAAAAGCAGCCTTTTCCCTTTGGAAGCTTGGATTGTAGTGTCTCAGGGGCTGCTTGCCAAACCTTGAAGTTGACCAGGTTATAGCCTCCGCAGGTACGCTTGCGTAGCAAACGAGCACTTTCACCCGATGAACAGCGTTCCTATCACGCTGCAGGAGAGTTAATCCTGCAGACCTCGTTCCTCCTGGGAAAGCGCAAGGCCACCCTGAGCCTCAGGGTAGTGCCTAAGTTTGCTCCGTGCAAGCTCTGCGTGCCTCGGTTTCCATGAGGTCTCCACCGTGGTTGTGCCTCAATGGAACGCGAGGATAGCTTTCAGGACTCCAAGCACTCTGGCCTCCGCACCGTTTCCCATGCTACCACACGGATTCCCCCCACGTCTCCTCTCTGCCTGCTGAGCAACAAGCAGCCGTGTAGGCCCTTCAGAACACTTCTTGCATGCAGAGACCAAGGCGGGACACTGCTCTCTGTCTTCCTTTGGAAACCTAGGTTGTCGGAGCTTACCCACCTCACGAAGACAGTCTGAGCCGGTTTCATGAGCTGGGGAACGTGGACTCAGT
Source organism: Balaenoptera borealis (assembly GCF_965194805.1). NCBI lineage: Eukaryota > Metazoa > Chordata > Mammalia > Artiodactyla > Balaenopteridae > Balaenoptera > Balaenoptera borealis. Next base: position 29,971,906 of record NC_138870.1, read on the forward strand.
GAGGACCAGGGCCCTACCTGCACTCTGAAAATCACTCTGCTCAGCCTTCCATCCAGGAGCTCACACCGACTGGCTCGTTGGTTTAGCAGGACGTCTAAGTGAGGTCCAAGCTGAGCAAAGAGCACTCTTCCTCCTTTACCCTGCTAGGCCCACGGAAGAGGTAGAGCCAACTAGGCCTCGCTCAGACCAGGCCTCCTTCAGGGATCTTGCCACACTTCGAAGCCTGCACAGTAAAAGATACTTAGCGAAGTTGCCAGGGTTTCGCCATGCTCTCCCTCGGCAGCTCCACTACTGCAGGTACTCATGTTTGCTTTGAACTAGTATAGGTGTCCCTGCTTCCAAAAGCAGTCTTTTCCCCTTTGGAAATGTGGATTCTTGTAGCCTAGGAGCTGTTTGCGAAACCCTAGGAAGGCCCAGCTTCTACTCACTGCAGGCACGCCCGGGGAGGAAACGAGTATGTTTCCCAAGAGAAACAGGCTGCTTGCAAGTGTCGAGGGGAGCTTCTCAGGTGCCCAGTGTGTCCCGTTTGTTTCCCTTCGCAGCTCCCGTACTGCAGGTACTTATGCTGGGTGCTAACAAGGGTTGGTTGGCTCTGCCGACAAAAGCAGCCTTTTCCCTTTGGAAGCGTGGATTGTAGTGTCTCAGGGGCTGCTTGCCAAACCTTGAAGTTGACCAGGTTATAGCCTCCGCAGGTACGCTTGCGTAGCAAACGAGCACTTTCACCCGATGAACAGCGTTCCTATCACGCTGGAGGAGAGTTAATCCTGCAGACCTCGTTCCTCCTGGGAAAGCGCAAGGCCACCGTGAGCCTCAGGGTAGTGCCTGAGTTTACTCCGGGCAAGCTCTGCGTGCCTCGGTTTCCATGAGGTCTCCACCTTTGTTGTGCCTCAATGGAACGCGAGGATAGCTCTCAGGAATCCAAGCACTCTGGCCTCCGCACCGTTTCCCATGCTACAACACGGATCCCCCCCACGTCTCCTCTCTGCCTGCTGAGCAACAAGCAGCCGTGTAGGCCCTTCAGAACCCTTCTTGCATGCAGAGCCCAAGGCGGCACACTGCTCTCTGTCTTCCTTTGGAAACCTAGGTTGTCGCAGCTTACCCAGCTCACCAAGACAGTCTGAGCCAGTCTCATGAGCTGGGGAACGTGGACTCAGTGAGGACCAGGTCCCTACCTGCACTCAGAAAATCACTCTGCTCAGCCTTCCATCCAGGAGCTCACACCGACTGGCTCGTTGGTTTAGCAGGACGTCTAAGTGAGGTCCAAGCTGAGCAAGAGCACAATTCCTCCTTTACCCTGCTAGGCCCACGGAAGAGGTAGAGCCAACTAGGCCTCGCTCAGGCCAGCCCTCCTTCAGGGATCTTGCCACACTTCGAAGCCTGCACAGTAAAAGATATTTAGCGAAGTTGCCAGGGTTTCGCCATTCTTCCTCGGCAGCTCCACTACTGCAGGGACTCATGTTTGCTGTGAACTAGGATAGGTGGCCCACTTCAAAAAGCAGTCTTTTCCCCTTTGGAAACGTGGATTCTTGTAGCCTAGGAGCTGTTTGCGAAACCATAGGAAGGCCCAGCTTTTACTCACTGCAGGCACGCCCGGGGAGGAAACGAGTATGTTTCCCCAGAGAAACAGGCTGCTTGCAAGTGTCGAGGGGAGCTTCTCAGGTGCCCAGTGTGTCCGTTTGTTTCCCTTCGCAGCTCCCGTACTGCAGGTACTTATGCTGGGTGCTAAAAAGAGTTGGTTGGCTCTGCCGACAAAAGCAGCCTTTTCCCTTTGGAAGCTTGGATTGTAGTGTCGCAGGGGCTGCTTGCCAAACCTTGAAGTTGACCAGGTTATAGCCTCCGCAGGTACGCTTGCGTAGCAAACGAGCACTTTCACCCGATGAACAGCGTTCCTATCACGCTGCAGGAGAGTTAATCCTGCAGACCTCGTTCCTCCTGGGAAAGCGCAAGGCCACCCTGAGCCTCAGGGTAGTGCCTAAGTTTGCTCCGTGCAAGCTCTGCGTGCCTCGGTTTCCATGAGGTCTCCACCGTGGTTGTGCCTCAATGGAACGCGAGGATAGCTTTCAGGACTCCAAGCACTCTGGCCTCCGCACTGTTTCCCATGCTACCACACGGATTCCCCCCACGTCTCCTCTCTGCCTGCGGAGCAACAAGCAGCCGTGTAGGCCCTTCAGAACACTTCTTGCATGCAGAGACCAAGGCGGGACACTGCTCTCTGTCTTCCTTTGGAAACCTAGGTTGTCGGAGCTTACCCACCTCACGAAGACAGTCTGAGCCGGTTTCATGAGCTGGGGAACGTGGACTCAGTGAGGACCAGGGCCCTAACTGCACTCTGAAAATCACTCTGCTCAGCCTTCCATCCAGGAACTCACACCGACTGGCTCGTTGGTTTAGCAGGACGTCTAAGTGAGGTCCAAGCTGAGCAAGAGCACTCTTCCTCCTTTACCCTGCTAGGCCCCCGGAAGTGGTATAGCCAACTAGGCCTCGCTCAGGCCATCCCTCCTTCAGGGATTTTGCCACACTTCGAAGCCTGCACAGTAAAAGATACTTAGCGAAGTTGCCAGGGTTTCGCCATGCTCTCCCTCGGCAGCTCCACTACTGCAGGGACTCATGTTTGCTGTGAACGAGGATAGGTGGCCCTGCTTCAAAAAGCAGTCTTTTCCCCTTTGGAAATGTGGATTCTTTGAGCCTCGGAGCTGTTTGCGAAACCCTAGGAAGGCCCAGCTTCTACTCACTGCAGGCACGCCCGGGCAGGAAACGAGTATGTTTCCCCAGAGAAACAGGCTGCTTGCAAGTGTCGAGAAGAGCTTCTCAGGTGCCCAGTGTGTCCCGTTTGTTTCCCTTCGCAGCTCCCGTACTGCAGGTACTTATGCTGAGTGCTAACAAGGGTTGGTTGGCTCTGCCGACAAAAGCATCCTTTTCCCTTTGGAAGCTTGGATTGTAGTGTCTCAGGGGCTGCTTGCCAAACCTTGAAGTTGACCAGGTTATAGCCTCCGCAGGTACGCTTGCGTAGCAAACGAGCACTTTCACCCGATGAACAGCGTTCCTATCACGCTGGAGGAGAGTTAATCCTGCAGACCTCGTTCCTCCTGGGAAAGCGCAAGGCCACCGTGAGCCTCAGGGTAGTGCCTGAGTTTACTCCGGGCAAGCTCTGCGTGCCTCGGTTTCCATGAGGTCTCCACCGTGGTTGTGCCTCAATGGAACGCGAGGATAGCTGTCAGAAATCCAAGCACTCTGGCCTCCGCACCGTTTCCCATGCTACAACACGGATCCCCCCCATGTCTCCTCTCTGCCTGCTGAGCAACAAGCAGCCGTGTAGGCCCTTCAGAACCCTTCTTGCATGCAGAGCCCAAGGCGGCACACTGCTCTCTGTCTTCCTTTGGAAACCTAGGTTGTTGCAGCTTGCCCCAGCTACGAAAACAGTCTGAGCCGGTCTCATGTGCTGAGGAACGTGAACTCAATGAGGAGCAGGGCCATACGTGCACTCAGAAAATCACTCTGCTCAGCCTTCCATCCAGGAGCTCACACCGACTGGCTCGTTGGTTTAGCAGGACGTCTAAGTGAGGTCCAAGCTGAGCAAGAGCACAATTCCTCCTTTACCCTGCTAGGCCCCCGGAAGAGGTAGAGCCAACTAGGCCTCGCTCAGGCCATCCCTCCTTCAGGGATCTTGCCACAGTTCGAAGCCTGCACAGTAAAAGATACTTAGCGAAGTTGCCAGGGTTTCGCCATGCTCTCCCTCGGCAGCTCCACTACTGCAGGGACTCATGTTTGCTGTGAACGAGGATAGGTGGCCCTGCTTCAAAAAGCAGTCTTTTCCCCTTTGGAAATGTGGATTCTTTGAGCCTCGGAGCTGTTTGCGAAACCCTAGGAAGGCCCAGCTTCTACTCACTGCAGGCACGCCCGGGCAGGAAACGCGTATGTTTCCCCAGAGAAACAGGCTGCTTGCAAGTGTCGAGAAGAGCTTCTCAGGTGCCCAGTGTGTCCCGTTTGTTTCCCTTCGCAGCTCCCGTACTGCAGGTACTTATGCTGGGTGCTAAAAAGAGTTGGTTGGCTCTGCCGACAAAAGCAGCCTTTTCCCTTTGGAAGCTTGGATTGTAGTGTCTCAGGGGCTGCTTGCCAAACCTTGAAGTTGCCCAGGTTATAGCCTCCGCAGGTATGCTTGCGTAGCAAACGAGCACTTTCTACCGATGAACAGGGTTCCTGTCACGCCTGAGGAGAGTTAATCCCGCAGACCTCGTTCCTCCTGGGAAAGCGCAAGGCCACCCTGAGCCTCAGGGTAGTGCCTAAGTTTCCAACGGGCAAGCTCTGCGTGCCTCGGTTTCCATGAGGTCTCCACCGTTGTTGTGCTTCAATGGAACGCGAGGATAGCTTTCAGGACTCCAAGCACTCTGACCTCCGCACCGTTTCCCATGCTACCACACGGATCCCCCCCACGTCTCCTCTCTGCCTGCTGAGCAACAAGCAGCCGTGTAGGCCCTTCAGAACACTTCTTGCCTGCAGAGCCCAAGGCGGCACACTGCTCTCTGTCTTCCTTTGGAAACCTAGGTTGTCGCAGCTTACCCAGCTCACCAAGACAGTCTGAGCCGGTCTCATGAGCTGGGGAACGTGGACTCAGTGAGGACCAGGACCCTACCTGCACTCAGAAAATCACTCTGCTCAGCCTTCCATCCAGGAGCTCACACCGACTGGCTCGTTGGTTTAGCAGGACGTCTAAGTGAGGTCCAAGCTGAGCAAAGAACACACTTCCTCCTTTACCCTGCTAGGCCCACGGAAGAGGTAGAGCCAACTAGGCCTCGCTCAGGCCAGCCCTCCTTCAGGGATCTTGCAACACTTCGAAGCCTGCACAGTAAAAGATATTTAGCGAAGTTGCCAGGGTTTCGCCATTCTCCCTCGGCAGCTCCACTACTGCAGGGACTCATGTTTGCTGTGAACTAGGATAGGTGGCCCACTTCAAAGAGCAGTCTTTTCCCCTTTGGAAAGGTGGATTCTTGTAGCCTAGGAGCTGTTTGCGAAACCATAGGAAGGCCCAGCTTTTACTCACTGCAGGCACGCCCGGGGAGGAAACGAGTATGTTTCCCCAGAGAAACAGGCTGCTGGCAAGTGTCGAGGGGAGCTTCTCAGGTGCCCAGTGTGTCCGTTTGTTTCCCTTCGCAGCTCCCGTACTGCAGGTACTTATGCTGGGTGCTAACAAGGGTTCGTTGGCTCTGCCGACAAAAGCAGCCTTTTCCCTTTGGAAGCTTGGATTGTAGTGTCTCAGGGGCTGCTTGCCAAACCTTGAAGTTGACCAGGTTATAGCCTCCGCAGGTACGCTTGCGTAGCAAACGAGCACTTTCACCCGATGAACAGCGTTCCTATCACGCTGCAGGAGAGTTAATCCTGCAGACCTCGTTCCTCCTGGGAAAGCGCAAGGCCACCCTGAGCCTCAGGGTAGTGCCTAAGTTTGCTCCGTGCAAGCTCTGCGTGCCTCGGTTTCCATGAGGTCTCCACCGTGGTTGTGCCTCAATGGAACGCGAGGATAGCTTTCAGGACTCCAAGCACTCTGGCCTCCGCACCGTTTCCCATGCTACCACACGGATTCCCCCCACGTCTCCTCTCTGCCTGCTGAGCAACAAGCAGCCGTGTAGGCCCTTCAGAACACTTCTTGCATGCAGAGCCCAAGGCGGCACACTGCTCTCTGTCTTCCTTTGGAAACCTAGGTTGTCGGAGCTTACCCACCTCACGAAGACAGTCTGAGCCGGTTTCATGAGCTGGGGAACGTGGACTCAGTGAGGACCAGGGCCCTACCTGCACTCTGAAAATCACTCTGCTCAGCCTTCCATCCAGGAGCTCACACCGACTGGCTCGTTGGTTTAGCAGGACGTCTAAGTGAGGTCCAAGCTGAGCAAGAGCACAATTCCTCCTTTACCCTGCTAGGCCCCCGGAAGAGGTAGAGCCAACTAGGCCTCGCTCAGGCCATCCCTCCTTCAGGGATCTTGCCACAGTTCGAAGCCTGCACAGTAAAAGATACTTAGCAAAGTTGCCAGGGTTTCGCCATGCTCTCCCTCGGCAGCTCCACTACTGCAGGGACTCATGTTTGCTGTGAACGAGGATAGGTGGCCCTGCTTCAAAAAGCAGTCTTTTCCCCTTTGGAAATGTGGATTCTTTGAGCCTCGGAGCTGTTTGCGAAACCCTAGGAAGGCCCAGCTTCTACTCACTGCAGGCACGCCCGGGCAGGAAACGAGTATGTTTCCCCAGAGAAACAGGCTGCTTGCAAGTGTCGAGAAGAGCTTCTCAGGTGCCCAGTGTGTCCCGTTTGTTTCCCTTCGCAGCTCCCGTACTGCAGGTACTTATGCTGGGTGCTAACAAGAGTTGGTTGGCTCTGCCGACAAAAGCAGCCTTTTCCCTTTGGAAGCTTGGATTGTAGTGTCTCAGGGGCTGCTTGCCAAACCTTGAAGTTGCCCAGGTTATAGCCTCCGCAGGTACGCTTGAGTAGCAAACGAGCACTTGCACCCGAGGAACAGGGTTCCTGTCACGCTGGAGGAGAGTTAATCCCGCAGACCTCGTTCCTCCTGGGAAAGCGCAAGGCCACCCTGAGCCTCAGGGTAGTGCCTAAGTTTCCAACGGGCAAGCTCTGCGTGCCTCGGTTTCCATGAGGTCTCCACCGTTGTTGTGCTTCAATGGAACGCGAGGATAGCTTTCAGGACTCCAAGCACTCTGACCTCCGCACCGTTTCCCATGCTACCACACGGATCCCCCCCACGTCTCCTCTCTGCCTGCTGAGCAACAAGCAGCCGTGTAGGCCCTTCAGAACCCTTCTTGCATGCAGAGCCCAAGGCGGCACACTGCTCTCTGTCTTCCTTTGGAAACCTAGGTTGTCGCAGCTTACCCAGCTCACCAAGACAGTCTGAGCCAGTCTCATGAGCTGGGGAACGTGGACTCAGTGAGGACCAGGTCCCTACCTGCACTCAGAAAATCACTCTGCTCAGCCTTCCATCCAGGAGCTCACACCGACTGGCTCGTTGGTTTAGCAGGACGTCTAAGTGAGGTCCAAGCTGAGCAAGAGCACAATTCCTCCTTTACCCTGCTAGGCCCACGGAAGAGGTAGAGCCAACTAGGCCTCGCTCAGGCCAGCCTTCCTTCAGGGATCTTGCCACACTTCGAAGCCTGCACAGTAAAAGATATTTAGCGAAGTTGCCAGGGTTTCGCCATTCTTCCTCGGCAGCTCCACTACTGCAGGGACTCATGTTTGCTTTGAACTAGTATAGGTGTCCCTGCTTCAAAAAGCAGTCTTTTCCCCTTTGGAAACGTGGATTCTTGTAGCCTAGGAGCTGTTTGCGAAACCATAGGAAGGCCCAGCTTTTACTCACTGCAGGCACGCCCGGGGAGGAAACGAGTATGTTTCCCCAGAGAAACAGGCTGCTTGCAAGTGTCGAGGGGAGCTTCTCAGGTGCCCAGTGTGTCCGTTTGTTTCCCTTCGCAGCTCCCGTACTGCAGGTACTTATGCTGGGTGCTAACAAGGGTTCGTTGGCTCTGCCGACAAAAGCAGCCTTTTCCCTTTGGAAGCTTGGATTGTAGTGTCGCAGGGGCTGCTTGCCAAACCTTGAAGTTGACCAGGTTATAGCCTCCGCAGGTACGCTTGCGTAGCAAACGAGCACTTTCACCCGATGAACAGCGTTCCTATCACGCTGCAGGAGAGTTAATCCTGCAGACCTCGTTCCTCCTGGGAAAGCGCAAGGCCACCCTGAGCCTCAGGGTAGTGCCTAAGTTTGCTCCGTGCAAGCTCTGCGTGCCTCGGTTTCCATGAGGTCTCCACCGTGGTTGTGCCTCAATGGAACGCGAGGATAGCTTTCAGGACTCCAAGCACTCTGGCCTCCGCACCGTTTCCCATGCTACCACACGGATTCCCCCCACGTCTCCTCTCTGCCTGCGGAGCAACAAGCAGCCGTGTAGGCCCTTCAGAACACTTCTTGCATGCAGAGACCAAGGCGGGACACTGCTCTCTGTCTTCCTTTGGAAACCTAGGTTGTCGGAGCTTACCCACCTCACGAAGACAGTCTGAGCCGGTTTCATGAGCTGGGGAACGTGGACTCAGTGAGGACCAGGGCCCTACCTGCACTCTGAAAATCACTCTGCTCAGCCTTCCATCCAGGAACTCACACCGACTTGCTCGTTGGTTTAGCAGGACGTCTAAGTGAGGTCCAAGCTGAGCAAGAGCACAATTCCTCCTTTACCCTGCTAGGCCCCCGGAAGTGGTAGAGCCAACTAGGCCTCGCTCAGGCCATCCCTCCTTCAGGGATTTTGCCACACTTCGAAGCCTGCACAGTAAAAGATACTTAGCGAAGTTGCCAGGGTTTCGCCATGCTCTCCCTCGGCAGCTCCACTACTGCAGGGACTCATGTTTGCTGTGAACGAGGATAGGTGGCCCTGCTTCAAAAAGCAGTCTTTTCCCCTTTGGAAATGTGGATTCTTTGAGCCTCGGAGCTGTTTGCGAAACCCTAGGAAGGCCCAGCTTCTACTCACTGCAGGCACGCCCGGGCAGGAAACGAGTATGTTTCCCCAGAACAACAGGCTGCTTGCAAGTGTCGAGAAGAGCTTCTCAGGTGCCCAGTGTGTCCCGTTTGTTTCCCTTCGCAGCTCCCGTACTGCAGGTACTTATGCTGGGTGCTAAAAAGAGTTGGTTGGCTCTGCCGACAAAAGCAGCCTTTTCCCTTTGGAAGCTTGGATTGTAGTGTCTCAGGGGCTGCTTGCCAAACCTTGAAGTTGCCCAGGTTATAGCCTCCGCAGGTACGCTTGCGTAGCAAACGAGCACTTTTACCGATGAACAGGGTTCCTGTCACGCTGGAGGAGAGTTAATCCCGCAGACCTCCTTCCTCCTGGGAAAGCGTAAGGCCACCCTGAGCCTCAGGGTAGTGCCTAAGTTTCCAACGGGCAAGCTCTGCGTGCCTCGGTTTCCATGAGGTCTCCACCGTTGTTGTGCTTCAATGGAACGCGAGGATAGCTTTCAGGACTCCAAGCACTCTGACCTCCGCACCGTTTCCCATGCTACCACACGGATCCCCCCCACGTCTCCTCTCTGCCTGCTGAGCAACAAGCAGCCGTGTAGGCCCTTCAGAACACTTCTTGCATGCAGAGCCCAAGGCGGCACACTGCTCTCTGTCTTCCTTTGGAAACCTAGGTTGTCGCAGCTTACCCAGCTCACCAAGACAGTCTGAGCCAGTCTCATGAGCTGGGGAACGTGGACTCAGTGAGGACCAGGTCCCTACCTGCACTCAGAAAATCACTCTGCTCAGCCTTCCATCCAGGAGCTCACACCGACTGGCTCGTTGGTTTAGCAGGACGTCTAAGTGAGGTCCAAGCTGAGCAAGAGCACAATTCCTCCTTTACCCTGCTAGGCCCACGGAAGAGGTAGAGCCAACTAGGCCTCGCTCAGGCCAGCCCTCCTTCAGGGATCTTGCCACACTTCGAAGCCTGCACAGTAAAAGATATTTAGCGAAGTTGCCAGGGTTTCGCCATTCTTCCTCGGCAGCTCCACTACTGCAGGGACTCATGTTTGCTGTGAACTAGGATAGGTGGCCCACTTCAAAAAGCAGTCTTTTCCCCTTTGGAAACATGGATTCTTGTAGCCTAGGAGCTGTTTGCGAAACCATAGGAAGGCCCAGCTTTTACTCACTGCAGGCACGCCCGGGGAGGAAACGAGTATGTTTCCCCAGAGAAACAGGCTGCTTGCAAGTGTCGAGGGGAGCTTCTCAGGTGCCCAGTGTGTCCGTTTGTTTCCCTTCGCAGCTCCCGTACTGCAGGTACTTATGCTGGGTGCTAACAAGGGTTCGTTGGCTCTGCCGACAAAAGCAGCCTTTTCCCTTTGGAAGCTTGGATTGTAGTGTCTCAGGGGCTGCTTGCCAAACCTTGAAGTTGACCAGGTTATAGCCTCCGCAGGTACGCTTGCGTAGCAAACGAGCACTTTCACCCGATGAACAGCGTTCCTATCACGCTGCAGGAGAGTTAATCCTCCAGACCTCGTTCCTCCTGGGAAAGCGCAAGGCCACCCTGAGCCTCAGGGTAGTGCCTAAGTTTGCTCCGTGCAAGCTCTGCGTGCCTCGGTTTCCATGAGGTCTCCACCGTGGTTGTGCCTCAATGGAACGCGAGGATAGCTTTCAGGACTCCAAGCACTCTGGCCTCCGCACCGTTTCCCATGCTACCACACGGATTCCCCCCACGTCTCCTCTCTGCCTGCGGAGCAACAAGCAGCCGTGTAGGCCCTTCAGAACACTTCTTGCATGCAGAGACCAAGGCGGGACACTGCTCTCTGTCTTCCTTTGTAAACCTAGGTGGTTGCAGCTTGCCCCAGCTACGAAGACAGTCTGAGCCGGTCTCATGTGCTGAGGAACGTGAACTCAATGAGGAGCAGGGCCATACGTGCACTCAGAAAATCACTCTGCTCAGCCTTCCATCCAGGAACTCACACCGACTGGCTCGTTGGTTTAGCAGGACGTCTAAGTGAGGTCCAAGCTGAGCAAGAGCACAATTCCTCCTTTACCCTGCTAGGCCCCCGGAAGAGGTAGAGCCAACTAGGCCTCGCTCAGGCCATCCCTCCTTCAGGGATCTTGCCACACTTCGAAGCCTGCACAGTAAAAGATACTTAGCGAAGTTGCCAGGGTTTCGCCATGCTCTCCCTCGGCAGCTCCACTACTGCAGGGACTCATGTTTGCTGTGAACGAGGATAGGTGGCCCTGCTTCAAAAATCAGTCTTTTCCCCTTTGGAAATGTGGATTCTTTGAGCCTCGGAGCTGTTTGCGAAACCCTAGGAAGGCCCAGCTTCTACTCACTGCAGGCACGCCCGGGCAGGAAACGAGTATGTTTCCCCAGAGAAACAGGCTGCTTGCAAGTGTCGAGAAGAGCTTCTCAGGTGCCCAGTGTGTCCCGTTTGTTTCCCTTCGCAGCTCCCGTACTGCAGGTACTTATGCTGGGTGCTAAAAAGAGTTGGTTGGCTCTGCCGACAAAAGCAGCCTTTTCCCTTTGGAAGCTTGGATTGTAGTGTCGCAGGGGCTGCTTGCCAAACCTTGAAGTTGCCCAGGTTATAGCCTCCGCAGGTACGCTTGCGTAGCAAACGAGCACTTTCTACCGATGAACAGGGTTCCTGTCACGCTGGAGGAGAGTTAATCCCGCAGACCTCCTTCCTCCTGGGAAAGCGTAAGGCCACCCTGAGCCTCAGGGTAGTGCCTAAGTTTCCAACGGGCAAGCTCTGCGTGCCTCGGTTTCCATGAGGTCTCCACCGTTGTTGTGCTTCAATGGAACGCGAGGATAGCTTTCAGGACTCCAAGCACTCTGACCTCCGCACCGTTTCCCATGCTACCACACGGATCCCCCCCACGTCTCCTCTCTGCCTGCTGAGCAACAAGCAGCCGTGTAGGCCCTTCAGAACACTTCTTGCATGCAGAGCCCAAGGCGGCACACTGCTCTCTGTCTTCCTTTGGAAACCTAGGTTGTCGCAGCTTACCCAGCTCACCAAGACAGTCTGAGCCAGTCTCATGAGCTGGGGAACGTGGACTCAGTGAGGACCAGGTCCCTACCTGCACTCAGAAAATCACTCTGCTCAGCCTTCCATCCAGGAGCTCACACCGACTGGCTCGTTGGTTTAGCAGGACGTCTAAGTGAGGTCCAAGCTGAGCAAGAGCACAATTCCTCCTTTACCCTGCTAGGCCCATGGAAGAGGTAGAGCCAACTAGGCCTCGCTCAGACCAGGCCTCCTTCAGGGATCTTGCCACACTTCGAAGCCTGCACAGTAAAAGATACTTAGCGAAGTTGCCAGGGTTTCGCCATGCTCTCCCTCGGCAGCTCCACTACTGCAGGTACTCATGTTTGTTTTGAACTAGTATAGGTGTTCCTGCTTCCAAAAGCAGTCTTTTCCCCTTTGCAAATGTGGATTCTTGTAGCCTAGGAGCTGTTTGCGAAACCCTAGGAAGGCCCAGCTTCTACTCACTGCAGGCACGCCCGGGGAGGAAACGAGTATGTTTCCCCAGAGAAACAGGCTGCTTGCAAGTGTCGAGGGGAGCTTCTCAGGTGCCCAGTGTGTCCCGTTTGTTTCCCTTCGCAGCTCCCGTACTGCAGGTACTTATGCTGGGTGCTAACAAGGGTTGGTTGGCTCTGCCGACAAAAGCATCCTTTTCCCTTTGGAAGCTTGGATTGTAGTGTCTCAGGGGCTGCTTGCCAAACCTTGAAGTTGACCAGGTTATAGCCTCCGCAGGTACGCTTGCGTAGCAAACGAGCACTTTCACCCGATGAACAGCGTTCCTATCACGCTGGAGGAGAGTTAATCCTGCAGACCTCGTTCCTCCTGGGAAAGCGCAAGGCCACCGTGAGCCTCAGGGTAGTGCCTGAGTTTACTCCGGGCAAGCTCTGCGTGCCTCGGTTTCCATGAGGTCTCCACCGTGGTTGTGCCTCAATGGAACGCGAGGATAGCTTTCAGGACTCCAAGCACTCTGGCCTCCGCACCGTTTCCCATGCTACAACACGGATCCCCCCCATGTCTCCTCTCTGCCTGCTGAGCAACAAGCAGCCGTGTAGGCCCTTCAGAACCCTTCTTGCATGCAGAGCCCAAGGCGGCACACTGCTCTCTGTCTTCCTTTGGAAACCTAGGTTGTTGCAGCTTGCCCCAGCTACGAAGACAGTCTGAGCCGGTCTCATGTGCTGAGGAACGTGAACTCAATGAGGAGCAGGGCCATACGTGCACTCAGAAAATCACTCTGCTCAGCCTTCCATCCAGGAACTCACACCGACTGGCTCGTTGGTTTAGCAGGACGTCTAAGTGAGGTCCAAGCTGAGCAAGAGCACAATTCCTCCTTTACCCTGCTAGGCCCCCGGAAGAGGTAGAGCCAACTAGGCCTCGCTCAGGCCATCCCTCCTTCAGGGATCTTGCCACACTTCGAAGCCTGCACAGTAAAAGATACTTAGCGAAGTTGCCAGGGTTTCGCCATGCTCTCCCTCGGCAGCTCCACTACTGCAGGGACTCATGTTTGCTGTGAACGAGGATAGGTGGCCCTGCTTCAAAAAGCAGTCTTTTCCCCTTTGGAAATGTGGATTCTTTGAGCCTCGGAGCTGTTTGCGAAACCCTAGGAAGGCCCAGCTTCTACTCACTGCAGGCACGCCCGGGCAGGAAACGAGTATGTTTCCCCAGAGAAACAGGCTGCTTGCAAGTGTCGAGAAGAGCTTCTCAGGTGCCCAGTGTGTCCCGTTTGTTTCCCTTCGCAGCTCCCGTACTGCAGGTACTTATGCTGGGTGCTAAAAAGAGTTGGTTGGCTCTGCCGACAAAAGCAGCCTTTTCCCTTTGGAAGCTTGGATTGTAGTGTCGCAGGGGCTGCTTGCCAAACCTTGAAGTTGCCCAGGTTATAGCCTCCGCAGGTACGCTTGCGTAGCAAACGAGCACTTTTTACCGATGAACAGGGTTCCTGTCACGCTGGAGGAGAGTTAATCCCGCAGACCTCGTTCCTCCTGGGAAAGCGCAAGGCCACCCTGAGCCTCAGGGTAGTGCCTAAGTTTCCAACGGGCAAGCTCTGCGTGCCTCGGTTTCCATGAGGTCTCCACCGTTGTTGTGCTTCAATGGAACGCGAGGATAGCTTTCAGGACTCCAAGCACTCTGACCTCCGCACCGTTTCCCATGCTACCACACGGATCCCCCCCACGTCTCCTCTCTGCCTGCTGAGCAACAAGCAGCCGTGTAGGCCCTTCAGAACACTTCTTGCATGCAGAGCCCAAGGCGGCACACTGCTCTCTGTCTTCCTTTGGAAACCTAGGTTGTCGCAGCTTACCCAGCTCACGAAGACAGTCTGAGCCGGTCTCATGAGCTGGGGAAAGTGGACTCAGTAGGACCAGGGCCCTACCTGCACTCAGAAAATCACTCTGCTCAGCCTTCCATCCAGGAGCTCACACCGACTGGCTCGTTGGTTTAGCAGGAGGTCTAAGTGAGGTCCAAGCTGAGCAAAGAACACACTTCCTCCTTTACCCTGCTAAGCCCACGGAAGAGGTAGAGCCAACTAGGCCTCGCTCAGGCCAGCCCTCCTTCAGGGATCTTGCCACACTTCGAAGCCTGCACAGTAAAAGATACTTAGCGAAGTTGCCAGGGTTTCACCATGCTCTCCCTCGGCAGCTCCACTACTGCAGGGACTCATGTTTGCTGTGAACTAGGATAGGTGGCCCACTTCAAAAAGCAGTCTTTTCCCCTTTGGAAATGTGGATTCTTTGAGCCTCGGAGCTGTTTGCGAAACCCTAGGAAGGCCCAGCTTCTACTCACTGCAGGCACGCCCGGGCAGGAAACGAGTATGTTTCCCGAAAGAAACAGGCTGCTTGCAAGTGTCGAGGGGAGCTTCTCAGGTGCCCAGTGTTTCCCGTTTGTTTCCCTTCGCAGCTCCCGTACTGCAGGTACTTATGCTGGGTGCTAACAAGGGTTGGTTGGCTCTGCCGACAAAAGCAGCCTTTTCCCTTTGGAAGCTTGGATTGTAGTGTCTCAGGGGCTGCTTGCCAAACCTTGAAGTTGCCCAGGTTATAGCCTCCGCAGGTACGCTTGCGTAGCAAACGAGCACTTTCTACCGATGAACAGGGTTCCTGTCACGCTGGAGGAGAGTTAATCCCGCAGACCTCCTTCCTCCTGGGAAAGCGCAAGTCCACCCTGAGCCTCAGGGTAGTGCCTAAGTTTCCAACGGGCAAGCTCTGCGTGCCTCTGTTTCCATGAAGTCTCCACCGTTGTTGTGCTTTAATGGAACGCGAGGATAGCTTTCAGTACTCCAAGCACTCTGACCTCCGCCCCGTTTCCCATGCTACCACACGGATCCCCCCCACGTCTCCTCTCTGCCTGCTGAGCAACAAGCAGCCGTGTAGGCCCTTCAGAACACTTCTGCATGCAGAGCCCAAGGCGGCACACTGCTCTCTGTCTTCCTTTGGAAACCTAGGTTGTCGCAGCTTACCCAGCTCACCAAGACAGTCTGAGCCGGTCTCATGAGCTGGGGAACGTGGACTCAGTGAGGACCAGGGCCCTACCTGCACTCAGAAAATCACTCTGCTCAGCCTTCCATCCAGGAGCTCACACCGACTGGCTCGTTGGTTTAGCAAGACGTCTAAGTGAGGTCCAAGCTGAGCAAAGAACACACTTCCTCCTTTACCGTGCTAGGCCCACGGAAGAGGTAGAGCCAACTAGGCCTCGCTCAGGCCAGCCCTCCTTCAGGGATCTTGCCAAAGTTCGAAGCCTGCACAGTAAAAGTTATTTAGCGAAGTTGCCAGGGTTTCGCCATTCTCCCTCGGCAGCTCCACTACTGCAGGGACTCATGTTTGCTGTGAACTAGGATAGGTGGCCCACTTCAAAAAGCAGTCTTTTCCCCTTTGGAAATGTGGATTCTTGTAGCCTCGGAGTTGTTTGCAAAACCCTAGGAAGGCCCAGCTTCTACTCACGGCAGGCACGCCCGGGGAGGAAACGAGTATGTTTCCCCAGAGAAACAGGCTGCTTGCAAGTGTCGAGCGGAGCTTCTCAGGTGCCCAGTGTGTCCCGTTTGTTTCCCTTCGCAGCTGACATCCTGCAGGTACGTATGCTGGGGGCTAACAAGGGTAGGTGGCTCTTCCGACAAAAGCAGCCTTTTCCTTTTGGAAGCTTGGATTGTAGTGTCTCAGGGGCTGCTTGCCAAACCTTGAAGTTGCCCAGGTTATAGCCTCCGCAGGTACGCTTGCGTAGCAAACGAGCACTTTCTACCGATGAACAGGGTTCCTGTCACGCTGGAGGAGAGTTAATCCCGCAGACCTCGTTCCTCCTGGGAAAGCGCAAGTCCACCCTGAGCCTCAGGGTAGTGCCTAAGTTTCCAACGGGCAAGCTCTGCGTGCCTCGGTTTCCATGAGGTCTCCACCGTTGTTGTGCTTTAATGGAACGCGAGGATAGCTTTCAGGACTCCAAGCACTCTGACCTCCGCACCGTTTCCCATGCTACCACACGGATCCCCCCCACGTCTCCTCTCTGCCTGCTGAGCAACAAGCAGCCGTGTAGGCCCTTCAGAACACTTCTGCATGCAGAGGCCAAGGCGGCACACTGCTCTCTGTCTTCCTTTGGAAACCTAGGTTGTCGCAGCTTACCCAGCTCACGAAGACAGTCTGAGCCGGTCTCATGAGCTGGGGAACGTGGACTCAGTAGGACCAGGGCCCTACCTGCACTCAGAAAATCACTCTGCTCAGCCTTCCATCCAGGAGCTCACACCGACTGGCTCGTTGGTTTAGCAGGAGGTCTAAGTGAGGTCCAAGCTGAGCAAAGAACACACTTCCTCCTTTACCCTGCTAGGCCCACGGAAGAGGTAGAGCCAACTAGGCCTCGCTCAGGCCAGCCCTCCTTCAGGGATCTTGCCACACTTCGAAGCCTGCACAGTAAAAGATACTTAGCGAAGTTGCCAGGGTTTCACCATGCTCTCCCTCGGCAGCTCCACTACTGCAGGGACTCATGTTTGCTGTGAACTAGGATAGGTGGCCCACTTCAAAAAGCAGTCTTTTCCCCTTTGGAAAGGTGGATTCTTGTAGCCTAGGAGCTGTTTGCGAAACCATAGAAAGGCCCAGCTTTTACTCACTGCAGGCACGCCCGGGGAGGAAACGAGTATGTTTCCCCAGAGAAACAGGCTGCTTGCAAGTGTCGAGGGGAGCTTCTCAGGTGCCCAGTGTGTCCCGTTTGTTTCCCTTCGCAGCTCCCGTACTGCAGGTACTTATGCTGGGTGCTAACAAGGGTTCGTTGGCTCTGCCGACAAAAGCAGCCTTTTCCCTTTGGAAGCTTGGATTGTAGTGTCTCAGGGGCTGCTTGCCAAAACTTGAAGTTGACCAGGTTATAGCCTCCGTAGGTACGCTTGCGTAGCAAACGAGCACTTTCACCCGATGAACAGCGTTCCTATCACGCTACAGGAGAGTTAATCCTGCAGACCTCGTTCCTCCTGGGAAAGCGCAAGGCCACCCTGAGCCTCAGGGTAGTGCCTAAGTTTGCTCCGTGCAAGCTCTGCGTGCCTCGGTTTCCATGAGGTCTCCACCGTTGTTGTGCTTCAGTGGAACGCGAGGATAGCTTTCAGGACTCCAAGCACTCTGGCCTCCGCACCGTTTCCCATGTTACCACACGGATCCCTCAAACGTCTCCTCTCTGCCTGCTGAGCAACAAGCAGCCGTGTAGGCCCTTCAGAACACTTCTGCATGCAGAACCCAAGGCGGCACACTGCTCTCTGTCTTCCTTTGGAAACCTAGGTGGTCGCAGCTTGCCCCAGCTCACGAAGACAGTCTGAGCCGTTCTCATGAGCTGGGAGACGTGGACTCAGTGAGGACCAGGGCCCTACCTGCACTCAGAAAATCACTCTGCTCAGCCTTCCATCCAGGAGCTCACACCGACTGGCTCGTTGGTTTAGCAGGACGTCTAAGTGAGGTCCAAGCTGAGCAAAGAGCACACTTCCTCCTTTACCCTGCTAGGCCCACGGAACAGGAAGGGCCAACTAGGCCTCGCTCAGGCCAGCCCTCCTTCAGGGATCTTGCTACACTTCGAAGCCTGCACAGTAAAAGATACTTAGCGAAGTTGCCAAGATTTCGCCATGTTCTCCCTCGGCAGCTCCACTACTGCAGGGACTCATGTTTGCTGTGAACTAGGATAGGTGGCCCACTTCAAAAAGCAGTCTTTTCCCCTTTGGAAATGTGGATTCTTGTAGCCTCGGAGCTGTTTGCAAAACCCTAGGAAGGCCCAGCTACTACTCACGGCAGGCACGCCCGGGGAGGAAACGAGTATGTTTCCCCAGAGAAACAGGCTGCTTGCAAGTGTCGAGGGGAGCTTCTCAGGTGCCCAGTGTTTCCCGTTTGTTTCCCTTCGCAGCTCCCGTACTGTAGGTACTTATGCTGGGTGCTAACAAGAGTTGGTTGGCTCTGCCGACAAAAGCAGCCTTTTCCCTTTGGAAGCTTGGATTGTAGTGTCTCAGGGGCTGCTTGCCAAACCTTGAAGTTGCCCAGGTTATAGCCTCCGCAGGTACGCTTGCGTAGCAAACGAGCACTTTCTACCGATGAACAGGGTTCCTGTCAAGCTGGAGGAGAGTTAATCCCGCAGACCTCCTTCCTCCTGGGAAAGCGCAAGGACACCCTGAGCCTCAGGGTAGTGCCTAAGTTTCCAACGGGCAAGCTCTGCGTGCCTCGGTTTCCATGAGGTCTCCACCGTTGTTGTGCTTCAATGGAACGCGAGGATAGCTTTCAGGACTCCAAGCACTCTGACCTCCACACTGTTTCCCATGCTACCACACGGATCCCCCCCACGTCTCCTCTCTGCCTGCTGAGCAACAAGCAGCCGTGTAGGCCCTTCAGAACACTTCTGCATGCAGAGCCCAAGGCGGCACACTGCTCTCTGTCTTCCTTTGGAAACCTAGGTTGTCGCAGCTTACCCAGCTCACCAAAACAGTCTGAGCCGCTCTCATGAGATGGGGAAAGTGGACTCAGTGAGGACCAGGGCCCTACCTGCACTCAGAAAATCACTCTGCTCAGCCTTCCATCCAGGAGCTCACACCGACTGGCTCGTTGGTTTAGCAGGACGTCTAAGTGAGGTCCAAGCTGAGCAAAGAACACACTTCCTCCTTTACCCTGCTAGGCCCACGGAAGAGGTAGAGCCAACTAGGCCTCGCTCAGGCCAGCCCTCCTTCAGGGATCTTGCCACAGTTCGAAGCCTGCACAGTAAAAGTTATTTAGCGAAGTTGCCAGGGTTTCGCCATGCTCTCCCTCGGCAGCTCCACTACTGCAGGGACTCATGTTTGCTGTGAACTAGGATAGGTGGCCCACTTCCAAAAGCAGTCTTTTCCCCTTTGGAAATGTGGATTCTTGTAGCCTCGGAGCTGTTTGCAAAACCCTAGGAAGGCCCAGCTTCTACTCACGGCAGGCACGCCCGGGGAGGAAACGAGTATGTTTCCCCAGAGAAACAGGCTGCTTGCAAGTGTCGAGCGGAGCTTCTCAGGTGCCCAGTGTGTCCCGTTTGTTTCCCTTCGCAGCTGACATCCTGCAGGTACTTATGCTGGGGGCTAACAAGGGTAGGTGACTCTTCCGACAAAAGCAGCCTTTTCCTTTTGGAAGCTTGGATTGTAGTGTCTCAGGGGCTGCTTGCCAAACCTTGAAGTTGCCCAGGTTATAGCCTCCGCAGGTACGCTTGCGTAGCAAACGAGCACTTTCTACCGAAGAACAGGGTTCCTGTCACGCTGGAGGAGAGTTAAACCCGCAGACCTCGTTCCTCCTGGGAAAGCGCAAGTCCACCCTGAGCCTCAGGGTAGTGCCTAAGTTTCCAACGGGCAAGCTCTGCGTGCCTCGGTTTCCATGAGGTCTCCACCGTTGTTGTGCTTCAATGGAACGCGAGGATAGCTTTCAGGACTCCAAGCACTCTGACCTCCGCACCGTTTCCCATGCTACCACACAGATCCCCCCACGTCTCCTCTCTGCCTGCTGAGCAACAAGCAGCCGTGTAGGCCCTTCAGAACCCTTCTTGCATGCAGAGCCCAAGGCGGCACACTGCTCTCTGTCTTCCTTTGGAAACCTAGGTTGTCGCAGCTTACCCAGCTCACCAAGACAGTCTGAGCCGGTCTCATGAGCTGGGGAACGTGGACTCAGTGAGGACCAGGGCCCTACCTGCACTCAGAAAATCACTCTGCTCAGCCTTCCATCCAGGAGCTCACACCGACTGGCTCGTTGGTTTAGCAGGACGTCTAAGTGAGGTCCAAGCTGAGCAAAGAACACACTTCCTCCTTTACCCTGCTAGGCCCACGGAAGAGGTAGAGCCAACTAGGCCTCGCTCAGGCCAGCCCTCCTTCAGGGATCTTGCCACAGTTCGAAGCCTGCACAGTAAAAGTTATTTAGCGAAGTTGCCAGGGTTTCGCCATGCTCTCCCTCGGCAGCTCCACTACTGCAGGGACTCATGTTTGCTGTGAACTAGGATAGGTGGCCCACTTCCAAAAGCAGTCTTTTCCCCTTTGGAAATGTGGATTCTTGTAGCCTAGGAGCTGTTTGCAAAACCCTAGGAAGGCCCAGCTTCTACTCACGGCAGGCACGCCCGGGGAGGAAACGAGTATGTTTACCCAGAGAAACAGGCTGCTTGCAAGTGTCGAGCGGAGCTTTTCAGGTGCCCAGTGTGTCCCGTTTGTTTCCCTTCGCAGCTGACATCCTGCAGGTACTTATGCTGGGGGCTAACAAGGGTAGGTGGCTCTTCCGACTAAAGCAGCCTTTTCCTTTTGAAGCTTGGATTGTAGTGTCTCAGGGGCTGCTTGCCAAACCTTCAAGTTGCCCAGGTTATAGCCTCCGCAGGTACGCTTGCGTAGCAAACGAGCACTTTCTACCGAAGAACAGGGTTCCTGTCACGCTGGAGGAGAGTTAATCCCGCAGACCTCGTTCCTCCTGGGAAAGCGCAACGCCACCCTGAGCCTCAGGGTAGTGCCTAAGTTTCCACAGGGCAAACTCTGCGTGCCTCGGTTTCCATGAGGTCTCCATCGTTGTTGTGCTTCAATGGAACGCGAGGATAGCTTTCAGGACTCCAAGCACTCTGACCTCCGCACCATTTCCCATGCTACCACACAGATCCCCCCACGTCTCCTCTCTGCCTGCTGAGCAACAAGCAGCCGTGTAGGCCCTTTGGAACACTTCTTGCATGCAGAACCCAAGGCGGCACACTGCTCTCTGTCTTCCTTTGGAAACCTAGGTGGTCGCAGCTTGCCCCAGCTCACGAAGACAGTCTGAGCCGGTTTCATGAGCTGGGGAACGGGGACTCAGTGAGGACCAGGGCCCTACCTGCACTCAGAAAATCACTCTGCTCAGCCTTCCATCCAGGAACTCACACCGACTGGCTCGTTGGTTTAGCAGGACGTCTAAGTGAGGTCCAAGCTGAGCAAGAGCACAATTCCTCCTTTACCCTGCTAGGCCCCCGGAAGAGGTAGAGACAACTAGGCCTCGCTCAGGCCAGCCCTCCTTCAGGGATCTTGCCACACTTCGAAGCCTGCACAGTAAAAGATACTTAGCGAAGTTGCCAGGGTTTCGCCATGCTCTCCCTCGGCAACTCCACTACTGCAGGGACTCATGTTTGCTGTGAACTAGGATAGGTGGCCCACTTCAAAAAGCAGTCTTTTCCCCTTTGGAAATGTGGATTCTTGTAGCCTAGGAGCTGTTTGCGAAACCATAGGAAGGCCCAGCTTTTACTCACTGCAGGCACGCCCGGGGAGGAAACGAGTATGTTTCCCCAGAGAAACAGGCTGCTTGCAAGTGTCGAGGGGAGCTTTTCAGGTGCCCAGTGTGTCCCGTTTTTTTCCCTTCGCAGCTCCCGGACTGCAGGTACTTATGCTGGGTGCTAACAAGGGTTCGTTGGCTCTGCCGACAAAAGCAGCCTTTTCCCTTTGGAAGCTTGGATTGTAGTGTCTCAGGGGCTGCTTGCCAAAACTTGAAGTTGACCACGTTATAGCCTCCGCAGGTAAGCTTGCGTAGCAAACGAGCACTTTCACCTGATGAACAGCGTTCCTATCACGCTACAGGAGAGTTATTCCTGCAGACCTCGTTCCTCCTGGGAAAGCGCAAGGCCACCCTGAGCCTCAGGGTAGTGCCTAAGTTTCCAACGGGCAAGCTCTGCGTGCCTCGGTTTCCATGAGGTCTCCACCGTTGTTGTGCTTCAATGGAACGCAAGGATAGCTTTCAGGACTGCAAGCACTCTGGCCTCCGCACCGTTTCCCATGTTACCACACGGATCCCTCCCACGTCTCCTCTCTGCCTGCTGAGCAACAAGCAGCCTTGTAGGCCCTTCAGAACACTTCTTGTATGCAGAGCCCAAGGCGGGACACTGCTCTCTGTCTTCCTTTGGAAACCTAGGTTGTCGGAGCTTACCCAGCTCACGAAGACAGTCTGAGCCGGTCTCATGAGCTGGGGAACGGGGACTCAGTGAGAACCAGGGCCCTACCTGCACTCAGAAAATCACTCTGCTCAGCCTTCCATCCAGGAACTCACACCGACTGGCTCGTTGGTTTAGCAGGACGTCTAAGTGAGGTCCAAGCTGAGCAAGAGAACAATTCCTCCTTTACCCTGCTAGGCCCCCGGAAGAGGTAGAGACAACTAGGCCTCGCTCAGGCCAGCCCTCCTTCAGGGATCTTGCCACAGTTCGAAGCCTGCACAGTAAAAGATACTTAGCGAAGTTGCCAGGGTTTCGCCATGCTCTCCCTCGGCAGCTCCACTACTGCAGGGACTCATGTTTGCTGTGAACGAGGATAGGTGGCCCTGCTTCAAAAAGCAGTCTTTTCCCCTTTGGAAATGTGGATTCTTGTAGCATAGGAGCTGTTTGCGAAACCCTAGGAAGGCCCAGCTTCTACTCACTGCAGGCACGCCCGGGCAGGAAACGAGTATGTTTCCCCAGAGAAACAGGCTGCTTGCAAGTGTCGTGAAGAGCTTCTCAGGTGCCCAGTGTGTCCCGTTTGTTTCCCTTAGCAACTCCCGTACTGCAGGTACTTATCCTGGGTGCTAACAAGAGTTGGTTGGCTCTGCCGACAAAAGCAGCCTTTTCCCTTTGGAAGCTTGGATTGTAGTGTCTCAGGGGCTGCTTGCCAAACCTTGAAGTTGCCCAGGTTATAGCCTCCGCAGGTACGCTTGCGTAGCAAACGAGCACTTTCTACCGAAGAACAGGGTTCCTGTCACGCTGGAGGAGAGTTAAACCCGCAGACCTCGTTCCTCCTGGGAAAGCGCAAGTCCACCCTGAGCCTCAGGGTAGTGCCTAAGTTTCCAACGGGCAAGCTCTGCGTGCCTCGGTTTCCATGAGGTCTCCACCGTTGTTGTGCTTCAATGGAACGCGAGGATAGCTTTCAGGACTCCAAGCACTCTGACCTCCGCACCGTTTCCCATGCTACCACACGGATCCCCCCCACGTCTCCTCTCTGCCTGCTGAGCAACAAGCAGCCGTGTAGGCCCTTCAGAACACTTCTGCATGCAGAGCCCAAGGCGGCACACTGCTCTCTGTCTTCCTTTGGAAACCTAGGTTGTCGCAGCTTACCCAGCTCACCAAGACAGTCTGAGCCGGTCTCATGAGCTGGGGAACGTGGACTCAGTGAGGACCAGGGCCCTACCTGCACTCAGAAAATCACTCTGCTCAGCCTTCCATCCAGGAGCTCACACCGACTGGCTCGTTGGTTTAGCAAGACGTCTAAGTGAGGTCCAAGCTGAGCAAAGAACACACTTCCTCCTTTACCGTGCTAGGCCCACGGAAGAGGTAGAGCCAACTAGGCCTCGCTCAGGCCAGCCCTCCTTCAGGGATCTTGCCAAAGTTCGAAGCCTGCACAGTAAAAGTTATTTAGCGAAGTTGCCAGGGTTTCGCCATTCTCCCTCGGCAGCTCCACTACTGCAGGGACTCATGTTTGCTGTGAACTAGGATAGGTGGCCCACTTCAAAAAGCAGTCTTTTCCCCTTTGGAAATGTGGATTCTTGTAGCCTCGGAGTTGTTTGCAAAACCCTAGGAAGGCCCAGCTTCTACTCACGGCAGGCACGCCCGGGGAGGAAACGAGTATGTTTCCCCAGAGAAACAGGCTGCTTGCAAGTGTCGAGCGGAGCTTCTCAGGTGCCCAGTGTGTCCCGTTTGTTTCCCTTCGCAGCTGACATCCTGCAGGTACGTATGCTGGGGGCTAACAAGGGTAGGTGGCTCTTCCGACAAAAGCAGCCTTTTCCTTTTGGAAGCTTGGATTGTAGTGTCTCAGGGGCTGCTTGCCAAACCTTGAAGTTGCCCAGGTTATAGCCTCCGCAGGTACGCTTGCGTAGCAAACGAGCACTTTCTACCGATGAACAGGGTTCCTGTCACGCTGGAGGAGAGTTAATCCCGCAGACCTCGTTCCTCCTGGGAAAGCGCAAGTCCACCCTGAGCCTCAGGGTAGTGCCTAAGTTTCCAACGGGCAAGCTCTGCGTGCCTCGGTTTCCATGAGGTCTCCACCGTTGTTGTGCTTTAATGGAACGCGAGGATAGCTTTCAGGACTCCAAGCACTCTGACCTCCGCACCGTTTCCCATGCTACCACACGGATCCCCCCCACGTCTCCTCTCTGCCTGCTGAGCAACAAGCAGCCGTGTAGGCCCTTCAGAACACTTCTGCATGCAGAGGCCAAGGCGGCACACTGCTCTCTGTCTTCCTTTGGAAACCTAGGTTGTCGCAGCTTACCCAGCTCACGAAGACAGTCTGAGCCGGACTCATGAGCTGGGGAACGTGGACTCAGTAGGACCAGGGCCCTACCTGCACTCAGAAAATCACTCTGCTCAGCCTTCCATCCAGGAGCTCACACCGACTGGCTCGTTGGTTTAGCAGGAGGTCTAAGTGAGGTCCAAGCTGAGCAAAGAACACACTTCCTCCTTTACCCTGCTAGGCCCACGGAAGAGGTAGAGCCAACTAGGCCTCGCTCAGGCCAGCCCTCCTTCAGGGATCTTGCCACACTTCGAAGCCTGCACAGTAAAAGATACTTAGCGAAGTTGCCAGGGTTTCACCATGCTCTCCCTCGGCAGCTCCACTACTGCAGGGACTCATGTTTGCTGTGAACTAGGATAGGTGGCCCACTTCAAAAAGCAGTCTTTTCCCCTTTGGAAAGGTGGATTCTTGTAGCCTAGGAGCTGTTTGCGAAACCATAGAAAGGCCCAGCTTTTACTCACTGCAGGCACGCCCGGGGAGGAAACGAGTATGTTTCCCCAGAGAAACAGGCTGCTTGCAAGTGTCGAGGGGAGCTTCTCAGGTGCCCAGTGTGTCCCGTTTGTTTCCCTTCGCAGCTCCCGTACTGCAGGTACTTATGCTGGGTGCTAACAAGGGTTCGTTGGCTCTGCCGACAAAAGCAGCCTTTTCCCTTTGGAAGCTTGGATTGTAGTGTCTCAGGGGCTGCTTGCCAAAACTTGAAGTTGACCAGGTTATAGCCTCCGTAGGTACGCTTGCGTAGCAAACGAGCACTTTCACCCGATGAACAGCGTTCCTATCACGCTACAGGAGAGTTAATCCTGCAGACCTCGTTCCTCCTGGGAAAGCGCAAGGCCACCCTGAGCCTCAGGGTAGTGCCTAAGTTTGCTCCGTGCAAGCTCTGCGTGCCTCGGTTTCCATGAGGTCTCCACCGTTGTTGTGCTTCAGTGGAACGCGAGGATAGCTTTCAGGACTCCAAGCACTCTGGCCTCCGCACCGTTTCCCATGTTACCACACGGATCCCTCAAACGTCTCCTCTCTGCCTGCTGAGCAACAAGCAGCCGTGTAGGCCCTTCAGAACACTTCTGCATGCAGAACCCAAGGCGGCACACTGCTCTCTGTCTTCCTTTGGAAACCTAGGTGGTCGCAGCTTGCCCCAGCTCACGAAGACAGTCTGAGCCGTTCTCATGAGCTGGGAGACGTGGACTCAGTGAGGACCAGGGCCCTACCTGCACTCAGAAAATCACTCTGCTCAGCCTTCCATCCAGGAGCTCACACCGACTGGCTCGTTGGTTTAGCAGGACGTCTAAGTGAGGTCCAAGCTGAGCAAAGAGCACACTTCCTCCTTTACCCTGCTAGGCCCACGGAACAGGAAGGGCCAACTAGGCCTCGCTCAGGCCAGCCCTCCTTCAGGGATCTTGCTACACTTCGAAGCCTGCACAGTAAAAGATACTTAGCGAAGTTGCCAAGATTTCGCCATGTTCTCCCTCGGCAGCTCCACTACTGCAGGGACTCATGTTTGCTGTGAACTAGGATAGGTGGCCCACTTCAAAAAGCAGTCTTTTCCCCTTTGGAAATGTGGATTCTTGTAGCCTCGGAGCTGTTTGCAAAACCCTAGGAAGGCCCAGCTACTACTCACGGCAGGCACGCCCGGGGAGGAAACGAGTATGTTTCCCCAGAGAAACAGGCTGCTTGCAAGTGTCGAGGGGAGCTTCTCAGGTGCCCAGTGTTTCCCGTTTGTTTCCCTTCGCAGCTCCCGTACTGTAGGTACTTATGCTGGGTGCTAACAAGAGTTGGTTGGCTCTGCCGACAAAAGCAGCCTTTTCCCTTTGGAAGCTTGGATTGTAGTGTCTCAGGGGCTGCTTGCCAAACCTTGAAGTTGCCCAGGTTATAGCCTCCGCAGGTACGCTTGCGTAGCAAACGAGCACTTTCTACCGATGAACAGGGTTCCTGTCAAGCTGGAGGAGAGTTAATCCCGCAGACCTCCTTCCTCCTGGGAAAGCGCAAGGACACCCTGAGCCTCAGGGTAGTGCCTAAGTTTCCAACGGGCAAGCTCTGCGTGCCTCGGTTTCCATGAGGTCTCCACCGTTGTTGTGCTTCAATGGAACGCGAGGATAGCTTTCAGGACTCCAAGCACTCTGACCTCCACACTGTTTCCCATGCTACCACACGGATCCCCCCCACGTCTCCTCTCTGCCTGCTGAGCAACAAGCAGCCGTGTAGGCCCTTCAGAACACTTCTGCATGCAGAGCCCAAGGCGGCACACTGCTCTCTGTCTTCCTTTGGAAACCTAGGTTGTCGCAGCTTACCCAGCTCACCAAAACAGTCTGAGCCGCTCTCATGAGATGGGGAAAGTGGACTCAGTGAGGACCAGGGCCCTACCTGCACTCAGAAAATCACTCTGCTCAGCCTTCCATCCAGGAGCTCACACCGACTGGCTCGTTGGTTTAGCAGGACGTCTAAGTGAGGTCCAAGCTGAGCAAAGAACACACTTCCTCCTTTACCCTGCTAGGCCCACGGAAGAGGTAGAGCCAACTAGGCCTCGCTCAGGCCAGCCCTCCTTCAGGGATCTTGCCACAGTTCGAAGCCTGCACAGTAAAAGTTATTTAGCGAAGTTGCCAGGGTTTCGCCATTCTCACTCGACAGCTCCACTACTGCAGGGACTCATGTTTGCTGTGAACTAGGATAGGTGGCCCACTTCCAAAAGCAGTCTTTTCCCCTTTGGAAATGTGGATTCTTGTAGCCTCGGAGCTGTTTGCAAAACCCTAGGAAGGCCCAGCTTCTACTCACGGCAGGCACGCCCGGGGAGGAAACGAGTATGTTTCCCCAGAGAAACAGGCTGCTTGCAAGTGTCGAGCGGAGCTTCTCAGGTGCCCAGTGTGTCCCGTTTGTTTCCCTTCGCAGCTGACATCCTGCAGGTACTTATGCTGGGGGCTAACAAGGGTAGGTGACTCTTCCGACAAAAGCAGCCTTTTCCTTTTGGAAGCTTGGATTGTAGTGTCTCAGGGGCTGCTTGCCAAACCTTGAAGTTGCCCAGGTTATAGCCTCCGCAGGTACGCTTGCGTAGCAAACGAGCACTTTCTACCGAAGAACAGGGTTCCTGTCACGCTGGAGGAGAGTTAAACCCGCAGACCTCGTTCCTCCTGGGAAAGCGCAAGTCCACCCTGAGCCTCAGGGTAGTGCCTAAGTTTCCAACGGGCAAGCTCTGCGTGCCTCGGTTTCCATGAGGTCTCCACCGTTGTTGTGCTTCAATGGAACGCGAGGATAGCTTTCAGGACTCCAAGCACTCTGACCTCCGCACCGTTTCCCATGCTACCACACAGATCCCCCCACGTCTCCTCTCTGCCTGCTGAGCAACAAGCAGCCGTGTAGGCCCTTCAGAACCCTTCTTGCATGCAGAGCCCAAGGCGGCACACTGCTCTCTGTCTTCCTTTGGAAACCTAGGTTGTCGCAGCTTACCCAGCTCACCAAGACAGTCTGAGCCGGTCTCATGAGCTGGGGAACGTGGACTCAGTGAGGACCAGGGCCCTACCTGCACTCAGAAAATCACTCTGCTCAGCCTTCCATCCAGGAGCTCACACCGACTGGCTCGTTGGTTTAGCAGGACGTCTAAGTGAGGTCCAAGCTGAGCAAAGAACACACTTCCTCCTTTACCCTGCTAGGCCCACGGAAGAGGTAGAGCCAACTAGGCCTCGCTCAGGCCAGCCCTCCTTCAGGGATCTTGCCACAGTTCGAAGCCTGCACAGTAAAAGTTATTTAGCGAAGTTGCCAGGGTTTCGCCATTCTCTCCCTCGGCAGCTCCACTACTGCAGGGACTCATGTTTGCTGTGAACTAGGATAGGTGGCCCACTTCCAAAAGCAGTCTTTTCCCCTTTGGAAATGTGGATTCTTGTAGCCTAGGAGCTGTTTGCAAAACCCTAGGAAGGCCCAGCTTCTACTCACGGCAGGCACGCCCGGGGAGGAAACGAGTATGTTTACCCAGAGAAACAGGCTGCTTGCAAGTGTCGAGCGGAGCTTTTCAGGTGCCCAGTGTGTCCCGTTTGTTTCCCTTCGCAGCTGACATCCTGCAGGTACTTATGCTGGGGGCTAACAAGGGTAGGTGGCTCTTCCGACTAAAGCAGCCTTTTCCTTTTGAAGCTTGGATTGTAGTGTCTCAGGGGCTGCTTGCCAAACCTTCAAGTTGCCCAGGTTATAGCCTCCAGAGGTACGCTTGAGTAGCAAACGAGCACTTTCATCCGAGGAACAGGGTTCCTGTCACGCTGGAGGAGAGTTAATCCCGCAGACCTCGTTCCTCCTGGGAAAGCGCAACGCCACCCTGAGCCTCAGGGTAGTGCCTAAGTTTCCACAGGGCAAACTCTGCGTGCCTCGGTTTCCATGAGGTCTCCATCGTTGTTGTGCTTCAATGGAACGCGAGGATAGCTTTCAGGACTCCAAGCACTCTGACCTCCGCACCATTTCCCATGCTACCACACAGATCCCCCCACGTCTCCTCTCTGCCTGCTGAGCAACAAGCAGCCGTGTAGGCCCTTTGGAACACTTCTTGCATGCAGAACCCAAGGCGGCACACTGCTCTCTGTCTTCCTTTGGAAACCTAGGTGGTCGCAGCTTGCCCCAGCTCACGAAGACAGTCTGAGCCGGTTTCATGAGCTGGGGAACGGGGACTCAGTGAGGACCAGGGCCCTACCTGCACTCAGAAAATCACTCTGCTCAGCCTTCCATCCAGGAACTCACACCGACTGGCTCGTTGGTTTAGCAGGACGTCTAAGTGAGGTCCAAGCTGAGCAAGAGCACAATTCCTCCTTTACCCTGCTAGGCCCCCGGAAGAGGTAGAGACAACTAGGCCTCGCTCAGGCCAGCCCTCCTTCAGGGATCTTGCCACAGTTCGAAGCCTGCACAGTAAAAGATACTTAGCGAAGTTGGCAGGGTTTCGCCATGCTCTCCCTCGGCAACTCCACTACTGCAGGGACTCATGTTTGCTGTGAACTAGGATAGGTGGCCCACTTCAAAAAGCAGTCTTTTCCCCTTTGGAAATGTGGATTCTTGTAGCCTAGGAGCTGTTTGCGAAACCATAGGAAGGCCCAGCTTTTACTCACTGCAGGCACGCCCGGGGAGGAAACGAGTATGTTTCCCCAGAGAAACAGGCTGCTTGCAAGTGTCGAGGGGAGCTTTTCAGGTGCCCAGTGTGTCCCGTTTGTTTCCCTTCGCAGCTCCCGGACTGCAGGTACTTATGCTGGGTGCTAACAAGGGTTCGTTGGCTCTGCCGACAAAAGCAGCCTTTTCCCTTTGGAAGCTTGGATTGTAGTGTCTCAGGGGCTGCTTGCCAAAACTTGAAGTTGACCACGTTATAGCCTCCGCAGGTAAGCTTGCGTAGCAAACGAGCACTTTCACCTGATGAACAGCGTTCCTATCACGCTACAGGAGAGTTATTCCTGCAGACCTCGTTCCTCCTGGGAAAGCGCAAGGCCACCCTGAGCCTCAGGGTAGTGCCTAAGTTTCCAACGGGCAAGCTCTGCGTGCCTCGGTTTCCATGAGGTCTCCACCGTTGTTGTGCTTCAATGGAACGCGAGGATAGCTTTCAGGACTGCAAGCACTCTGGCCTCCGCACCGTTTCCCATGTTACCACACGGATCCCTCCCACGTCTCCTCTCTGCCTGCTGAGCAACAAGCAGCCGTGTAGGCCCTTCAGAACACTTCTTGTATGCAGAGCCCAAGGCGGGACACTGCTCTCTGTCTTCCTTTGGAAACCTAGGTTGTCGGAGCTTACCCAGCTCACGAAGACAGTCTGAGCCGGTCTCATGAGCTGGGGAACGGGGACTCAGTGAGAACCAGGGCCCTACCTGCACTCAGAAAATCACTCTGCTCAGCCTTCCATCCAGGAACTCACACCGACTGGCTCGTTGGTTTAGCAGGACGTCTAAGTGAGGTCCAAGCTGAGCAAGAGAACAATTCCTCCTTTACCCTGCTAGGCCCCCGAAAGAAGTAGAGACAACTAGGCCTCGCTCAGGCCAGCCCTCCTTCAGGGATCTTGCCACAGTTCGAAGCCTGCACAGTAAAAGATACTTAGCGAAGTTGCCAGGGTTTCGCCATGCTCTCCCTCGGCAGCTCCACTACTGCAGGGACTCATGTTTGCTGTGAACGAGGATAGGTGGCCCTGCTTCAAAAAGCAGTCTTTTCCCCTTTGGAAATGTGGATTCTTGTAGCATAGGAGCTGTTTGCGAAACCCTAGGAAGGCCCAGCTCCTACTCACGGCAGGCACGCCCGGGCAGGAAACGAGTATGTTTCCCCAGAGAAACAGGCTGCTTGCAAGTGTCGTGAAGAGCTTCTCAGGTGCCCAGTGTGTCCCGTTTGTTTCCCTTAGCAACTCCCGTACTGCAGGTACTTATCCTGGGTGCTAACAAGAGTTGGTTGGCTCTGCCGACAAAAGCAGCCTTTTCCCTTTGGAAGCTTGGATTGTAGTGTCTCAGGGGCTGCTTGCCAAACCTTGAAGTTGCCCAGGTTATAGCCTCCGCAGGTACGCTTGCGTAGCAAACGAGCACTTTCTACCGAAGAACAGGGTTCCTGTCACGCTGGAGGAGAGTTAAACCCGCAGACCTCGTTCCTCCTGGGAAAGCGCAAGTCCACCCTGAGCCTCAGGGTAGTGCCTAAGTTTCCAACGGGCAAGCTCTGCGTGCCTCGGTTTCCATGAGGTCTCCACCGTTGTTGTGCTTCAATGGAACGCGAGGATAGCTTTCAGGACTCCAAGCACTCTGACCTCCGCACCGTTTCCCATGCTACCACACGGATCCCCCCCACGTCTCCTCTCTGCCTGCTGAGCAACAAGCAGCCGTGTAGGCCCTTCAGAACACTTCTGCATGCAGAGCCCAAGGCGGCACACTGCTCTCTGTCTTCCTTTGGAAACCTAGGTTGTCGCAGCTTACCCAGCTCACCAAGACAGTCTGAGCCGGTCTCATGAGCTGGGGAACGTGGACTCAGTGAGGACCAGGGCCCTACCTGCACTCAGAAAATCACTCTGCTCAGCCTTCCATCCAGGAGCTCACACCGACTGGCTCGTTGGTTTAGCAAGACGTCTAAGTGAGGTCCAAGCTGAGCAAAGAACACACTTCCTCCTTTACCGTGCTAGGCCCACGGAAGAGGTAGAGCCAACTAGGCCTCGCTCAGGCCAGCCCTCCTTCAGGGATCTTGCCAAAGTTCGAAGCCTGCACAGTAAAAGTTATTTAGCGAAGTTGCCAGGGTTTCGCCATTCTCCCTCGGCAGCTCCACTACTGCAGGGACTCATGTTTGCTGTGAACTAGGATAGGTGGCCCACTTCAAAAAGCAGTCTTTTCCCCTTTGGAAATGTGGATTCTTGTAGCCTCGGAGTTGTTTGCAAAACCCTAGGAAGGCCCAGCTTCTACTCACGGCAGGCACGCCCGGGGAGGAAACGAGTATGTTTCCCCAGAGAAACAGGCTGCTTGCAAGTGTCGAGCGGAGCTTCTCAGGTGCCCAGTGTGTCCCGTTTGTTTCCCTTCGCAGCTGACATCCTGCAGGTACGTATGCTGGGGGCTAACAAGGGTAGGTGGCTCTTCCGACAAAAGCAGCCTTTTCCTTTTGGAAGCTTGGATTGTAGTGTCTCAGGGGCTGCTTGCCAAACCTTGAAGTTGCCCAGGTTATAGCCTCCGCAGGTACGCTTGCGTAGCAAACGAGCACTTTCTACCGATGAACAGGGTTCCTGTCACGCTGGAGGAGAGTTAATCCCGCAGACCTCGTTCCTCCTGGGAAAGCGCAAGTCCACCCTGAGCCTCAGGGTAGTGCCTAAGTTTCCAACGGGCAAGCTCTGCGTGCCTCGGTTTCCATGAGGTCTCCACCGTTGTTGTGCTTTAATGGAACGCGAGGATAGCTTTCAGGACTCCAAGCACTCTGACCTCCGCACCGTTTCCCATGCTACCACACGGATCCCCCCCACGTCTCCTCTCTGCCTGCTGAGCAACAAGCAGCCGTGTAGGCCCTTCAGAACACTTCTGCATGCAGAGGCCAAGGCGGCACACTGCTCTCTGTCTTCCTTTGGAAACCTAGGTTGTCGCAGCTTACCCAGCTCACGAAGACAGTCTGAGCCGGTCTCATGAGCTGGGGAACGTGGACTCAGTAGGACCAGGGCCCTACCTGCACTCAGAAAATCACTCTGCTCAGCCTTCCATCCAGGAGCTCACACCGACTGGCTCGTTGGTTTAGCAGGAGGTCTAAGTGAGGTCCAAGCTGAGCAAAGAACACACTTCCTCCTTTACCGTGCTAGGCCCACGGAAGAGGTAGAGCCAACTAGGCCTCGCTCAGGCCAGCCCTCCTTCAGGGATCTTGCCACACTTCGAAGCCTGCACAGTAAAAGATACTTAGCGAAGTTGCCAGGGTTTCACCATGCTCTCCCTCGGCAGCTCCACTACTGCAGGGACTCATGTTTGCTGTGAACTAGGATAGGTGGCCCACTTCAAAAAGCAGTCTTTTCCCCTTTGGAAAGGTGGATTCTTGTAGCCTAGGAGCTGTTTGCGAAACCATAGAAAGGCCCAGCTTTTACTCACTGCAGGCACGCCCGGGGAGGAAACGAGTATGTTTCCCCAGAGAAACAGGCTGCTTGCAAGTGTCGAGGGGAGCTTCTCAGGTGCCCAGTGTGTCCCGTTTGTTTCCCTTCGCAGCTCCCGTACTGCAGGTACTTATGCTGGGTGCTAACAAGGGTTCGTTGGCTCTGCCGACAAAAGCAGCCTTTTCCCTTTGGAAGCTTGGATTGTAGTGTCTCAGGGGCTGCTTGCCAAAACTTGAAGTTGACCAGGTTATAGCCTCCGTAGGTACGCTTGCGTAGCAAACGAGCACTTTCACCCGATGAACAGCGTTCCTATCACGCTACAGGAGAGTTAATCCTGCAGACCTCGTTCCTCCTGGGAAAGCGCAAGGCCACCCTGAGCCTCAGGGTAGTGCCTAAGTTTGCTCCGTGCAAGCTCTGCGTGCCTCGGTTTCCATGAGGTCTCCACCGTTGTTGTGCTTCAGTGGAACGCGAGGATAGCTTTCAGGACTCCAAGCACTCTGGCCTCCGCACCGTTTCCCATGTTACCACACGGATCCCTCAAACGTCTCCTCTCTGCCTGCTGAGCAACAAGCAGCCGTGTAGGCCCTTCAGAACACTTCTGCATGCAGAACCCAAGGCGGCACACTGCTCTCTGTCTTCCTTTGGAAACCTAGGTGGTCGCAGCTTGCCCCAGCTCACGAAGACAGTCTGAGCCGTTCTCATGAGCTGGGAGACGTGGACTCAGTGAGGACCAGGGCCCTACCTGCACTCAGAAAATCACTCTGCTCAGCCTTCCATCCAGGAGCTCACACCGACTGGCTCGTTGGTTTAGCAGGACGTCTAAGTGAGGTCCAAGCTGAGCAAAGAGCACACTTCCTCCTTTACCCTGCTAGGCCCACGGAACAGGAAGGGCCAACTAGGCCTCGCTCAGGCCAGCCCTCCTTCAGGGATCTTGCTACACTTCGAAGCCTGCACAGTAAAAGATACTTAGCGAAGTTGCCAAGATTTCGCCATGTTCTCCCTCGGCAGCTCCACTACTGCAGGGACTCATGTTTGCTGTGAACTAGGATAGGTGGCCCACTTCAAAAAGCAGTCTTTTCCCCTTTGGAAATGTGGATTCTTGTAGCCTCGGAGCTGTTTGCAAAACCCTAGGAAGGCCCAGCTACTACTCACGGCAGGCACGCCCGGGGAGGAAACGAGTATGTTTCCCCAGAGAAACAGGCTGCTTGCAAGTGTCGAGGGGAGCTTCTCAGGTGCCCAGTGTTTCCCGTTTGTTTCCCTTCGCAGCTCCCGTACTGTAGGTACTTATGCTGGGTGCTAACAAGAGTTGGTTGGCTCTGCCGACAAAAGCAGCCTTTTCCCTTTGGAAGCTTGGATTGTAGTGTCTCAGGGGCTGCTTGCCAAACCTTGAAGTTGCCCAGGTTATAGCCTCCGCAGGTACGCTTGCGTAGCAAACGAGCACTTTCTACCGATGAACAGGGTTCCTGTCAAGCTGGAGGAGAGTTAATCCCGCAGACCTCCTTCCTCCTGGGAAAGCGCAAGGACACCCTGAGCCTCAGGGTAGTGCCTAAGTTTCCAACGGGCAAGCTCTGCGTGCCTCGGTTTCCATGAGGTCTCCACCGTTGTTGTGCTTCAATGGAACGCGAGGATAGCTTTCAGGACTCCAAGCACTCTGACCTCCACACTGTTTCCCATGCTACCACACGGATCCCCCCCACGTCTCCTCTCTGCCTGCTGAGCAACAAGCAGCCGTGTAGGCCCTTCAGAACACTTCTGCATGCAGAGCCCAAGGCGGCACACTGCTCTCTGTCTTCCTTTGGAAACCTAGGTTGTCGCAGCTTACCCAGCTCACCAAAACAGTCTGAGCCGCTCTCATGAGATGGGGAAAGTGGACTCAGTGAGGACCAGGGCCCTACCTGCACTCAGAAAATCACTCTGCTCAGCCTTCCATCCAGGAGCTCACACCGACTGGCTCGTTGGTTTAGCAGGACGTCTAAGTGAGGTCCAAGCTGAGCAAAGAACACACTTCCTCCTTTACCCTGCTAGGCCCACGGAAGAGGTAGAGCCAACTAGGCCTCGCTCAGGCCAGCCCTCCTTCAGGGATCTTGCCACAGTTCGAAGCCTGCACAGTAAAAGTTATTTAGCGAAGTTGCCAGGGTTTCGCCATGCTCTCCCTCGGCAGCTCCACTACTGCAGGGACTCATGTTTGCTGTGAACTAGGATAGGTGGCCCACTTCCAAAAGCAGTCTTTTCCCCTTTGGAAATGTGGATTCTTGTAGCCTCGGAGCTGTTTGCAAAACCCTAGGAAGGCCCAGCTTCTACTCACGGCAGGCACGCCCGGGGAGGAAACGAGTATGTTTCCCCAGAGAAACAGGCTGCTTGCAAGTGTCGAGCGGAGCTTCTCAGGTGCCCAGTGTGTCCCGTTTGTTTCCCTTCGCAGCTGACATCCTGCAGGTACTTATGCTGGGGGCTAACAAGGGTAGGTGACTCTTCCGACAAAAGCAGCCTTTTCCTTTTGGAAGCTTGGATTGTAGTGTCTCAGGGGCTGCTTGCCAAACCTTGAAGTTGCCCAGGTTATAGCCTCCGCAGGTACGCTTGCGTAGCAAACGAGCACTTTCTACCGAAGAACAGGGTTCCTGTCACGCTGGAGGAGAGTTAAACCCGCAGACCTCGTTCCTCCTGGGAAAGCGCAAGTCCACCCTGAGCCTCAGGGTAGTGCCTAAGTTTCCAACGGGCAAGCTCTGCGTGCCTCGGTTTCCATGAGGTCTCCACCGTTGTTGTGCTTCAATGGAACGCGAGGATAGCTTTCAGGACTCCAAGCACTCTGACCTCCGCACCGTTTCCCATGCTACCACACAGATCCCCCCACGTCTCCTCTCTGCCTGCTGAGCAACAAGCAGCCGTGTAGGCCCTTCAGAACCCTTCTTGCATGCAGAGCCCAAGGCGGCACACTGCTCTCTGTCTTCCTTTGGAAACCTAGGTTGTCGCAGCTTACCCAGCTCACCAAGACAGTCTGAGCCGGTCTCATGAGCTGGGGAACGTGGACTCAGTGAGGACCAGGGCCCTACCTGCACTCAGAAAATCACTCTGCTCAGCCTTCCATCCAGGAGCTCACACCGACTGGCTCGTTGGTTTAGCAGGACGTCTAAGTGAGGTCCAAGCTGAGCAAAGAACACACTTCCTCCTTTACCCTGCTAGGCCCACGGAAGAGGTAGAGCCAACTAGGCCTCGCTCAGGCCAGCCCTCCTTCAGGGATCTTGCCACAGTTCGAAGCCTGCACAGTAAAAGTTATTTAGCGAAGTTGCCAGGGTTTCGCCATTCTCTCCCTCGGCAGCTCCACTACTGCAGGGACTCATGTTTGCTGTGAACTAGGATAGGTGGCCCACTTCCAAAAGCAGTCTTTTCCCCTTTGGAAATGTGGATTCTTGTAGCCTAGGAGCTGTTTGCAAAACCCTAGGAAGGCCCAGCTTCTACTCACGGCAGGCACGCCCGGGGAGGAAACGAGTATGTTTACCCAGAGAAACAGGCTGCTTGCAAGTGTCGAGCGGAGCTTTTCAGGTGCCCAGTGTGTCCCGTTTGTTTCCCTTCGCAGCTGACATCCTGCAGGTACTTATGCTGGGGGCTAACAAGGGTAGGTGGCTCTTCCGACTAAAGCAGCCTTTTCCTTTTGAAGCTTGGATTGTAGTGTCTCAGGGGCTGCTTGCCAAACCTTCAAGTTGCCCAGGTTATAGCCTCCAGAGGTACGCTTGAGTAGCAAACGAGCACTTTCATCCGAGGAACAGGGTTCCTGTCACGCTGGAGGAGAGTTAATCCCGCAGACCTCGTTCCTCCTGGGAAAGCGCAACGCCACCCTGAGCCTCAGGGTAGTGCCTAAGTTTCCACAGGGCAAACTCTGCGTGCCTCGGTTTCCATGAGGTCTCCATCGTTGTTGTGCTTCAATGGAACGCGAGGATAGCTTTCAGGACTCCAAGCACTCTGACCTCCGCACCATTTCCCATGCTACCACACAGATCCCCCCACGTCTCCTCTCTGCCTGCTGAGCAACAAGCAGCCGTGTAGGCCCTTTGGAACACTTCTTGCATGCAGAACCCAAGGCGGCACACTGCTCTCTGTCTTCCTTTGGAAACCTAGGTGGTCGCAGCTTGCCCCAGCTCACGAAGACAGTCTGAGCCGGTTTCATGAGCTGGGGAACGGGGACTCAGTGAGGACCAGGGCCCTACCTGCACTCAGAAAATCACTCTGCTCAGCCTTCCATCCAGGAACTCACACCGACTGGCTCGTTGGTTTAGCAGGACGTCTAAGTGAGGTCCAAGCTGAGCAAGAGCACAATTCCTCCTTTACCCTGCTAGGCCCCCGGAAGAGGTAGAGACAACTAGGCCTCGCTCAGGCCAGCCCTCCTTCAGGGATCTTGCCACAGTTCGAAGCCTGCACAGTAAAAGATACTTAGCGAAGTTGGCAGGGTTTCGCCATGCTCTCCCTCGGCAACTCCACTACTGCAGGGACTCATGTTTGCTGTGAACTAGGATAGGTGGCCCACTTCAAAAAGCAGTCTTTTCCCCTTTGGAAATGTGGATTCTTGTAGCCTAGGAGCTGTTTGCGAAACCATAGGAAGGCCCAGCTTTTACTCACTGCAGGCACGCCCGGGGAGGAAACGAGTATGTTTCCCCAGAGAAACAGGCTGCTTGCAAGTGTCGAGGGGAGCTTTTCAGGTGCCCAGTGTGTCCCGTTTGTTTCCCTTCGCAGCTCCCGGACTGCAGGTACTTATGCTGGGTGCTAACAAGGGTTCGTTGGCTCTGCCGACAAAAGCAGCCTTTTCCCTTTGGAAGCTTGGATTGTAGTGTCTCAGGGGCTGCTTGCCAAAACTTGAAGTTGACCACGTTATAGCCTCCGCAGGTAAGCTTGCGTAGCAAACGAGCACTTTCACCTGATGAACAGCGTTCCTATCACGCTACAGGAGAGTTATTCCTGCAGACCTCGTTCCTCCTGGGAAAGCGCAAGGCCACCCTGAGCCTCAGGGTAGTGCCTAAGTTTCCAACGGGCAAGCTCTGCGTGCCTCGGTTTCCATGAGGTCTCCACCGTTGTTGTGCTTCAATGGAACGCGAGGATAGCTTTCAGGACTGCAAGCACTCTGGCCTCCGCACCGTTTCCCATGTTACCACACGGATCCCTCCCACGTCTCCTCTCTGCCTGCTGAGCAACAAGCAGCCGTGTAAGCCCTTCAGAACACTTCTTGTATGCAGAGCCCAAGGCGGGACACTGCTCTCTGTCTTCCTTTGGAAACCTAGGTTGTCGGAGCTTACCCAGCTCACGAAGACAGTCTGAGCCGGTCTCATGAGCTGGGGAACGGGGACTCAGTGAGAACCAGGGCCCTACCTGCACTCAGAAAATCACTCTGCTCAGCCTTCCATCCAGGAACTCACACCGACTGGCTCGTTGGTTTAGCAGGACGTCTAAGTGAGGTCCAAGCTGAGCAAGAGAACAATTCCTCCTTTACCCTGCTAGGCCCCCGGAAGAGGTAGAGACAACTAGGCCTCGCTCAGGCCAGCCCTCCTTCAGGGATCTTGCCACAGTTCGAAGCCTGCACAGTAAAAGATACTTAGCGAAGTTGCCAGGGTTTCGCCATGCTCTCCCTCGGCAGCTCCACTACTGCAGGGACTCATGTTTGCTGTGAACGAGGATAGGTGGCCCTGCTTCAAAAAGCAGTCTTTTCCCCTTTGGAAATGTGGATTCTTGTAGCATAGGAGCTGTTTGCGAAACCCTAGGAAGGCCCAGCTTCTACTCACTGCAGGCACGCCCGGGCAGGAAACGAGTATGTTTCCCCAGAGAAACAGGCTGCTTGCAAGTGTCGTGAAGAGCTTCTCAGGTGCCCAGTGTGTCCCGTTTGTTTCCCTTAGCAACTCCCGTACTGCAGGTACTTATCCTGGGTGCTAACAAGAGTTGGTTGGCTCTGCCGACAAAAGCAGCCTTTTCCCTTTGGAAGCTTGGATTGTAGTGTCTCAGGGGCTGCTTGCCAAACCTTGAAGTTGCCCAGGTTATAGCCTCCGCAGGTACGCTTGCGTAGCAAACGAGCACTTTCTACCGATGAACAGGGTTCCTGTCACGCTGGAGGAGAGTTAAACCCGCAGACCTCGTTCCTCCTGGGAAAGCGCAAGTCCACCCTGAGCCTCAGGGTAGTGCCTAAGTTTCCAACGGGCAAGCTCTGCGTGCCTCGGTTTCCATGAGGTCTCCACCGTTGTTGTGCTTCAATGGAACGCGAGGATAGCTTTCAGGACTCCAAGCACTCTGACCTCCGCACCGTTTCCCATGCTACCACACAGATCCCCCCCACGTCTCCTCTCTGCCTGCTGAGCAACAAGCAGCCGTGTAGGCCCTTCAGAACCCTTCTTGCATGCAGAGCCCAAGGCGGCACACTGCTCTCTGTCTTCCTTTGGAAACCTAGGTTGTCGCAGCTTGCCCCAGCTACGAAGACAGTCTGAGCCGGTCTCATGTGCTGAAGAACGTGAACTCAGTGAGGACCAGGGCCCTACATGCACTCAGAAAATCACTCTGCTCAGCCTTCCATCCAGGAGCTCACACCGACTGTCTCGTTGGTTTAGCAGGACAACGATGTGAGGTCCAAGCTGAGCAAAGAGCACAATTCCTCCTTTACCCTGCTAGGCCCACAGAAGAGGTAGAGCCAAGTAGGCCACGCTCAGGCCAGGTCTCCTTCAGGGATCTTGCCACACTTCGAAGCCTGCACAGTAAAAGTTACTTAGCGAAGTTGCCAGGGTTTCGCCATGCTCTCCCTCGACAGCTCCACTACTGCAGGGACTCATGTATGCTGTGAACGAGGATAGGTGGCATTGCTTCAAAACGCAGGCTTTTCCCCTTTGGAAATGTGGATTCTTGTAGCCTCGGAGCTGTTTGCGAAACCCTAGGAAGGACCAGCTTCTACTCACTGCAGGAACGCCCGGGGAGGAAACGAATATGTTTCCCCAGAGAAACAGGCTGCTTGCAAGTGTCGAGAGGAGCTTCTCAGGTGCCCAGTGTGTCCCGTTTGTTTCTCTTCGAAGCTCCCGTACTGCAGGTACTTATGCTGGGTTCTAACAAGGGTTGGTTGGCTCTGCCGACAAAAGCAGCCTTTTCCCTTTGGAAGCTTGGATTGTAGTGTCTCAGGGGCTGCTTGCCAAACCTTGAAGTTGCCCAGGTTATAGCCTCCGCAGGTACGCTTGAGTAGCAAACGAGCACTTTCACCCGAGGAACAGGGTTCCTGTCACGCTGGAGGAGAGTTAATCCCGCAGACCTCGTTCCTCCTGGGAAAGCGCAAGGCCACCCTGAGCCTCAGGGTAGTGCCTAAGTTTCCAACGGGCAAGCTCTGCGTGCCTCGGTTTCCATGAGGTCTCCACCGTTGTTGTGCTTCAATGGAACGCGAGGATAGCTTTCAGGACTCCAAGCACTATGACCTCCGCACCATTTCCCATGCTACCACAGAGATCCCCCCACGTCTCCTCTCTGCCTGCTGAGCAACAAGCAGCCGTGTAGGCCCTTCGGAACACTTCTTGCATGCAGAACCCAAGGCGGCACACTGCTCTCTGTCTTCCTTTGGAAACCTAGGTGGTCGCAGCTTGCCCCAGCTCACGAAGACAGTCTGAGCCGTTCTCATGAGCTGGGAGACGTGGACTCAGTGAGGACCAGGGCCCTACCTGCACTCAGAAAATCACTCTGCTCAGCCTTCCATCCAGGAGCTCACACCGACTGGCTCGTTGGTTTAGCAGGACGTCTAAGTGAGGTCCAAGCTGAGGAAAGAGCACACTTCCTCCTTTACCCTGCTAGGCCCACGGAAGAGGTAGGGCCAACTAGGCCTCGCTCAGGCCAGCCCTCCTTCAGGGATCTTGCCACACTTCGAAGCCTGCACAGTAAAAGATACTTAGCGAAGTTGCCAAGATTTCGCCATGCTCTCCCTCGGCAGCTCCACTACTGCAGGGACTCATGTTTGCTGTGAACTAGGATGGGTGGCCCACTTCAAAGAGCAGTCTTTTCCCCTTTGGAAATGTGGATTCTTTTAGCCTCGGAGCTGTTTGCAAAACCCTAGGAAGGCCCAGCTTCTACTCACGGCAGGCACGCCCGGGGGGGAAACGAGTATGTTTCCCCAGAGAAACAGGCTGCTTGCAAGTGTCGAGGGGAACTTCTCAGGTGCCCAGTGTGTCCCGTTTGTTTCCCTTCGCAGCTCCCGTACTGCAGGTACTTATGCTGGGTGCTAACAAGAGTTGGTTGGCTCTGCCGACAAAAGCAGCCTTTTCCTTTTGGAAGCTTGGATTGTAGTGTCTCAGGGGCTGCTTGCCAAACCTTGAAGTTGCCCAGGTTATAGTCTCCGCAGGTACGCTTGAGTAGCAAACGAGCACTTTCACCCGAGGAACAGGGTTCCTGTCACGCTGGAGGAGAGTTAATCCCGCAGACCTCCATCCTCCTGGGAAAGCGCAAGGCCACCCTGAGCCTCAGGGTAGTGCCTAAGTTTGCTCCGTGCAAGCTCTGCGTGCCTCGGTTTCCATGAGGTCTCCACCGTGGTTGTGCTTCAATGGAACGCGAGGATAGCTTTCAGGACTCCAAGCACTCTGGCCTCCGCACCGTTTCCCATGCTACCACACGGATCCCCCCCACGTCTCCTCTCTGCCTGCTGAGCAACAAGCAGCCGTGTAGGCCCTTCGGAACACTTCTTGCATGCAGAGCCCAAGGCGGGACACTGCTCTCTGTCTTCCTTTGGAAACCTAGGTTGTCGGAGCTTACCCAGCTCACGAAGACAGTCTGAGCCGGTTTCATGAGCGGGGGAATGTGGACTCAGTGAGGACCAGGGCCCTACCTGCACTCAGAAAATCA
Source organism: Balaenoptera borealis (assembly GCF_965194805.1). Taxonomy (NCBI): domain Eukaryota; kingdom Metazoa; phylum Chordata; class Mammalia; order Artiodactyla; family Balaenopteridae; genus Balaenoptera; species Balaenoptera borealis. The sequence goes on from NC_138870.1 coordinate 30,013,432, forward strand.
CTCTGCTCAGCCTTCCATCCAGGAACTCACACCGACTGGCTCGTTGGTTTAGCAGGACGTCTAAGTGAGGTCCAAGCTGAGCAAGAGCACAATTCCTCCTTTACCCTGCTAGGCCCCCGGAAGAGGTAGAGACAACTAGGCCTCGCTCAGGCCAGCCCTCCTTCAGGGATCTTGCCACAGTTCGAAGCCTGCACAGTAAAAGATACTTAGCGAAGTTGCCAGGGTTTCGCCATGCTCTCCCTCGGCAGCTCCACTACTGCAGGGACTCATGTTTGCTGTGAACGAGGATAGGTGGCCCTGCTTCAATAAGCAGTCTTTTCCCCTTTGGAAATGTGGATTCTTGTAGCCTAGGAGCTGTTTGCGAAACCATAGGAAGGCCCAGCTTTTACTCACTGCAGGCACGCCCGGGGAGGAAACGAGTATGTTTCCCCAGAGAAACAGGCTGCTTGCAAGTGTCGAGGGGAGCTTCTCAGGTGCCCAGTGTGTCCGTTTGTTTCCCTTCGCAGCTCCCGTACTGCAGGTACTTATGCTGGGTGCTAACAAGGGTTCGTTGGCTCTGCCGACAAAAGCAGCCTTTTCCCTTTGGAAGCTTGGATTGTAGTGTCTCAGGGGCTGCTTGCCAAACCTTGAAGTTGCCCAGGTTATAGCCTCCGCAGGTACGCTTGCGTAGCAAACGAGCACTTTCTACCGAAGAACAGGGTTCCTGTCACGCTGGAGGAGAGTTAAACCCGCAGACCTCGTTCCTCCTGGGAAAGCGCAAGTCCACCCTGAGCCTCAGGGTAGTGCCTAAGTTTCCAACGGGCAAGCTCTGCGTGCCTCGGTTTCCATGAGGTCTCCACCGTTGTTGTGCTTCAATGGAACGCGAGGATAGCTTTCAGGACTCCAAGCACTCTGACCTCCGCACCGTTTCCCATGCTACCACACAGATCCCCCCCACGTCTCCTCTCTGCCTGCTGAGTAACAAGCAGCCGTGTAGGCCCTTCAGAACCCTTCTTGCATGCAGAGCCCAAGGCGGCACACTGCTCTCTGTCTTCCTTTGGAAACCTAGGTTGTCGCAGCTTGCCCCAGCTACGAAGACAGTCTGAGCCGGTCTCATGTGCTGAAGAACGTGAACTCAGTGAGGACCAGGGCCCTACATGCACTCAGAAAATCACTCTGCTCAGCCTTCCATCCAGGAGCTCACACCGACTGGCTCGTTGGTTTAGCAGGACGTCGATGTGAGGTCCAAGCTGAGCAAAGAGCACAATTCCTCCTTTACCCTGCTAGGCCCACAGAAGAGGTAGAGCCAAGTAGGCCACGCTCAGGCCAGGTCTCCTTCAGGGATCTTGCCACACTTCGAAGCCTGCACAGTAAAAGTTACTTAGCGAAGTTGCCAGGGTTTCGCCATGCTCTCCCTCGACAGCTCCACTACTGCAGGGACTCATGTATGCTGTGAACGAGGATAGGTGGCATTGCTTCAAAACGCAGGCTTTTCCCCTTTGGAAATGTGGATTCTTGTAGCCTCGGAGCTGTTTGCGAAACCCTAGGAAGGACCAGCTTCTACTCACTGCAGGAACGCCCGGGGAGGAAACGAATATGTTTCCCCAGAGAAACAGGCTGCTTGCAAGTGTCGAGAGGAGCTTTTCAGGTGCCCAGTGTGTCCCGTTTGTTTCTCTTCGAAGCTCCCGTACTGCAGGTACTTATGCTGGGTTCTAACAAGGGTTGGTTGGCTCTGCCGACAAAAGCAGCCTTTTCCCTTTGGAAGCTTGGATTGTAGTGTCTCAGGGGCTGCTTGCCAAACCTTGAAGTTGCCCAGGTTATAGCCTCCGCAGGTACGCTTGAGTAGCAAACGAGCACTTTCACCCGAGGAACAGGGTTCCTGTCACGCTGGAGGAGAGTTAATCCCGCAGACCTCGTTCCTCCTGGGAAAGAGCAAGGGAACCCTGA